>NW_027361752.1:48685000-49885000 GCF_039654945.1 Dendrobates tinctorius | reverse complement strand
TGAAATGGACCCTGCAACTTTTTTGTCTTGGCGAACCGCTATTTGTAGCTGTGCATGCCCGGCCGGGAGCTCTTTTAACCATTTAATACCATTCTGGGAGCTCTCTCTCTCCCGCGATGTCACCTCCATCCTCCCGCGAGATCGCGGCCACCACCGACCTCCCGCGATGTCACCTCCGACCTCCCGCGAGATCGCGGCCACCACCGACCTCCCGTGATGTCACCTCCGACCTCCCGCGATTTCACGGCCACCGACGTCCCCTCCGACCTCCCGCAAGATCGCGGCCGTCGATGTCACCACCGACCTCCTGCGAGATCGCGGCTGCCGATCTCACCACTGACCTCCCGCGAGATCGCGGCCGATGATGTCACCACCGACCTCCCGCTAGCCACCGTGACGACCGCGGTCCCTTTAAATCACGCCGCTCCACGGATCCGTCCTCCTGCGTGGTCCGATGTCATCCGACATCACTAAACGGAGACGGATCAGTTTCTTTCATCCTTTGGAAGATTTCAGCTGACCGCCAACGACGGAGATATGAAACAGGCCTAAGCACTGTTGTGAATCTAGCAAAGATCGCTGTTTCCTTCTAATCCCAGCCATCATCTGCGTCTAGACAGCAGCGGTGGTCGGTCCCCTAGACAATGAGCTATAAACAAAGAAAACAAAATTGTGAAAATCTCATATATATATATATATAGTTGTAAATATGTAAATATCTATATATATATATATATATATGCGCAATTAAGTTTGAAAAATAAAATAAAAAAAGTGACATTAAAAAAAATTTTTTTTTAGAAGACCTAAATTCCACATTGTCCTAGAACAGCAGCAAGACAGCTCAGCTAAGGGCATCCGGCCCGTGAATCGAGTCCTTATGTTTCAGGATTTCTATTCTTAATATTTTTTTATAAAATGTTTAAAATATAGAAATTGTAATAACGTTTAATTTAAACCTTATTACAATTTCTGTTTAATCAATTATTTTTTTTTTCCCCTATAAATATTTATATATATATATTTTTTTACAGGGGAACGTCGCAATACAAAAATCCTAAAAGCCACCAAAAATATGTTCCCGTCAACATCTGACCATATGACTTAAAGCCGCCATTGCTATCTGAGCATCTATTTTTCCACGCGTTTAAGCAAAGTGATGTGTACATTTTTCATGTGTAATTAGGCGATGTAACGTGATCCCGCGCCGCTGCCATGTGCAGCAGCCTCGCTGAATAACTTCCAGATTTCAATCCAATCTTCTCTGTCTAGACTCTACGTTGCTATTTTTTTTTTCCCCTCCGAGCTTAAAACAGTCTCCGACATGGAATGCCAAAAACAGAAGTTTATGTGTCTCTCGCTCTGAGATGTAAGGCTGCGTTTCAGCCGTGCCCTGCGGAGCGCTGTTTAGGCGCTGATACCGGGGAGGGGTGTAAATTTTCCGCCCTTATATCTAAATGCTGAATTATGACCATTGTGTTTACATTGTGCTGTACCCCAAGGGCCTGACATCTGTGAAACAAATGGAGGTGATCCACCTTTACCGCGCGCCCCATGGCTCCAGGGGCTGGGAAAGTGATCCAGGCCACTTTTTCACTGCTGCCAAAATTTAAAAAAAAATTGTTGGCTTCGAGGGTGATTACTAGTGATGTGTTCATCCAGTGCTTTCTGCTAATAATTAAACGTTCTGTACGGTTACCAAATCCCGTCAAAGTATTTGGCTAATCATGAAGTCGAACCGGACTCATCGCCTACTCACTGTGGAGGCGGCCTTTTGTGGCCTTAAAGAGGACCTGTCACCACCCCTGACAAGTCTGGTTTACGTGAAATACAATTTTTGCCTATGTTTTACAATTCCACCTTGTTCTGATCCTCTGATATTCCTCCTTAATATTCAGGAATAAATGGACAATTGGGTGTGACTAGTTCTCTTGCCCAAAGGGAGTGTCCTTCACAGTGTGCACTGATTGGACAGTGCCAGACTATATGGGGGACACATCCCCTGACTGGTGACAACCAGATGTCATTTTATTCACAAATGTCCAGGAGGAATAATAGAGGAATGACACAAGGCATAATAAGAAAAATGCTCTGAAATTCTTATTTCTGGGGCATGCCAGGACTTACCAAAACAGACATGTCAGGAGAAGCGAGAGGTCACCTTCAAAATGAAAAATTACACACATCGTAAGCATACATTCCACACTTTCTCACAAAATGATGACCCGCAAATTGATTTAAAAAAATAAATAAATAAAAAAAATTGTAAAAAAAAAACCCCTGTAAGATAGTTAAGATACTGGAAACATGTTGTTGCTCCCCTGTTCCAGCTCCAGGGTTGGGCTCTCTTTCCTCACACTGCTCTGCCCAGAACTCCCTGCTACTGTGGTGTAATGATGCTATAGGCCAATGGGCACCTTTGCCGTTGCACCCTATAATCTGCTCAGACCTCTACTTACGCTGCTTTGCTTGTATGATGTGATCTGCTACATCACATCTAGTGAATCCCCCAATATACCCAGCTCTGCTGTTCTATTTGGTTCTGGTTCTTTGCTTCTAGTGAGTTACAAGAACATGGCAGTTTGATGGACTCTGGTATGTCACCACGTGTGATTCTCTGGACATACCCAGCTCTGCTGTTCACTGGGTTCTGCTACATCACTACAAGTGAGTTAACTAACATACCCAGATCTGGTATTCTGCTACATTGCTTCTAGTGAGTCTCTCAACATGCCAGCTTTGGAGTTCCACTCAACTCTGTCCCTGGTAAATCACTTCAAGTGAGCCTCCTGACACACCCAGCTCCATTGTTCTGCTACATTGCTTCCAGTGAGTCTCCCAACACACCAGCTCTGCCGTTCCGCTGCACTCTGATACATCACTAGTGAGTCTCCCAACATGCCAGCTCTTCTGTTCTGCTGCACTCTGATACATAGTTTAATATAACCGATGCAATGGGTGATAAACAATTTACAAAGTCCCCAAAGGGGATGGGCAACTCCACCCATAATCAGAATTTACACATTAGAGGAGCATCCAGCCCTACATAAACCATAACACAAAAAATGCATGTAAAAAAGTTATTTTTATTAATCATCACATAAAACCACAATGAATATAGTAATAGTAGATGAAGTGGTCAGTTTTGGGAGACAAACAAAAAATATATCCCGGAGCCACTCGCAGCCTAGACACGATACCATGCACCATGTAGGAAGATCTCCAAAGGAGAGAAATAATAATGAGATGGTAGGGTAAACCACAAAATCCAGCTAAGCTGTGATTCAAAGTCAAAAAAGAATAACCCTGACACAAATAATATACCCGCAAAGATCCCCTCTAACAGGGAAAAAAAAGGTCTAATGCAGGGTGACAAGACTGTGAAGGAATAGTAAGTGTGGTTGCCCTAATGTAACTCTCCCATAAAGTGACGGTGCAGGTTAAAGTGCCTTTTAGTGCTTACCCATGTGGGTGAATGTCCAGCTCCAGGAACGTGCCCTGACGCACGTTTCGCCGTATTGGCTTCCTCGGGGGGCAGTCAATTACAAGTGAGTCTCCCAACATGCCAGCTCTGCTGCACTCTGATACAGAACTACAAGTGAGCAGGGCCGGACTGGCCATCTGGCAATTCTGACAAATGCCAGAAGGGCTTGTCTGGTCATGGGCCACCTTGTCTGCTACGTTGTTAACAGAATCTGTGTTCTCAAGACACCCATACTGTTAAGAGTTGTGACGGAGGTATCATTAGAGATATTGGTCTTGTAGTAAATCTTGCTTTCCTCCATGCAGGGTACTATTAATAATGTATCCCATCTGGTGCTTGAGGATGGGAACGGCATGGGCCTGTGTGATTTTCTATTGTGCCTGCAAGTGAGTCTTCCAACATGCCAGCTCTGCTGTTCCGCTACACTCTGATACATCACTACAAGTGAGTCTCTAGACACACCCAGGTCTGCTGCTTCTCTGTATTTTGCTCCATTACTACAATTGAGTAGGCTAACATACCTAGCTCTGCTAATCTGCTGCTCGGGTCTGCTACATCTCAACCAGTGAATCAGCTGACAAAGCTAGCTCTGTTGTTCTACTTTGCTCAGTTCTGCTACTTCATTAAGTCTCTGTTTCTCCAGTTACCAGCCAATCACTAACCACCTCTGTTCATCCTCTGCAGCCTTCATTACTTCAACCAGTATTTCTCTCTGCATCAACGCATCCAATCCCTGCTTCACATCCAGGCCTACAACGTTGTGCATCCATCTCCCCATGTGAGCCATATACAATTCTATGACTCTTCAGGATTGTAAGGTAAATAGTATAACAAAAAATTCAAATAAAAAAATACATCGAAGTAAGAAAAAGAGATGTAGTAATACTTTTGACCAGGATGTGTTATTAAAAATGATGTAATACAAAAAATGTATTATTTAATTTTTTAAATAACTAATTATTAATAGCTATCGATATAATAGTTAACGGGGTGTCTTCATTTTGGACAATCCCTTTTTGGTAGACGATTCCCCTAATTCGAAGATGATCTCCTGCTGAAGTTACTCCCAATGATCAGTTGTAATCTATGGGTGGAGCCATGCAGTAAGTCTTTAATTTCGCTGCAGCGCCCCCACAGGGCAGATGACATATTACATATATTCTATCACAATAATTGGGCTGTTCTTGTAATGAATGGACATGATAAGTCTTCTAGAGGAAGAGATACTCTTTACTGATGCTCTATATTCTAGCTAGAGATGAGGTTCCGCAGCAGTAAAGATTTCAGAATTCCGCATTGGAAATATTTTATATAAAACCATAAGACCCCTCTGAAAATTAAAAAAATAAAAATTCCACTTTGCACGGTTTGATTTTATTTTTTGTGCCTTCTCAATGTACGGTATGACTAGACTTTGGCGGGAGCCGTATTTGGTGTCTGGGATTATTTACTCGCCGTCTTGCCTACATACGTAGTCCCATTTGTTTTGGCTATGGATGCCGAATGCCAACTCCAGTAATTAGATTTATGTTCATCTTAGTCATAGACATTAGGTACCTTTTTTTTAGAATATAATGATTCATTACTGCCCGCTCTGTGGTCTGCCTAAATGCATTTTGGTACTAAAAATGAAATTCTCACTTTTGGGAGCAAAACCATTTTGATTTGAGTTAAACTATTACACAGGTCAACGAAAAAAAATTTTTTTTCTGGTGTCCAAAATATTTTAATGAATTTGGGGTATTTTTGGGGTGCTGATTCTGAATATGTCATCAGTTTTGCCAGATTGGCTCAAGTTTTTGAGATTTTTGGTATCTTATTTATAGCACTTGTTGGTAAATGCGACGCATCATCTCATTAATTTCTTTGGATTAGTACTTGAACTGAGCAGTTCTCAATATAGTTTTGTGTTAATTAGTGTTCTAAAAGTTTGTTCATAGCTTGATTTTTGCACTAACTTTATGTTGTTGTCTGTTTTCCAGTGAAAAGCATGAACTCATCATGAAGAAGTTGTCTTAACGATCCAGACTCATTCTGTTACATTTGTGGTGAATATACACTGCCAAAACATAGAAGAAACATAACAGACTTCGTAAAAAAAGTGTATTTTGCCTATTTTGGGGTTATGCTTGGGGACCAAGACAAGTTTTGGGCACCACACATAGTGTGCAAAGCATGTATCGAATTATTACGAAAATGGAGCAAAGGACAAAGAAAAAGCTTCAAATTTGGTGTTCCAATGGTGTGGAGAGAGCCAAAAAATCATCATGATGACTGTTATTTCTGTGCAGTGCAAGTGCAAGGATTCAATAAGCATAAGAAACGAAAATGGGAGTAACATGGAATCTGCAAGAAGGCCTGTCCCTCATTGTGAAGATGTGCCTGTACCTGTGTTTACCATAAATAACAGTCATCATGATGATTTTTTGGCTCTCTCCACACCATTGGAACACCAAATTTGAAGCTTTTTCTTTGTCCTTTGCTCCATTTTCGTAATAATTCGATACATGCTTTGCACACTATGTGTGGTGCCCAAAACTTGTCTTGGTCCCCAAGCATAACCCCAAAATAGGCAAAATACACTTTTTTTACGAAGTCTGTTATGTTTCTTCTATGTTTTGGCAGTGTGTATTCACCACAAATGTAACAGAATGAGTCTGGATCGTTAAGACAACTTCTTCTTGATGAGTTCATGCTTTTCACTGGAAAACAGACAACAACATAAAGTTAGTGCAAAAATCAAGCTATGAACAAACTTTTAGAACACTAATTAACACAAAACTATATTGAGAACTGCTCAGTTCAAGTACTAATCCAAAGAAATTAATGAGATGATGCGTCGCATTTACCAACAAGTGCTATAAATAAGATACCAAAAATCTCAAAAACTTGAGCCAATCTGGCAAAACTGATGACATATTCAGAATCAGCACCCCAAAAATACCCTAAATTCGATGAAATATCTTTGGCACCAAAAATGCTGTTGACCAGTGTTATTTGACTGGTTCCAATACGGGGTGCAAAACATTTTTTGTTTCAAGGGCCATGATGCCATACTGAACCAATCCCAATAGCTACAATTTTTTTTTAAAGTGGTAGTTACATGAATACATTACCCAAACCACCATCAGTACATTAATACATCACCGGTGCCAAATTTTGAGCATTAGAGAAGGGTTTGGAGAGTTTCTGCTAAAAAAAAATCAGTGTGAACACACACTAAACACATTAACTTAAAGGGAACCTGTCACCAAGTTTGCCCCATATGAGATACGGCCACCACCTCTCAGCCATCATATACAGCATACTAATATGCTGTGCATATTCCCCTGATTGGGCCTGCAATAAAAGAAAAATACCTTTTATTATACTCATGTGCGGGGCGGTCCGGTCCGAGGGGTGATTCTGTTCTTGGTCTGGTGACTCCCTTCTTCTTTCTATGCCGTCCTCATTCTTGCTTCGTGTGGATGACGTGACCTTACTTTATCCACACAGTGTTCCCCAGTCTTGCGCTCCTGCGCTGGCGTACTAGGGCAGAGAAGAGTACTGCAGTGCGCATGTGCTGGGAAAAGGTAAAAAAACCACCCGGTGCATGCTGTGACGGGGAATACGACAGAGCAAGAAGGGACAACAGGCCGAGGGACGATACAACGAGATTTATTAAGGCAGGGAGCATACAACATCAAATATCCATAATGTCCTTGGAGTCCAAGAGAAGTCCACAATAAGTCCACACAATGGAAACAAATCCGGGCACCTCACGATAGTCCTTGTGCCAGATGCAATAACAATAATCCTTGCAATAGTCCACAGGATTCCACACAATCCCACGGACGTCACGAGCTGGCCTCAACTCAGTTCGTGACTCCTTCACGTCTGCACTCAAATCACAACTGATCTTAAAGCAAGAATGTATTGTCAGGGCTCCTGGGATCAGCCCATCTGAAGGGGGGTAGGGGTCACACCTACTATTCAATGGTTTGGTCCATCAGAAGATTCTAGAAATGTAAGGGCTCCACTGAGTCTACAGGATGTGTATTGTAGGTTATCTTCTGCTTAGGAAACAATAGCCAAAGTTCCACTAGCTGTTGACACAAGCCTAAATTAGATTATGGTCCAGGTACATCACAAGACATTGCAAAGTATTGGGGGACGGAGACATGGTTAATTTACAGCAAATACAACCAGAAAAAAGTTAAATGACATATTATACAAAATACAGGACAGGGCAAAACTACAAATCATGACACATGCGCAGCGCAGAAATATGTCTGCGCAGGAGCACGATGCCGGGGAACACTGTGTGGATGACGTAGGGACACGTCATCCATACGAAGCACAGAAGGAGGATGGCATAGAAAGAGGAAGGGATGCGCTGGACCAGGACCAGTGACACTTTGGACCCGACCGCCCCACAGGTGAGTAAAATAAAAGGTGTTATTCTTTTGCTGCAGGCCGGATCGGGGGCATAAATAAAGCATCTCAGAATGCTGTATATGAGGGCTGAAAGGTAGTTGCCGTACCTTATATGTGGCAAACCTGATTTCAGGTTCCCTTTAAACTGATTTTTTTTGGAGCAGAAACTCACCAGTTCTCCTCAGAATCTAAAGTAAACCACTAACACCAGTGCTCTTAGTGACAAAGGTTATCCCCCAAAAAATAGGATATAAAGCTGCTGGCACAAATTAGGATCCTGTGTGTGAGATCCAATATAAAAGTAATCAAGAATTACACAAAAACAAATAGTTTGCCGCTCTAATCCTTTTGGCAATCCCCTGATTCCCCACAGGAATAACCCTAATTAACTAAACAATCCAGTTACAATGTAATACTTGTAACAAAAGGTAAATACCCCTTGCAGTATCTTACACGCGCACACAATGTGCAAAATCTCTAGGTTTTGACACTTTTTAAATTTTACCATAGCCATAAAACCCTTTTTGGATTGTTACATGTGTGCAAGATCAGAACCAGTCAGTACATCAGTGAAGCACCAGAACCACCATTATTACATAAATGTAGCACCAGTACAAGAATATAGTGCTAGAGCCACCATCAGTGCATGAATTCAGCATCAGAACCATTGTCAGTACATGAAAGCAGAATCAACATCAGTACATGAATACAGAATCAGAACTACAGTCATTACATGAAAGCAGCGCCAGAAACAACATCAGTACATGAATGCAGAATCAGAACTACTGTCATTACATGAAATCAGCGCCAGAACCAACGTCAATACATGAATGCAGAATCAGAACTACTGTCATTACATGAAAGCAGCGCCAGAAACAACATCAGTACATGAATGCAGAATCAGAACTACTGTCATTACATGAAAGCAGCGCCAGAACCAACGTCAGTACATGAATGCAGAATCAGAACTACTGTCATTACATGAAATCAGCACCAGAACCAACGTCAGTAAATGAATGCAGAATCAGAACTACTGTCATTACATGAAAGCAGCCCCAGAATCAACGTCAGTACATGAATGCAGAATCAGAACTACTGTCATTACATGAAATCAGCACCAGAACCAGCGTTAGTACATGAATGCAGAATCAGAACTACTGTCATTACATGAAATCAGCACCAGAACCAATGTCAGTACATGAATGCAGAATCAGAACTACTGTCATTACATGAAAGCAGCGCCAGAACCAACATCAGTACATGAATGCGAATCAGAACTACTGTCATTACATGAAATCAGCATCAGAACCAACGTCAGTACATGAATGCAGAATCAGAACTACTGTCATTACATGAAAGCAGCGCCAGAAACAACATCAGTACATGAATGCAGAATCAGAACTTCTGTCATTACATGAAAGCAGCGCCAGAAACAACATCAGTACATGAATGCAGAATCAGAACTACTGTCATTACATGAAAGCAGCACCAGAAACAACATCAGTACATGAATGCAGAATCAGAACTACTGTCATTACATGAAATCAGCTCAAGAACCAACGTCAATACATAAATGCAGAATCAGAACTACTGTCATTACATGAAAGCAGCGCCAGAAACAACATCAGTACATGAATGCTGAATCAGAACTTCTGTCATTACATGAAAGCAGCTCCAGAACCAACGTCAGCACATGAATGCAGAATCAGAACTACTGTCATTACATTAAATCAGCACCAGAACCAATGTCAGTACATGAATGCAGAATCAGAACTACTGTCATTACATGAAAGCAGCGCCAGAACCAACATCAGTACATGAATGCAGAATCAGAACTACTGTCATTACATGAAATCAGCACCAGAACCAACGTCAGTACATGAATGCAGAATCAGAACTACTGTCATTACATGAAAGCAGCGCCAGAAACAACATCAGTACATGAATGCAGAATCAGAACTTCTGTCATTACATGAAAGCAGCGCCAGAAACAACATCAGTACATGAATGCAGAATCAGAACTACTGTCATTACATGAAAGCAGCGCCAGAAACAACATCAGTACATGAATGCAGAATCAGAACTACTGTCATTACATGAAATCAGCGCCAGAACCAACGTCAGTACATGAATGCAGAATCAGAACTACTGTCATTACATGAAAGCAGCGCCAGAAACAACATCAGTACATGAATGCAGAATCAGAACTTCTGTCATTACATGAAAGCAGCGCCAGAAACAACATCAGTACATGAATGCAGAATCAGAACTACTGTCATTACATGAAAGCAGCGCCAGAAACAACATCAGTACATGAATGCAGAATCAGAACTACTGTCATTACATGAAATCAGCGCCAGAAACAACATCAGTACATGAATGCAGAATCAGAACTACTGTCATTACATGAAAGCAGTGCCAGAAACAACATCAGTACATGAATGCAGAATCAGAACTACTGTCATTACATGAAAGCAGCGCCAGAACCAACATCAGTACATGAATGCAGAATCAGAACTACTGTCATTACATGAAATCAGCACCAGAACCAACGTCAGCACATGAATGCAGAATCAGAACTACTGTCATTACATGAAATCAGCACCAGAACCAACGTCAGTACATGAATGGAGAATCAGAACTACTGTCATTACATGAAATCAGCACCAGAACCAACGTCAGTACATGAATGCAGGGCCAGAACCAGCGTCAATACATGCTGCCCTACACTGCCACTCTAAATAATACCCCACACACACTGCCCTTCACCAACTTGTCCCCCACACTGCCACTCTGTATAATAACCCCAGTGCCCACCACACTGACCATCTCTAAAATATCCCCCCACATTGCCCTTCCATATAATATCACCCTCACATAAAATCCCCCACACAACACCTCTCCATAATGTCCTCCCACACACTGCGCCTTTCCATACCTCCCCTAAACTACCTCTTTCCAAGTCCCCCCACCCCACTTTCCCTAGCTATGCTCTGCTTCCTTACACAATCTCCCTAATTTCCCCATAATGTCCCCTCTACTTTCCCAAATCGTCACATTACGGGCCGTCATAGGCCTGTTTCACATTTCAGTTGTCTGCTGTCAGTTGCAATCCGTCAGAGTGTGAAAAAACGGATCCGGTTGCGTTTTGCAACAAACGGATGTCACCGTATCCATTAATTGGACGGATCCGCTGCAGCCGCAAGTGGCTGAAATTTAAAGGAACAGCGTTCCAGAGAGAGAGATAATTTTTTTAGCCGCTTCCAGAATGCCATTAGGGTTAAAATGCATGACAGAGGCAATCTTCCGAACAGGCGCAGTTTAAAATAGCGGTTCCGCCGCTGGAAAAAAACGTTACATTGTCCGTCTACTCCAGCCGGCGGACTCTAAAATTACAACGGATCCATCAAAAAATGGATGCAACGGACGACCATCAGTCAAAATCCGCCACAAATGAAAGTCTATGGGGAAAAAAACGGATCCGCCAAAAAAGTGGTGGATCCGTTTTTTTATAAAAATGGCGGATTTTGACTGACGTCAAGAAACTGAACTGTGAAACAGGCCATAGTAACACAACCCTTCTCTCCCTCGGCGTCTCATCTAAAATAAAATGGCATTTCACTTTCGACTCTATGTAGCACTTATCAGTGCCCAATGTCTTCCCTGTCTGTGCGACCCCAGCACCAGCTTCAGTGTGATGACATCAGCAACGTGCTGACCTCATCTGAAAGACGCGATTACATTGATTGGAACAAGGCAGGAGGAAGAAGCCTTAATGAGTGCCCCCTGGTCCTTACTAAGGTCTTTGGAAGGAATAAATCATGTTCTAGTCCTTTGTGCTGACCACACATGTATGCTATTTATACATATAAATAAGATCTCCTCTAAGACGTCATCATATGAGAGGCCTCTATCCCGTGTAATATAGGAGAGGCCTCCATCCCGTGTAAAATAGGAGAGGCCTCCATCCCGTGTAATATAGGAGAGGCCTCCATCCCCTGTAATGTAGGAGAGGCCTCCATCCCGTGTAATATAGGAGAGGTCTCCATCCCGTGTAACATAGGAGAGGCCTCCATCCCGTGTAATATAGGAGAGGCCTCCATCCCGTGTAATATAGGAGAGGTCTCCATCCCGTGTAATATAGGAGAGGCCTCCATCCCATGTAATATAGGAGAGGCCTCCATCCTGTGTAATATAGGAGAGGCCTCCATACCGTGTAATATAGGAGAGGCCTTCCATCCCGTGTAATATAGGAGAGGCCTCCATCCCATGTAATATAGGAGAGGCCTCCATCCCGTGTAATATAGGAGAGGCCTTCCATCCCGTGTAATATAGGAGAGGCCTCCATCCCATGTAATATAGGAGAGGCCTCCATCCCGTGTAATATAGGAGAGGCCTCCATCCCCTGTAATATAGGAGAGGCCTTCCATCCCGTGTAATATAGGAGAGGCCTTCCATCCCGTGTAATATAGGAGAGGCCTCCATCCCGTGTAATATAGGAGAGGCCTCCATCTCATGTAATATAGGAGAGGCCTCCATCCCGTGTAATATAGGAGAGGCCTCCATCCCGTGTAATATGGGAGAGGCCTCCATCCCATGTAATATAGGAGAGGCCTCCATCCCGTGTAATATAGGAGAGGCCTCCATCCCATGTAATATAGGAGAGGCCTCCATCCCGTGTAATATAGGAGAGGCCTCCATCCCGTGTAATATAGGAGAGGCCTCCATCCCGTGTAATATAGGAGACGCCTCCATCTCATGTAATATAGGAGAGGCCTCCATCCCGTGTAATATAGGAGAGGCCTCCATCCCGTGTAATATAGGAGAGGCCTCCATCCTGTGTAATATAGGAGAGGCCTCCATACCGTGTAATATAGGAGAGGCCTTCCATCCCGTGTAATATAGGAGAGGCCTCCATCCCGTGTAATATAGGAGAGGCCTCCATCCCGTGTAATATAGGAGAGGCCTCCATCCCCTGTAATATAGGAGAGGCCTTCCATCCCGTGTAATATAGGAGAGGCCTCCATCCCGTGTAATATAGGAGAGGCCTCCATCTCATGTAATATAGGAGAGGCCTCCATCCCGTGTAATATAGGAGAGGCCTCCATCCCGTGTAATATGGGAGAGGCCTCCATCCCATGTAATATAGGAGAGGCCTTCCATCCCGTGTAATAGAGGAGAGGCCTCCATCCTGTGTAATATAGGAGAGGCCTCCATCCCATGTAATATAGGAGAGGCCTCCATCCCGTGTAATATAGGAGAGGCCTCCATCCTGTGTAATATAGGAGAGGCCGCCATCCCAAGTAATATAGGAGAGGTTTCCATCCCGTGTAATAGAGGAGAGGCCTCCATCCTGTGTAATATAGGTGAGGTCTCCATCCTGTGTAATATAGGAGAGGCCTCCATCCCAAATAATATAGGAGATGCCTCCATCCCATGTAATATAGGAGAGGTTTCCATCCCGTGTAATAGAGGAGAGGCCTCCATCCTGTGTAATATAGGAGAGGCCTCCATCCCATGTAATATAGGAGAGGCCAATATCCCAAGTAATATAGGAGAGGCCTTCCATCCCGTGTAAGAGAGGAGAGGCCTCCATCCCATGTAATATAGGAGAGGTTTCCATCCCGTGTAATAGAGGAGAGGCCTCCATCCTGTGTAATATAGGAGAGGCCTCCATCCCATGTAATATAGGAGAGGTTTCCATCCCGTGTAATATAGGAGAGGCCTCCATCCCATGAAATATAGGAGAGGCCTCCATCCCATGTAATATAGGAGAGATCTCAATCTTGTGTAATATAGGAGAGGCCTCCATCCCGTGTAATATAGGAGAGGCCTTCCATCCCGTGTAATAGAGGAGAGGCCTCCATCCTGTGTAATAGAGGAGAGGCCTCCATCCCATGTAATATAGGAGAGGTTTCCATCCTATTTTATATGAGAGGCCTCCATCCCATGTAATATAGGAGAGGCCTCCATCCCGTGTAATATAGGAGAGGCCTCCATCCCGTGTAATATAGGAGAGGCCTCCATCCCATGTAATACAGGAGAGGCCTCCATCCCGTGTAATATAGGAGAGGCCTCCATCCCGTGTAATATAGGAGAGGCCTCCATCCCATGTAATATAGGAGAGGCCTCCATCCCATGTAATATAGGAGAGGCCTCCATCCCGTGTAATATAGGAGAGGCCTCCATCCCGTGTAATATAGGAGACGCCTCCATCTCATGTAATATAGGAGAGGCCTCCATCCCGTGTAATATAGGAGAGGCCTCCATCCCGTGTAATATAGGAGACGCCTCCATCTCATGTAATATAGGAGAGGCCTCCATCCCATGTAATATAGGAGAGGCCTCCATCCCGTGTAATATAGGAGACGCCTCCATCCCGTGTAATATAGGAGATGCCTCCATCCCGTGTAATATAGGAGAGGCCTCCATCCCGTATAATATAGGAGAGGCCTCCATCCCTTGTAATAATCTACCGTAGTTGCTGCCTTTGAACTGATTCTAACTTCTGAATATCCTTTTTAAAATGTGGAGCCCAAAACTAGATCCCATATTCTACACTGTGTTCCAAATTATTATGCAAATGATATTTTTCTATGATTTTCCTAAATACTCGGTACAAATGACAGTCAGTCTAATAAAAGTCATCACCCGTTAGAGTATACATCGAATTTTATTGAAGAAACCTCCCAATGATAACAGTATAATCTCCAAAATGAATAAAAACTCAAATTGCACTGTTCCAAATTATTAGGCACAGTAGAATTTCTAAACATTTGATCTGTTTTAAAGAACTGAAAATGTTCATTTGTGGAATTTGCAGCATTAGGAGGTCACATTCACTGAACAAAAAAGCTATTTAACTCCAAAACATCCTAACAGGCCAAGTTACATGGTAACATAGGAACCCTTCTTTGATATCACCTTCACAATTCTTGCATCCATTGAACTTGTGCGTTTTTGGAGAGTTTCTGCTTGTATTTCTTTACATGGAGTCAGAATAGCCTCCCAGAGCTGCTGTCTTGATGTGAACTGCCTCCCACCCTCATAGATCTTTTGCTTGATGATACTCCAAAGGTTCTCTATAGGGTTGAGGTCAGGGGAAGATGGTGGCCACACCATGAGTTTATCTCCTTTTATGCCCATAGCAGCCAATGACTCAGAGGTCTTCTTAGCAGCATGAGATGGGGCATTGTCATGCATGAAGATGATTTTGCTCCTGAAGGCACGTTTCTGCTTCTTATACCATGGAAGACAGCTGTCAGTCAGAAACTCGATATACTTTGCAGAGGTCATTTTCAAACCTTCAGGAACCTTAAAGAGCCCTACCAGCTGTTTCCCCATGATTCCGGCCCAAAACATGACTTCTCCACCTCCTTGCTGATGTCGCAGCCTTGTTGGGACATAGTGGGCATCCACTACTCCATCCATCTGGACCATCCAGGGTTGCTCGACACTCATCAGTAAACAAGACTGTATGAAAATTAGTCTTCATGTATGTCTGGGCCCACTGCAACCATTTCTGCTTGTGAACACTGTTTAGGGGTGAATAGTAGGTTTATGCACCACAGCAAGCCTTTGAAGGAGCCTACACCTTGAGGTTCGAGGGACTCCAGAGGCACCAGCAGCTTTAAATATCTGTTTGCTGGTTTGTAATGGCTTTTCAGCAGCCGCTCTCTTAATCCGATGAACTTGCCTGGCAGAAAACTTCCTCATTCTGCCTTTATCAGCACAAACATGTCTGTGCTCAGAATCAACCACAAATCTCTTAACAGTACGATGATCACGTTTAAATTTTTGGGAAATATCTAATGTTTTCATCTCTTGACCAAGGCATTACACTATTTGATGCTTTTCAGCAGCAGAGAGGTCCTTTTTCTTTCCTAAATTCCTTGGAACATGTGCCTTGCTTAATAATGTGGAACATCATTCTTAAGTAGTTTTCCTTTAATTGAGCTCACCTGGTAAACTAATTATCACAGGAATTTGAGATTGATTTCAGTGATCCAAAGAGCCCTGATACACAATACCATCTATGAGTTTATTTGATAAACAAAAAATTACATCTTTATGACACTTAAATCCAATTTGCATAATAATTTGGAACACAGTGTAGATGTGGCCTCACAAGTGATTTATAGAGGGGTAACATCACGCAGCCCCTAGATTACCCAGCAAAAGCTTACTGACAGATTCCCTTTAAGAAAAGTCATTTATAGGTTTAATAATGGACCATCCTATATTTTGTGATGGAAGGAGGGAGGCGCTATATCTGTAGGACTAGAGGACAAACATGATATCATTCTCCATATGCACAGGCTCATTCACCGCAGATTACCCCTTCTCTAGGATGACAGTTTGAAAGAGTCAAGTTTTCACCAGTAATGTTGGGGCTATTTAAGGGTTTTGCACATATCTAAATTAGAGGTGGCAATCCTACCTTTAGAAAACAGGGGTGCCCGTAGTCTTCCAATGCTAAGCTGAATCACAACTGCTTTGATCACTCAGCAAGTGTTCAGTTTCCCAACAGCACCACCGCAGGGGAAAAGAAGTATTACACTGTTACACTAAATCAATAGTTTACCTTTGCAATTTAAGGACTTGACCGGTCATCCAGAGTGAGACCTTCTTTAGAATAAGCCCTGAATTTTCTTTTAGTATACATGAGAATTTTTTTTTATCTAAATGAAAAAATTCCCTTTAAAATATTTTTTTCACTTTTATTAACCCTATGGCTCCATTCACAAGGTCCATAAAGTGTCTTTTTAGCCTTTGCCGGGATGGTATATGGCAGACCGAGCTTTAATATATAGAGGACCACACTTATTTATACAATGGGGACCTATGGGTGCCTTATACCTCTGAGTGTTTCGATGGCGATATACCTATACGTTGGGAAGATTTCCAAGTTTTTACAAACAAACACGACCCTCGGAGGTTTCTTTAACGAGAAGGTCTTCCAGAATACAACGATGCAAAATGGTTATGTCTTATACTGGATGTTTCCTATAAATGGCAGTTCCATATGGACTCATGCATTTCTTGGCAAAGCGTTGCTAAATCTGTTTAATTTTTCATACAGCTCCAATTCTTCACATGTCATATCGGGGCTCTAGCTCACGTCTATACATGATTGCACTGACACTGTATATACAATGGAACTAAGCAACAGCACTTTAAATACAGCCACGAAAAGGCAAATATTTATACCATAACTCCGAAATGTTCTTGTCCTCAGCGACCTATTCTTTACCGTATGTGTCAGTTCTGGCAGTTGACAGATCTTCGGTGGAACATGCGAGTCGTCAATCGTACGCGGTCCCTGATAGAACTTACGCGCTGTGAAATTTTACAGAGTGATTTGTGGCTGCAACATGTTATTAAAAACCTCTGTTCTCTACAGGGAAAGCCAATTAGCCAAAAGCCCTTAATTAAATAAAAGCGTGCGGGGAAATACCTTACACTGTTTACTGGGGGACTCCACAGCACTACACAGTACAGTCCGCACCGCTACCGTTACCACCGACTGGGATCTACGCATGGAATTTCAATGGCTGATAAAGTGGATCTTTAGCTATATGGACGTCAAAGTCTGAAATTTCCCCCATCGGCTAACTGTAAATGACTGCATGTAATACTACATTTGTCCTGTAGAGGCCACTGCAGGCAAAATGAGCAGCATCAGGCAGAATACCCTTCTAGCAGAAATCACTTGATCACTGAGGTTTCTCTTTTTTTAAAGGGACAAAAACGTTAAGAGTTAATTATTACTCAAAATGTCTTATCGAGATAATGTATTAATGAAAATAGAAGTTTACAGTGTTTACTGTTGGTTTCTTTCAGTCTGTCACCTCAACCCACCAACCGTAGGAGAAGTTTCAGTACACCCATACATGTGTTTCGGCTGTGTAAGAGTGCAGTCCCGGGTGTCCTTCTCTAAGAAGGCAGGGACAACATGGAAAAGGCTGACAGCCGTGGAGGAGGAGTGAGCAGGGAAGAATTTCTGTAAACATTTATGCACATGGGTGGCTGGATAAACCAAAAACAGCCCTCCATATCTAATAGATGACTATGGTGTGAACACACTGAAATAATTATGTGTGCTATGTGAAAGATGTGATGAAATCACAAACTGTCCCCATACATGGTAGATTGACTTCTGATTGCATGTCAGGCCGGCTCTAATATCTGGAAAGATTTACTTTCGGTAAGGAGATTGATCATTCCATTCAAATATCACTCTATATCTATCTATCTATTATCTATTTATCTATTTTTTCTAACTATTTGACAAACAAAAGGCAGTAAACTTGTCAGTTACAGTCTGTGGCACAAAACTTTGTGGTTACAGTCTGTCACATACCTTCAGTTCCTGGAAACATTGAATTTGGTTAAGGGGATTGATCATTCCCATTCTATCTGTCTATCTATCTATCTATCTATCTATCTATCTATCTACCTATCTATCTCACAGACAATAGCAGTTAGCTTGATGGTTACAGTTTATGGCACAGAATTTGGTGCTTAAAATCTGTCTCTTTGCTTTATGGTTACAGTCTTCTGCACCTAGGTTGGCAGTTACCATCTTTGGCATACTGCTTGGTGGTTACAATTTTTGGTACACACCTTGGCTGTTACAGTTATGGCACACAGCTTGGTGGTTGCAGTCTGGTACAAAGTTTTGCGGTTACAATCTGGTGCAAAGATTGGTGTTTACAGCCCCTTTGACACACAGTTTGGGGGTTAATGTTTTGGCACACAGCTAAGCAGTTAGAGGTTTTAGCATACAGCTTGGCAGTTGCAGGTTTTGGAACGCAGCTTGACGGTGGCACTCTGGCACAAAGTTTTGCAGTTGCAGTCTGCTGCAGAACTTGGGGGTTACAGTCTTTGCCCCAGAGTTTGATGATGCATTCTTTGGCACACAGCTTAACGGTTACAGGTTTTTGCACATAACTTGGCACTTACAGTGTTTAGCACACAGTTTAGTAGTTGCAGTTTTTGGAACACAGCTTGATGGCTACAGTCTATGGCACACAGTCTGGCAGTTACAGTTTTAGGAACACTGCTTGGTGGTTACAGTCTATGGCTCAGTCATTAGCAGTTACAGTTTTTGGAACAAGCTTGGAGGTTACAGTCTATGGCACATACTTTGGCAGTTGCAGTTTTGCTTGGAGGTTACAGTCTTTGGCACACAGTTTGGCAGTTACAATTTTTGGAACACAGCTTGGAGGTTACAGTCTTTGGCACAGTTTGGCAGTTACAAATTTTGGAACACAGCTTGGAGGTTACAGTCTATGGCTCAGTCATTAGCAGTTACAGTTTTTGGAACAAGCTTGGAGGTTACAGTCTATGGCACATACTTTGGCAGTTGCAGTTTTGCTTGGAGGTTACAGTCTTTGGCACACAGTTTGGCAGTTACAAATTTTGGAACACAGCTTGGAGGTTACAGTCTTTGGCACAGTTTGGCAGTTACAAATTTTGGAACACAGCTTGGAGGTTACAGTCTATGGCTCAGTCATTAGCAGTTACAGTTTTTGGAACAAGCTTGGAGGTTACAGTCTATGGCACATACTTTGGCAGTTGCAGTTTTGCTTGGAGGTTACAGTCTTTGGCACACAGTTTGGCAGTTACAAATTTTGGAACACAGCTTGGAGGTTACAGTCTTTGGCACAGTTTGGCAGTTACAAATTTTGGAACACAGCTTGGAGGTTACAGTCTTTGGCACACAGCTCAGCAGTTTCAGAAACTTATGTGAAACAACTTTGAAGGCAGCTGTTTTACTATAGTATATATATATATACCAATGGTGCAAAAGCGTGCAACTCCAGGACACAAAGCAGCAAGTATTAGAACAACCCGCATGGAGAATTGTGGTGAAGCACTAGGAATGACAGATACTAATGACACCTCTCAGCCTATCAAAAAATCTTGGTGGCTTTGAACCAGATTTATAGCATGTGCCAAAACTTTTTTTTTTTAAATTTCCAAAATGACCTGCCAATCTGGGATTGTTAAAGTATCGAATGTCTCTTCGTTACTCGAGATTCTCGTAACCTCTGCTCTGCCCGTTGCGAGCTGCGGCACCATCTGGCAAATACCCGGCCCTGAAACATATAATCTGTAATAACCGTGGTAATAATCGTGTTTTTTTTAATTTCCTTCAATGAGATTTCGGCTAATCTTTCCCCACTTTCTCCGAGATTTACGTCCTTTGAAGATTTAAGTGTATTAGTGTGAATAATCCGATGCCATTACCTTATATAAAACAGAATCTGTGACTTCCTCTCTGGTGAGCGGTTACAAAGGAAAGACAGACTGCTACTTTCTCATGTAATTCTCACGAGCGGCAGGTCATAAACCACGGAACGCAGAATGTCTCCACCTGCGAGCACAAAACGTGAACTTTATGACTTTGTAAAAAAAAAAAAAGTATCAGTTTGGAACCGAAAGTGAGAATTTTTCTTTTTGGCAGTGCTCCTTTTTGAAATTGCATTGAAGTTGGCTTTTATTTTTTCGAGAAGAGTGAAGTAATCTTTGGGCACGTTGGTTGTGGTGATGTTTCACTCACTGTAGTGAGCAGCAAAAAAATAAAAAGAGAAGAACTGTTTCTTTAAGAAAACAACTTATATATGTTTCTATTCATCAATCAGAGAAGTGGTCACCCGTACATTTAAAGGGAATCTGTCAGCATGTTTGTGCTATGTTATCTGAGGACAGCATGAGGTAGGGGTTAAAACGCTGAACTCAACGATGTGTCACATGTCCGGCTGTGTGCTGCTGTTTACTTATACTGAAGTCTTAACCACCTTGTGAAAAACATTGCTGTGACTAGCTGGTCTCCTGAGCCCTGGCCCGACCCTGCCCCCTCCTGTGATAGGCACCTCACTGTCTATAGAGAAAGCATGGTGTGGGCGGGGTTAGCTTTCTCAGCTTTGCTGCATTACTAAATCTAAAAACTATGATTGTGTCAGAACGGCTTCACCCGGTAAACTAAGTAATACATCATTGGAATCAGGGTCTCTTTGCCTACATGATGCCGCTGTCAGATGAGATAGCTAAAACCTGCTGACAGATTCCCTTTAATTGCTATGAGCATGTATAGCTTTGTACTCAGAAACAGCTCTAGAAAATGTTGAAATAATAACTCCACATAGGTCTAAAATAACATAACCAATAGACAACCAGTGCTGCCATATAGTATTATTTACAGGTAATATTCATCAGTGTATGTCAGTAATATTTGTGTTTCTATGTGTTTTCATTTAAGCACTGTACAGTGTAATTTCCTTAGCACTGTACAGGGGTTTTATTTCAGCTCTGGCACTGCTACATAAAGGCATTTTAGCAGTATTATCTACATACTATATAGTACTGTTAATTGAGTATTTTATACCTTATAGCTTTATATATAAATATATATTATCTATAGATATTTTTTAACACTAAATAATATTGTTTTGTTAACACTGTATGGCGGTTTTATTCTAAGGCTATAGTAAGCCTATTTTTTTTTTTGCACATGAATAAATTAATTTACGCCATTCAATTTTTTTTTCTTTTTTGGGCTTTTCCAATTCCCTCGATTTTGGCTTTAGATTTTGAATCCACATATCCTAGAACTAGGTTGATTACCGATACCTCGGGACTCTGTAAAAATCGTCTGAACTTTCCACATTAATCCTATATTGGTTGTATCCTAAGAAAGCACCATTTTTTTCCATTATTTTATTGTAATATCCATTAATATACTCACCCTATGTACTGCTTTTTTTAAATATTTTTACAGTTTTTTCTACTTCTTGGGAATGGGGAGAAATTTTAATGATTTTACAGTCACTAAGCAATTAAGACAATCCCTAAATCTAGACCTAAAAACGGTAAGTAGGAGATCATTTCAGCTCCACTGTTTCTCAATCTGAAGGATTTTCTGACACTAAAGAAGTCTTTATAGTATTGCAAAAGAACAATAGATAATTTCCTTTTGGCTGATGGAGGAGGTGGAGATTAATAAACTCTTTTTCCTACTACGGACAGGGCAGAGGGGGGATGCTCCTGCTGCAGCTGATTACCTTACAGCCAGACAAAGGCTAGTGAGTGGAAGAAAGTGAGTGGACATGGCCGGCCTCATTATGCATTATGGGATCTTAGATGATAATTATACTGCCATTTATACTCTGTAACTAGTTTCTGGTCAATTTTTCCCTGGATAGTCCCTTAAACTGAGTTGCAAATGGAGAAGCACAATTTAGGGATGTTCCCTTCCAGAACTGGGCTGGACTTTATCTGGGTTTGTAACTAATAAGTCATGTCAGACTAACTTAATTTCCTTCTATGATGGAATCACTGATTGGGTGGATCAGGGAAATGCTGTAGATATAGTATATCTTGACTTCAGCAAAGCATTTGACAAAGTCTCTCACACAATCCTTATTGAAAAAATGACTAAGTATGGAATGGACAAGGCAACTGTTCGGTGGATTCATAACTGGCTTAGTGATCGGACCCAAAGAGTGGTCGTAAATGGCTGCACATCCAGTTGGAAGAATGTCTCAAGTGGGGTACCACAGGGCTCTGTCCTGGGCCCTGTATTGTTCAACATCTTTATCAACGATTTAGATGAAGGAATTGAGGGTAAACTGATTAAATTTGCTGATGACACAAAGCTAGGAGGGATAGCTAATACTAGAGAAGAGAGAGAGAGGATTCAAAAAGATTTAAATAAACTGGAGAAGTGGGCAGCAACTAACAGAATGGTTTTTAACAGGGAAAAATGCAAAGTACTACATCTGGGCAATAAAAATGAAAAAGCATATACAGAATGGGAGGAATAGGCCTAAGCAACAGCACATGTGAAAAAGACTTGGGTATACTAATAGATCACAGACTGAGTCAACAGTGTGATGCAGCAGCAAAAAAGGCAAATGCAATTCTAGGATGTATTAACAGAAGCATACAGTCTAGATCACGTGAAGTCATTATTGCCCTCTACTCCTCTTTGGTCAGACCTCATCTGGAATATTGTGTCCAGTTTTGGGCGCCACATTTTAAAAAAGACATCAACAAACTGGAGCAAGTTCAGAAAAGAGCGACCAGAATGGTGACCGGTCTGCAAACCCTGTCTTATGAGGAAAGGTTGCAGGAATTGGGAATGTTTAGTTTGCAAAAGAGAAGACTGAGAGGAGACTTAATAGCTGTCTACAAATATCTCAAGGGCTGTCATATTGTAGAAGGATCAACTTTATTCTCATTTGCACAAGGAAAGACTAGAAGCAATGGGATGAAACTGAATGGGAGGAGACACAGATTAGATATTAGAAAAAACTTTTTCACAGTTAAGAGTGATCAATGAGTGGAACAGGCTGCCACGAGAAGTGGTGAGTTCTCCTTCAATGGAAGTCTTCAAACAGAGGCTGGACAGACATCTGACTGGGATGATTTAGCGAATTCTGCTTTGAGCAGGGGGTTGGACCAGATGGCCCAGGAGGTCCCTTCCAACTCTACAATTCTATGATTCTATGATTCTATGTTCCTCCCTTTGGGAATAGTATATAGCTTTTCTATACTAATGAAGAATCCTTTTGTTTAGGGAGACAGATCCATCTAGTGTGATTGTATTTTAACACAACCATACCCTATACGGATACTAGGAATGTTTCAAGAAAAGTTTTTTTTATATGTAAAAGTAAATTTATTAGTCAACATTTAAAGTTTACATAATATAGGTGCTCATACATCAATCCAAAACGGGTGGGAATAAAAAACAAGCAGCCAGGTCGCAAAAGCAATTATATATACAGTGCTGGGTGGAACATGAAATTCATGTACTTATCAGCATTCAAACTCCTAATAAAGTTGCACAAATTTGTAACTAATAAAAAGCAGCTTTGAGCATCTATATTCCGTAAACTTTAAATGTTAACTAATAAATTTATTTTTATATATATAAAAAAAACTTTCCTTGAAACATTCCTAGTATTCGTATAGGGTATGGTTGTTTTGATGTATGTGCGGAATGTGACCCAGGTTTGAGGTCAAGGACTATAATGTTTAAAAATGTGATTGTATTTAATTGACAGTTACGAGGAATTTCTTGAGTTTAATGGGATGAATGTGAAAATATCTGCTCACTGTTAGCATAGTTCACATAGGCGTATTTGTTCTGCTTTTTTTCATTATTCATACTTTTATAATGTTATAAAAAAAAGCAATAAAAAAATAAAAAAAGTCACCATGTAGTGGCCATTCTCAGTACTGCAGATCAGATCACATTCACTTCAACAGGAGCTCAGTTGCAGTTCCTGAGATCTGTGCTGTTGTAGCTCTGTACACTGCGCACTTCTGTCTGACAGGGAACAGGGTAATATCTGATTAGTAGGGGTGCTTGGTGTCAGTGGGGTCCTCTCTCTCTCCTGTAGAGTATAAACTCATGGTCAGTGGGATAAACTCTCTCTATCTTTCTCTCTCTTCTTTAGTGTAAGTTCTTATGATCAACAAGGTCCCCTCTCTCCTGTAGAGTGTAAGCTCTTATGGTCAGCGGGGTTCTCTCTCCTGTAGAGTGTAAGCTCTTATGGTCAGTGGGGTCCTCTCTCTCCTGTAGAGTGTAAGCTCTTATGGTCAGTGGGGTCCTCTCTCCTGTAGAGTGTAAGCTCTTATGGTCAGCAGGGTCCTCTCTCTCCTGTAGAGTGTAAGCTCTTATGGCCAGTGGAGTCCTCTCTCTCATGTAGAGTGTAAGCTCTTATGGCCAGTGGAGTCCTCTCTCTCCTGTAGAGTGTAAGCTCTTATGATCAGTGGGGTCCTCTCTCTCTCCTGTAGAGTGTAAGCTCTTATGATCAGTGGGGTCCTCTCTTATAGAGTGTAAGCTCTTATGGTGAAGTGGGGTCCTCTCTCTCTCCTGTAGAGTGTAAGCTCTTATGGTCAGTGGGCCCCTCTAACTCTCCTGTAGAGTGTAAGCTCTTATGGTCAGTGGGCCCCTCTATCTCTCCTGTAGAGTGTAAGCTCTTATGGTGAATTGGGTCTTCTCTCTCATGTAGAGTGTAAGCTCTTATGGTCAGCGGGGTCCGCTCTCTCTCTCTCTCTCCTGTAGAGTGTAAGCTCTTATGGTCAGTGGGATCCTCTCTCTCCTGTAGAGTGTAAGCTCTTATGGTCAGTGAGGTCCTCTCTTATAGAGTGTAAGCTCTTATGGTGAATTGGGTCTTCTCTCTCATGTAGAGTGTAAGCTCTTATGGTCAGTGGGCCCCTCTCTCTCCCTTAGAGTGTAAGCTCTTATGGTCAGTGGGGTCCTCTCTCTCCTGTAGAGTGTAAGCTCTTATGGTCAGTGGGGTCCTCTCTCTCTCCTGTAGAGTGTAAGCTCTTATAGTCAGTGGGGTTCTCTCTCTCTCCTGTAGAGTGTAAGCTCTTATGGTCAGTGGGCCCCTCTCTCTCCCTTAGAGTGTAAGCTCTTATGGTCAGTGGGGTCCTCTCTCTCCTGTAGAGTGTAAGCTCTTATGGTCAGTGGGGTCCTCTCTCTCTCTTAGAGTGTAAGCTCTTATGGTCAGTGGGGTCCTCTCTCTCCTGTAGAGTGTAAGCTCTTATGGTCAGTGGGGTCCTCTCTCTCTCCTGTAGAGTGTAAGCTCTTATAGTCAGTGGGGTTCTCTCTCTCTCCTGTAGAGTGTAAGCTCTTATGGTCAGTGGGCCCCTCTCTCTCCCTTAGAGTGTAAGCTCTTATGGTCAGTGGGGTCCTCTCTCTCCTGTAGAGTGTAAGCTCTTATGGTCAGTGGGGTCCTCTCTCTCTCCTGTAGAGTGTAAGCTCTTATGGTCAGTGGGCCCCTCTCTCTCCCTTAGAGTGTAAGCTCTTATGGTCAGTGGGGTTCTCTCTCTCTCCTGTAGAGTGTAAGCTCTTATGGTCAGTGGGCCCCTCTCTCTCCCTTAGAGTGTAAGCTCTTATGGTCAGTGGGGTCCTCTCTCTCCTGTAGAGTGAAAGCTCCTATGGTCAGTGGGGTCCTCTCTATCTCCTGTAGAGTGTAAGCTCTTATGGTCAGTGGGGTCCTCTCTCTCCTGTAGAGTGAAAGCTCCTATGGTCAGTGGGGTCCTCTCTATCTCCTGTAGAGTGTAAGCTCTTATGGTCAGTGGGGTCCTCTCTTATAGAGTGTAAGCTCTTATGGTGAATTGGGTCTTCTCTCTCATGTAGAGTGTAAGCTCTTATGGTCAGTGGGCCCCTCTCTCTACCTTAGAGTGTAAGCTCTTATGGTCAGTGGGGTCCTCTCTCTCCTGTAGAGTGTAAGCTCTTATGGTCAGTGGGGTCCTCTCTCTCTCCTGTAGAGTGTAAGCTCTTATAGTCAGTGGGGTTCTCTCTCTCTCCTGTAGAGTGTAAGCTCTTATGGTCAGTGGGCCCCTCTCTCTCCCTTAGAGTGTAAGCTCTTATGGTCAGTGGGGTCCTCTCTCTCCTGTAGAGTGTAAGCTCTTATGGTCAGTGGGGTCCTCTCTCTCTCCTGTAGAGTGTAAGCTCTTATGGTCAGTGGGCCCCTCTCTCTCCCTTAGAGTGTAAGCTCTTATGGTCAGTGGGGTTCTCTCTCTCTCCTGTAGAGTGTAAGCTCTTATGGTCAGTGGGCCCCTCTCTCTCCCTTAGAGTGTAAGCTCTTATAGTCAGTGGGGTTCTCACTCTCTCCTGTAGAGTGTAAGCTCTTATGGTCAGTGGGCCCCTCTCTCTCCCCTTAGAGTGTAAGCTCTTATGGTCAGTGGGGTCCTCTCTCTCCTGTAGAGTGAAAGCTCCTATGGTCAGTGGGGTCCTCTCTATCTCCTGTAGAGTGTAAGCTCTTATGGTCAGTGGGGTCCTCTCTCTCCTGTAGAGTGAAAGCTCCTATGGTCAGTGGGGTCCTCTCTATCTCCTGTAGAGTGTAAGCTCTTATGGTCAGTGGGGTCCTCTCTTATAGAGTGTAAGCTCTTATGGTGAATTGGGTCTTCTCTCTCATGTAGAGTGTAAGCTCTTATGGTCAGTGGGCCCCTCTCTCTCCCTTAGAGTGTAAGCTCTTATGGTCAGTGGGGTCCTCTCTCTCCTGTAGAGTGTAAGCTCTTATGGTCAGTGGGGTCCTCTCTCTCTCCTATAGAGTGTAAGCTCTTATAGTCAGTGGGGTTCTCTCTCTCTCCTGTAGAGTGTAAGCTCTTATGGTCAGTGGGCCCCTCTCTCTCCCTTAGAGTGTAAGCTCTTATGGTCAGTGGGGTCCTCTCTCTCCTGTAGAGTGTAAGCTCTTATGGTCAGTGGGGTCCTCTCTCTCTCCTGTAGAGTGTAAGCTCTTATGGTCAGTGGGGTCCTCTCTCTCTCCTGTAGAGTGTAAGCTCTTATGGTCAGTGGGGTCCTCTCTCTCCTGTAGAGTGAAAGCTCTTATGGTCAGCGGGGTCCTCTCTCTCTCCCTCCTGTAGAGTGTAAGCTCTTATGATCAGTGGGGTCCTCTCTCTCTTCCTCTCTCTGTCTGTGAAGTGCAAGTTTAAACTTTAATTAACCCCTTAATGACCGGCGCTTTTTTCGGTTTTTGTTTTTAGCTCCCCTTCTTCCCAGAGCCATAACTTTTTTATTTTTCCATCAATTTGGCCGTGTGAGGGCTTATTTTTTGCGGGACGAGTTGTACTTTTTAAAGACATCATTGGTTTTAGCATGTCGTGTACTCGAAAACAGGAAAAAAATTCCAAGTGTGGTGAAATAGCAAAAAAAGTGCAATCCCACAACTGTTTTTTGTTTCGCTTTTTTTTTGCTAGGTTCACTAAATGCTAAAACTGACCTGCCATTATGATTCTCCAGGTCATTATGAGTTCATAGACCCCAAACATTTGTAGGTTCTTTTTTATCTAAGTGGTGAAAAAAATTCCAAAGTTTGCTAAAAAAAAAAAATTGCAATATTTTCCAATACCCGTAGTGTCTCCATTTTTCGTGATCTCGGGTGAGGGCTTATTTTTTGTGTGCCGAGCTGACGTTTTTAATGATACCATATATGTGCAGATACGTTCTTTTGATCGCCCGTTATTACATTTTAATGCAATGTCACGGCGACCCAAAAAAACGTAATTCTGGCGTTTTGATGTTTTTTCCCACTACGCCGTTTAGCGATCGGGTCAATACTTTTTTTTATTGATAGATCAGACGATTCGGAACGCAGCGATACCTAATATGTATATGTGTGATTTTTTTTATTGTTTTATTTTGAATGGGGCGAAAGGGGGGCGATTTAACCTTTTATATATTTTTTTCATATGTTTTAAAAAAAAATTTATTTTGACATGCTTCAATAGTCTCCATGGGAGGCTAGACGCTGTCACAACTTGATCGGCCCTGCTACATATAGGTAAAGAGCAGATCGCCCATATGTAGCAGAATTACAGCATCGCTATGAGCGCCGACCACCGGGCTGGCGTTCATAGCAATCCGGCATTAACAACCATAGAGGTCTCTAGGAGACCTCTGGTTGTTATGCCAACGCATCGCCGATCACATGATGGGCGGCGGCAATACGCGTATTTCCTGCCCGGTGGCTGGAATCGCTTCTTAAATGCTGGTGTCAGCGTTTGACAGCGGCATTTAACTAGTTAATAGGCGTGGGCGGATCGTGATTCCACCTGCGCCTATTGCGGGCACATGTCAGCGGTTTTTAACAGCTGGCATGTCCCGGCTTTGATGCGGGCTCACCGCTGGAGCCCTCATCAAAGCGGGGGATCTGACCTTGGACGTACTATTATGTCCAAGGTCAGAAAGGGGTTGGACTTCAGAAAGGCAGATTTTAATGGACTCAGAAAGAGGGTAGGAAAGGTGTAATGGCTTGATATTCTAAAGGACAGAAATGTCCAAGAAGGATGGGAGATTTTGTTGAATGAAATTCTCACTGCACAATTGATAACAAATATAAAAATCCCAAAAAGAAGGAAGAATTGGAAGCATTTAAAGAGACCAGGATGGATGATAATAGAACTTGCTAAAACAGAACAATTGCTAAAAAGAAAAAAAGAAATGGAAAGAGGGGGGCATATCGAAAGAGGAATGTAATGCTGTCTACAGGGAATGCAGGGCAATAGCTAGAAGAGCTAAATCCAGTAATGAAGTGAGGCTTGCAAGGAAGACTAAAAGCAATAAAAAAGGATTTTGTGGATATGTCAAAAGCAAAAGAAAAGTCAAAGATGCTGTAGAAATTTTACAGGATGAAAATGGTGAAGTGGTCAAAAATGATGTTGACAAGACCAAACTTTTAAATTCCTGTTTTGCATCTGTGTTTGCTAAGAAAGCAAATGTAACATCAACTGATATTCACGATGTCATCAAAGGAATAAAATAATCCACACTATCCATGAACAGAGAGATGGCGAGGGAACCCTTAGCTAATGCTGGGGCCATGTAAAAGTAAAAAGTAAGAAAAGAAGGGGATTAGCACATCCAAAACCTCGCCACAGTCTCAGATAAATCCACCAAACGTCTTCTCCAACAACAACCACAAAACACCATCTCCAACCATGCAGCATAAGCTATCTCTGGCAATGAGTGTTATCCAGGGCCCAGATTATATAAGAGAACAGAATGGCTAACAGCGAACAATTGAGAGCCTTAATGCAGGAAAGCTTCCAGGAGCTCTCAACTGAGCAGATTAACCCCTGCACTGCTAAAAGAAACATGCACCATTTATATAAAGGTGAAGTGCTTTTAATCAGTGCAGGAATAGGAGAAATCAGACGCTGCAGTCTTCTGGCTCCTCTCTGTAGTGGTAAATTCATGATACTGAAAGAGATAGCAGAGGAATCTTTGAAAGCTCCTGGAGAACAGGAGAAGTCTCAGAAGATTGGAGAAGGTCCAATGTCCGTATCTTCAAAAAAGGAAAGAAGATGGAGCCAGGAAATTACAGGCCAGTAAGCCTTACTTCTATACCAGTAAAGATCTTTGAATATATGGTATCACGGTCCGGTCAGCGCCAGTGGACAGCCACGGCTGCACAGGGACTCACCCACACTGCAGAGGGGCTTGGTGTCGGCTACGGCGGGGAAAACTCCGGCAGACAGGACCTGGGACGCCGAAGTTAGCAAGCAGCACAGGACCTACGGTCAGGTGACTGAAAAGGGCGGGGCTTAGCGTCCTGCTGTAGAGACACTGCAGGACACAACTATAGGAATTCTCAGGTCAGACAAACGGGGGTCATACACAGAGATAGCAGTACAGTACCAAGGATGAGACAGAACGGATAGTCGGGGCCAGGCAGCGGTCAAAGCCAAACAGACATAGAAGGTACAAAAACAAAATCCAACAAGCAGTATCCAGAGAACAGACCGAGTCAAAACCAAAGTATCAGGCAAACAAGAACACAGCACAAACACACTCAGGGGTCAACACACTCGGCCAAGGGTGAAAGTATAACTGACGGGGATTGGCATTTCCTGGGGCTATATAAGAAGCTCTCCCCGAACCAAGGAGAGGCCACAATAATAAGCCCCAGGTGTGCAGGTAAGAGCCTGCACTGGGATCATAACATTAACCCCAGGAGTGCAGGTCCACCAGTACTGGGCTCCAGACATTAACTCCAAGGGTGCGGGTCCAGTCCGCACTGGGATCATGACACATGGTTTAAACAGCATATATTTAAGTACTTGGCTAATAATACAGTAATTAACCAGAGCCAGCATGGGTTTGTAGAAAATAAGTCATGCCAGACTAATCTAATTTCCTTCTATTATGGAATCCCGACTGAGTGGTTCAGGGAAGTGCAGTGGATATAGTATATCTTGAATTCACCAAAGCAAAGATAAAATATCTCATACTATCCTTATTGAAAAAATAACCAAGTATGGAATCGACAAGGCTACGGTTAAGTGGATTCATAACTGACTCAGTGATCATTCTCAAAGTATGTTAATAAATGCACATCCAATTGGAAGAGTGATTCAAGTGGGATACCCCAAGGCTCTGTCCTGGCACCGCTGTTGTTCAACTTTTTTATAAATCATCTTGATAAGGAAACTGAAGTTGTATAAATTTGCAGATGATGCAAAACTAGGAGGGGTAGCTAACACTAGACAAGACAGAGAAGGTATTCAAAAGGATCTAGATAAGCTTGAACAATGGGCAGTGAGTAATAGAATGGTAGTTAACAGAGAGAAATGCAAGATTCTCTATCTGGACAAAAAAAAATAAAATTACATCTACAGAATGGGAGGAATAGAACTAAGCAACAGCACATGTGAAAAAGACCTGGGGATACTAATAGATCACAGACTGAACATGAGTCAACAGTGTGATGCAGCAGCAGAAATGACAAACACAGATCTAGGATGTATTAACAGAAGCATAGAGTCTAGATCATGTGAAGTCATTATCCCCCTCTACTCCTCCTTGGTCAGACAGGAGCAATTCTAGAAAAACCAAAGGAAAAAACAATGTGTATATACCCTAATGAAAATAAATAAGTAAAAAAGCAAGTGCATTAAATAACATAGAGTACTTGGTAAACACTGTTTTGATCAAAAAAGTATAAAACTGTCCCACCACGCCAAGGTGTACCCATTTGAGACAGTAACTACACTAACGGTAAAACCTACCTAGTGTGAATAGTGGCAGAGTCTCTGGGTCCCAAACAGACACCCAGCTTAAGAGGGACTATAAGTGAACTACACAGCTCAGTAGAAAGGAGGCCACACTCTATTTGTACTGAATACAAAAATACTGAAGAAAAACAAAAAACTGAACTGGAGTAGATTTTAATGACATGCATGATGTAAAGGCATGTTCACACTGGCCATAAAAGCATGGTTTTGTTTTTTTGGAGCAAGTACAGAGTAGAGCTACCAGGATGGTGAGCGGACTGTATAATAAGTCCTATGAAGACCAGTTCAAGGATCTGGGAATGTTTAGCTTGCAAAAAAGAAGGCTAAGAGGAGACTTAATAGTTGTCTGTCTGAAAATATCTGAAGGGCTGTCACAGTGTAGAGGGATCATCATTATCCTCATTTGCACATGGAAACACGAGAAGCAATGGAATGAAACTGAAAGGGAGAAGACACAGATTAGATATTAGAAAAAACTTTTTGACAGTGAGGGTGATCAATGAGTGGAACAGGCTGCCATGGGAGGTGGTGAGTTCTTCTTCAATGGAAGTCTTCAAACAGGTTGGACAGACATCTGTCTGGAATGGTTTTCCAAGCAATTACAAGCTTTCCAGTATGGATATTCACAGTAAGGCAAAAGATTTTCCAAAAGATTCGCTCATCTCACTCTGTGCCTGTATTTCCCAACATCTGCAGCAGGTAATACATGTACACACCTGTGAATATCTACATGATCACCGGTACATTGATTAATAACCTCAGGAGCAGACACTTAGCAAAGTCATTAATACTTGTATCCTAGGTAAACACACACTGAATGTCAGACTCAATGGGGGAAGGAGTCGGCTCATTCATCTTCTGACTTAATGTTATTCTTAAGTTATTTCCCTCTCCCTTGTGGGATGAAAAACTGCAATACAAGAAGGGGCGAGTCTGACTGTACAGACCGAATACGCCATGTACAGATATACCTGCAGTGAGTCTGGTTGATCAGAGGACCAATAACCACATTTTTGGAAAAATTCAGGAAAATTATTTTTATTCCAGTTTATTTTATTTGTTTTATTTTATTTTATTTATTTACATTTATTTTACAGAACATTAGATGAGTGACATTCCCTTGAATCTGTCTATAAAATTCTATTTGTGTCGAATGAATTCTTGGTAAAAAGCGGTTTATCGTGCTGTGAGGTGGGTTATCGGAGGGGTTAAAGAACAAAAACAAAATACCCCATTATACTGACATCGGACCCCAATTTCTCCTGGCACGTCTGTGCCTCGCCCGGTCCTCTGCCGGCATGCTTTTTCCGTGCTGCCATTTTGCTTGACTTGAGCAAATCAAATCGCAAAAAAAATCTGAATTGTGAAAAATCTTCTGAAATTCTGAGCGTTTGCTGAGTCTCGAATTGATTTGATGGCTCCACAACCATGATATCAACTTATTTTTCATTTTGTTTCACTCCTGGTCGAAATGTTGGACCATTTTTTTGTTGATTCCTTGCTGGATTAAAATAAAATAACTCTTGCAGCAAGACCTATAGGCTAATATTCTCTGTGGTGCTGAGGTTCCTACTTCGATGAGTCTGGACCACGAGTCCCTTCCTCGAGCACACTATATTCAACGACAATGCTGCCGCTCTTCTTCCTTCATAAGACCAGTCCTTTTTTTTAAAAAAAGGATCTTCGAATGCCCTTGGACACCATGGACAATGAAGAGTTCACAACATTTTTATCCACATTCCTAGGAACTAGAGCACGTGTAGTGTAAATCCTTCCACGATTCTGGAGGCCTAGATGGTGATGATGGACGTTCCAGGCTGAGCCTTCAAAGTCTCGATTTTGCCAAATTGTTGGCTAATATGGAAATTACTACTACCTCTTTGTCCCTTATAACAGTGCTACTGTGTGACTGTATTTAGCACTCTCAGTACATAGAGGCACCTTGTCTGGGAGTCCTATTGGCTCCTCTGATTGACCAGTTTCCAGTATTAGGTAGCCATATGTTAATGAGACTGATTATATGATCCTCTGTTATGAGTTCATTTTCCCCTTCACCATTGAGGTCTGATGAACTCCCTCTTCTGTTGAAGGAAGGTAGTGAGGCTGATTACCAAGCACCTGAGCTGGGAGAGGATGACTGGGCGACGGGGATCTCTGACTGAATATAAGGCAGCCGACGCCCTTCTGCCTCGCTGGTGATTTCTCTGTGGAATTCTAGGAGACCAGTCTGATTCCTGCTCCTCAAAAGCTAAGTTTTCTGCTTTGCCTTTTTGCATTTGTGTTTTGGTTTTAGTTTGCCTTGCTTTTCTGGATTCTGCCATTCCCTGCTGGGGTGAGCTGTATTCCTTTTTGTCAGTTTGCTCTGTCTTCAGAAAATACCTGAGTACTGACATAGTCTTTTTGAAGCCTAGCGTCTTCAGGGCCTTTTTCCCTGGCAGTCTGTTGGCTCTTATTTTGATAGGGTTTTTCACGGATTGCAGACAGCAGCTTTTCTATCCTGTCCTATCTAGTTAGCTTGGGCCCCATCATTTGCTCAGTCTATCTTTCTATCTGTGTTAGTGTTTTTTCTTCTTGCTTCACCATCATTATATGTTGGGGGCTGCCTATTGCTTTGGGGTCTGCTCTGGGGCAGTTTAGATTTCCCTTTCTGTCTTTAGGCTAGGCAGTTCTCCGGCTGTGATCGAGGGGTCTAGGGCATCGTAGGAACCCCCCACGGCTACTGCTGGTTGTTGTTGATAGGTTCAGGGGTCTGCAATCCGATAGATGCCAACTTCTCTGGTTTTCTGGACTTAGCTAGCATTTCTGTTTTTGCCTCCTACGGTGACTCATTCATAACATATATTACGTAGGCTGACATGTATATGACAGATATCTTACCCTAAAAATAAAGATATAAAAAAAACCTTGCTGATGGTTTCCACACCTACTTGTTGATGGTCTCCACACTTTTATTTTTTTATTTTTTTTTTCATTATTTTTTTTACACTTCATGCAGAATCACTGAACTGAAAAATAAGTGCGCAAAACAACAGTCGAGTAAGGCAAGTTTTTCCATTTGCTGATTGCACCTTACGGTGAAATAAAGATGAATCTGTATGACGTCGCAGTGTTTTCAATATCCTAACATTTCCCATACTCTGGACCGTAAGTCCCCGAACACGTAACTTCTCAGGTTTTCATTTTTAATGCTTGTAAACCATAAATGTGATGTAATCGTGTTATCACAGAGCTGCCGAACCTCTGAGGACACTGAGAAAAGCCAGGTGTGCATTATTATCCCTCATTCTCCTCAATGGTTTAGGACAGAGCTGCAGCCGGGCTTAAAGGGGTCGTCCACTACTGTGATTGAACTGCAGATCAGTTCCCATTCATATAAATATCCCATAGATGTCTGAGATTGGAACGTCCCTTTAAGAGGATTAATAATGTGGCACCCCTGAGGCTCAGTGGCCACAGAGGTACTTCCCCTCCTCCTGAGGTGTGGTGCCCCACCAACCAGGTAAGGTGGAAGCTCCCAACCATACTCCAACACCTGCACCCCACACCACAAAGTAGTGTAGCAAAGCACCTTCGGCGGCTCCCTGCTTGGAGTATAGCAAAGCACCCATTGGTGGCTCCCTGCTTGGAACACGAATCATGCTGGGAGGTGGGTGGAGTGAGTTTATATTACAAAGAGCGGGCGAAGATAGGATTCAGGAGCAGTCTGTGAGAGAAGCTCCCCTGAGAGGGATGGATGAAGGAAGTGCTGCAGCAGGCCACAGTGATCTGGGTCTGCTGGCACAAGAAAGTGATATAGAAAGGAAACCTGAATATTCCATAGAAAGAAAGGATTAGTACGGAACGTGAGGAGTAAGAGAGAACAGAGGACGTGGGTTAGAGGAGAACCCTTCCTAGAAGTTCTAAGCGCAAGGCCGGGGCCCGGTCCCCGAGGTTGTATGGATACTAATGATCCTGCAGCAGACACCGGAGGAGTAGGAAGTTGTAAATACTCGACTCCCACCTAAGACTCGGAGGCACAACAGCACGGTGTGAGCCAAGAGAGAAATAGCGGCTACAGCTGTCTGCCATACGAGGAATTCTGAGAGACAATAATAAGGAGGAACTCCAGTGTAACTCAGTACTGGATGCACCTCAAGTGAGCGCTAGGAAGGAGACTGCACAACCTATCTGCTGAGGGAGAGAGCCCTGAATTGCTTCCAAGCTAGCCTGCCCTTGTACCATCTGTAATCAGGACCTTGGACTGCATTTGCCAAGTAAAGGTAAAGAAACTGCACCCTGTTGTGTCCTTGCCTCCTTTCTGCTACTTCCCCGGCACCGCTACATCCCTGTGCCTACCATTGCACCCTTCCCGCAATGCACATCTACACTGCCCTGGGACTACAGCTTCACCTGTGGGGAGCTTTAACATCTTTGCTGCACCACACCATCAGTCCCAGAGGAGCTGCATGCAGCGTTGGCTCAACAACTCCCTTGCCGAACACCACAGGTGGCGTCACAAACTATTCATTTAATCCACTACATCCCACCATTCAATCTCCCTTTTACTTGGGCGCCCAGGGCCACGGACTGGGTCACTGCTGCTGTGACATTCCCATCTGAGAGACCGGCCCGGTACCGAGTACCCCACAGCCCTGGGAGGGCGACCCAAACTTGGTGTTACGAACACGATGGCGAGACCCGATGCCATCGGTTCTGCATGCCTAAGACTCAAAGTTTTTGAAAATGTGCAGAAGACCCAATGTAATAGACTGTAAAATGAACGCTAAAAATGGCCGCTGGCGCGGTGAAGAAGGGCGTGACAATATGGGTGGTCCTAAGAAAAGACCGCGAACTGTCCTGGGCCTCCCCTGTCTGAACTTCTATGCGACAGCAGCATGGCCCACCCCCCGAGGGGTTCGCTTACTGGCCTGGTGTGGAGGAGTTGGAAGAAGACGCCGCCCCCAGAAGGAGGAGCGGAGGCCAGTGGCGGGAAAAGAGCCCAGGCAGGAAGAAGAACGCCAGAACGCCACCTTGGAAGGAGAAGGGAGGAGGCCTGCGGAGCGTGTGGAGGTTGAGTTGAATCTCCCCCGCGCCATGGCTGAAGGCTCCAACCCCGTCTCCGGGATGAACTGCCAACAGCTGGAGGACGAGATAGCCCAGCTAACGTGCCGCCTGCGACTGAGGCAGGAAGCGTTATGGACATTGAACCTGCAGCGCGCCCAGGAGGGGCCTACACCTGCGGTACCCGCAACACCAGTACCTGTCACCGCTGCACCGGATCTCCCCCAGGAAGACCCTGTAGCACCTGAGACGGCTGCAGTGACCCCGGCAGCGTCTGTGGGCATCTCCTCGCTGCTTCATGCTGCCAAGGGAGCCGAAGCGGAGGAAGAGGAGCTCCCGCCTGGACCTGACGCGGCTGTGCAGATCCTACCGGAGACCCCCGCAGACTGGGAGCCGCCAGTTGTCCCACCGCCGTCTCCGGTATTTACTCGGGCAGCCATGATCATCGCCGCTGCCACCGGGAACCACATCGTGCCTGTACCGGATCCAAGACAATGCCACCGGGAGGCACCAGGTATAGATCCGGGCCCTCCTAATGGGCTACCCCCTGAATTTACATTGTCGGAGGCTGGCCTGCGGGAGCTTGAAATGGGGATGTTGGAAGAGCCGTCCGGGGGCACCAGACTGTCGGAAATGGGGAGGTGGAAGAGGTCCCTACTGAGAAGGGTTCGGCTGGAGCAGGCGCGCACGATTCGACACCTTCAGGGCTTGGAGGAGTCCAGGCTGCTTGGGGATATCGAAATCCCTTGGCCACAAAGCCCCCGTGTAGCCGCCTACCAACGCCAACAGACCGCAGCGTCCCTAGATGTCAGGCCACGCCCCAGAGCAGCAGTACCACCCGCAAAGGAGGAACAAAATCCATTAGTACCAGCTGCTACTTCTACTGCACTCCTTGTAGGAGAGACACCACCAGCAACCGTTGATATCACCACCCCTGCTGTACCTCAAGGCAGCAGCCATGCCAGATGAGAATCAGCTATTCCTCAACCCATCTGGACACCCAGAGCATCTCCCCTGGAAGCAGCCCAAGCAATCAGCTTCCAGAACCCCAGGAGGAGATCACCACTAGTAATTTACAGTAAACTAACTTTGTTGCCCAGGAGGGTATTTGCACTATTGTGCCTGTTTTTCAGTTTTTTTTTCTAATATTTTTCCACTTTTGATTATGTTATCTGTTGATCCAGTTGTTGCCTAGTTCCACTGGCAGCCTTACACTTGAACTGTGGAGATCATGGACGCTGAGTGATCCAGAACTGTAAATGTAAATAGTTTGCACCTCTTTAGTTGCTCTCTCTTGGTTTTACATAGGAACCTTCCCTTGAACAAGGATTACCTTAGAATAAGGACATTTCAAGACATGATGGCCGGACCAGTGTCTACTCTTTGCACTTATTAATAATGCTTAATATTTTTTGAATAAGAAGCTAGACAGTGATAGTGTATAGTGAAAGTATGTATGACAGATTTTATAAGGTCTAATTGAGAAAGAAATATAGTGAATGTGTTACAGAGTTTGAATAAAGATGTGAGAGTTAAATAAAAATGTGAAAGATAAACAGAAAAGAAATGTGTCGCTAGCAAATGTGTTGCTTGAGTTGATAGTAAATCTGTTGCTATAGCACTTTGAATTAGGTAGCATAACTTTAAATATAGATAGGCAGTTTACTTGTTTGTAGCATTCAAGAAACAGTGCCTCCCACATTGGGAAGTTTAGTAGAAGGAATGTTGGTTATGCAATATAAAAATTTTGTATGTTCTTTGTTTGACTTGCAGCCCGCGGACGTGCTGTCTTTAACGGGGGGGGGGTATGTGGTGCCCCTGAGGCTCAGTCGCCACAGAGATACTGCACCTCCTCCTGAGGTGTGGTGCCCCACCATCCAGGTAAGGTGGAAGCTCCCAACCACACTCCAACACCTGCACCCCACACCACAAAGTAGTGTAGCAAAGCACCTTCGGCGGCTCCCTGCTTGGAGTATAGTAAAGCACCCATTGGTGGCTCCCTGCTTGGAACACGAAACGTGCTGGGAGGTGGGTGGCGTTAGTTTATATTACAAAGAGCGGGAGAAGATAGGATTCAGGAGTAGTCTGTGAGAGAAGCTCCCCTGAGAGGGATGGATGAAGGCAGTGCTGCAGCAGGCCACAGTGATCTGGGTCTGCTGGCACAAGAAAGAGACATAGAAAGGAAACCTGATTTTTCCATAGAAAGAAAGGATTAGTACGGAACGTGAGGAGTAAGAGAGAACAGAGGACGTGGGTTAGAGGAGAACCCTTCCTAGAAGTTCTAAGTGCAAGGCCGGGGCCCGGTCCCCGAGGTTGTATGGATACTAATGATCCTGCAGCAGACACCGGAGGAGTAGGAAGTTGTAAATACTTGACTCCCACCTAAGGCTCGGAGGCACAACAGCACAGTGTGAGCCAAGAGAGAAATAGCGGCTACAGCTGTCTGCCATACGAGGAATTCTGAGAGACGATAATAAGGAGGAACTCCAGTGTAACTCAGTACTGGATGCACCTCAAGTGAGCGCTAGGAAGGAGACTGCACAACCTATCTGCTGAGGGAGAGAGCCCTGAATTGCTTCCAGGCTAGCCTGCCCTTGTACCATCTGTAATCAGGACCCTGGACTGCATTTGCCAAGTAAAGGTAAAGAAATTGCACCCTGTCGTGTCCTTGCCTCCTTTCTGCTACTTCCCCGACACCGCTACATCCCTGTGCCTACCACTGCACCCTTCCCGCAATGCACATCTACACTGCCCTGGGACTACAGCTTCACCTGTGGGGAGCTTTAACATCTTTGCTGCACCACACCATCAGTCCCAGAGGAGCTGCATGCAACGTCGGCTCAACAACTCCCTTGCCGAACACCACAGGTGGCATCACGAACTATTCATTTAATCCACTACATCCCACCATTCAATCTCCCTTTTACTTGGGCGCCCAGGGCCACGGACTGGGTCACTGCTGCTGTGACATTCCCATCTGAGAGACCGGCCCGGTACTGAGTACCCCACAGCCCTGGGAGGGCGACCCAATAACACAATAAAAAGCATGTTGTAATATGTTGCACAGTGTGTCAGTATTATTTTAGATAAGGCACTACCTTTTTTTTTTTGCTGTGTGGCAGTAATTATTTTTACTACGTATTATTATTTGGGGAATATCTGGAGGAAATATTTGGGAAGTGTATATAGTATTTTTTAGATACTCTCTCTTCCAATGCTATTTGGTGATTGTAGGATTTTGCACCCTATGGCACTATTATTTAGACTATGCATTGCGGTATGATTTAGAGACTGTATCAGGATAATATTTGGCCTCGCTATTTAGTTTTATGTGGCCCTATATGCAAATCTTATTCGGGTACGGGATGATATTGTGGTTACTGCACTATATAGCACTCTAATTTAGACAGTGTATTGTAGTTTTATTTATTGACTTTGTAGTAGCATTATTATCAATAATATCACACATATAGCATGATGAAATAAGAATAAATTACATTAACTATGCAATGTGCTCCATTTTGATACATTTAGTGCCGTTACTGTCTGTCTTGTATAGTTTTACATGGTCTATCTTTTGGACAGTATTAATAAATCTGCCCCTGTATGTGCTAGTGAATTATTTTAATATATTATATGACTTATTATATTCTAGATTGCTGTATTACACAGGCACGGAATGACGTTGGAAATTGATCACTGCCTTTTACAAATAATAAGGTTATAATGGCCTTAGATTTGGGGTTGGTATATCTGGTAGTATGTCCATTTGATTTGGGGTTGATATATTTGGTGGTATGGTCATTGGATTTAGAGTTGGTAGATTTGGTGGTATGGTCATTGGATTTGGTGTCGGTAGATTTGGTGTATTGACCATTGGATATGGTGTTGGCGTATTTGGTAGTATAGCCATTGGATTTGAGTCTGGTATATTTGATGGTATGGTAATTATATTTGGCGTTTGTGTATTTGGGGGCATGGCCATTGAATTTGGGGTTTGAATATTCGCTGGTATGGCCATTGGATTTGGGGTTGGTATATTTGGTGGACAGGCAAATGGATTTGGGGTTGGTATTTGGTGGTATGGCTATTGAATTTGGGGTTGACAATTGGTGGTATGTTCATTGGATTTGGGGTTTGTAATTGGTGGTATGGTCATTGGATATGGGCTTGGTAATTGGTGGTACAGACATTGAATTTGGGGTTGGTATTTGATGGTATGGTCATTGGATTTGAGGTTAGTATATTTGATGAAATGGCAACTGGATTTGCGCTGGTATATTTGGTGGTATGACCATTGGGCTGAGGAGTTAGTAGACCTTTCTGGGAGTGTGCCTTTATAATTGTTGCACTTTTTTGAGTCTTGACCAACACTTTAGCCAAAAAGTTTAAAAATAATGACATATTGACCTGCAACAACCAAGGAGATCCTTGCTAGAAAACAACAAAATCACAATCCGATTCCTTAGCCCAGTTATCACAACTAAGATTTCCATCCCATTACGCAACGCAAACAAGCGCATTCGCCAGAGCACCTGAATGCGATAAGTTCCAGTTTTGCACTGGGATCATTTCATGCTTACTCATATAAACAGGAAATAGAACCCTGAAGGATTTTACACTGAGACTGAGAATAGGCAATAAGACAGGAGTCCGATATTTACGGGGTCATACTTTTTATCCCCCTCAGCCCTTGCATTTACCCAGAGCCGGGGGTCCTCCTCACTTACTTTGTTTGCACTATTTTTTTTTTTACCTTATTTCTACTTTTTTTCTATTATTTTGGCAGACTTTTTGGAATGTCTAGGAGCTGAGGGCTTTGCTTCACGAAGTAAAATCCTGAAGCGAGAAAAAGGGAAAGTTATAGACTAAACCACAGTAATGTAAACATGTCTGCAGCTAAAATAACTCCACTTTCATTGGAAACACAGCTCAGTCACAATCAGACTTCTGTGTGCTTCGCGCAGTCAAACGGCACCTTAATGGCCACCAATTAATAGATTATGCAGTGCTCCAAGACCCCGGGCTGACTCAATTTTGCTTCTAGCTTCAGCACTGCGAGAGCTTTGTGTGTTTTCTTCTTAAATTTCAGCAACCCGTCAGCCGTATAAACACAGCGTAAAAGAGCGAAAGTCCAAATACTGCTCAGAATCCAGAATCTGATTATTTTAAAGACATTTTTGAAACTTTTGCGTTGGTCGCGATTAATAAGTTACAGGAGGGGGTCAGTGGGGTACTTGCCACTAATTCTTCAGGACCCAGTAGATGGAGGAAGGGGGCCAAATGTTCAACCGTACTAACTTTGGGCAAAAATGTCAGCTTAGTTTAGGCTCATCCCACCCCACGTCAGCAGCTGACAAGTAGTTGCTGACAGTGCAGCATAGGGAAGGAGAAACAGTTGCAGAAAAGAGAGGACAAAACCCCTTCCCAGAATATGGGGGGGGGGGGGGGTGTTGGTGACACATGGCCACCCCTAGGTTTTCAATCTCTAGTTTTTGCTTCAAAAAGCAAAAAAAATAAAAAATAGAGAACCCTTGAAGAGGTAGATTGATTAATAAAGATGCCCATGACACAGGTCCCTCCGGAAGTGGGGGCGTTCAATTTTACTTTATGGAGACAAATAAAATAATTGTTGGTGAAGGTGGGTCAGGGGCACCAAGAAAGGCAATGGTTAAAGGGGTACAGTTTGAAAAATAAGTATTTGACACACTGACGATTTTACAAGTTTTCCCATCTACAAAAAATGGAGAGGGCTGTAATTTTTATCGTAGGTTACACTTCACCTGTCAGAGGCAGAATCTAAAAATAAAAAACAGAAAATCACATTTTATGATTTTTACATAATTAATTTGCATTTTATTGCATAAAATAAGTATTTGATACAATAGAAAAACAGAACTTAATATTTGGTCCAGAAACCTTTGTTTTCAGTTACAGAGGTCAGACGTTTCCAGTAGCTCTTGACCAGGTTTGCACACACTGCAGCAGGGATTTTGGCCCCCTCTTCCATACAGATCTTCTCCAGATCTTTCAGGTTTCGGGGCTGCTACTGGGCAACAATGAGTTTCAGCTCCTCCGAAGATTTTCTATTGGGTTCACATCTGGAGACTGGCTAGGCCACTCCAAGACCTTGAAATGCTTCTTATGGAGACACTCCTTAGTTGCCCTGACTATGTGTTCTGGGTCATTGTCATGCTGGAAGACCCAGCTACAACCCATCTTCAATGCTCTTACTGAGGGAAGGAGGTTGTTGACAAAATCTCTCGGTTCATGACCCCATCCATCCTCCCTTCAATATGGTGCAGTCGTCCTGTCCCTTTGCAGAAAAGCACCCACAAAGTATGATGTTTCCACAGTTGGGACAGTGTTCTTGGGATGGTAGTCATCGGTCTTCTTCCTCCAAAAACGGTGAGTGGAGTAGATACCAAAAAGTTCTATTTTGGTCTCATCTGACCAAATGACCTTCTCCCATGCCTCCTCTGGATCGTCCAGATGGTCATTGGTGAACTTCAAATTGGCCTGGACATGTGCTGGCATGAGCAGGGGGACCTTGCGAGCCCTGCAGGATTTTAATCCATGATGGCGTAGTGTGTTACTAACGGTAATGTTTGAGACTGTGGTCCCAGCTCTCTTCAGTTCATAGATCAGGTCCTCCCATCTACCTCTGGGCTGATTCCTGATCTTTCTTAGAATCATCCTTACCCCACGAGGCGAGATCTTGCATGGAGCCCCAGACCGAGGAAGACTGACAGTCATCTTGGGTTTCTTCCATTCTCTAATAATTGTGCCAAGAGTTGTTGCCTTCTCACCAAGCTGCTTGCCTATTGTCCTATACCATCAAAAGAGCAAAAGAAGTGCTTATAATTCTCATAAAACATGCAAGTTATTGAAAATATTAAAACAATACAAAGAAAACAAAAGTTCAAATGAATGCAGTGTATCCAAAAGTGGGGCCACAAGTATACATAAATAATGTGAAAAAAATGTCCAAGATGCACAAGAACAAACATATTAACCTGAATCGTTAGTTTTTCCAAAGAGCATGGTATGTACAAAGGAGAAAGACAACAAAGACAAAGAAAGACAAAAAAAAGCAAGCACAATACTTAACAGGGTTCTGTATAATGTGGTTACCCAGCCCCAACGCGCGTTTCATTCAAGCTGTGTCATGGGGCGTCACTTGCGAGAGCCAGAATTCTTGCTGGTTGGTCGGTGATCAAATACTTATTTCATGCAATAAAATGCAATTTAATTATATAAAAATCCTACAATGTTATTTTCTGGATATTATTTTTAGATTCTGTCTCTCACGGGCGAAGTGTACCCATGATAAAAATCACAGACCTCTCCATTTTTTGTAAGTGGGAAAACGTGCAAAATCGGCAGTGTATCAAATACTTATTTCCCCACTGTATGTAACTGACATGAGAAATGTAGTACGGTAGTTTATGATAGCCATTTAGATAAATGTCTGGTCATGTAACACAGCGATCGGTGAAGTGCTCTAAAGAAGGAGCCACTTTCACAGAGTGGGTGTACATTGTGGGTTACGTCAGCAATGGGGGAGGGAGGGTGTTGGCCATGAAGTACTGTAGATTTGCTCTTACAAAAGTAGTGTTTATAGATTCTTATTCATTTTATTTTTTTTTGTCTCTATGACCTAAGATGCGGTGGTAGATGGTAGAACATTTTCAGCCAGAACCTAAAATCACAATTTTGGATACTGATTACATCACTGAGACTGGTAAAAGTAATATAAAATAACAGTATAAACCACAACACTGGCCACAGAACTGTCAGAGACCGCATTGGTATTCGAGTGAGTGTAATAAAATGGAATTACCGGAATACATATAATAATATCATTTTATTATTATTACTATTATTATTATATAGAGGGTCCTGACTGTAGCAAAAGTTACATGGGGCCCCCTTCTGGAGCTGGCTTGCGCTGCCGCACACTGCAATTGGAAGCTTTGTTAGTCTGAAAGTAACATTAGCCTTTATTGTTTATTATTTTTTATTATTATTATTATTATTATTATTACTGTTATTGCTATTCTTGTTCTTATTATTATTATTACTGTTATTGTTATTATTAATATTATTATTATTACTACTGTTTTTTCTGTTATTATTATTATTATTATTATATTTTAGCCATTTTTTATTATTTTGAGTTCTTCTATTGCATGGTTAAACTATAATACTATATAAGCTTAAAGTAAATTTTTATACATTTTAATTTCACACTTGTGTTTTCTTCTTTCTACCATTTTATGTTTTTTTTCTTCTTTTTTTCTTTTAGTTGTTTCTGTGCTTTCTCGTTGGCTTTTAGCTCTGCGGCTTTAAACAGAGGAATGTATACAGTCCACATTCGGTCCCTTTTGAGCTTTCGTGCTGGGGTTTGTTTTCCAGGCTCGAGTGTGGTGGTCTGTGGGGTATATGATGCTGCAGTTGTGGAAGTTTCAGTCTGGGAGGACTCTGGTCGGTTTTCACTCATCTATGATTGGAGAAGAGGATAGACTCATACTCTGGGCTGAGACCACTGCCAGCGACTGAGTCAGTTCACATCTTTCTCCATCCAGAAGCACAGGACTCTGCAATATATCCACATTTACCACCGGTTCATAGAGGAACATCCATTCCACCCATAGACATTTCTACCGGTCGCTGCTCCTGCAAACTCCAACCGAGCATCCGAAAAAGTCTTTCCTGTATCCAGCCTCCTCCATCTGTTGCTGCTTTGTGAAAGTCCCCATTCACGGATCTATGACTTCTCCCACTCCGCAGACTCGGTGAGTTCCCAGGTTTTTATTTTCCGGAAAACTTTGACTTTAAAGCTTACAGATGTAGCAGAGCCGAATCTGTCATCTGGCAGAATTCATGGTGATATCACAACCATACGTAATCTGTAACTTTTCCATATCTCTAGAAGTATCATGATGCACGAAGAATGACAAAGTCAACTCTGCTACATCAATATTCATCGCCAACTGCACCAAAATTTTTATTTTTTTATTTTTGCATTATGACGAGGGGTAGCAGAGCTGAGTGTGTTACTTATTCTTTATAACGTTAAGGAATTTTCCTCTGTTACGTATGGCAAACTCAGCTTTGCTGTGTCTGGAGTTGACAGATCTTTGGAGTCTAATAACCCGGTTTTCATGAACGTCAATGACTTTTTTAGTAATGGATGATGTGTCGGAGAAGTCCAGGTCTTCGTCTTAGGACGGTGAGATTGGAGGCGCATTATTTTGACAGATGACATAGGCTGTTGCTAGGTTTAATAAGTGGAGGGAGGAGGTTTCCTGCAATGTTTGGTAAATGAGTCTTCTCGCTCTTGTCGTGGCTGATTGGGATGAATGGTGATGCGTAAACCAGAGGGTGAGTGTTAGTAAGTGACCCATCGCAGCCCTCTAGACTGAACTCCATCCGAGCCGGAGACTTAATATCTCTCATATTACATCATATAGTCGGAACATTCTCTGCATTTTTTAATTAATTAATAAATCTTCCGTCTTAACACCTTGACGCATATGGATATAACTCTACTTCCATGCCAGGGACTGCATGCATGGAGCAGAATCAGTAGCTGAGTCCGAATCATACCTGACTCCCTCTATAAGCAGCGATCGTAGCTTTTTAACCGCTTAGCTGCCACTATGACTGACAGTGGGTATGGTTACCAGCACTCAATAGCCTGTAGCAGATAGAAGCCTGCTGAAGGCCTCATCACTGCCAACTGACAATATAATTTTGACTATATATTGCAAAACTTAAAGTGTTATTATTCCCCATCTTCATAGATCGATACTCCTTGTAAATACAAGCAAATTTGCAATTTACTGCTTGTTAAAATTTTCAGTCGTCGCTGAGATATCGACACTTTTTCTTTCGTTGCATTGGAAGCCGACCACCTCTGCTACACAGCAGAACATGCACAGTGCCTACAGTACAAAAGTCACTTGTAGGCACTGTTTTAAAGCTGGCCAGGATGGCTGGTACGGGCTATTACATACTAATATTGGCCAGGTTCAGTACAGTGCTTACAAGCTAGACAGTTGTGGTGGTCGGTCTCCTAGGCAACGAGCTGTAAACAAAGGAAAAATGTTAACATCTACAAGTGTTAATAAGCAGAAAATGGCAAAGGTGTTTGTTTTTACAGGCAGCACCCATCCGTGACGACGGGAATGACCCTTTAAGTGTTGCAGTATATAGTACAAGTGATCAAACCAGGTACAAATACCATAGGGGAGTGAAAAATAAAGTGAAAATTTATCAGTAAGTGTTTAAATAAATAAATAAATAAATAATTAAAAACTATATACTATATATATATATGATCTAGTTGAATAAAAAAGGGAAAAGAACAACAAAAAAAAAAAATCAAAATTTCAGAATTGCCTTTTTTTCCAATAAGTCACCGCATCTCCCCTCAGCAAAATACAATAAAAAGTGACCCAAGCTCGTCATATAAAAATAACAAGTCCTTATACAGCTTTATTGATGGAAAAATAAAACAAAAAAGGCGATAAAAACAAGACCTATACGGCAATTGTCACATCACTATCTGTTGCCATGCTGCAGCTCTTTTTTTGCCCTTAGCAACCAATCACAGGGCAGCTTTCATGTCATCACTCTGTTTTAAGAAATGAAAGCCGTGCTCGGATTGGTTTCCATGGGCAGCTAATCCTCTAGATGGATTTGCAAGTGCGTTTGGTGGCATTTTCAGTAGCGTAGCATGATTCGGCGGTGGATTTTTTTACTGGAATTTTGTGGTGTTTTTCTATTGGAAAAAAAAATATTTTTAAAGGATTGTTTTCACATTACAAATCATGTGATTCAAAATGGAATCTCTCAAGTCCACAATTTGTGCTGTGAAAAACCATAGAAAAACACACGAGGCAAATAAGACACAAGAAAACCCCAAAACATAAAGTCATAAAGATGCAATAAAAAGCACATGTTACGTGGAAAAAAAAGCGTAGATTTAAAATGTGTTTTTCACGTTTTGTTTTCTTTTTTAAATTACCGTAAGTCTAATTTCTGACTAGGAAGATTTTTAGACTTGGTACTAAAATTGTGAAAGTTTCCTAGAGCTGTTACTTTAACCAAGATATAACTACATGTAAATTACGGCAAAAATCTATTTGCAAAATTCTAAACTTCTTAAGACCCTTTTTCTATATGGACCTAGAGTTGTCGCTAATGATCATGACTCCCTCTGCAGAAACAAGACTATGGCAAATTTGGCATATTTGACCAAAAATTTGCCATAAAGGCTGCCACAGAATTCGTCAAATTTGACCCAAATTTGCAATAAAGGCCGCTACAAAATTTGTCAAATTTGACCAAAACTTGCAATAAGGGCAGCCATAGAGTTGTGAACAGAGCGTAATTTCTTAAAAAGTACAGATGGTGTAGTGGTTAGTGGTGATCTGCTTGGCGTTGTAGTTGGTCAGGGTAGATTTGTGTTCTGTGTGGAGATTTGTTGAGCATGATGGACCTTTTCTGCGATAAAGCATTATTTTGTCATAATTGAAGAATGGGGCCAAGGCTGACAAACCCCATACAACTGCTGGTGGCCAAGGTCCTGTGGGGGCCCACTCTGTCCAGGTTTTAATTGACGACATCCGCCGTACATGTACGCACTGCTCCGATCACAGCAGTTTAATCGATAAGATGCTACAGGTGCTTCTCACAAAATTAGAATATCATGAAAAGGTTAATTTATTTCAGTTCTCCTATATTCTATAGAGTCATTACACACAGAGTGATCTATTTCACGTGTTTATTTCTGTTAATGTCGATGATTATGGCTTACAGCCAATGAAAACCCAAAAGTCATTATCTCAGTAAATTAGAATACTTCATAACACCAGCTGGAAAATGATTTTAAAATCCGAAATGTTGTCCTACTGAGATGTATGGTCAGTAAATGCACTCAGTACTTGGTCAGGCTCCTTCTGCATCAATTACTGCATCAGTGCGGCGTGGCATGGAGGCGATCAGCCTGTGGCACTGCTGAGGGGTTATGGAAGCCCAGGTTGCTTTGATAGCAGCCTTCAGCTCGTTTGCATGGTTGGGTCTGGTGTCTCATCTTCCTCTTGACAATACTCCATAGATTTTCTATGGGGTTAAGATCAGGCGAGTTTGCTGCCAATCAAGCACAGTGATACTGTTGTTTGTAAACCAGGTATTGATATTTTCAGCAGTGTGGACAGGGGCCAAGTCCTACTGGAGAATGACATTTCCACCTCCGAAAAGCTTGTTGGCAGAGGGAAGCATGCAGTGGTAGACGGCTGCGCTGACTTTGGTCTTGATAAAGCACAGTGAACCTACACCAGCAGATGACATGGCTCCCCAAACCATCACTGATTGTGGAAACTTCACACTAGACCTCCAGCAGCTTGGATTGTGGTCTCTCCACTCTTCCTCCAGACTCTGGGACCTTGATTTCCAAGTTCTTGTGTGAAGTCTCCACAATCAGTGATGGTTTGTGGAGCCATGTCATCTGCTGGTGTAGGTTCACTGTGTTTTATCAAGACCAAAGTCAGCGCAGCTGTCTACCACTGCATGCTTCCCTCTGCCAACAAGCTTTTTGGAGATGGAAATGTCATTCTCCAGCAGGACTTGGCCCCTGTCCACATTGCCAAAAGTACCAATACCTGGTGTACACACAACAGTATCACTGTGCTTGATTGGCTAGCAAACTCATCTGAACTTATCATCAACATTAACAGAAGTAAACACGTGAAATTGATCACTCTGTGTGTAATGACTCTATATAATATATCAGCTTCACTTTTGTATTGAAGAACTGAAAGAAATTAACTTTTTGATAATATTCTAATTTTGTGAGAAGCACCTGTAAATTGTGACAGCGGCATTTAATAGGTTGGAAATTGGGGGAGGTGTCCCTTACAGAGCCCACCGGTGCAAGGGCCACCGATGTCATTGTCACAGGCCTCTGTGTCTGCCATGTTTGTGTACTTTGTAATACACTTCAGTATAACATTATTGTACAGTATTGCGCAAGTGATCAAGTGATCGCAGACTCAAGTGATCACAGGCTCAAATCCCCTAGGAGGACCATAAAACTATGTAAAAAAAAAGAAAAAGAAAAATAGTAAAAATAATAATAAAAAAATAATAAAATAAAGCAATGTAAAAGTTCATGTCAGCCCCTCTTTTCACAAAATAAAAATCAAAATATAATATATATATACATATATACCGTAATATAACATATTTGATACCAGTGGGTCCGTAACAGTTCGAAATAATAAAATTTCAGAATATATATCCAATATGGTGAACAAAACGCTAAAACGAAAACAGAAAAGAAAAATGCCAAAATTGTTTTTTTTGGCTACTTGCCTCCCAATAAATGGAATAATTAGAGATCAGAAAGTCATATGGACACCAAAATAAAAGCTACAAAACAAGCCGTAATACAACTCTATCAACAGAAAAAAATAAAAATAGTTAAACTTATAGATTTTGGTAGGTGAGGAGGAAAAATCAAAACCAAAGACTGTGTTGCTCAAGATCCTCCATAACCCTGGAGCCGGCCCTGCATGCGGCGCATCATAGGGCTGTATTTGACAATTAATAGAATGGTAGACCGATGGGGATAAGTCCCCAGATCAAGAAATTGGGTAAAGATTTGCTCAAACAACAATAATTAGGTATTATTTATGGATTATTCCTCTAGTAATATATTTCTACAGGCAGAGTTGCTGATGTGGATTTGTCGCCAAATTCAGATTAACCATATCCAATGTGTAGAAGTGCCAGATAAGGCTAGAGTTAAATCCTAGCTCTGCAGGGTTCGATTAGTGCACCAGGCTAAGGGTACCGTTACACTTAGCGATGCACTAGCGATCCCGACAACGATATGGATCGCTGGTGCATTGCTAAGTGGTCTCTAGTGAGCTGCCACACAGGCAGATCTCACCAGGGACATAGCAGTGGTCGGGGGTCGCTACTTACCTGTCAGACGCGGCGATCCTGACGTCCTCCCGCCCGCGTCCACGCGTCGCTCGTCGGCGCCACAGGAAGCCCAGCAGGAGGCGCCCGACAAGAAATGGTCCAGGATGTTCTCACGCGATCAGCGATAATCAGCGGGGGAGCCGGTCGGAGGTAAGTATCACACATAGCGATATCGCTAGCAATATCGCTGCTGCGTCACAAAATCAGTGATACAGCGATATTGCTAGCGATATCGCTATGTGTAATGGGTCCTTAACTCTGCATATAAACAGGCTAGGTATTCATCTAAGGCAGTCAGCTGGGGAAGCTGACCAGATTGGATGTGTATTGGAGTCGAAGAGAGAGACAAGCCAGAATCCCTCTCTGAGAAGAGTGTGCACAGGCCCTGTGCAGAGAACTGCAAGCATCAGTGGTTGCCATGGACAATAGCTGCTTTGTTTGACCGAGCTGGGAATAGCTCAGCCGCATATGAGTAGCCTTAGTCTGTCTGTTTAGATAGTGCCTGGACAAGACTGGGGATTTATGTTTATGAGTTTGTCTTAGTGTTGTGCAACCTATGAAAAGCAATAAAAACTCATAAAAATGTGTGTGTGTGTATATACAGTGTATATATATATATACACACAATGATATACACAAAATTAAGCAACTTAGTAATATATCTTATCAGAGATATCTACTTATCATGATCCCGTCAGCGCCGGCGGACTGCCGCAGCTGAGTAGGGTCACTCACCCAGACTTAGGGGATGGCCCGGGGTCCGAAACTGCAGGGAAAGTTCGGAGAACAGGACCTGCGACACTAAAGGTAGTAAAGAGTACAAGGACCTACAATCATGTGACCACAGGGGGCGTGGCTTAGCATCCTGCTGCATTAGATGACTGTAGGATTCTATTACAGGAATCCTGGAGTAAAGATTAGGGGAACTCAGGTCAGTCAAGTGGGGGGTCATACACAGAGAGGGCAGCGTGGTACCAGAGGAGCAAGCAGAGAATAGTCAGAACGTAAGCAATGAGTCATACACAGAGATAGCAATGCAGTACAAACGGAACAGGCAGAACTCGTAACAGGGACAAAACTGGGTCAAAATCAAACAAGCATAAAGTATCACAGTCACAAAGCACACCAGGGTCACAAACACTCGGCCAAGGATCTGAGTATAAGCAACGAGGAATGAGTCCACAATGAGGCTAGAAAAAGCCTCCCAGAATCTCAGAGTGAGACCGTCCAGATTAACCTCTGAACTACCTAATCCCATGAACTAAGCAGATCATGACACTACTATTTCAGAAGACAGAGTTCCCCATTGAGATAGGAGAAGACAGTTGGTGCTCTGAAAATTCTATGTAGGGGAGGGAGGAGCTAGAGGCAGACACAGACATTCTGCTACAAGTTCTCCTAAAGTGTCAGGTATAGTTCTCCAAAGAACTTTATGAGTAACAACTGTCAAGTCATATCTCAGTAATCGGAAAATCGGAAAGTCTATATTCATTGAAAACAGACTTTACCCGTGAAATGAGAATTTTGAGCATAAATGAAAGAGGAGAAAGAAGCAAATTTCTTGAATAATTTCTGTTACAAAGTTAATTATTTTCACTTGCACTACTGATATATATACATATACACAGCAGGGAACATAAGTATTTGATACACTGCCATTCTTGCAAGTTACAAAGAATGGAGAGGTCTGTAATTTTTATTGTGGGTACACTTAACCTGTGAGAGACAGAATCTAAAAATATAAAACAGAAAATCACATTGCATGATTTTTGCATAATTAAATTGCATTTTATTGAATGAAATAAGTGTTTGATCACCGACCAACCATCAGGAATTCTGGTTCTCACACACCTGTTAGTTTTCCTGTTAGAAGCCTCCTACTCTGCCCTCATTACCTGTATTAATTACACCTGTTTGAACTTGTTACCCATATAATAGACACCTGTCCACAAAACTCAATCACACTCCACCCTCTCCACCATGGCCAAGACCAAAGAGCTGTCTAAGGACACCAGGAGCAAAACTGTACAGCTGCACAAGGCTGAAGTGGGCTACAGGACAATAGGCAAGCAGCCTGGTGAGAAGACAACCATGGCTCAGTTATTAGAAAATGGAATAAACACAAGATGACTGTCAATCTACCTCCGTCTGGGGCTCCTTGCAAGATCTCGCCTCGTGGGGTAAGGATGATTCTGAGAAAGGTCAGGAATCAGCCCAGAACTACACGGGAGGACCTGGTCAATGACCCGAAGAAAGCTGGGACCACAGTCTCAAACATTACCTTTAGTAACCCACTACGCCATCATGGATTAAAATCCTGCAGGGCACACAAGTTCCCCTGCTCACACCAGCACATGTCCAGGCCCGTTTGAAGTTCGCCAATGACCATCTGGATGATCCAGAGGAGGCATGGGAAAAGGTCATGTGGCCAGAAGAGACCAAAATAGAACTTTTTTGAGACAGAAGTCAGATGAATACAACCCTAAAAACACCGTCTCAACCGTGAAGCATGGTGGGGGAAACATTATACTTTGGCGATGCTTTTCTGAAAAGAGGACAGGACAACTATTGAAAGGAGGATGGATGGGGTCATGTATCATGAGATTTTGGCCAACAACCTCCTTATCTCAGTAAGACAATTGAAGATGGGTCTTCAATTTCTTTTGTATCAAATACTTAATTCACGTATTAAAATGCAAACTTATTATTTAATATCATACAATGTGATTTTCTGTTTTTTCTTTCTGGATTGTATCTCTCACAGTTAAAGTGTACCTACAATAAAAATTACAGACCTCTCTATTCTTTGTAGGTGGGAAAACTTGCAAAATCAGCATTGTATCATATACTTATTTTCCCCACTGTGTATATATATATATATATATATATATATATATATATATATATATATATATATATCACAAGTCGGGAAGTGTGGATTTTGCAAGTTTCCCCACCTACAAAGTAATAATAATCTTTATTTTTATATAGCGCTAACATATTCCGCAGCGCTTTACAGTTTGCCCACATTATCATCACTGTCCCCCATGGGGCTCACAATCTAAATATGGAGAGGTGTCTAATTTTTATTGTAGGCACACTTCTATTATAGATATATATTATAGATATAAACAATAGTTACTCTATAAGTGTCTGTTGTGCACTGGAGACTTCACACCTTAAAGGGTAACCCAAGTCTCACAAGGAGCCCATGAAAGCAGATACGGCATGTAGAGGTCTCTGCCAGAGATAGAACACAGGAAGGTCATATCCAGAGCGGGTTTATTAAGAAAACATGCGGAGAAGTCGCTGGGGAGAAAAGTTCAGCTTTCTCTTATGGCTGAACCTCGGTGCCGTCTCTTTAACAAGAAGCTCACTGTAGGGAACGGAGAACTTAACCTTTTACAGATGCAGAAATGTACAGGTCCAAGGTTACCACTTTGGACACGATCACCGCCATACGTATAGATATTGCGCAGTACATACAGAGCGACAATTCTAGTGATTATAGATATAACCTAATTTACCAGATTTTAAGTAAAAAAAGTTATAAATAAAAAGCTAAAAAATAATGTATTTTTCTGTAATATTAGTAACAGCTGATATGACAATATTTACATCTACCATTTTCCAATCCATAAAGAGAACCTGTCAGGTGTTTGCAGTTTTTTGGCCACTCCTGAATGTGGCCCCTTCTGTGCTTTCTAATGGGGACACATGCTAATTATCTTCTTGCAGAGATGGAGGCGGAGATGGTAGAAAAGTCAAATTGCCTGTGCCCTTATCCTGCCAATTTGGTTTGATTGACATCCCTCCGCACTGAGCAGTACATCATTCCAAGCCCTGGGATGGGATATGCCAGTTAGACTTCTCTTCCATCTTCACCTCATTGATTGCAAAAGGTAATCATCCATCCTTCCATCCATCCATCCATCCATCCTTCCATCCATCCATCCATCATCCATCCATCCATCCATCCATCCATCCTTCCATTTATCCTTCCATCCATCCATCCATCTATCCATCCATCTATCCTTCCATCCATCCATCTATCCATACATCTATCCTTCCTTCCTTCCATCCATCCATCCATCTATCAATTTTTTTTATTTAAGCACCCGAAAATCCAACAGTATTAAAGAGCATCTGTCAGTAGAATGAACCCTCCTAAGCCATCTGTATGGGCATGTAGGTCAAAGAAAGTTCTACTTTGGGCTCAATTGACCAGAGCACCTTCTTCCACATGCCATGCAGGGGACACAGATAGCATGAGGAAGAAAGTGTTTTGGTCAGATGAGAACAAAGTAAAAAATTTGGGTCTAAATGCAAATGGCAGAAAACTAACACTGCAACACCATCCCCACCGTCACACATGGTGGTGGTGACATCATGCTGTGAAGAGACTTTTCTTCAGCAGGGACAGAGAAGCTGGTTAGAGTTGAAGATATGGAACTAAATGAATGGCAATCCTGGAGGAAAACCTGTCCAAGGCTGGAAAAGACTTGAGAATGGACTGTAGGTTCACCTTCCAGCAAGACCAGTAGCGTAGCTACTAGGGGGGCAGAGGGTGCAGTCGCCACGGGCCCTGCGCTATGAAGGGCCCACTCAGAGCTACGCTACTGTTAACTGCACTTTTTTTTACTTGTTTAGTTACAGCAGGGTATATATTCATTTTGTTTGTAGTAGGTTTTGTCTGTTTATTTGCCAATGTGAACATGCGTTTATGTGCTGCATGTATACCAATTTAAACCCAAGCTAAATTTTTTTTGTGTTAACTGTATGGGCGCACGCAGCTAAACTCTGCGGCAGAGCAGGGAGACTCGATCTCCCTGCACAGCAACTTGGCTGCTAAGGGGTCCATGAGCCATAGGGGCCCCCCCTCGCACATCATCACAATTCAACTTTATTGGCTGGATGGTGACACAGTTGAAAGCAATGATGAGATCTAGCTCCCTCTTCCAATATTCCCCCTCTGTATCTGACGTCCCTGACACAGACACTGACAGCAGGCACGATGACGTCATTACTTGATGTCCTCTGTCGTGAGTTCTGAGGGTGCTCGGAGCAGTAAGGGAGCGATGTGGAGAGGTGACTATTGTATTTTATTTTTTTTATTAGGAGTGAATTATACTGTTTGGAGGCCTATGGATGTGCATTATACTATATAGAGTCTGCCTATGGGGTGCATTATACTATATGGAGGCCTATGGATGTGCATTATACTATATAGAGTCTGCCTATGGGGAGTGCATTAAACTATATAAAGTCTGCCTATGGGGAGTGCATTATACTATATAGAGTCTGCCTATGGGGAGTGCATTAAACTATATAAAGTCTGCCTATGTAGAGTGCATTATACTATATAGTGTCTGCCTATGGGGAGTGCATTAAACTATATAAAGTCTGCCTATGGGGAGTGCATTATACTATATAGAGTCTTCCTATGGGGTGTGCATTATACTATATAAAGTCTGCCTATGGGGAGTGCATTAAACTATATAAAGTCTGCCTATGGGGAGTGTATTATACTATATAGAGTCTGCTTATGGAGAGTGCGTTATACTATATAGATTCGGTCTATAGGGAGTGCATTAAACTGTATAAAGTCTGCCTATAGGGAGTGTACTATACTGTATAAAGTCTGCCTATAGGGAGTGTATTATACTATATAGAGTCTGCCTATGGAGAGTGCATTAAACTATATATAGTCTGCCTATGTAGAGTGCATTATACTACATAGAGTCTGCCTATGGGGAGTGCATTATACTATATAAAGTCTGCCTATGGAGAGTGCATTAAACTATATATAGTCTGCCTATGTAGAGTGCATTATACTACATAGAGTCTGCCTATGGGGAGTGCATTATACTATATAAAGTCTGCCTATGGGGAGTGCATTAAACTAAATAAAGTCTGCCTATGGGGAGTGTATTATACTATATAGAGTCTGCCTATGGAGAGTGCATTATACTATATAGATTCTGTCTATAGGGAGTGCATTATAGTATATAGAGTCTGCCTATGGGGAGTCCATAATACTATATAGAGGCCTATGGGGGTGCATTATACTATATAGAGGCCTATGGAGAGGGAATTATACTATAATGAGGCCTATGGAGAGTACATTATACTATATATAGGACTATGGGGAGTGCATTATACTACAGAGGTCTATGGGGAGTGAATTATACTATTATAGGCATATGAGGCATGAATTGTACTAGATAGAGTGATTGGACACTTATTGTTATAGAGGAAGTCAGGTTATGAATACTTTTTTAAGTTACTGTAAATAAATAGATGATAGATAGGTAATAGATAAATATAAATATAATAGATGATACAATAAATGACATCACATTACACTATGTATTTAATGTACCATCACACAGAGACACGATAATATATTAATATATCTATTCCTCACTCCTGGCTCGGTTATTTAATGTGTGTGGATATAACGTCTCCCCTTCCCCCTCGTAGGTCCTGTAATACACTTTTTTCACACGGTGATTTTCTGTTTACTTCCACCTTGTTGTACACTGGGGCCTTTTGTTGCCTTCCTCACTCTTGAGAACCTAGATAAAGACATCATATATTTTTCCCGAACTAAATCTGATCTCCATTTTTTTTCCTTAAAGGAACCTTTTCTTTACGTTCCTTAGAGTCTACAACACCAATGCCGAAGGTACTTGACCAGGACCTGTCAGAAAGGAAAACCCCTTGCTTTACCCCTTACTGTTTCTTTACATCTCACATTTACCAAACGCCTTATTGTAAACCACACGATTGTATCACTTAATGCCTGCGGCACATTGACTATCACTGATGTACCGCCGACTATGCAGCAGTATGAAGAAGTTTATGTATAGACAAAAGGAGTAAATTGATCATGGGGGGAATTTTTAAAATCACTTTCTCTTGTGGGCGCTTTGTTGTAATTTGGACCAAGGATTTCAAAATGTTTGATAAATTTGGCGCATGTTGACATGTATAAAACTTCTGCCTAGAACTGTTTCTACACTTCTTGTACCGCACCCCTACTGGAGGAAAATTGTAAACTTTTGTGCAACTTTTTAAAAAGTTTATGTCTGGCTTAATCCTTAGTTGTATTGTTAACCACACCTGCTTTCCCACCCAAAAGTGTCAAAAATCTCCTAAAATAGCAAAAAGATGCACATTTTTCTGCAAAAGGGTGTGAAATAGTGATGGGGCGAATCGAGTACCTGAGCAATCCGACCTGCTCGATCCGAGTACCGAGCACCAGCAGTTTACTGCTCGCTCATCACTAGTGTGAAACTAAAATTGTGATTTTTTTTATGCCAGAAAACTGGTGCAAAACCCTTTATAAATTGCCCCCAATGCGTTAACGGATAAATATCTGTCTGCCAGCAGTCACCACTAGGGGGAGCTCCGAAGATTACCACAGACTGATCTAATATTAAGCCCAGTGCATACACTCTATCAACTATCCTTTCCTTGCACCTGTAGGCCATAATACCCATACTTTAATATTGCCATGCTATGGCTCTCTCTTAGAGAACACAGAAGCACTCGACTGAAAGAGCGATCCTGTGCTACATAGCTGCCGACCAAACTACCGGTCAACCCTTGTTCGAAAAGTTGACTGCACACATGCAACCCTAGCCATTTCTTCCTATTGGAGTTGTATAAATAACTGGTAGGTCTGCTCCGCAAATTTTAGAACTCTCACAGAAGGGAAAGAAGAGAGTCGCTCATGCGCGACCGTGTCTCCCAACCCTGTCCTGTGAGATGGGGCGCTGTTCTCGAAAATCTGAAATTTGGCAATCTCACCTATCACACATTAACCCCTTCCTAATGTGTCATTCACTTGTACTACATGTAGGGAGTGGGCTACAGAGCTAGGCCTGATCTATACACAGTGAATGCTGTGTTATACAGCCAACATCAGACTCTAGCAGCAGCAACCTGAGCTAGCTCTGATCGCTTCTGTTTGGCCACTTAATTTCCACTGTGCAATTGCTGGGTGCTGACTGTTTGCCATGACAGCTTTGACACCATTTTGGTATTCTTGTAAAGTCCAGCCACAGACTAGACTTCATAGGATACTGCGATTTTCACTGTAAATTGTGATACTATAGTTTCATGTCACCCGAAGAGACTAAAAAAATCAAGTAAAAATGAAAACAAAAAAATCCCAAAAATTAAAAAAGAGAAAAAATGTTATAAATTTGATTATCCCTTTTTCCCTTCAAAATATAGAAATTGAAAATAGAAAAAGTAAACATATTTAGTATCGCCGTATCCGATCCATGAAAATCTAAAATGAGTGAACCCATTCAGTAAACCTTATATGGATAAAAAAATAATGATTGAATCTGAGTTTTTCCGGTTGCAAAAATACAGCAAAAATAAAAAATTATAAGTCTCAGAGAATGGCAACACAAAACATTTTTACAAAATTTGGAATTTTATTTAACCACAAAAATATATTTTAAAAAATGACATGTCTGGTAACGCCGTAGTCGCACTGACCTGGAGAATCATGTTGTTAGGTCATTTTTACTGAACAACGAACACTGTAAAATCAGAACCTCCAAATATGGTGGAATTTCCATTTTTTTCACCATTCCATCTCACTTGTAATTTCTTTTACCAGCTTTCAGTATATTACATGGTGATGTCAATGGTTTCATTTAAAGCTTTAACTTGTTCCACAAAAGAAAACCATCCCTCCTACAGATATATTGGCTGAAAAATAAAAAAGATATTGTTCTTGAAGAAAGGGGAGAAAAAAGGAAAAGGACAAAAGTAAAAAATGGCCTTTTTTGGGAAGGGGTTAACGGGAGTCTCTGGGACTTTGCAATTAATGTCACAGTTGGAAATACCCTTTTAGGTTAGGCTGTAGTACAATCTCCCAATGACTTGTTGGGCACTGATATAAGTCACGTTGCTTCAGCAGGTCACAATACCCCTTTTTTTCGTGGATTTTTGGGAGTATCAAGGTTCAGACCCTGCCAGACACATTCCTATAGCTAGATCATCAAGTTGTGTCCATATCTTCTAAATATTCTTTTATACTTTTACATATGCCTATTATTATTATGTTCTTTTTATATTTATTATTTTGGAATGGTTTTTTTTTCTTTTACTGCCGGAAAAAAAAAAATTGATGCAATTTCAATGGAAAAGAAAGTTATTTTAAGTTACCGAGTTTCTTTGTGGTTACAAAAAGTCCATTGCAACCACACCGGATTACTTACTTCTATTTTCCAAAGAACATGGCAGGATCTGTGCTTATTATGGCTTGTTTTCATTCTCACAGTTTGCATCTTCCCCAGAAAAGAGATTTGAGGTTGCAGAGGTGAAAACACATTGAAAGCACATTGTGTGTAATGTGCGATACATCTGGTAACCTGCTCCTACAGCTGGTGCCAACATTATTTACTACCATAGAACTTTCTTTCTTCCCTTTTCTCGTCTATGGAAACACATTTAATGCTATATATATATACGTATGTGTGGCTTACATTACATCACAGAGGGGGGGAGGGTTATAGAAATAATCAAGGAAAACCTACAGATATGGCATAAAAAATCTGTATATATACAGTATATATGGTAAATCAGGAGATACATATAATGTAATTATACAGAAACCAGAAGAAAAGGAAGGAGCGACTGCCATCTACTCCGATCCTATCCTACACCACCAAATGGAGTAGTTGTCATATCAACAGGTGGTAATTTAAGAGAGGGGCAACATGGCTTTAGCCCCGCCACTATACAGTAGGGATCACCCCTGAACACCTCTCTTCTTTTTGGAGATGTTAACCCAGTGCCACTAGTTTTAAATCCAAGTCTTCTCTATCTGGAAGTTTAGTGTCCCGGAGAGTCATATGAAGCTTCCGGTGCTTTATGTGAGGTATCTCAGTGTAGGATATGCGGACAGGCTAGGCTGCCATATGACAGCTGCTCCATTCTCCTTTATTACAAGGAGCCGCATGGGATTACCAAAAGATAACGGAAGGAAGAGGTGCCCAAAGTGAGCCCTCTTCCATGGCATAGACCCTATGAGACAGTGTTCCCCAATGAGCCACCAACCAATCAGGTCTTCAGGATTTCCTTAGTATTACACATATAATGGAATTATCACCTGGGTAATACTAAGGAAATCCTGAAAACACGACCTGTTGGTGGCTCTTGAGAACTGGAGTTGGGGAACACTGCTGTAACACATTGCTATAGAGAGGTGCCTTTAATTCAAGATTCTTGATATGAGTCAGATTAGTCACTTCCACTTCCGGCATTTCCTCGAATCTCCGTTGAGTTGGTTCTTGACCCTTACAGTCATCATTATCGTACGTTATTGTCGCCAACTCAATCAACTGAAAGTAATTTTATATACTTATGTCCCACATTGAAATATGGACCGCTCCATGGGATAAGTCACAGTGCCCCTGTAAAAGTGGTAGCCAAAAAACTCCAATGTAATGGGTGGGTCCTATAAACAGAGTCGGCTATGAGGTCCTTACAACTTATACCATTTTTTTGAGTCCCTATGAATAGTACCAGCCAGAGTGTTACCTTAAGGGCGCAGTCAGACGGGTGTATAACCCGAACAACTTTGCAATGCATGGACTGGCCGACAGCTCCCCTGACCCGATTGTGACAACCTGTATTTCAATGCAGCTGTTATGCTCGGGTCAGGAGAGCCGCTGGCCAGTCCTTGCACTACGATACAATCATCGGCCATATTATACGGCCGTCTTACTGTGCTCTAACAGTGACATCCAGAATGGTGCACAGCCGAGCATTTCATAGAATAATATACCTGGAAGCAATTGTGCAACCAGGCTCCGGTTCATGCTGCTCCTGGTTTGGGTAGCATGAATCAGAAAACAGGTTCCCTTGAAGAAGATTACACAACTCCTTTAAAAATTATGTGAAAGATTACTTTTAATGCTTCTAAATAAAATATTTATATATATGCCATATCAGACAGTCAGTGTTATTGGGAACATTTGCTTATCTCTCTCATACATGTGTATGGTATTAGCGCAGGATCAAGAGGCATAACTATACTGGAAGCCGGAGCTGCAGTCGCATCCTGAATCTGGAGCCTATGGGGGATGGAAAGTTCCCTTTGACACATATGAGAAGGCCAATCCTATTAATGACTTGTAAGAGTTGGGGACCCTGTTGGAGACTTTGCATTGGGGCACAAGAGCTTCAAGTTATGCCACTGACAGTCATCCATGCATGACCACCATAATAATAGGCAGTACAACCCTGCCCCAACCCACAATTATCCATATCGTTATGGCCGTGCCTAGTTGAATAAGCTGAGCCGCAGTATCCAACATGCCCACGTGCCTTTAGATATCCTCATATCATGTACGTCAGGAGCCATTAGATAATGATGACCTACCAAAAGAAAAGACCACCAATTGAAAATCCCAGACTTGTTTGCTCTGCCAGGTAGACCTCCATTCTTCTTGTCTTACCCCAACAATCTGGGAAGTTTGGAAATTATGTTTTATGTCTTTTTTTTAAAAAAATTATTATGTTTGGTGCTGAAAATGAACCTAAATTTGTGACACAAAGTGCACTGCCGAAACTAATGCCGCCCAACAAGGGGAAGGTCGAAGGAGATGGGCCTGAACCGAAAGCTACACGTTTCCAAGAAGCTTTTGACGACTAAACCCAACATTTCAGAGAGGGGATATTACATCGTTAAAGTTCATTTCTCGTTTGCATTTTTTTTTTCAGACCGCTAAAAGGAAAGCTTCATATAACATGTCCAAAATGATGTTTTTGTTCCCCGGCAAAAAAAAGGTTTAGGTCCCAAGACTGCCAATTAAAGCGTTCCATAAATCTTCCATTATAGGTAGTAAAACCTAAATTTAGTGTTCCTGCTTCTGCAATGTCTAGCTTGATTGCTACCAGTTGCATGGTGGCAGATCCTGTCTGTGAGTGAGCGGAGGGTATGTTCGGGGTGAAGCGGGTTTCCTTGCCACATGGAAAAGCTCCTGTTTTTATTGTATACTTGTATTTCATGCATCCAAAACCTCAGTGTTGCGAATTCTTGAGTGAGTTTGGTTTGTGAGTCAGACATTTCATGCCTATTAATCAATGTGTTTTTTTAATATGTTGGCTTTGTGTATACAAATAGCATGTGGATATCATTAATCTGGCTAAACTGACAAGTGGAGGCATTTTCAGATGGTGAAGGCTGATTACAGTCTATGAGCACCATTAACTGTTTGATTGCTTTAGATATACTGTAAATACTGTATATATTCCTCTACTTAGGACCATCATCCATTAGCCAAAGTGGAGAGCAACTACAAAGAGTGGAGGACCCGACATGTCCATGCATTACACCTACAGCTCATTGATATTAATGGAAACTGTGCAATACCCCATTTCACCTGTGGAGGCACTGCAGGAAAACTGAACAATTACTGTCAGGGTACTCCAATGATTGCGGAATATTGCAGTAACTGGACAAACTGTTATAATCTTAATATTAGAAGACTTTTGTAATAAAAAGGGGTATTCCACAGTGGGACAACCCACTGAGCCCTGTTCCGTGACATTAAAACCACCATAACATAATAGCACAGCTATGGTGTTAGCACAGAAGGAACGGCTCCACCATTACTAGTGACTGTTGGCTCCAATATATAGTCAACATCCTGCTGCAGCTGGGATCAGAGAGCTCAGATATCGGGATTTTTAACCTCTAAAATGCTGTAGCCCAAAGCATGCATGGCACCAAAGTGGTTTGACATGAGTAGCAATGAGCTACTTTAATAGTCATGAGAAACGTCCTGTCTCTAGGAATGTCCAAAACCGAGAAAAAAAAAAGTTGTGTTCTTAATGTCGTAAATTGATAATGTCCTTAAATGGTTATTCCCAAAAACAAGTTATCTATAGGATAAGGGATAACATGCTGATTGGGGTCCAACTGCAGGGTCCATCAATGATCCTGCGATCAGGTCACTGCAACCGCATCTTTATTGGAGCGAAGGTGTGCATGCTTGACCTCCGCTTCATTCATTGTCTATGTGACTGCTGGAAAAAGAGGACCACTCTACGTGAGTTTCTCCAATAGGCAATAAATTAAAGGGAAGAATGAGTATGAGCACCTCAGCTTTATTCAATATGTTGCTGCAGAGCCTGGATCCCAGGATTCCAGAGCCCCCATATTGAGATAACTACGGAACCCAGTGGCCAAGTCCTTGGTGATCAGCAAGTTGTCCTCTATCATATTGATGGGGGATAATAATAACCCATCAAGGGTAAGTTCTGAATGTGAACTAACAAACAGTTAGTGCTTTTTACTCAGTATGTCTGTCTTCATACAGTTATGGTCGAAAGTACTGGCAATAGTGATGAGTGAACGTGCTCGGATAAGGTCTTATCTGAGCATACTCGAGTGCTATCCAAGTGACTTTGATGTGCTTGAAAAATATGGTCGAGTCCCCGTGACTGCATGTCTCGCAGCTGATCGACAGCCACAACACATGCAGGGATTGCCTAACAAACAGGAAATCCCTGCATGTGTTGCGGCTGTGCAGCAGCGGGGACTTGGAACATATTTTTCAAGCACGCCAAAGTCAATTCGTTAGCACCTGAGCATGATCGGTTAAAACCTTATCCAAGCACGTTTGCTTATCGCTAGTTGGCACTCTTGAAATTGTTTCAGAAAAATAAGTATTTTTCCTCGAAAATTATTGCAATTGCACATGTTTTGTTATACACATGTTTATTTCCTTTGTGTGTATTGAAACAACACAAAACAGCTGAGAAAAAAGGCAAAATGGACATAATTTAATACAAAACCCCCAAACAAGATTGTTGTCACCTTTCCAAAATTATGAGAAAACAACTTTGTTTTAAGCATGTGATGCTCATAAAAAAGCTAGACTGCAATTTGCCAAAATGTACGTGATAAAGTGTCTTGTGGACAAATGAGACCAAGATAGAGCTTTTTGGTAAAGCACATCATTCTATTTTTTTAGCAAAAATGGAATGAGGCATACAAAGAAATGAACAATGCACCTATAGTCAAATTATGGTAGAGATTCAAAAATATTTTGGGGTTGTTTTGCTGCCTCTGGCGCTGGGTGCCTTGACTGTCTGCAATGCATTATGAAATTCGAAGAGTACCAAAAGATTTTGGGCACCAATTTCAGTACCCAGCGTCAAAAAGCTGGGTTTGCATCCTAGATCATGGGTCTTCCAGCAGGACAATGACCACAAACATAGTTCAAGAAGCACCCAGAAATGGAAGGAAACAAAGCACTGGAGAGTTGTGTAGTGGCAGCAATGAGACAGGATATAAATCCCATTGAACACCTGTGGAGAGATCTTAAAATTGCTGTTGGATATGAGACCTCAGGGCAACCATTAGGAGATTACTGCCCATATTGTTGTATGCTGAGCAAAAGTAAAGAGGGGGTCCTGGACCCAGTCTGATCCCCCTCTCTTGTGCTTCTGCTCACTGGGCCCCAGAGTATAATGAAGCATTTCTTGGCGACACGTTGCCATCGGCGGCACACATCTTGGCACAGGAAGCATTCCTGGAGCTTCAAGGAATGATCTTCTGTGATGCGCTGGAATGTATGTGCGCCACACACTGGGATAAGTGGAGCTGCAGGGTATCGTATGAGAGGTAAGTATGAAAATCTTTTTTTTTAATAAAATGAATTAAATGGGCATGAGGGGGGACCAAATGATGGGGGAACAGTGAATGATAATATATTGAGATTGAGGAGCTCAAATAATTATATTTAGACTGGTTGAGTGCATAATAACTAATTATATATTAATGGTGGGGGCACATCTGTATTCAGCTGTGTAGTGTAGAAGTTGTAGTAGATCTCTGTATTACATGTACACTATACACTGTATACTATGTACAGAGCTCCTGTGTATAATGGCATTTATGGTAATATTAGTATTGTGCTTTTTTATTGATGATCAGTATTGTAGTATTCGGTCACTATGTGGTGGTAATATGTGGTCTGGTCACAGTGTGGCAGTATTTGTCCCTTGTATGTGGTATTATTCAGTCACTATATGGTGGTAATATGTGGCCTGGTCATGATGTGGCAGTATTTGTCCCATGTATGTGGTATTATTCGGTCACTATGTGGTGGTAATATGTGGCCTGGTCACGGTGTGGCGGTATTTGTCCCTTGTATGTGGTATTATTTGGTCACTATGTGGTGGTAATATGTGGCCTGGTCACGATGTGGCAGTATTTGTCCCATGTATGTGGTATTATTCGGTCACTATGTGGTGGTAATATGTGGCCTGGTCACGGTGTGGCGGTATTTGTCCCTTGTATGTGGTATTGTTTGGTCACTATGTGGTGGTAATACTGTATGTGGTCTGGTCAACTGATGTAAAAGTCAGATTTTGAGCTTCGTGTTTTTGTTAGCATAAGCTCTAGTCTGCATAGGAGCTGTGTGTATAAAACGGTAGGAATTTTTGTTATCAAGACTATAAGGAACACATTAAACTATCAAAAAAGACTTTGCAACGGTCTGTAAGATTTGGAAATGCGAATTTTGGTTGGAGAATTTTTAGTTAACATTCTCCCTTAAAAAAAAAATAAATAAAATGAAATTCTCAAGGCTTCCATAGTGGAAACATGGCATTCACATCCCCCGCTTTTGTAAACATTAAAAAAAACAAAATGAAGCTGAATATGTAAAGCCGGGGAAAATCTTACACATTCCCGTCATGCTTCCACAGAACGGTAGTTCATGTTTCACAGCCGTTGCTGCTCAGAGGTTTCCATACCCCACAAAATGAATTACGAGCTACAATTCCATGTTTTGTTTGACTCGGGGTAATCTGATTGGCTTACGATATCGGGCGTTCTTCCCGAATGTTTCCAACACTGAATTGAAATGTGATTCGAAGGCACTTAAATTTATTCAACATCTGCCCAAAGCCCAGAGTGGTTAGTTTATGATCCAGTGGTAAAGTCGGGGAATAGAACCGGTCAGAAGGAAGAGCGGATTTATGGGCCAGCCTCTCAAGAGATACAGGGGAGGGGGGATGTAGAAGAGACAAAGATACTTTAGGCTTTCCTAGAAGTGTTAAAACTTTCTGCATCAATTCCTGATTGTTTTCAAGATCTCTGCTTGCGGTCACTTTCAGGGTCCACTTGCGGGAGGTAAAAATATGTCCACATAGGTGCATCAGTCATTACAAGGCAAAGCTCTAATATTAGTCTGTGCTCATACGACGCTTTCGAGATGCTGCAATTTTCAAAAAACACTTTAGAAATGAACGATCTTACTCCATATTCTTGGCAAAAAAACCCCAAGACATCAAGACGGTAAAGCCAAAAATGTGTATATCACAAAGACATTGTGTACACAGCAATGGAGTCAGTAGAAAACTCTGCACAAAAATTTTCAAATTTTGGTGCAAATTTGCAGAAAAACAGCACAGATTTGCCTCTGCGAAATTTTCCTAAGGATTTCCTTAGAAGCAGAGAAGAAAATGGATACCTTTTTTTAATTTGCACGTTTGGATCTTCCTGTGGATCTACAGGTAATCTTCAGAAAAATACTCTGAGATTAAGTTCCCACAATGAGTTTTTGGTGAGTTTTTGACGCTCCGTATTTTCTCTGTGCAAAAAATGCTGCATCCTACAGTTCCAGCAAAGTGGATGGGATTTTTAGAAATCCACAACGTGTCAATTTCTCAAGTACGCTGAGTTTTAAGAGCAGATTTTTCTCATAGAATTGTATTAGATGCAGAAAATCTGCAGGTAAAAAAAAACCGAATGTACAGTAAACCGCAAATAACTGTATCAGTAAAGGAAGTATCAAAAACAAAGCAGCGTTATTTAAAACATGACGCAAGAAAATAAGCCAAAAACCACAGCATCAAAAACACAATAAAAATGTATATAAATAAAAAACAATGTAAAAAACACAATGAAAAAAAACCGCAAATAATCTGTTTACATAATAGGATCAGAAATGGTGGTAAAAACGGCAACATCAAAAACGGACCAAACGCGCATCGTGACAATGCAGCGCAAGAAAAATTTGCACAAAATTGTGCAGACTTTTGGTGCAGATTTGCAGAGAAGAGTAAGGATTTGCACACAGGTTAAATTCTGCTGGGAAAAGTTCTGCAGCTTTCAAAAATATCTCTATGAATTATTTATTTATTTTTAATTTGAAAATATGAAAAGGACAGGATAGGATCTTTTGTGTTCTTTTTCAAATTTTAAAATGTATTTTATTTTTTTCTTTATTTGTAATTTTTTGACATTTTTTATTAGTCCCCCATTAAGGCCCTTGAACTTGAGATCACTTGATTGTTTGTACGATATACTTCTGCACTGGAATCGCTGGTGGATGGGGTGATATACTGACAAAAACTTCCCCTATGTTTCTAACCCCTTAGATGCTGTGGTAGACCACACCTTCTAAGGCGTTACACTGCAGCGATTGGAGCTAGCTCTGATCGCTGCCGATAAGAGCCGGACTACAGAGAATCAGCTCAGTCTGCTCCATATATCAGGAGTTGGGATCCATCATGTGTTATACATTGACTTGGGGAAAAAGTTAAAGGCATACCTCCCAAGTTTTTGAGATCAGAAAAAGGGACAGATCGTGCGTCGCACATAGCGTGCCTTGAAAATTTTTGGCCACACCCCAATCCACGCCCATTTAAGAGCCTTTCTGTAATTTTAAGGTTGTGGGTTTAAGACCTGGGGAGACTCACAGAGAGAAAAAAAAAATTTCAATTGCTTATTATTTTTACTACTTTTATAGGAACAAAAATAAATTTTCTTCACCTCAGTATACAGGGACCATAAAAATGCATTGTTATACACAATGTATCTCTATGGACATGTAAAACCTGCTGCTGGGTTCAGTGCCTGCAGTAAAGGTCAAGATTGCCAAAATCTCCCATCTCAATCACCAGATCACAGCAGTGAGAAGATTTTAATTAAGACAGTCCTGCTGAATCTGGGACAGTTGAGAGCTATGATAAAGGAGTTTTCCACTTTCACCACAATTTATATATACATATATCCAAGAATTGGTCATAGGAAGTTGTGTTTCATGCACTAAATTATCCGCTTGGTGCTACATAGCCTTTTCTTCAACACTACTTTAACACAAAGTGCTCAACAAGAAATTAGGCAAATTTCAGAGGCTAACATGCAAGTTCTACCAATTTTGCAAGTTATGTGCCATCTGACTGTGTGGTAGAGAGAACTTTTGGCCCCTAAAAGTAAAAGCATAGGGGGGCCCGAGTGTTACAGCTACCTCTGCGCCCTTTATAGCTACGTCCTTGACATTTACCGAATCTGACTTTAATTTTGTTTGTCAGCTACATAAGTGGGACAAGCTGGAGTCTGGAGGAATGTGACTGTCTGGGGAGATCCACTATATGAATTCTTCAGTTTCAGGCAATGAAAAATGACAATGTGTAATCTACAGAGATCACTTAATCTGGCGGATTCATTAGCATTCATTGTGTATGCCTCTGTAAAGATGTCACCTGGTCGTGCACGGAATATGAAGGAGATTGAGCAAAAGATAATTTTTTTATGTAAAAATTTTCTGGATGAAACTTTGATGATTTTTCATACTCTCCTCTGCAATCGGCCTTAGTCTTACATTTTTTTGAAAGTGTCTCTCTGGAGAGAATAGTTCACATCTGGTCCCAAGGTCCTTACAGGGAGCCTCTCCTGTCACTGTTATGATGGAGGATCAAGCTTTCTACTGCTGTTATGAGGTTACTGTTGGCTGATCTCATTCAAGGGTCACTGTGGGTGTTGCTGTTACAAGGATACTGTAGCCACATTTGTATAGCAGCATTAATTCTGGTCTTGTTATAAAGCAGAGGCAGGGAATGCAGCTGCCATTTTACCATGAATCTAAATAGTGACAGGACGTCACAGCTCACAGCTTAGCAATAGAGAAAGGGAGAGAAAACCATAAATTACTGAAGAATCTGTGCGACAGAGTGAAGATGACTGTGTGAGGAACAAGCTGCTGGTTACCTTCTGTTTACCGGTAGCCATATATGTGGAGGTCACTTTGAAATTAAAACTCTGTGTGAAAAAACTTGAAAGGAGCTCAGTATAGTCCTAGGGAACTTCAGAGTTTTCATGTTTTTTCAGGGCAATTGGGGTCCACGCAATTTGCAACAAATAGATTTGAATTGAATTTATCACGACTCTATTGTCGGGTGTCCCAGGACCAGGGGCCTTAGCTCATCCTGTTCCCCAGATTACTTCTGATGGTGAAGACCCTGGGGCCAAGTACCTTGCCTTATCTCCCGAATCCGCCACCCAGTCTGTACCCTTCCCCCACCCAGGGAAGAGGGGAGTAGTAGTGTACTGTAGTACACCAACCAGACTAACAAGGTAATACGAACAGGGATAACAAAAAATATCAATCATACAAATATACACATACAAATAAAAGAGGAATACAATGGGGGGTGGAGTATGGGGTGAAACCAAAGTAGCAGAAGAAAGGGAATTGTCACACACTCAAAACATAGCAACAGTCACAGATAAATCCACTAAACGCCTTCTCCAACAATAACCAACAACAACCTCCAGCCATGCAGCATAAGCTACCACTGACAATGAGTACTAGCCAGGGCCCAGATTATATAAGAGGTGGGAGTGGCTAACAGTGCTCAGCTGAGAACCTTAATGCAGGAAAGCTTCCAGGAGTTCTCACCTGAGCAGATTAAACCCATATGAAGGTGAAGTGCTTCTAATCAGTGCAGGAGTAGGAGAAATCAGACAAGGTCTTCTGGCTCCTCATTTTACCATGACAGAATTTTCTGGAAAAATTAGGCGAACCTGCTCTAGTTGGCACTGTAAGAGTCGTGGTTAGCATAGGGAAATCCTATATCCTCTACGTATGTGGTGTGAAGCAGAAATATATGTAACAGAAAAATTCTTTACATACATGTTCATGGATTTCTGCAGGAGTATGGCACAGTTATAGAATTTTCTGCAACAAATCTACAAGTGAACCTCTGGATTTTTTTATATTGTTAAATTGTCCAAGAATCAAGAGTTCATGAATGATGAACCTTCTTCCATAATAATAATAATAAGCGTACTGTAGGTAATAATATACATTTACTAGATCCGTACTCCTCAGCAGATGAGTCACGTCAAGTTCTTGTATTAAAGACTGCGGGAAAGAAAACTCATCTGCTGATTCCGTGTAGAGACAAACCACAAGAAGATGACGCTTTTTAGAAATTGGTTTAGTTGACATATGAGAGAAGGAAAGTATTTAATGGATTCTTGGGGTGGGTGGAGGGACGTCAGCAGAGGAATTTATAGTAATAATGAAACATGCATTGTAAGGTAGCCGAATGGACTAGGTGAATATCTATTATCTACCTATCTATCATCTATCTATCTCTCTGTGTGATTTGCATACATGCAGTCAAGTGCAGACAAAACGTGTGAGGCCAAAAAAAGTCTAGTTGGATTGTGACCGGAAGTAAGCAAATCACATACTTACGGTCACTGACCACCCACTCCACCCACCAGAGAAATCACTGTGCTCACTTTGAGGGTCCACAAGTCTGCAGCGACGTAGACTGACTGCAGACCTGTACTCCGAAGCCAGACAACCCTTTTAACTTGTAACCTCTCCCTCCAGCTGTATCTATAGGAACCCTCATTGCCTTTCTATCTATTTGCATCCTTTTACTTGTTTGTGCATAACAATGTTCTCTTCTCTTAACTTTTTGAACCACTCTCTTGACAACTCAAGAATACTAGTGACCTGGATTGACCCTGAGGACTGGGTTGAGATCTCTCAGGAACGCTGCCTACATTTGCAGCGGGTCATAACAGCCAGAAGGGCTCTACTAAATACATTTTCCTGAAGGTGGTGTATAGTTCTGAGGCTGCATTAGTCAGTAGAAATATCATTTTGAGCTGAATTTGGAGAAACCCTTTGTTATATCAATTGTGTTCGGTTATTTACATTGCTCTTGTTTTATTGATTTATTGCAAAGAGGAGAAAGTTTGTAAATGTTGCAAATAGACTGAATTTGCAATGGAATAGGCGTGGGTGGGAGGCTGAGTGATTATACAAAATATGTTATTATTTACACTGCTTTGTAGTTTGGTTCAGTGTTTTGATTGTGAATATTGGTCCAATTTATGACTAAGGACAATAAGTAATACCTCCTTGCTGAGACGCTGGAAAGCGGCTGGTAACTTTTGAATCTGGCTGACTCCGTACGAGCTGTTGATACATTCTCTTACTTGCATGATGGCAAATTACTCGGGTCCAGCTATTACCATCGGCCAGGAATTGTCCTTCTTCTTTCAAGACATTAATCCCCAGGGTCACGATGGGTCTCCCTCCTCCATAGCCTTTCACTAATATAACCCCTTTTCTTCCCAGATCTTTCCCGCACACTCGTATAGACATCCTCACTAGTCCGGTCACTGGTATAACCAGCTGATTGGCAGCCATCAGTTGGATGGTTGCCTCCTTTCTGGAGTGGACGATGTCCAGGAAGTGGACCTGGAAACATTCCTTTCACGTAGTGGTCACCTGAGACTTGGTGTCCATTAAACAGCAGATGCATTGTCCATAAAACTTGGCCTAGATAGTAGGTCTTTCAGAAACAATAAGTTCAGAGCATTCATACCCTCTTTCTGGGGTGTGGAACCCCACAGTGCGCTCCTTGACCGTGGGGCGCGTTAATTTATCGGAGGCCCCACTCCACCTTCTTTTCCGAGTTGAACAATTCAGGGAAATGTGTCCCCTTCCTCCACAAGTCATACATTCCTCCCTACATTCTTCTGGTGGACGGCGAGTTTGGTGCTGCTAACCGCGGGGTAGGAAAATATTCAAGCTCCGACTTCTCCGGATTCTGAGACACAGGGCCCAGCGTCGTGGTGTTAACAGAGATTCCTCTAATATGCCATAATTCACCCCTTATGTCCTGGATCCCTTAAATGTAAGGTGCCCTGGGTGGTAGTTATGGACGAGGGGCTGGTTTCCCACTCCTTGGCACCCCAGAAATAAACGGTGTCCCAGTTTGTGTCATAATCCAGGTTGAATATGACAGAGAAAATGCACAAGTAACCTTTTTTTCCTTTAACTGTGTGCAAAGGTTTGGTTTTTGCCCCCGGTGGCCATTAGGGTCATTGCAATTTGGTTACTTTAGTTTTGTGCATGTAATTATAAAACAGGTGTGATTGCTCTATAAAAGAGTGTCAGGTGTGGTAATCACGGTTGGTGATTAGTCCTCAGTTACAAGCAAGCCTGGGTGAAGGATGGAGCTGAAGGAGAGTCCCGGGCAGCTCAGTGAGAGTCCTGGAGTGGAAGCTATGGTGTCTGTGAGCAGGGCTGGCATAGCTTAGTGGAGTTGCAGCTATGATGTCAGCAAGGAGTTCTTGCATGGCTTGGTGGAATGGCAGCTATGGTGTAGAGCTGCACTCATGATGCTGAACTCGGTTGCTGGAAAGCTGGACTCAAGATGCTGGACTCTTTTGCTGGAAAGCTGGACTCATATGCTGGATTCTGTTTCTGGACAGCTGCACGCAGGTGGTGGACTCTGTTTGCTCCAAGGCTGCACTATGGTATTGGATCCGGTCGGAGGAAAAGATGCACGCAGGTGGTGGGCTCTGTTGCTGGGAGCGTAAGCAACAGAGGAAAGCTAAGTGGTGTTTCCCTGTTTTGTCTCTTTTCCTTATGTGTGTTTTAGTGCAGTGGTGGGATTAGTTTGCGCACTGTCCACTTCACTAGTGAGGGTTTAGGTGCAGGGCGAGTCAGGGCTTTTAGGTTCCTGATCGGCGCCCGGTGCGGAACCGGCCTAGGGAACGTTAGGAGTGTAGAGACACTGACTCAGGGGAGTGCAGGAGGTCTCCATGTCCCCATTTCCTATCGCAGGGCCACCATTGTTATTGTTACCCAGGTTTTCCCATTAATTGTTTAAATTCGCCTTACTGGAGGCGGGGTTTCCAGACATACGTGTATTTCCAAAATTCACCTGTTGGAGGCGGCGTATCCAGCTGCACGTTTTATTATTTAAATTCGCCCAACTGGAGGCGGTGTATCCAGGGTGTCATCTAAATCCGCCCTGCTGGAGGCACTGTGTCCAGCCACGCGTGACCGTGACAGTTTGTCAATGTGATACTGTCTACAATACAGTGTATTAACTTTCAGGGCGGAGGCCTCCGTTGTATCCACACCTTCTCCATACAGACCACTTCTTGGGCTGTAAAGGCTTGCGAACCATTTCTCTCCACATACTCTAATGACGGGCAGGCCTCCTCTGGTTTTCATGCTATTGTCTGCTATCTTGGGTCCCTTGACAATCCCATCTTAACCATTTCAAGGGTTCCACCTCTCTCTTTGTGAGAAGACTCAGAATCCTGCTGACTATGCCAGGTTGTCCAGTATTAACCGCACACACATCAGGGGACACTCGGTTCGTTACAACAAGTTTGACTTTACTGGACAGTTCAGGTACAACAGTCTTAGACACGCAGTTTCAGGCACAGCACCCTCCAGTTCCAGTTTTATCAACACAGTACATTCTAAGCCTCTGCTTACATTTAGCATGGACAATCCCTACCCTTGATACTCCTGTTAGCCCCAGGGATTTCTCGTCCGGCACCACAGCACTCCCAAGATCCGCAACATTTCCCTTTTGCGTTTCCCCATCCAACTTCATCTGTATGAAAGAGAATAAGGCACGCTTCCCAGTGACTAGTTCGGGCCATAGGCCCTGGATGTTACAGAAATATCCGCAGGAAATTTGGTACTACCTCATGCTGACTGAATGCTATGTATTTCATGTGCCTAAAGCCCACTGTAGCTTGAACTTCAACTTGACACAAACCTCACAATAAAACTGCCTGACTAAATAAGGAAATTATTCCTCTTGTTGCTTGACTGTTCTCACTCCCATGCTGGGCTGGTTCCAAACATTTAACTGTATCCTTACCTATTCTCATATCTTACACACTATTAGGCCCACCATTGCCTATCTACCCTATTGTTCCTATGTATCACTAACTAAGCCCTAAACTATATTCTATTCTTTCCTACCCCTGAGCTGAGTGTACCAGGTTACCTTAGGCATTACCAATACAGTACCTTACACAGCAGCATCAGTACCTATAACATTCTATGCATTTTACATTTCACATATTACCATAAAAGCACAATATACCCTCATGTTAATATTAACACTATAATTATTGTCTTCAGGGATAGGTATATGACAGTCTCCGTCACACCCTTACAGCCACACCACTGGTTCCACCACCAAATCTATTTAACACCAAGCTGTTAGTGTGTGTACTATGGATAAAGACTATAGGAGTCCGACTGCTCAACATTATACCACCTCACACCATAATTACATGGGTAGGACTGGTGTGGTGTTCCCTCGTGAAAGCCTCTTCATGACGTGGCGCATGTTGGCTCCAGATCAGTCTCTGGCTATAATTGAGGCCAAGACAAAAGCAGGACTCATTGCCTTGAAAGGACAGACCCCCATTCCAGTCGCCATTGCTCTGCACCATAATAGCCTTTGAGAGTGGTGGTGTGAGGTTAATGGACACCTGTAGCTGGACGTCCAAAGTCATGCAAACGTCTTCTGATGGTTTGTGTAGATGCTATGTGACACCTCAGGCTTTGTATGTGATGTACAATTTCACTTGCAATGCATAATGGATCAATTATAGAACCAGTGGTTCCTCCATTTCTCCAGTGTCCCAGGTGCCATTTTTCAACACTATATCTTCAGGCCACATGCTGCTGGTGCTACTGTGATCAGTCTGTGGCTTAGGGCTCATGCGATAAACTCGGACAAGTCTCGCAGGTCAATCCCTTGCACTGCCGCCGGCACTTGGATCGCAGCGTTCAGCTGCATGTATTTCTATGCAGCTAAACGCTCTGATCCAAGTGCCGGCGGCAGTGCCGGGTATTAACCTGCCAGAATCGTCCGAGTTTCTTGCATGTGAGTATGAGCCCTTAAACGTGCTCTCATGGCTGTAGCGTCTCCAGCCTTGTCTCCATGGAGAACATCTGCGACGTAATTTCTCGACAACTGCAAAGGAAGCTGAAAGCAGTGGATCTTGATGATTTTCCCGAGTGCAATCAGCGTGGCAGAACCTTCCTCAGATGACCATTACTAACCTCATTGATAGAAGCCAAAGCTGCGTGAAGATTTCTGCACGTGGCGCCCAAAATCCATATTGAATAAATCGAGCGGTTTTGAAAATTTTGTTTCCATTATTTCATCATTTGCAGATCAGTAAAATGTCTCCAACCTGCTATTTCCTTCTTGGTTTTGCAATTCCAATGTAGAGGAGAGTATAATTATGATTAACTAGAATAGTCATTACGGAAATTGTCCTCTTTTGGAGGCCCTGAAGTGATGACATCATTGTCCGTTATTCATAAAAAATATGTTTCAGCTTCAGTAGAAAAAATTGAGAAAGCGTAGTGAAAAATGTGACTCAATATTTATCCGTCCCCTTCATTAGCTTTACATAAGGAACCTCACAAAATAAAAAGGGTTAATCCGATCCCCAAACCCTCTCCTGCCCCACACAAATTAAAGGGGACAATTGTGTGAATGTGCCATGATCTCTCCATTCCTTCCCTGTTCCTGTTTGGATGTGGTGGCTGGTGACTTCCTTACCGGGCAGAAGAGATGTTATTATGAGTCCTACCCAAATTTTTAACCAAGTGCCAAAAATTTCCAAGCCTCTTGCTTGCCAAATTTCAGAACTCCTATAGAAATCAAGTTAAGAGAGCGGCGCATGGACAGGGGTCACAGCGTCTATCAAATGTTTATGGCAAAAGTCGACATAACAATATTGTCCTATAAGGGACATCCCCTATAAGGGAATATTTGCAGAATATAGGGCAGCATGTATTATACTTGCATTTATGGCACTACAGTGCAAAATTAACCTGCAAATTGCTAATTTAAACCCCTGCAAAAAAAGCAACATGACTGCTGCTCCCCACCAGTGCGTCAGACAAGGTCAATTTTATGTACTGATATCAATACCATGGAGAGCCAGAAGGATATTTCCAAGAAACATGATCATTCCCTTCATTTTTGTCCCAATTTTTGAATTGTCCCATCATTTTCCGCTATTTTATGAGTAAGGTATGAGGACGTTTTCAGTTTTTTAGGTGAAGATATTTCTTGCAGAAGCTTCACAAACTATTTCCTCCCACAAACTCCTCTTGCTTAATGCCGAAAAGTTTTACTTTATATTACTCATCTGGTTCTAGGCCAAAAGTCATAAAACCAAAGCTTAATGTCAGATATCAAAGCGTTGTCAGGCATGACTTATATCCTGGTAATCTGCTCGCTGAAGTGACGCATCATCGGCCGTTCTATTTATAAACCCTCTTCTTTTATATTATTTTTATAGTAAATTTCTATAATAGATTGGTTTGGCGAGAGATCCCTGGTGGAGCGAGAAGAAAGGAAGAAAGCTGTATTGTATTAGGTACTATTGTTAAAGTTCGGTATCCGTACCAGACACCTACTGTTCAAGCACAGACACCGAACACGGACTTCAACAGCTTTAGCAAGGTTGGTTAAGAAGCATAGAGGGGTCCCCATGCTGTTTTTAAATTATTGAAATAAATAATTAAAAAAAGGCCTGGATTTCCCCCCATTTTTGACGACCAGCCAAGCTAAAGCAGACAACTAGGGGCTGGTATCTTCAGACTGGTAAGGGGCCATGGATATTGTCCCCCCAACCTCAAAATAGCAGCCAGCAGCTGCCCAGAAAAGGTGCATCTATTAGATGCCCTGTGGTGCTGGCTAGTGGGGTTCGTATTCGTGGGATTGATGTCACCTTTGTATTGTCCAGTGACTAAGCCAATGGATTAGTAATGGAGAAGTGTCTATAAGACGCCTATCCATTACTAATCCTATAGTTATATTGTAAATAAAGACACAGCCAGAATAAAGTCTTTTATTTGAAATAAAAACAAAACACACTTTGGCTGTGTGCACACGCTGCGGAAAAGGTGCGGATTCATCCGCGCGGATTTTGTAAAATTCAAAGTTCAAAATACCTACGGTTTTACCTGCGGATTGCTCTGCGGTTTTGCCCTGCGGTTTTTCATCTCCTCAATGGAGGAGATGGCAAACCGCAGGGGAATCCGCAGAAAGAATTGACATATCAATTCTTTCTGCGGATTGAAAACCGCAGATAATCCGAGCGGAAAATTCCGCACCGTCTGCACTGCGGTTTTTGCAAAAGAAGAAAGACGCGCACTCTTGCTGTGGAGGAGATAGGTGCTGACTGTACGTGGAGGGTCCACAAACAGTAGTCAGTAGATAAACAGTCGCACTCAAGTGTGGATTAATCTTGCAAAAAATCTTGAAGATTTTGTGAAATTTTTGGATTTTTATTTTATTTCAAATGCATCAAATAGTGTAACAAAAGAAGTATCCAAAATGTGGGTATAATATCGTAATCCAGGATATGAGTATACTATGGTTACGTTTCGACCTACTAGGAGGCCTTTCTCAAACCATACTCAAGTAGTGTCAAGAAAAAGATTAATTAGAGCATTTTCAGAAGTCCCAAACAGGGGCTGATGGCATGGGAGCAGCCTGGACCTGAAAATTCTGAAAATGCTCTAATTAATCTTTTTCTTGACACTACTTGAGTATGGTTTGAGAAAGGCCTCCTAGTAGGTCGAAACGTAACCATAGTATACTCATATCCTGGATTACGATATTATACCCACATTTTGGATACTTCTTTTGTCTGCGGTGTTACACTATTTGATGCATTTGAAATAAAATAAAAATACAAAAATTTCACAAAATCTTCAAGATTTTTTGCAAGATTAATCCACACTTGAGTGCGACTCTTTATCTACTGTGCACTGCGGTTTTTGATTCCCATAGGGAATCATGCTACTGTACACCGCAGCAAAAACTGCTGCGGGTCCGCAGCGGCCAAAACCGCTGCGGAACCGCAGCAAAATCCGCAGCGTGTGCACACAGCCTTTTCCTTTTTTATATAAAAATAACAAACACAGTTATACTCACCAAACTCCTATTCCACCGAAGCCCTCGTCTCCTGTAATAAAACAAAAATAAAAAACAACCATATCTCTCACCTGTCCGACATTCTGTCCCACGCCGTAATCCATGACTGGAGATGAATAGTTTTGAACCTGGACGGTGCCAAGATGTCACCGTGTTTGCCTCACTGTCACGCACATGACAGCATGACAAACACTGGATGTTCGGGCCCATCATTCAAGTCAATGGGGTTCGGGACCGAGAACTGTTCTTGTACCCGAACCTGAACCTTATTTTAACTGTTTGCCCGAACCCGCCAGACCCAAATATCCAGGGGTCCTCCCTTCTCCACCTATAGATAATAACAAATCTATGGAGTAAAGTACATAGTGGATCCACCAGCAGAATGGGGAGTGCAGCTCTGAAGTATAATACAGCATTTAAGTCAGGATAAGTACAGGATAAGCAATGTAATGTATGTACACAGTGACTGCACCAGCAGAAGCAGAATAGTGAGTGCAGCTCTGTGGTATAATACAGGATGTAACTCAGGATCAGTACAGGATCAATAATGTAATGTATGTACACAGTGAACAGTGACTGCTCCAGCAGAATAGTGAGTGCAGCTCTGGAGTATAAAACAGGATGTAACGCAGGATCGGTACAGGATCAGTAATGTAATGTATGTACACAGTGACTGCACCAGCAGAATAATGAGTGCAGCTCTGGAGTATAATAGAGGATGTAACTCAGGATCAGGAATGTAATGTATGTACACAGTGACTGCACCAGCAGAATAGTGAGTGCAGCTCTGGGGTATAATAGAGGATGTAACTCAGGATCAGTACAGGATCAGTAATGTAATGTATGTACACAGTGACTGCACCAGCAGAATAGTGAGTGCAGCTCTGGAGAAATAATACAGGATGTAACTCAGGATCAGCACAGGATCAGTAATGTATATACTTTACACAGTGACTGCTCCAGCAGAATAGTGAGTGCAGCTCTGGAGTATAAAACAGGATGTAACGCAGGATCAGCACAGGATCAGTAATGTAATGTATATACTTTACACAGTGACTGCTCCAGCAGAATAGTGAGTGCAGCTCTGGAGTATAAAACAGGATGTAACTCAGGATCAGTAAGTACAGGATCAGTAATGTAATGTATGTACACAGTGACTGCACCAGCAGAATAATGAGTGCAGCTCTGGAGTATAATACAGGATGTAACTCAGGATCAGTAATATAATGTATGTACACAGTGACTGCACCAGCAGAATAGTGAGTGCAGCTCTGGAGTATAATACAGGATGTAACTCAGGATCAGTAATGTAATGTATGTACACAGTGACTGCACCAGCAGAATAGTGAGTGCAGCTCTGGGGTATAATACAGGATGTAACTCAGGATCAGTAATGTAATGTATGTACACAGTGACTGCACCAGCAGAACAGTGAGTGCAGCTCTGGGGTATAATACAGGATGTAACTCAGGATCAGTAATGTATGTATGTGGCGCCCCTGAGGCTCAGTCGCCACAGAGGTACTGCACCTCCTCCTGAGCTGTATTATCCCACCACCCAGGTAAGGTGGAGACTAATGACCACACTCCAACACCTGCACCCCACACTACAAAGTAGTGTAGCAAAGCACCTTCGGCGGCTCCCTGCTTGGAGTATAGCAAACCATCCATTGGTCGCTCCCTGCTTGGAACACGAAACGTGCTGAGAGGTGGGTGGAGTTAGTTTACATGACAAGGAGCGGGAAAAGTTTAGGATGAGAGGTCAGTTGGTTAGAGAGCTGGAGAGAAGATCCCCGGAGAGAGGGATGGATGGATGGAAGTGCTGCAGCAGATCCCAGTGATCTGGGTCTGCTGGCACGGGAAAGGAAGAGAGAGAGCAACGTAGCCTGAAAGCCTGATTCTCCATAGAAGGAAAGATTAGTACGGAACGTGAAGAGTAAGAGAGAACAGAGGACGTGGGATAGAAGAGCACCCTTCCTAGAAGTTCTAAGCGCAAGGCCGGGGCCCGATCCCCGAGGTTGTATGGATACTAATGGTCCTGCTGCAGACACCGGAGGAATAGGAGTAGTGACCACTTTATTCCCACACAAGACTTGGGGGCACAACAGCAACTAGATAGTGAGCCTGGACTTAGTAGCAAGGAGTCCCCAAAGCAGGCTACAGCTGTCTGCCGTACGAGTAGAGTTCATATGAACATCGGACAGGAAGCACTCCAGTGTAACTCAGTACTAGAAGTACTTCACTTAAAGGCGCTATAAGAGGAGACGTTCAGAAAGTCACATGTTGGCGGAGTGTTGGAAGGGAGCATTCCATCTAGCCTGGAGGTTGACTGTGTCCCTGACCCGGAGGACGCGGCACGGAGGCAGGCACCAGTTTGTACAACAGACTGTGAGTAAAGCTTTGGAACTACATACTCTGGTGTCCTCCACTCATTCCTGCGTCAACCTGCCCAGCACTGCTGCATCCTCTGCGCCTGACACTACACCATCTGCGTGTCACCTCACATACACTGCCCTGGGACTACAGCCCTGTCTGTGGAGGGCTATAACATCATTGCTGCACCACACCATCAGTCCCAGAGGATCTGTCTGCAGCGTCGGCTTACATCTTCATTGCCGAACACCACAGGTGGCGTCACGAATCACTGATAAACTTTCACTACCACAAGCACACTGAAACAACCCCCCTTTTATAATGGGCGACCAGGGCCACGGGCAGGGCCACAGCTGTCGTGACATCTCCCATTGAGGCTCATCGTGCCCGGTACCGAGTACCCCACAGCCCTGGGAGGGCGACCCATTTTTGGTGTCACGAACAGGATGACGAGACCCGATGCCATCGAGTTCTGTGTGCCTAAGACTCGAACCTTTTGAAAATGTGTAGAAGACCCAATTTAATAGACTGTGAAATGAATGCTAAACATGGCCGCCAATGCGGTGAAGAAGGGCGTGACAACATGGGTGGTCCTAAGAAAAGAGCGCGAACTGTCCTGGGCCTCCCCTCTCTGAACTTCTATGTGACAGCAGCATGGCTCACCCCCTGAGGGGTTCGTATACTGGCTTGGTACGGAGGAGTAGGAAGAAGACGCTGCCTTCAGAAGGAGGGGCGAGATCCAGTGGCGGGAAGAGAACCCGGGGGGGGGGGAGAACGCCAGAATGCCATATTGGAAGGAGAAGGGAAGAGGCCTGTGGAGCGCGAGGAGGTTGAGCTGAACCTCCCCGGCGCCATGGCTGAAGGCTCTGACCCGGCTTCCAGGATGAACCACCAGCAGCTGGAGGAGGAAATACCCCAGCTGACTACCCGTCTACAATTGAGGCAGGAAGCATTATGGAAGTTAGACTGGCAGCACGCCCCGGAGGGGCCTACGCCATCAGCACCTAGCGTCCTGGTACCTTCCCCTTGGTACCCGCTGCCGCCGCTGCCGTACTGGTGTCTTCACCGGCGACACCCACCACCGCCGCACCGGGCTTTTCTCATGCAGCGCCCATTTACATCTCTACGCTGTCAGTAGAGTTGGTCGCGGCCTGTCTGGGAGAGCCAACAGAGGGGCCGGGAGCTGAGGCAGTGCTCCCGCCTGGACCTGACGCGGCCGCGCAGGTCCCAACGAGGACTCCTGCTGATCCAGAGCCGCCCTCTGCGCCACCACTGCCGACATCCAGACAGACTGCCCCTGTGGACATCCCTGCAGCTGCCCACCGCCTCAAGCCTACACTGGAGCCGGGACACCGCCAGGAGTCCCCAGGTAGTCTGCTGTCCCTGCACCTGGGAAGGTCCTGGGGTGTACGCCCGTGGCGGCTTCAGGACAGGTCGTGCTGGACTTTGTATGGGACTGGGACTCTGATCCCGGGGGGGAACGCCTAAACCCCTAGCGGTGGTACCCTTATCCATAGTGGGTAAAAGCGGGTCCCGGGAGAAGGAAGAACCTTACTATCAACAGACCCTCCGCAAGCTGGCAGCGGAACACAGGGAGAGGGAGCAGCGGAGACTGGCGGTGCTAGGCCCTGATCTGGACCGGAAGGAGAAGGTCCGTGCTGGTCACTACGGTCCCCGGGACTCAGCTGGATGGGGACAGGTCCTCAATGTAAATCATGAGAGAGGATTGGGGTTCATTGCAGACCATAAGAGGATCAGTGACTTGTTCTTTAGCAGGATGGATGTCGAGTCACACCTGAGGAAGGGACACCCTGCTAGAGATCTGCAACCGGGAGAGTATGTGACCTTCACCTGGCATGAGGAGTTAAGAGGATGGTACGCAATGAGCATCCGCCGCATCCCTGAAGAATTTATTGCGGTCTATAAAAAGAAGGCGTATGTACCCCCAGCGGGAATAACCCCTGCAGTGGTGATCACCCCTGCCAAGGAACCTCAGGCAGCAGCCCACCTAGCTGTCACCACCTCGACCTATGTGAATCCATCTGCAGGAAGAGGATGTCAAGAAATTCTCCCCTGGAAGCAGCCCAAGCAATCCGCTTCCAGAAACCCAGGAGGGGATAACTAGCTACAATGTTGATCTAAACTAACTTTTGTTGCCCAGGAGGGTATTAGCAAGTTCCAGTTTTTCTATTTTTTTTTTTTTTATTATTATTATTATGTTTATTTGTTGATCCTGCTGTTGCCCAGTTTTATTGGCAGCGTTTTTCATACCTGAACTGTGGAGATCATGGACGCTGAGTGTTCCAGAACTGTACTTGTAAATAGTTTGCACCTCTTTAGGTGCTCTCTCTTGGTTTTACATAGGAACCTATCCCTTGGAACAAGGACTACCTCGTTATAAGGACATTTCCAGACGTGATGGCCGGCCCAATGTCTATTCTTTGCATTTATAAATAATGCTTAGTATTTTTGAACAAGAAAATAGAAAGTGATAATGTGTAGTAACAGTATTAATGACGGATTTTATAGGGTCCAATTGAGCGGGAAATATAGAGAATGTTTAATAAAGATGTGAGAATTGAATAAAAGTATGCAGGTGACGAACCAGGTGTTGATGGTTGTCACTCCTTCAGAAAGTAGAAAATGTGACAGATAATAAAGAAAAGAAATGTGATGATAGAAAATGTGTTACTCAAGCTGATAGTGAGTTTGCTTCCATAGCACTTTAGATTAGGTAGCATAACTTTAAATGTAGATAGGCAGTTAAATTGTTTGCAACGTTCAAGAAACAGTGCCTCCCACATTGGGAAGTTTAGTATAAGATGTGTTCATTATGCAATATAAAATTTTGCATGTTCCTGTATTGTCAACTGTGTTTACCTTGCAGCCCGTGGACGTGCTGTGTTTAACGGGGGGGTATGTGTCGCTCCTGAGGCTCAGTCGCCACAGAGGTACTGCACCTCCTCCTGAGGTGTAGCATCCTGCCATCCAGGTAAGGAGGAGACTCCTGACCACACTCCAACACCTGCACCCCACACCACAAAGTAGTGTAGCAAAGCACCTTCGGCAGCTCCCTGATTGGAGTATAGCAAAGCACCCATTGGTGGCTCCCTGCTTGGAACACAAAACGTGCTGGGAGGTGGGTGGAGTTAGTTTACATGACAAGGAGCGGGAAGAGTTTAGGATGAGAGGTCAGTTGGTTAGAGAGCTGGAGAGAAGAGGATCCCCAGAGAGAGGGATGGATGGATGGAAGTGCTGCAGCAGATCCCAGTGATCTGGGTCTGCTGGCACGGGAAAGGAAGAGAGAGAGCAACGTAGCCTGAAAGCCTGATTCTCCATAGAAGGAAAGATTAGCACGGAACGTGAGGAGTAAGAGAGAACAGAGGACGTAGGTTAGAAGAGCACCCTTCCTAGAAGTTCTAAGCGCAAGGCCAGGGCCCGATCCCCGAGGTTGTATGGATACTAATGGTCCTGCAGCAGACACCGGAGGAATAGAAGTAGTGACCACTTTATTCCCACACAAGACTTGGGGGCACAACAGCAACTGGATAGTGAGCCGGACTTAGTAGCAAGGAGTCCCCAAAGCAGGATACAGCTGTCTGCCGTACAAGTAGAGTTCATAAGAACATCAGACAGGAGGAACTCCAGTGTAACTCAGTACTAGGAGTACTTCACTTAAAGGCGCTATAAGAGGAGACGTTCAGAAAGACACATGTTGGCGGAGTGTTGGAAGGGAGCATTCCATCTGGCCTGGAGGTTGACTGAGTCCCTGACCCGGAGGACGCGGCACGGAGGCAGGCACCTGTGTGTACTACAGACTGTGAGTAAAGCTTTGGAACCACATACTTTGGTGTCCTCCACTCATTCCTGCGCCAACCTGCCCAGCACTGCTGCATCCTCTGCGCCTGATACTACACCATCTGCGTGTCACCTCACCTACACTGCCCTGGGACTACAGCCCTGCCTGTGGAGGGCTATAACATCATTGCTGCACCACACCATCAGTTCCAGAGGATCTGTCTGCAGCGTCGGCTTACATCTTCATTGCCGAACACCACAGGTGGCGCCACGAATCACTGATAAACTTTCACTACCACAAGCACACTGAAACAACCCCCCTTTTATAATGGGTGCCCAGGGCCACGGGCCGTGCCACAGCTGCAGTGACATCTCCCATTGAGGCTCATCGGGCCCGGTACCGAGTTCCCCACAGCCCTGGGAGGGCGACCCATGTACACAGTGACTGCACCAGCAGAATAGTGAGTGCAGATCTGGAGTATAATACAGGATGTAACTCAGGATCAGTAATGTAATGTATGTACACAGTGACTGCACCAGCAGAATAATGAGTGCAGCTCTGGAGTATAATACAGGATGTAACTCAGGATCAGAACAATATAAGTAGTGTATGGACACTAACTGACTGGTCACTTGAGTGTCTTATTTCTTATTTGTAATCTTATACTTCCATTATTATCTTACATGCTGATTTCTCCTGACAGTTTGTTTTACAGAAGTCATTGGGGAAGGAACCTCTAGATCAGAAGTCTCCAACCTTTCTGACTTTGAGAGCCTCACCCAGCTCCTTCTCCACTCTTAGTAGTGATATCCAGAGCTCTTATTACTGGTATAATGGACAGGGCGGCACGGTGGCTCAGTGGTTAGCACTGTTGTTTTGCAGTGCTGGGTTCTTGGATTCAAATCCAACCAATGACAACATCTGCAAGGTGTTTTTGCATGGGTTTCCATCAGTTTCCTCCCACATTCCAAAGACATACTGATAGGGAATTTAGACTGTGAGCCCCAATGTGGACAGTGCCAATAATGGCTATAAAGAGCTGTGGAATTAATGGCGCTATATAAATGAGTAAAATAAATAAAAAATATTGACAGCTAAAGCTTTTCCACTGATATCACACCAAGGCAGTATGCCAAGCTCCAGGGTTTACTCTCTTACCCCCATTCAGATCTGCTCTTCTGCGCAGGGCTGCACACAAAGGTCATCTGCTCTTAATAGCTGTTTGCTACTCCTGATGCTAATGCACCAAACTGGCAAACAGCCACAAGCGACACATCACGGGCCCGCAAGTCACATGTTTGTATACATACTATATGTTTGTATGCATACTCTATATGCCTCTTTTATTTAGCCTGTCCCTAAACAGGGTGTCTTCCAGGTTTCCATCTCAGGATCTGCAGTAACATTAACAAAGGCTGCATTGATATTTGTGAGAGGATTTTTGGACATGTTTGATATCCTTGCCACTACTGGTGAACACGTGCAGCACCCACATTTATCCCTGTCATTAATAGTGAACAAGTGCAGCACCCACATTTATCCCTGTCATTACTAGTGAACAAGTGCAGCACCCACATTTATCCCTGGCACTACTGGTGAACATGTGCAGCACCCACATTTATTCCTGTTGCTACTGGTGAACATGTGCAGCACCCACATTTATCCTTGTCACTACTAGTGAACATGTGCAGAACCCATATTTATCCCTGTCACTACAGGTGAACACGTGCAACACCCACATTTATCCCTGTCACTATGGGTGAACACGTGCAACACCCACATTTATCCCTGTCACTATTGGTGAACCTGTGCAGCACCCACATTTATCCCTGTCACTTCTTGTGAAAACGTGCAGCACCCATATTTATCCCTGTCACTACTGGTGAACCTGTGCAGCACCCACATTTATCCTTGTCACTACTGGTGAACATGTGCAGCACCCACATTTATCCTTGTCACTACTGGTGAACACTTGCAGCACCCACATTTATCCTTGTCACTACTGGTGAACACGTGCAGCACCCATATTTATCCCTGTCACTACTGGTGAACCTGTGCAGCACCCACATTTATCCCTGTCACTACTAGTGAACATGTGCAGCACCCATATTTATCCCTGTCACTACTGGTGAACACGTGCAGCTCCCTCATTTATCCCTGTCACTACTGGTGAACATGTGCAGCACCCACATTTATCCCTGTCACTACTGGTGAAAACGTGCAGCCCCCACATTTATCCCTGTCACTACTGGTGAACCTGTACAGCACCCGCATTTATCCCTGTCACTTCTTGTGAAAACAAGCAGCACCCACATTTATCCGTGTCACTACTGGTGAACACGTGCAGCACCCACATTTATCCTTGTCACTACTGGTGAACACTTGCAGCACCCACATTTATCCTTGTCACTACTGGTGAACACGTGCAGCACCCATATTTATCCCTGTCACTACTGGTGAACCTGTGCAGCACCCACATTTATCCCTGTCACTACTAGTGAACATGTGCAGCACCCATATTTATCCCTGTCACTACTGGTGAACACGTGCAGCCCCCTCATTTATCCCTGTCACTACTGGTGAACATGTGCAGCACCCACATTTATCCCTGTCACTACTGGTGAAAACGTGCAGCCCCCACATTTATCCCTGTCACTACTGGTGAACCTGTACAGCACCCGCATTTATCCCTGTCACTTCTTGTGAAAACGTGCAGCACCCACATTTATCCGTGTCACTACTGGTGAACACGTGCAGCACCCACATTTATCCCTGTCATTACTAGTGAACAAGTGCAGCACCCACATTTATCACTGGCACTACTGGTGAACAAGTGCAGAACCCACATTTTCTGGAATTAAAATAGTTAATTTTATGCGGATTCTACTACAAAATCCACCTTAAAAATCAAGTAGGATAAGCGTCCTAAGTGTTGAAATTGTATAAGCGTTCCTTGAATACACCTATTCACATGGTGCAGTTTTTTTCCGTTTTTTAACTTGTGTAAAAAGAAGCAATATGTTATTTTCATTCCAAAATGCTCCAAATTTGACAACTTAATCAACTGAAGCAGAAAATGCCCCATACGCAAACACTTTACAAAAAAACACCCCAAAAAAGCAGAAAAAAACTTTGCTTTTGATAGTATTTTTTCAGAGAGAAAAAAATCCACATAAAAAGTCAATATAAACATGTCCTTATTATTCATTGGTCAAATTTGGATAGTTTTTTTCAAGCAGAAATGTCTCAAAATTTACATGTTGGTTTTTTTTTTTCCACCAAGAAAAAACATGTGGAAATAGAAAAAAACAGTATATTGTACACTATAGGCGTGTGTTCTCATGAAAATGAATGGAAGCTCACTTAAAGGCTATGTTCCCGCGATGAGTTTTTGGTGAGATTTGTAAGCTGTGTATTTTTTTTTTTTTAAATTTAATTTTACTTAATAGGTGCATAAAATCTGAAACGTCAAAAACTCACCAAAAACTCATTGTGGGAACTTAGCCAAAGAGTATTTGAAAAATTTTTTTTAACTTGAATTTTGGAGCTGAATCCGCTTTAAAATCTGTGAAGTAAAAAAATCAATGTGAACAAACCCTAGTTTAAGGCCCATAATAGGTCTAAAATTAAACTGCTATAAAATTTGCCAAAATTTTGGCAATTTTTTTTACCAAAATTCAAATATACCCATGATAGTAAATACCCCAATGTGTAAATTTTATACAACTGATCGTTCTATGTATATTTACACTTGGTGTAGCCATGGGGTCTTTGTTAGGTCCCATCTCCCCCAACAGCTCATTAGCACACCCTGATCAAGGGGTCCAGATAGTCGCCTGATCATGGAGGCCACTGATTGACTGCAGGGTCAGGTGACTGATGGATGAGATGTCATGACTTGCGGACCTGGCAGAAAGAGGAACTGGATTTGTGTGGTCTCGGAAAGCTAAAGTGACTTTTCTCCTTATTTTACGACCTTGGCCACTTTTAAAAAAGGGGTGGAAAACTCTTTTTTTTTTTAATGGCGCTGTACGGTAAAGGATTTGGATTTTTTTTCCTATACTTTCCGACTATACTTTTGCATGTACTGTGTATAATAGCTAAATAAATTGTTAATACAACACGTTCGCATATTAGTGGAGAACTGGACCATTCTACAAAAACTGTGCCTTTCTGGATTGGATCCTAAGAGAGAATTCTCATCTAGCCTCAGATAAGCAACACCACCGGGACGTGAGCCAATATCCTCATTTTGGGGGGTTTATCAGATTAGAACAGCGGTGGTTTGTACGAATACAAAGACATCATTTAAATACAGGAGACCTCCATGTGGACTTCTACTCGCAGATTCCTTAACTACATATGAACGTTTTCTTGGAATTTCGACAGAGAGTCTTGGGGAACGGGGGCCAAAAACAGCTCTCACACTGACACTTTCTAAGGGAACGTTTTTTGGCACCTTGTGAGTCCAACTTTAGAAAGGCGATCCATTCAGAGGCCGAGAGCTGAGGGGTCTCCATACTAAACTCCTGCCATGAGTTTTTTTGGCTCTACTACATACACCCAGAAGTGGTGGTTGGACCCTTTTCTCTTTCGCTAACAGACGCATTTTATGGTCTCTTATTGAAAGAAGAGGACACGTGACTTAATATTTGCAGATTTGACTTAATGGTAAGAGGACCGAGGAACAATGAGGATTTTTACAATTTATATATTTATTTTTGTGTATTTTATGCATTTTCATAGGACATAAAGCCTTAATAGGAATTCATGATTTATATGTTTGTATTCAATATGAATAGTTTCCCTTATATAGTAAAAATAGTTTATAAAGTGCTCATAAAATGTATATTATGCATAACAGTGCCCTGACGCTGCCACATAGTGACCAATTACAAATGTGTTCACCATTACTTACCCTTGAAAGAGTGCAGTACACATCATAACCACTAGGTGACCATACACAGCTCTGGCAAAAATTAAGAGACCACTGCAAAAATTTCAGTTTGTCTGATTTTTCTCTTTATATTTTTGAGTAAAATGTAAATTGCTCTTTTATTCTATAAACTACTGACAACATGTCTCCAAATTTACAAGCACTAAATTTTGTATTTATTTTCAGAAAATGAGAAATGGTCAAAATAACAAAAAAATGCAGACCTCAAATAATGCTAAGAAAACAAGTTAATAATCATTTAGAAACAACAATACTAATGCTTTAACTCAGGAAGAGTTCAGAAATCAATATTTTGTGGAATAACCATGATTTTTAATCACAGCTTTCATGCATCTTGGCTGCTTTCCTCCAGTCTCTCACATGGCTTTTGGGTGACCTTATGCCACTCCTGGTACAAAAATTTAGGCAGTTCTTCTTTGTTTGATGGCTTGTGACTATCCATCTTCCTCTTGATTACATTCCAGAGGTTTTCAATGGGGTTCAGGTCTGGAGATTGGGCTGGCCATGACAGGGATTTGATGTGATCCTTCATCCACACATTGATTGACCTACAATTGTAGCCAAAAGTATTGACACCCCTGCAATTCTGTCAGATAATACTCAGTTTCTTCCTGAAAATGATTGCAAACACAAATTCTTTGGTATTATTATCTTCATTTAATTTGTCTTAAATGAAAAAACACAAAAAGAATTGTCCTAAAGCCAAATTGGATATAATTCCACACCAAACATAAAAAAGAGGGTGGGCAAAAGTATTGGCACTGTTCGAAAAATCATGTGATGCTTCTCTAATTTGTGTATTTAACAGCACCTGTAACTTACCTGTGGCACCTAACAGGTGTTGGCAATAACTAAATCACATTTTCAGCCAGTTGACATGGATTAAAGTTGACTCAACCTCTGTCCTGTGTCCTTGTGTGTACTACATTGAGCATGGAGAAAAGAAAGAAGACCAAAGAACTGTCTGAGGACTTGAGAAACCAAATTGTGAGGAAGCATGAGCAATCTCAAGGCTACAAGTCCATCTCCAAAGACCAGAATGTTCCTGTGTCTACCGTGCGCAGTGTCATCAAGAAGCTTAAAGCCCATGGCACTGTGGCTAACCTCCCTAGATGTGGACGGAAAAGAAAAATTGACAAGAGATTTCAACGCAAGATTGTGCGGATGTTGGATAAAGAACCTCGACTAACATCCAAACAAGTTCAAGCTGCCCTGCAGTCCGAGGGTACAACAGTGTCAACCCGTACTATCCGTCGGCGTCTGAATGAAAAGGGACTGTATTGTAGGAGACCCAGGAAGACCCCACTTCTTACCCCGAGACATAAAAAAGCCAGGCTGGAGTTTGCCAAAATTTACCTGAAAAAGCCTAAAATGTTTTGGAAGAATGTTCTCTGGTCAGATGAGACAAAAGTAGATTTTTTTGGGCAAAGGCATCAACATAGAGTTTACAGGAGAAAAAAAGAGGCATTCAAAGAAAAGAACATGGTCCCTACAGTCAAACATGGCGGAGGTTCCCTGATGTTTTGGGGTTGCTTTGCTGCCTCTGGCACTGGACTGCTTGACCGTGTGCATGGCATTATGAAGTCAGAAGACTACCAACAAATTTTGCAGCGTAATGTAGGGCCCAGTGTGAGAAAGCTGGGTCTCCCTCAGAGGTCATGGGTCTTCCAGCAGGACAATGACCCAAAACACACTTCAAAAAGCCCTAGAAAATGCACTGGAGACTTCCTTTTAAGGTGGCCAGCAATGAGTCCAGACCTGAATCCCATACAACAACTGTGGAGAGATCTAAAAATGGCAGTTTGGAGAAGGCACCCTTCAAATATCAGGGACCTGGAGCAGTTTGCCAAAGAAGAATGGTCTAAAATTCCAGCAGAGCATTGTAAGAAACTCATTGATGGTTACCGGAAGCGGTTGGTCGCAGTTATTTTGGCTAAAGGTTGTGCAACCAAGTATTAGGCTGAGGGTGCCAATACTTTTGTCTGGCCCATTTTTGGAGTTTTGTGTGAAATGATCCATGTTTTGCTTTTTGCTTCATTCTCTTTTGTGTTTTTTCATTTAAGACAAATTAAATGAAGATAATACCAAAGAATTTGTGTTTGCAATCATTTTCAGGAAGAAACTGAGTATTATCTGACAGAATTGCAGGGGTGTCAATACTTTTGGCCACAACTGTAGCTGTGTGGCGTGGCGCATTGTCCTGCTGGAAAAAAACAGTCCTCAGAGTTGGGGAACATTGCCTGAGCAGAATGAATCAACTGTTTTTCCAGGATAACCTTGTATGTGGCTTGATTCATACGTCCTTCACAAAGATTAACCTGCCCAATTCCAGCCTTGCTGAAGCATTCCCAGATCATCACCATCTTCCACCAAATTTCACAGTGGGTGCAAGACACTGTGGCTTGTATGTCTCTCCAGTTCTCCGTCTAACCATTAGATGACCAGGTGTTGGGCAAAGCTGAAAATTAGACTCATCAGAGAAGATTACCTTACTCCAGTTCTCTATGGTCCAATCCATAAGGTCTTTGGCAAACTTCAGCCTGGTTCTCCTTTGCTTCTCATTGATGAAAGGCTTTATTCTACCTTTGCATGACTTGAGCCCTGCCTCTAGGAGCCTGTTATGAATTGTTCTTGCCGTGCACTTCACCCCAGCTGCCATTTGCCATTCCTTTTGTAGGTTACTTGATGTTATCCTGCGGTTGCTAAGTGACATTCTAATAAGATGATGGTCATCCCGATCAGTGGAGAGTTGTTTTCCCCCTCTGCCAGTCTGCAGCTTTGTTGTCCCCAATGTCTGCTACTTGACCCTGTTGTAATGGATTGCCATCTTAAAAATTTTAAGGATGGAGGCAACATGATGCTCACTGTATCCCTCTGCTAGTAAAGCCAGAATTGAGCCCTTCTTTTCCTCACTCAAGACTTTTCTTTTCAACTCTTTTGACATGGTTAAAAGTTATTTTTCTCATTCCTATTACGTTTGGGCTATTACTAGCACATGTTTTGCCATCCAGCTTGTTCTATTGCAAGAGGATTGTGAACACCACAGCATGGGAATGTTTAGCTTGCAAAAGAGAAGACTGAGAGGAGACTTAATAGCTGTCTACAAATATCTGAAGGGCTGTCACATTGAAGAAGGATCATCTTTATTCTCATTTGCACAAGGAAAGACTAGAAGCAATGGGATGAAACTGAATGGGAGGAGACACAGATTAGATATTAGAAAAAGCTTTTTGACAGTGAGGGTGATCAATGAGTGGAACAGGCTGCCACGAGAGGTGGTGAGTTCTCCTTCAATAGAAGTCTTCAAACAGAGGCTGGACAGACATCTGTCTGAGATGATTTAGCGAATCCTGCTTTGAGCAGGGGGTTGGACCAGATGGCCCAGGAGGTCCCTTCCAACTCTACCATTCTATGAAGGTTTTTTATACTTTCCTTCGTGAAATAAGATTTGGTTCAGGTGGTCACCTAGTCAGAAGCACATTAAGTAGAATGAGGTGTACTCTGGTTGGAATTCAACTGACACTGGAATGGAATGGCTGTCTGACATGTAGAGAAGCGGATTTTTATAAAACTTTGCAGTGGTCGCTTAATTTTAACCAGAGGTGTATATACATATAACCTAAACATCTCTCTAAAGAATATCTCCAAATCAATGTATTTTTTTAAGAAAAGCTGAACATTTTTCATCAAGGGATATATCCAGGAAAAGATAAGAGAAGACACATCTGTCGTCCCATATAGGGCCCCATTAGTGCCATACTGTGCCTTATAAGTGACTATATACTGACACACAATTACCCAATAGTTTCACTGACTATATTGTGCAATGATTAACCCTTCAATCTATATTTGTTTCCTACTTGTTCCCATATCTGTTATTCCCTTTGTAGCCGTCAGCTGTAGTGATGATGAACCAATCGATTCCATGCAAATTGAATTTGTCAATTTTTTAGGAATTTGCGGAGTTAGAAAAACATACAATTTGCTTCATAATTTGGCTGCCACAATTTGACACATTGCAAAAGATTGCATCGGCCAGCAAAGGATTAATTGATCTTCGACTAGGTTCTACATGATGTTTGGCAGCTATCACATCACGTCACATGGAGGAACAGCACAGACTATAGGGAAGTGTATGATCGTAGCCTGTATAAAAGTAGAAGCTGGGAATGCAGCTGCCATGATATGGTGAATCTGGATAGTGAGACAATGTCATATCTCATAACTTAGCCATAGAGATGGAGAGAGTAAGCCAAAGAAAATACTGAATAAACTGTGTGTGAGAGCACAGCAGTAAAGGAGATTATTGTGTGAGGAAAGGAGAATAATGCAGATTCAATTGACAGGGAGAGAGAGGTAGGAGAGTCACAGTGTCTATAAGGCAGGGTTAGGGAAGGACACATTGTTGGCAATTGCTGCTTGTTTGATCAATGTGGTTATAGTGCTGCTACAATTCCACCACATTTCCACATCTTTTCTGGGAAACCAGAGATTTTCGAATAGTTTCAAATCGCTACGAATCGAACTTCCTGGCAAAATTCTGTGAAGTTAAAATGATTGACTTATCACTGCGTTTTGCATTCTGATGCAAACCAGTAGGATGATGTCCTACGATGACCCACCAGTAGGTTTGTTTTTTTACAACCCAACCCAGTTGTCCTGGATTAGGTGGATAACCAGAAATAAATGGTTAAATCGTTGGCTTCTTGGATAAAATTGGTTTTATTTAGGGAGTCAAGAAGGTAGAAGAAGGACCATTCCTAAAAAGTTAAGGTGATATCGATGGGTTCATCCTACTATAGTGTGGTGGACACCCCGACTCTTCCCCGATACATGATTTCAGGGGTGATAAGGATCCAGCAGTATGTCCGATTTAAGACTGACAATCCTTTTGTTCTCTTTGATATAAGTCGCCACCAGTGAAGTCAGCGGCCCTTTCATAGAGAACACAGGCGTGGACACTAGTATGTGCAGGAGACACCGAAGTGATAGCTGCCCACTGAACGAACCATCATTCGGCCAATAATTATCTAAAGTGTATGGGGGCGTTACTTCTTCACAATTATGAAGAAAAACACTGGACCATTTGTGGGAATATTGGGTTTGGGCATTGAATGGGTCATACATATGAATAACCATTTACATATTTAGGTGGTTCCACGGAGTCTGGGACCAAAAGGGATCATAGTTTTCTCTGTTGTCAATCGGCAACTACTATTGAGAAACTTGATCGGTGAAAGACATTAAGTGGTTTTATCAAATTGGACAAAATTATATGCCTAATTCAAGCCAAGGGACACTACCTGTCTAGGATACACACTTTATATAATGCTACATTTGTATGGCCAACCAGAGCTGGACCCTTCAATAACAATCGATCACCACCAGTTTCCAATATTTATTAAGACCTCGCATGCTAATCATAATCAATCATCTTGGTCAACATCAATTTACAAAGGAGTTTTCCTGATGGAACTAGCCAATTTTATGTTTGAGAACCAGAAGTTTTTTTTATTTTTTTATTTTGGCATTCTGGTTTACATAACTTTTTTAATTTGATTTGATGTAGCTATAAAAGGCTTTCTCTTTTTACAGGACCATTTGTATCTTATATAGGTGCCAATTTTTGATACCTATATAGTCATGGCCAAAAGTTTTGAGACTGACACAAATTTTGGTTTTCACAATTTGCTGCTTCGGTGATTTTAGATCTTTTAGTTGGACGTTTCTATGGTCACTGAAGTACAACTATAAGCATTTAATATGTTTTTTAATCTTTTACTGCTGAATCCATCAAGTTTATGTATAGACGCAATATATACAGTGTTGAACCTTATATCTCCAGACTTCTGTCCTTCACCCAGGCAGTCAGATATCTGATTCTGGGCCAAATCCTGACTATTGACAGTCCATTCTTGTCTCATCAGTGCTTGAAGTTTATCAGAATTTCTGTGACTTGGTCCTACAGCTTTTTGAGGACTGACCACAGGTTCTCAATAGGATTGAGATCTAGGGAATTTCCTGGCCATGGGCCCAAAATGTCAATGTTTTACTCACCAAGTCACTTAGTTATGAGTTTTGTCTTGTGACTGGTCTCCATCATGCTGGAAAAGGCATTGTTCATCACCTAATTGCTTCTGATCGTTGGGAGAAGTTGCTCTTGGAGAATGTTTAGATCCACTTCTTTATTCATGCTGGTGTTCTTAGATAAAATTGTGAGTGAGCACCCTCCATGAATGAAAAACCCCCACACATAAAGGTCTCTGGAGACTTTACTGCTAGCATGCTGTGGGACTCATATTAGAACTCACCTCTTCTTCTCCAGACAATTATTCTACCAGATGTACCAAACAGTCTCAAGGGGGCTTCATCAGAGAAAATAACTTTAACTTAGCCCCATACAGTCCAATGTACTTCCTGCAGAATGTCAGTATGTCCTTGATGTCTGTCTTGGAGGCATGTGACTTCTATGCTGCCCTTCTTTATATCAGGTTAGCCTTCAAAAGCCTTTACCTCACTGTGCATGCAGATGCACTGACACCTGCCTGCTGCCATTTCTGAGCAAGCTCTGCACTAGTGTTAAACTGTTCCCATTGCTGGATCCTGTTTAGGACAGGGTCCTAGCACTTGCTGACTTTCTTGGGCACCCCCAAGCCTTCTTAATCTTCACATCAATTGAAGCTCTCTCTTTGAAGTTCTTAATGATCCAATAAATGGTTGATTTCGGGGCGAATCTTACAAGTAGCAATGTCCTTGCCTGTAAAGCCATTTTGATGCAAAGCAATGATGACTGCTTGTGATTCCTTGTAGAAAACAATGATTGACAGAAGAAAACAATGATCTCAGACACCAGCCCCCTTTTAAAGCAGCCAGTCTGCTCTTACAATTTAATCAGCTGCCTTGTTCTTGTTAACACTTTCTCATGAACTGAAATGATGCAAGCAGGTCATTTTATGTCAGTGCTGAAATTCAGTGGAAATTTTTTTATTGGGCTACTTTCACAGCAAGAAATTACTTTGCAATTTTTTTTTTAATGATTCATCAGATCACTCATCACTAGAGTTGAGCGAAACGGGTCGAAAAAATTCAAAAGTCGCCGACTTTTGGCAAAGTCGGGTTTCATGAAACGAAACCCGACCCTAGGATGAGGTCGGCCACGAGGTCGGCGACTTACACGCCAAAGTCGCGTTTCAAAAGTTTGTTTTGCGCTCTTTTTCAGCCAATCAGGATCCACGGACACTGTGGGCAACGTGATGACCTAGGCACGGGTCACCACCATCTTTCAGAAGGGCATGCAAGTGATTGGCTTGCTTTGGTGGGCGTCACAGGGGGTATAAAAGGGCGTGCACGCCGACCGCCATCTTACTTCTGCCAATCTTAGTATAGGGAGAGGTTGCTGCTGATTCTGTAGGGAGAGCGTTAGGCAGGGAAGAAGACAAAAAAACTACTTCTGCTGCTAGCGATTTGGCCTGCACAACACACAAGTCACTGTGTGTGCAGTGCAAGGGGAGGCTATATTGTGGTGAATCAGTGGTGTTGGTTGTTGGGCTGCCTTTTAAGGCTTCCTGACACGCTGGCATTGCTGTTTACCCACTGCTCCGCAAACTGCTTTTTTAAAAGCAATCCAATCTCCCTTATCCTCTAGTCACTTTTGTCACAGCTGTGCCATCGAGCCTGTCACATAGCGCTCAGATATCAGTGGGCCTCACACAATCCACAAGTGTCCAGTGTCCAAAAGTGTGCGCAGAGATTCAAAATCTCCATTATCCTCTCGTCACTTTGGTCACAGGCAGCTGTGCCATCGAGCGTGTCACATAGCGCTCAGATATCAGTGGGCCTCACACAATCCACAAGTGTCCAGTGTCCAAAAGTGTGCGCAGAGATTCAAAATCTCCATTATCCTCTCGTCACTTTGGTCACAGGCAGCTGGGCCATCGAGCGTGTCACATAGCGCTCAGATATCAGTGGGCCTCACACAATCCACAAGTGTCCAGTGTCCAAAAGTGTGCGCAGAGATTCAAAATCTCCATTATCCTCTCGTCACTTTGGTCACAGGCAGCTGTGCCATCGAGTGTGTCACATAGCGCTCAGATATCAGTGGGCCTCACACAATCCACAAGTGTCCAGTGTCCAAAAGTGTGCGCAGAGATTCAAAATCTCCATTATCCTCTCGTCACTTTGGTCACAGGCAGCTGTGCCATCGAGCCTGTCACATAGCGCTCAGATATCAGTGGGCCTCACACAATCCACAAGTGTCCAGTGTCCAAAAGTGTGCGCAGAGATTCAAAATCTCCATTATCCTCTCATCACTTTGGTCACAGGCAGCTGTGCCATCGAGCGTGTCACATAGCGCTCAGATATCAGTGGGCCTCACACAATCCACAAGTGTCCAGTGTCCAAAAGTGTGCGCAGAGATTCAAAATCTTCATTATCCTCTCGTCACTTTGGTCACAGCTGTGCCATCGAGCCTGTCACATAGCGCTCAGATATCAGTGGGCCTCACACAATCCACAAGTGTCCAGTGTCCAAAAGTGTGCGCAGAGATTCAAAATCTCCATTATCCTCTCGTCACTTTGGTCACAGGCAGCTGTGCCATCGAGCGTGTCACATAGCGCTCAGATATCAGTGGGCCTCACACAATCCACAAGTGTCCAGTGTCCAAAAGTGTGCGCAGAGATTCAAAATCTCCATTATCCTCTCGTCACTTTGGTCACAGCTGTGCCATCGAGCCTGTCACATAGCGCTCAGATATCAGTGGGCCTCACACAATCCACAAGTGTCCAGTGTCCAAAAGTGTGTGCAGAGATTCAAAATCTCCATTATCCTCTCGTCACTTTTGTCACAGGCAGCTGTGCCATCGAGCCTGTCACATAGTGCTCAGATATCAGTGGGCCTCACACAATCCACAAGTGTCCAGTGTCCAAAAGTGTGCGCAGAGATTCAAAATCTCCATTATCCTCTCGTCACTTTGGTCACAGCTGTGCCATCGAGCCTGTCACATAGCGCTCAGATATCAGTGGGCCTCACACAATCCACAAGTGTCCAGTGTCCAAAAGTGTGCGCAGAGATTCAAAATCTCCATTATCCTCTCGTCACTTTGGTCACAGGCAGCTGTGCCATCGAGCGTGTCACATAGCGCTCAGATATCAGTGGGCCTCACACAATCCACAAGTGTCCAGTGTCCAAAAGTGTGCGCAGAGATTCAAAATCTCCATTATCCTCTCGTCACTTTGGTCACAGGCAGCTGTGCTATCGAGCGTGTCACATAGCGCTCAGATATCAGTGGGCCTCACACAATCCACAAGTGTCCAGTGTCCAAAAGTGTGCGCAGAGATTCAAAATCTCCATTATCCTCTCGTCACTTTGGTCACAGGCAGCTGTGCCATCGAGCCTGTCACATAGCGCTCAGATATCAGTGGGCCTCACACAATCCACAAGTGTCCAAAAGTGTGCGCAGAGATTCAAAATCTCCATTATCCTCTCGTCACTTTGGTCACAGGCAGCTGGGCCATCGAGCGTGTCACATAGCGCTCAGATATCAGAGGGCCTCACACAATCCACAAGTGTCCAGTGTCCAAAAGTGTGCGCAGAGATTCAAAATCTCCATTATCCTCTCGTCACTTTGGTCACAGACAGCTGTGCCATCGAGCGTGTCACATAGCGCTCAGATATCAGTGGGCCTCACACAATCCACAAGTGTCCAGTGTCCAAAAGTGTGCGCAGAGATTCAAAATCTCCATTATCCTCTCGTCACTTTGGTCACAGGCAACTGTGCCATCGAGCCTGTCACATAGCGCTCAGATATCAGTGGGCCTCACATAATCCACAAGTGTCCAGTGTCCAAAAGTGTGCGCAGAGATTCAAAATCTCCATTATCCTCTCGTCACTTTGATCACAGGCAGCTGTGCCATCGAGCCTGTCACATAGCGCTCAGATATCAGTGGGCCTCACACAATCCAAAAGTGTCCACTGTCCACAAGTGTGTGCAGAAATTTTAAATCTCCCCTGTCCTATAGACACCTTGTACCTTGTTTTACATTACTATATAGTTTGTTGGATTTTGTCTACATTTCTACCAAAAATGAGGAAGGCTGGTGGAAGAGGCCGTGGAATTGGGCAGGGGTTGGCAGCTGGTAATGATGGTGTTGGTGGTGGATCTGATGGTAGTGGCAAGAGCAAAATAGGACCGAATGCAGGAGGTGCTGACCCTGCGTCATCGTCTGGCTACATAAGGCCTCGAACGCTTAGTTTTCTAGGAGTTGGCAAACCGCTTTTAAAGGCAGAGCATCAGGAAAAAGTTTTGTCTTACATTGCTGACTCAGCCTCCAGCTCTATCGCCTCCTCTTCTTCAGTTGTAAAAAGTAAAAGCACTGAGTCGTCATTGGAGGCTCATGTTCATGAACCACACCTTTCCTTGTGTCCTTCACCCCAACCAAGATTGAAGGATGACGCAGGCCATACTACTGATTACTCCATGGAGCTGTTTTCACATACCATGCCTGGATTATCAAGTGAAATGGTGAATTACCCAGGCCAAGATGAATCTGACATGGAGTGCACTGATGCACAGCCGCTGATGGATGATTCTGCTGGTACATTCACTCAGAGCACTACATTGTCCTCGCAGTGTACAGAGCCAGATTTTGACCCTGATGAGACTCAGGTGCCCCTTCCCGCACACTATACCACCATACACGGTGACACAGAGAAAGGTGCACATGACATAGAAGAGGAGGTGATGGATGACCCAGTTGTTGACCCAGATTGGCATCCATTGGGGGAAGAGGGTGCTGCTTCCAATAGCTCAGATGAGGAGCATCCACAGCAGACATCGACATCGCAACAGCTGTTATCTGGCAGGCCCGGAGCACTCCAAAGACAGGTTCCAAACATCAAAAGAGTTGCTGGACAGCTTGTCCAGAGGGTCAAAAGATCACAGCGTGCTAGGCCGCAAAATGTCTGCCAAAGTAGGAAGAGTGCAGTGTGGCACTTTTTTGAACAAAATCCTCATGATCAGGCCAAGGTTATCTGTAAGAAGTGTGCAAAGACCTTTAGCCGAGAGAAAAATCTGAAAAATTTGAATACCAGTTGCATGCTTAGACATTTAACCAGCATGCACTTGCAAGCGTGGACACAACACCAAACCTCAAGTGCCACATGTGCAACTGATCACAACGAAGGTAGTCAGCAACGCTACATTGTTTCCCCCACTGTAAGCCCACCGGTTAGCACAGCAGCAAATGTTGAGGTGTCGTTGCAAGACCACAGCAGTCAGGGAATCCCACTGTTATATCAACGAAAGACTGATTCTAGGCCATCAGAAAGAACACCAACTCCATCACCATCATCAACCCTCTCTCAGTCCGCCCTGTCCACCACTACTTCCACCTTATGCAGCTCTCAAGTCCAGCTCACCCTCCCAGACACTATGAGTAGGTCAAGAAAGTACTCAGTCTCTCATCCGCGTACACTGGGTTTGAACGCCCACATTGCCAAACTAATCTCGTTTGAGATGATGCCCTTTCGGTTGGTGGAAAGCACAGCTTTCCGCGAACTCATGGCCTATGCAGTACCACGCTATGACCTACCCAGTCGCCACTTCTTCTCTCGCAAAGCCATCCCAGCCCTCCACCATCATGTGAAAGACCGCATTGTCCATGCACTCAAGCAGTCAGTGAGCGGAAAGGTGCACCTCACAACTGATGCATGGTCCAGTCGGCATGGCCAGGGCCGTTACGTGTCCATCACTGCGCACTGGGTTAATGTGGTGGATGCAGGGTCCACAGGGGACAGCGGTGGTGGGACAGTGCTGCCTAGCCCACGGTATAGGAAACAGTTGGCTGTAGGCGTTCGACCCTCCTCCTCCTCCTCCTCCTCCAGAAGCGAAAGCTCGTCCACAGAGCGCAGTCGTACGAGCACTCCATCTGCAGCTGCCACTGTTGCACACGATGTGTCCCCCTATCGAGCAGCTAGTGGAAAGCGTCAGCAGGCTGTGTTGCAGATGATGTGTTTGGGCGACAGACACACCGCCGAGGTGCTGGCCGAGTACTTGAAGCGACAAACTGAGTCATGGCTGGGCAGTGTACATCTTGAGGCAGGCAAGGTAGTTAGTGATAACGGCCATAATTTTGTGGCAGCCATAGCCCTTTCAAAACTCAGCCACATACCTTGCTTGGCTCACACCTTGAACCTGGTGGTGCAGTGCTTCCTCAAAAATTATCCGGAGTTATCAGCCCTGCTCCAGAAGGTGCGAAGACTGTGCGCGCACATCCGCCAGTCGCCTGTACACTCCGTTCGTATGCAGAAGCTGCAGCGATTGCTCCACCTTCCCAACCACCGCCTCATTATCGACATTGCAACAAGGTGGAACTCTACCCTGCACATGGTGGAGCGGCTGTGCGAGCAGAGGCAGGCCATAATGCATTTGTGGGAGGATACACGGCCAGGCACTTTGAGAGCAGACATGGAGTTGACAGGCGTGCAGTGGTCGAAGCTGAAAGACCTTTGTAAAGTCCTTCAGTGTTTTGAGGAATGCACACGGCTGGTAAGCGCAGACGACGCCATTCTAAGCATGAGCATCCCACTTATGCGTCTGCTCATGCAAACTTTGACGCACCTTAAGGAGCAGGCGTCTGCAGCCAATGTTGATGAGGAGGAAGAGGAGGAGGGAATCCTTGATGACATTCAGCCATTGTCTGCTCAGGGACCTCTCCTGGACGAGGTGGAGGAAGAAGAGGAGGAGGAGGAGGATGATGGGGATGATTACTTAGGGGAGGAGGATGCATCTCGTGGGGCAAGTGAAAATGTTGGCGTGGCAAGGTCTGGTACAGGGTTTGTGCGTGACTGGAGGGATGTGGATTTGCCAGAAAGTGCTCCTCCACCCAGCACTCGCAGTGCATCATTGACACCGGGAACATTGGCCCACATGTCAGATTATGCCTTGCGGATCCTAAAAAGGGACCCCCGCATTGCCAAAATGATGAACGATGACGACTACTGGTTGGCCAGCATCCTGGATCCACGCTATAAAGGCAAATTACAAAACATCATGCCACAGGAGAACCTTGACCTAATATTGGCTAATAAACAAGCAACTCTGGTAAATCGGTTGCTTGAGGCATTCCCAGCACACAGCAGCAGTGATGGTTCTCACACGAGCCGTACGGGCCGGGGGCAGCTTGGCAGAGGTGTTCGTGGTGCACACAGCAGAAGTGACGCTGGAGACAGGGGTTTCATGACAATGTTGTGGACTGATTTTTCAAATACCGCTCACACAACTGGTAATACTGCATCGATGGAAAGTGACAGGAGACAGCAGTTGTCAACTATGGTTACAAACTACTTTTCCTCCCATATCGATGTTCTCCCACACAGGTCATTCCCCTTTGACTATTGGGCCGCTAAACTGGACACCTGGCCTGAATTGGCACAATATGCCTTACAGGAGCTCGCTTGCCCAGCTGCAAGTGTGCTATCGGAAAGAGTCTTCAGTGCAGCTGGATCAATCCTGACAGAAAAAAGGACCCGTCTGTCAACCCAAAATGTGGATGATCTAATCTTCATTAAAATGAACCACGCATGGGTTTCCAAGGATTTTGTCCCACCTTCCCCTGATGACACATAGGGTGACAGAAAAATGGCTTGCTTTGGTCCACCTCTTCCTGGTACTTCACCTATTTCACCTTTTGCATCAGCTGAATGTCCAACATCAACATATGCCACTTTCTAAAACTCCCTAACTGTGCTGCCTCCCCCCCCATGGCCGGGGTCACCACCTAGCGCACGACACCGTGCGAGTGCCGTTGCCCTGGACAGGTGGGTAGGCCGACTCTTGGGCGCGGACACTGGCACAGGGTCCCTCATAGTGCAATCAAGTGTCTCTGACGGTGGTGGTGCACACCCGCCGTCAGACACACCGCTGTACTATGAGGGGCCCAGTGCCAGTACCGACGCCCACGAGTGGGCCCCCCTTGCTTGGGCAGGGCCCCAGCAATTGCAATCTTTACCTCTCCCTGCTCCTCCGCTGTGTAATCTGGGCCGTCAAATCCATACTGTGCCTGACACCGTCTGAGCCTGCCTCCTGAGACATATATTTTGAATGTGTACACTATCCATACATGTTATCCGGGGATACGGTACCCTTTCTAACCTTTGTGCAATCACGTGCAATCCATACTGTGCCTGACACCGTCTGAGCCTGCCTCCTGAGACATATATTTTGAATGTGTACGCTATCCATACATGTTATCCAGGGATACGGTACCCTTTCTAACCTTTGTGCAATCACGTGCAATCCATACTGGGCCTAACACCGTCTGAGCCTGCCTCCTGAGACATATATTTTGAATGTGTTCGCTATCCATACATGTTATCCAGGGATACGGTACCCTTTCTAACCTTTGTGCAATCACGTGCAATCCATACTGGGCCTGTCACCGTCTGAGCCTGCCTCCTGAGACATATATTTTGAATGTGTACGCTATCCATACATGTTATCCAGGGATACGGTATCCTTTCTAACCTTTGTGCAATCACGTGCAATCCATACTGGGCGTGAGAACGGCTGGCGAGCTGTTAAGCAAGCTACAGCACCTGTCCAGACAAGTACAGGGATTCCCTAGCGAGGAGACTTATTTGATTGTTTTCAATGTTGGGACAGCAATTTTTGGGGAGCACTATACTCTGGAGAATGATAGATGGGGCTCACCATACACTGGAACATTCCAAAGGTGGACATCAGACACTGGAGCAGCATTTACAGGGCCCATTATACACTAGAGCATTAGAAATGGGGCCCATTATGTTTGGAGCATTATTTGGGCCCATAAGACAGTGGAGCTTCATCCATGGGGACCAACATATACTGTAGCATTATGTGGAGCTCATCATATACTGTTTCAAACATTATATGGGACAAATGATTCTGTATGGAGAAATAGATGGGCCTCGTCATGAGATGTAAAAAGTGAGGTATTTTTCATTGTACTATACCGCTATTTATCTGCCGTATCGGAGCATGATGAGTTGTGGTATGTGTTAAAGGGGCGCTCTTTCGCCCAGGGCACATGAAAACCTGCAGCCAGCCCTCCCCCCCCACAACTTTAGCCAAATAACCCCCATTTTTCAGTGCGTAACTTGTATTATGAAGTTAATTAAGGTTGACAAGCTTAAGTAAGAAGAATTGATGCTTTTGGCATTCAAATGGGCACTGTAGGTGTGTTTCCTGTCCTCCTCTCACTGCCGACTTTTATTCCCCATTGACTTACATTGGGTTTCGTGTTTCGGGACGACCCCGACTTTTCCCTATAATCGGACGATCTTGCTCGACCCGACTTTTGGAAAAGTCGGGTTTCACGAAACGAAACGCGACCCTAAAAAACCAAAAGTCGCTCGACTCTACTCATCACAACAATCTTAGGCTAATGCAAATTGCCATCGTAAAACCTGAACCAAAATTTGTATCAGTCTCAAAATTGTTTGCTATGATTGTACATTATTGTTTAATTTATGCACATTATTATTTTATCATAAGTGAAGAAAAATATAATTCCGCAGCAGTTTTTATTTTTATCATTCTAAATTACCGTAAGCTAATAAATTGTTAGACATTTTTTACAGTCACAATACCAATACTTATTTCTTAATTTCACATGGGTATTTTGAATCTGGGTTATCCATAATATACTGGCATATAGCGATATGGTGGTACAGTAGTCTGTGCACTGAGGTTAAGGAAGCAAAAAGTCTGTAAAAAAGGAGAACGGTGCAAAATTTTGAATAAACCTCAATTGCAAAAATGTTTTTTTATCCTCAAATAAATGCATTTGACTTAAGAAAAATTTGGATAACCCCTTTTAGGCTGCGTGCACATGTTGCATTTTTGCTGCCTTTTTTTCAGTGCAGATTTGTCACAAAACTTGGTTTTCTAAGACCAGCAAAAGGAATGAGAACCATGAAGCCTTGTGCACATGTAGGTACGTGTACCAACTGGGGGGTGGTCCTTTTGCACCGCAAACAGACTGGAGACAGAAACTGATGTACGTTCAACAGGTCTTCTTCATTGGTTGTCCTCCCGACGACCACAGCAACACAACAGCCTCCATACACACAGGCCTGGGTACCTTTCACCTTCCTGCTTTCCTTTGTAGTGACGTCCCTCGCGGTTCTATCACTGTGGCTGCCCTAGGCCTACCACCACAGCGCTTCGTCAGTCCGAGTCCGTCCGTCTGGTACCCCTGGGCTTCCTCTGTCCTGCAGCTATCCCGTCAGGGTCACCCTCCTGACCGTCTCTCCTTCCAGTCCCCTCTGGAGCTCTTCCTCTTTTCGTCTCTTCCTACTCCAGTCTCTTCCTCTGCTCAGCTCCTCCCCCTGGACTGGCTTCCTTCTGGAACTCTCTCTTCCTTTTTATTCTCCTCCTTGGGAATTCCCCCTCTTGAGTTCCCGTAACTCCGCCCACCATGACTATGCGGTTTCCTAGCCATAAGCTGTTGTTAAGCCCTTTCCTCACTGCTCTCCGTCTCCATCTTGTGGCAAAATCTTAGTACTGCACGTCTTCTTTGTGACTTGCAGATTTTAGCGTTTTTCCTGAAAATTTTACCCATACTAAAGAATGGGGGAAAAAAAATCACCAGTGCTTAAGTGCAAAACAAGACAAAAAAAATGCATAAATTAAGAAAAACAACAAAAATAATATTAGTAGATTGCTATTGCAATTTTTGGTGCAGGTGCCTATGAAAATACACAAAAGAAAAGTCAAGTGAAAAAATCGTTCCGTTGGAACATGCATGGCCTGATAGCGCAGAGATAATTTTAGGGTTTATCTTACTATGATGTAATAATAGGGAATATGATCAGACACCCCTGGGGTCCGTCACTGGGTCAGCACTAATTATAATGACTTTTTTTTTAAATGGAGTTCCCCTTTAATATGTGTTACATCAATAAGATACAGCAGGAGAACAATGAGCCCGGTGTCAACAATTCTTACTTTTTGGCCTCTCATTCATGAGTATTGAAAAATAAATAAATAAGATGTCGTCGTAAGTGAAAGGAGCGAGAAAAAAGAGTTTCTTTCTTGCGATGTGTCAGACATGACTCACGTCTCCTGCTCCATCTATAGGAATGATTTTGTTTACTCTAAGCACATTTGTAAATGGCTGTGATTGTGAAGCCGGCCGCAGTTCGGGGGGATTCCAAGCTCCTTCATAAACAGATGTCAGCACCAGGAATGGTTCCATTACATTCCATTCTGTAAAATAATCCAACAAGTTGCAACATGTTTATATAGAATTTTTTTTTTTTTTTTTTAAAGGGACACTCCACATTTGAAAGCATGTACCGGATTTTCCATACGCAAACCTGCGCTGAACGTGAGCACCAAATTCATAAAGTGTGCATCCGGTACAAAATAATTTGCAGCCTGTCAATCTTTTGTGCAAAATTGTGTTCTTCACTTTTGCAATGCGCAGGCTGAAATTTTCAACAAAATCCGCAACAATAACCTGCAATCAAAACCAACATGCCGCTGTAGTTTTTCTCCATGTGACTAGATTGTCTGCATGAGAATACCACCAAGGTTTGCCACTTCAAAAGGGAGCATTGAGAAAAGGGTGCATCTGCTGACATAGAAGGACTAGAGCAATGAGTCGAGACAGCAGTAGCTACGAGCAATGCAGTTTATTCCAGACTGTGAGGAATGCCATGCCATAAGAATCTGAGTGCTGATACCTGAGTATTATTGCCACATCAAAGATATCTGGAGACCAGTGAAGGTCTAGGATAACTAAAATGTATGCTGCAAGAGTGCTCACTGCGAGTGTTTGGTTTACTACACAATTGTATTAAAGAGAAGGAGGTGCTGCTGAGGAGATTGCCAGCACACTGTCACCAGTCAATTGCTGTATACCAACTGTCTACCTCTGTTTTAATGAGCTGTTGCCTAATGTAAGGTTCTATAACCACCAAGCACCAACCAACCTCATAAAGCCTATGTTAGTATCAAGCTCATTGCCTCCTTGTGAGTAATACAATGTTGAACTCTCACCTTTGTTCACCTGCATTTCTTCCACCATCCCTAAGTGCCCAAACACTCTGTCATCACAGGCCATTGCACACACATTTTTAAAAGGGTATAACTTACATCTTTTGCAAAAGGTTTGCCCTGCTTTCCACTATATGAAGGAAATCATCTAACTGTTGATGGGATTTAGATTTATGTTTAGTTCATTCGCTTAGCCTTGTTATTTGATAAAAAAATAAACTATTATCACGTCTATTTTTAAATGCATTCTTACTTTGTAGCATTTTTTCCACATTTTCCTAAAACTTTTATGTCTCCTATGTGATGTATACAACAGCCGCAGTGTCTTCTTTGTGATGTATACAGAAGAGTCTCAGTGCATCCTATGTGATATATTTGATGTATATCAGCAGTCTCAGTGTATATTCTGTGATGTGTACAGCAGTCACAGTGTCTCCTATGTGATATATACAGCAGAGTCTCAGTGTACCCTATGTGAGGTATACAGCAGTCTTAGTTTATCCTATACAATGTGTAAACAGCAATCTTGGTGTATCTTTTGTGATGTATACACAGCAGTCTCATTGTATCCTACATTGTGTATTATGTAGCAGTCTTGGTATACAGTAGTCCAAGTGTATCCTATGTGGTAAATATATAAAGTGAAGGAAATAATTGTTTGATCCCTTCCTGATTTTGTAAGTTTGCCACTGACAAAGACATGAACAGTCGATAATTTTAAGGGTAGGTTCATTTTAACATTGAGAGATAGAAAATCAAAAATAAAATCCAGAAAATCACATTGTATAAATTATTTAAATTAGACTGCTCATGTCTTTGTCAGTGGGCAAACTTAAAAAATCAGGAAGGGATCAAATAAATATTTCCTTCACTGTATAAAAACAGCAGTCTCAGGGTAGCCTATGTGATGTATATACAGTAGTCTTGGTGTCTCCTTTGTGATATATGTACAGAAGTCACAGTGTCTCCTATGTGAGGTATACAGCAGTCTCAGTGCATTCTATGTTATACATACAGCAGTATCAGTGTATCTAATGTGTTGTATATAGCAGTTTCACTGTGTTCTATGTGATGTACATACAGTCATCTCAATGTGTCTTCTGTGATGTATTCGGCAGTCTCAGTGTCTTCTATGTGATGTATATATAGCAGTTTCAGTGTATCCTATGTGATGAATAGACAGTAGTCTCAGTGTCTCCTAATTGGTGTACACAGCAGTCTCAGTGTCACCTATGGGATATATATACTGCAGTCTCAGTGTCTCCTATGGGATGTATACAGCAGTCTTGCAAACCCAAAAAGTAATTTTCCCAACAAGTTCTTCAAGACTATGTTGTAAAAATGAGTCCACCCCAAAGAAAAACGACTGTAGTTTTGGCTACAAAATTCTTATTAACTAGAATTCAACCACAGTTATGTCTAATTGTTCATTAAACAGGGTCCCGTAGACAGTTTACTATAAAAGGAAGTTACTTAAACTATCTCATGCTGTCAGCAATGGCACCACATAGAAGAGAAATGTCATAAGACCTGAGAAAGAAAATAATTTATTTTTTAAAAAAAGGTGACAGCTACAAGAAGAGCAACAAAGTATTATTTAACATATAGAATGTTGGAGCAAAAGTGATACAAAAATTTAACAGAGATGGAACTGCAACCATCTCACAGAAATGTCCATGACAACTGTGGAAGTTGACATCTAAGCATGATGAGAAGGGTTGAAGAAAACTGACATGCAAGTTCACTGTAGTGAGCTAAAGAAATAGAAAAACAAACTGGGGTGAGTGTTTCTCGCAACTGAAAATGACATACACTACAGAGGATTGGCATGCATGGCTATTGTCCACAAAGGAAACCTCTCCAAAAGCTCACGCAAAAAAAATATGTCTACAATTTGCCAATACCCATGCTGAAAAATATGGAGACAACTGGGATGCTGTACTCTGGAGTGATGAGACCAAGACAAGTATTTTTGGAACTAATGACTGCAAAACTATATGGCGTCACAAAGGTGAGAAGTACAAGAAATATGCATGGCACCTACAGTGAAACATGGCGGTAGCATTGTCCTTATGTGGGGCACGTGAGTTCTGTTGTGTCGTGGGGCTACATTTCATTGATATCTTTAATTCACAGATGTACTGCTCTAGAGCGTACGAGAAGATGCTCCCATCACTCCATGCCCTTAGTAGACACACACTTTTTCAACATGACAATGATCCAAAACACCCAGCTATAAGGTCACTGCTGCATTTCTGGAGAACAAGAGGGTGAAAGTGACTCAGTGGCCAAGTGTCTCCTGATCTGAACCCATCCAATCACCTATGGGAATTCTGCAGAGACAAGTTGTCATCACTCTCTATCCAGCATTCAGGCTCTAAATGAGGTCATTCTTGAAGAATGGAAAAAAAAGATAGATGTTGCAATATGTCATCAACTTCATTCCATGCCTAGAACACTTGGTTCTGTCCTTAGAATTCATAGAAGTCATAGAAAATACTAGCTGTAGTAGTTTTTGATGTGGGGTGTATTCATTTTTGCATTAACTAATTTGAGTAAAACTGAATATTTTATGATGAAAGTTATATTATTAACCTGACTTTCTTGTTATTGGTTAAAAATTGCTTTATGAAACTCAGTCTCGTCAAGTTATGAAATTGTTCTGGTGTTCGGTGAGATATTGATTAAAATCTTCTCAAAGGGGTGTACTCACTTATGCTGAGCACTGTATATACACTGTTCAGTACCACTTCTAATGTCCTTTTGAAAGAATGGTGGCATTGGACTTTTGATGAAGGTCAGTATTGGTGGGTTTATTATTTTCTAGGTTTGAAATCCTATGGACCAAAAAATTAACCCTAGTAGCGAACCTTTTCAAAGAGGTTATCTCAAATTTGGAAGTTATTCTATATCCTTGGGATAGGGGACAACTTTCTAATCCCTGGGGAGGGATCTGACCACTGGGATCCCAAGAGCCAAGGCTATGAAGAAGCCCACGTGAATGGAGCAGTGGTCGATGAAACACACTACAGCGCCATTCCAACAACTCCTTCAAGGGAGTGGTGAGGGGCATGACCAAGTAAAGCAAAATTTGCTATATCTTGCATTGCGCCTTGATGGCTGTGTGTGTGTGGGGTGTTCTAGTATATTGGATGGTTTTGTTTGTGTATCAAGGCTTCTTTTTTGTAATATCTTTTCCACTATGGGGTCTACAAACCAGGACAGTGTTCTCTTTTTCCACCATTGGTGTTACACGTTCTAGAAAGTGGCAGATGTGATCAGGTCGTAGTTGCCTTTCATTCCTACAATGGAAAGCAGAGGGGGCAAGGGGCAAAAAGATTTCTAGATGCTTGGAAGTGATGGAATGGACCAGCAACGGTATATAAATGAGAGTGGGGGAGACATTTTCACTTTTACCTTGGTGCTTGCCTGTTGCATGCACATGTGACAAATGGAACTTTTTCTAGGACGTTCCCGGGAACTAAGGCTCAAAAGGATAAAGGTTTAGACAACCCTCACTCAAAAGTGTCTGTGCCTATTTCTTTTTGAGACTCTACTGGGTGGTCTTAGGGGGCAAGACTGAAATGTTCCAATCTTGCCCAGTAGAATATTGGTAATCGCGACCATAAATGATTGATTTCCCAGGATGATAACGTTGCAAATTTATAAATAATCAAGAGGAATTTTTCAGCTGTGTTCAGATGGGGGGTTGACGCACAAATCCTCATTATTTGTATTTTCATTTTCAGCATTTTTACATCTCTCAATTCTTTGATTCAGGCTGATGACACCACTTCAAAAGTCACTTCTTCTAAAACACCAAGTAAGAGGCATCAATCTTCCCATCACATCCCAGAGTGTAATAATAATGTGACCTAAACACGCTTTTTTTTTTTGCGTCGGACCAGAGCTAAGTACAGGGTGCCAGTACATGCCACTGGTAAAAATTACAGGGAGATGTAACGTCTGCCACATGAGTGTCTGTGCAAAGCGAGAAGACATTTCAGTTATAACTATTCTTGTACAATTCTGCTTAAAAGGCATGTTCTATTTATACTGTATCTGTACAGGTGGTGATAAACAATGTGACCGATGGTAGTTGTGTCTCTCAGCTTTCATCTCGACTTATACATGAATGAGGGATGTATCACTGCAGAGACCTAACTTGAAGTTTCTGTGTCCTGGAAAAGGTCTGTAACAGGACCTGAACCTAACATCTGCCATTTATACAATGGTGTCGTCCTTTGTGGTACGGAGACCTTGGGGCCACCTCAAAGACTAGGGTCCAAGTATAAAGTAGACGTGTGCACAGCGAAATAGTGGTGCCAAAGTAGGTTCCCAAACCGTAGCAAAATTCAAAAACAGAACCCGGCACTCAACTTTGTAGTGATGTTTAGGTGATTTTATTCAATCCCAGATAGTAGCATAACAAAGTGCGACAAAATGTTTCGGTCCCAATAGGAGACCTTCATCAGTTGCGTACTTAGGGTTATGGTGAGACGAATAGCACTTATAACCAAACAAAGGGGGTATTATCACTGTAAATGCCAAAGGGTTATATAGCTGAAAGATATATTCAATCTGGGCAGGGTGGATGCAGCCTTTAATGCTGCTGCAGATGCGGCGTTCACCGCTTGTCTCAAGCGGTGGACGCCCATTGGCATTTACCGTGATAATACCCCCTTTGTTTGGGTATAACTATTCGTCTCACCATAACCCTAAGTAAGCAACTGATGAAGGTCTCCTATTGGGACTGAAACGTTGTGTCTCTCTTTGTCATGCTACTATCTGGGATTGAATAAAATCACCTAAACATCACTACAAAGTTGAGTGTCGGGTTCCATTTTTGAATTTTGCTAGGGTCCAAGTATGACCCTACCTTTCCAACCCTATAGCTATATATCACTAAATAGCTAGGAACATCTCTACTCACTACTTGGACAACTTCTTCTCATACCACTCGCCTGGCCCCCACGAAATAATAAAGCCTATACTCATCTCCTGTGCTGGTTCCGTTCCCGCGGTGTCGGCACTCCATCTCTCCGGGCTCCTGTGCTGTTGTTGTGACAAGTGATGCCGGTGTCCAATCAGCGCTGGCGTCACTGTCCCCACATCCTTTCGAATTGAGCAGGAAGAGGAAGTCCGAGATCAGTGGCAGCCCGGACTTCCTCTTCCTGTTCGAGTTGTGCGAAGGCAGGGACAGTGATGCCAGCGTCACGTATCCCAAAAGAAGCACCAGAGTCCCGAGAACGCGAGTGCCGACACCGCGGGAACGGTTCTGCCGCGGGAGGTGTGTATAAGCTTTATTATTTTATGGGGGCCAAATATTTGGATCAAGAGGGGGTTGTCCTATTAGGGGAAAACCCCTTTAAGGTTATGTGTTCATGCCTTATTTTTTCAGTTGAGTTTTTCTAGGTGAAGTCGCATCAGGAAAATGCCAGGACTCTCTTTCCTAAAGTAGTTTCGCTGGTGGCTTTGCTGTTTGCAAACCCTGAAGAAGTTAAGAGAAGTCATAAAAGACTGAAGCAAGTCAATATTTTCTGAGCATTCTGTTAATTTTTTGGCAGGGTCTGCCTGAAAAAAGACAATGTGTGCACATGCCCTTGGTCTCGGTTCACAAATTAATTTTTAATTTTCTTGTACGTGAAAAGCTCCTTGTCTTTTCGGAGTGCTAGACTTTTTTTTCCTTCCAAGTGTCAGTTTTTACAATTCTTGTTGCATCTGTTTTTCTCATCTGCAAAAAGAAAAATCTTAACTTTTCCTACCCATGGAACAGTAAATTACAGACAGAACTTGACATCCATGTGCTATTCATTTTTTCTTCATGGGCTATTGACTTGTATTAGCAAATTTGATCAGCAGCAGGAATCATGTCTTCCAAAAATGATAAACCAAAAGGCACATTAATTATAATAGTTCCGTGATTTATTGCAAAAATAGTGAATATTACACATATTAGCTTATCTTGCTTCCTTTTCTCACAAACACTATGTTAGTGTTGCCTAACATGGACTCTTCATTTTCCATTAGATGTCACTTTCAACTGCTGCTCAACCAAAATCTGTACTCTGTTTGTAAAGAAAGTGTGGAAATCCCACAGTCCGAGTACCAAAGTGGTTAACGGAGCGGTTTGGAGAAGGCCATTCCCCTACTCTGGTTGTTGATAAACTGAGTACAGACCTTGACTGAGCAGCAGCTGAAAGCAGCATCTAAAAGAGCATAAATTAGGCATTGAATCAGCACTGCAGCATGATGAGAGAAGGAAGCAAAATCATTGTAATGTAGAATATTACTAAAATTCAAAACTTTACAATATCTGCAGGTCGACCAAATATAATAACAAGTTTAGCTAATCTTTATAGGAATTTCTACCTCATCTTAGGATGATGTATTTCTTAAAATACAATACAAGAACAAAGGCAAATTTATAAATAATTGTTAAGGACCTTGGAATCCGATCTTCCCAATTCATTAGACTCCAGATCTTCCTTCTTTTATTCCTCTTAGTTCGGGCGATGGTCTAATGTGTAAGAGGGCGTTGGCCGACTGATGTTCAGGAGAGATGTTAATTGGACATGTCCGATTTCATTGCTCACCCTAAAATAAGCCACCCCGTCGACATGTTAGTCGGCGGCTTTTTCACGGAGAACATAGGAGTGCTCGTCCGAGTGAGCAATCCTGGAGGTGGGAGTGTCGTCCAAGATGCGCCAGTGTGCTCTATTGTGTATGGGAGAGTTGATTAAGATGGCGGAATGGTTGGCCGAAGCATCGTTTGGCCGACAGCTATCTAATGTGTATGTCCAGCATTTGTCATGTGAACAATTCAGTGCTCAGGTTGCAAAAGAAGCAGCTCTTTCTCCCCTTCTCCCAGCAGTAATTCCCAGCACAATCTACATCTATGAGGATGAGCATCACTTCTTTTTCCCTTTTTGTCCTTATATAAGGGAATATTGTCCTCTTTGTGCAATACATCATCATAAGATGAGGAGAATCCTGAAAAGTGGCAGCACAGGAACAAGAAGGACTTTATCCGGAACCATCTTGGAATCTGCTTATCCCAACTCATCAGGCCCCTTCTTATAGATTTCTGATAGTAGATAATTGGCTATACGCTGTATGTTATCTTTCTCATTACTCTCTATATTAGTCGTGTACAGTTCAGTTTATAGATTGTAAAAGAAGCAGCTCTTTCTCTCTTTCTCCCAGCGGTAAGTCCCAGCACAATCTCAATCTAGAACCAATACTAGGTTTTCTAAGGATGAGTATCACTTCTTTATTTCTTTTTATCCCTTATATGTTGCGGTCTGTACTTTCCCATATTATTGACAAGCAACAGGGCAACCACTAATCCTTCGAAAAGTGTATATTTTTCCCCATCCCGGTTGTCCGCTGGCAGTGCGCTGTATCCTTCTATTGCTTGCTAAGTTTACATTTTATGACCTCTTTAAATAAACCAGTTGAAGGTAAATCTTCCTGATCATTGCAAATATATTACAAATTTGCTCCCAGCTGCAAACATTCAAAAGCAGGTACGACCAAAAACCAGGGATCACCGCGATCTTATGCACGTGGCTTCTTTTTTTTTTTCACTCCTTTAAAGAATGATAGTTTGATGACGTGTACCGAGAGGTGCGGGAACGCAGACTGGATTTTCTGTGTGCCGTCTGGCTCAATCGAGAGAGAGAAGGGGAAAAAAAAAAAGAGAGAATGAAAAGCTTGTGATTAAGCACACATGGCGCTGCCGCAGCAGATTTATGTAGTGCGAGTGACTTTTCACAGAGTGACTTATTTAATCGAATGTGCACTTTACTACGCACGCTTTCTGGAAGCTCGTCAGATTAAGGCTTCCAAACCTTTACTCTTCTGTCCGTGGTCGATTTTTTTTTTTTTCTATCAGAATTTTCAGAAGTACAATGAGGCAACTACGTGCCATGGCGGGTGACAGGGCAACTGGCCCAAAAATCCCGTCAGGTCTTAGACATCACTGACTTGGCCGAGAAAACCCGCTAGTCCATAAAGACGAGTTGGGTAGGCGAGCGGCTCATTGTTTCGATTTTCACAGTTCTTAGCAGCGGCCCAACGTGTTTTTTCACACATTATTTCAGCACGTTATCTGCAGAAAATGCTGAGAAAAGCCTTTTTTTTAACCAGCTTTACTGCTTCGGTTTGTGACCGTGAGGACATTTATAGCGTAAAGAGAAAAAAAAAGATAATTATATTAATAAAAGTAAAAAAGAACTAAAAAATACACATAGACACATTGACAAATAAATATATGTTCAATACGCTAAAAGTACTGGGAGTAAAAAAAAGCCACTGACAAAAAATGTAACTACACTCAATGCCAGTCAGCGGCTGTAAAGGCGAATAAAATACGTTAGATAAATCAGGAAAAAAATTTAAAGAATATGCACACCCATGGGGACTTTTTTGTTAACTTAAATTTTGCATCATTTGACTTTGGCCGACTCCTTGTTTCCTTGCACAATGTTGGCTGCAATATGAGCTAACCAAGAATCCAAGAGTGAGCTTGTTCTAACAGAATGTTTGAAACTCTAATTTCTTTCTTTTTTTTTTTTCCTGAACTTCCCAGGGCTGATTTCTGATCACAGACCACATCAAAGTTTTAGATGAACTTTGATGTGGTCGTAAATCAGGAAAGGACAAAAACTCTACATCATAACCAGTTCACTGATGGATTCTCAGTTAACTCGCGCTGCAGCCGGCAGATAAACCAAGAACCTGTAAAACTGAAATGCTGCAACATTTTTAAGAAAACCCATTTATTTTGCCCCAAATACATGTATATAAGTAAAGAGAAGCCACTGAAGAAAGTCGTCCATATACTTATAGGAATGAAAAAATATACAAGTCATCAGATTTGCTCCATCCGTTCTTGTCTGTTTTAACAAGAAGAATATATTTGCATTCTGCTCTATTCTTTCTGTCCAGTATGATGGGATCCCTTGTAGAGGCTCCTAACAAATCCTCCGGCGCTGATGTACATCGACCATTAGGCCGGGGTCACACTGGCGAGGAATACGGACGAGTGTGAGGCGTTAAAAGCACGCATTACACACGGACCAATGATTCTCTATGGGGCAGCTCCCAACAGCCGTATATTTCTCGCCCGTATTCTACGGACCGTGCCACTCGCAGCATGCTGCGATTGTCCGCGTACTACGCCCGTAGTACACCAATGCAAGTCTATGGGTGCGCAAAAAATACGGATTACACACGGACCACACATGTGACTTGCGAGCAATACGCAGGTCTTTTGGCTGGTGACAGGAAATGGGCCAATCCGTCATCAGGAAGCTTAGACATGCAAATGAGCTCAAAAACCGCTCCAGACATCCAGGAAGTACGCCTCCACGGAGTACAGGACCAGCATGGCGCCATATTTTCCGAATGTGGAGGTGTTGATTGTGTTAGTACAGGAGCGGCCAGAACTCTGGAACCAACGTGATGCCCATTATGCCAACCGGGCAAGAAAGGAGGCGTCATGGAGGCGCATGTGTCACCAGATGTTCCATGATTTCGGTGACCGGCCACGTGAGGAGCAGCAGCAACTGAGTAAGTACAACCCAAAAACTGTTTAAAATTACCTCACATCAAAAAATGCATACAGAATCAGCCCCCCCCCTTCCTGTGCTTGTATTTTTTGCCTCATGAGGCGGGTAGATTTTGATGTGACCCATGGTTTAACACTGCCATAATTTGGCCCAGGCCACAAGCTCCTCATCCTCTTAGCCTACCAAGTTAGTAAGTGTAGTTACTTGATACATGAACTATTGTGACCCTGTGTATCTGGCCTGGATGCCCCAATTACATATGCCTCCCTGGGTAGAAAGCACACCCCAGAAGGCCACATGCCTAGGCTGCTGGTAGCAAATTTGACCTATCAAATATGTGAAATTGAGAATATTTCCTGTCACATTGCAGTGGAAGATGTGATGAGATGCTGGCGCAGCATCCACGACCAATACAGGCGGGAACGTCAGCAGCGGGCCAGGAGTGGTGATGCGGGCCACCTAAAGAGGAAATATATCTATTATGACCGCCTCTCCTTCCTCGCCCTATTCTGGATCCGAGACCATAAGTAGATACCTCACACCACATTACACAGATACTTTACAGGGCCAAAAATATTGATTTATTTTTGGCTCTGTTCTATTTCATAACAGAACTCAGTCCAACCTTACGGAGAGAGGAACTGGCTCAGATACAGAGCCCATCATTGATCCTGTAGGGAATGAGGTGGCTGGCCCATCTTCTCCCTCTACATGAAGCTTGGGTGAAGAATCCTCTCAGGAAAACCCATTGCCTGCGCCACAAACCCCACCACCAGGACCGTCTGCTGCTGCACCATCAGCCATACAGGAGGAGTAGGGCAACATGAGCAGCAGCCCAACTGCCCAGATCCGGGGCTCCCCACAGCCTGCTGGACCATCCCAGCGAGGAAGAAGAAGGTGCCATATCCCTGCCCAAGATACCCGGACCAATGTGGACACAGGGGTCCTCAACTATCTGTCTAGAGTGAATAATGATGATGGCGAGGAGGCATACTCACGCAGCCTGGCCCTTTATCTCCGTGCCCTTTCCCGTGAGGTGAGGCTCCGTATTCGAGGATGTTTTCAGATCCTGCTTGATGCAAGCACACACCCAAATACCCCATATGAGTTATTTGAATATCTGGAGAGGTGGCAGCTTTCACCAAGAAATCTAATGCGCCTTAGACCACCCTCACCCATGCTTGCTCAAGCAGGCTCTGAGGATCCTCCAATACATGGGCCTACACCTCACCCCCTTCCTCCCCCTACCCAACCTTTACAACAGCAGCCACATATGTCTGCCTCTAGCCAACCTCACCAATTTTTCCCACCCAGTGTTGGAGGCTGATCCCAACCTAGTTGGGGACGACATGGCTATATTGGTGGGTATGAGACACGGGCCTACCCGCCCCAACAAGATGCCCCTCTCCAGTATCTCTCTGGCCAGTACCAAGCCCAATCTCAGGAGGCAGTACACTACCCACATCATGGGCAACAGTATGCCCCCACACAGGGCGATGGGCAAGTTGGGCAAAGTAGCCAGCAGCAAACACAGGCTGGTCTTCCGCCTTCTCCTCCCCCCACGTACCAACATTTATAATATTTCCATTTTTTTATTGTCTAATGTTATTTTTGTTGTTTTCTATGTGTGAAAATTGTATTGTCACACAATGTTGACATCTGCAAAAAGGTCAATTTGGCCCATTGCCACATTTCTGATATCGCAAGAATATGTTTTGCTTTAAAAAAAACAACAAAAAAAAGGCAAAAGTAAACATTTGTCTAGTACATTTTACGTCTCTGTCTCAATTCTAAAAAACCGTGTCACCATAATAACATACGCTTACCAATGCAATTCAACAGTCATAGAATCAGAAGGGGAAGAAATATATATATTTAGACACACAGAAACAAAAATATAACATAGACACAGCATGCTCTTGCCAAGAAGTTTCCCCCTCAGGTGACATAAAGTAATTTGTGAAAATATCACGCACTTTGAGGCCAGAGAGCGGTCTACGTTGAGGGTTGATAGGTGGTCTGGCCCTACGCACATTGTCCAACCCACGCACAACACCATCAGAGGAGGAACAATCATATATCCTGGTGAAGTTATGCAGAACAACACAGGCTTTCACAACTTCATTAACATTTTGTTCACTCAGCTGAATGGCAGACTGGAGTAGCCGCCATTTTGCACAAAGAATGCCAAAGGAACACTCCACCAGTCGCCGAGCACGTGATAGACGCAAGTTAAAAATTCTGCGCCTGTGGTCCAGGTTGCGCCGGGGATATGGCCTCATGACATTGCGCATTAACTGAAATGCCTCATCTGCCACAAGGACATAAGGGACAGATTCTTGAGTGGAGCCTGGTAGCTGGCGTGGTGGTGGTAGATCCAACTGGTTGGTGTGTAGCCGCCGAGCCATAATGGAAGTATTGAAGACTCTCGAATCTCCTGTACTTCCATAGGCCCCAATGTCAACAATTATAAACTTGTATTGAGGGTCTACCAGAGCCAACAATACAACAGAAAAGTATTGTTTATAATTGAAGAATTGGGAGCCAGAGTTCGGCGGCTTACGCACCCGGATATGTTTGCCATCAAGGGCCCCAATACAATTAGGAAACTGGCAGTCCTCCTCAAAGTCCCTTGATATCCTCAACCAGTCTTCCATCCTGGGCTCGGGCATGACGACTTGATGTAGTCTTGATCATATTTCACTACATGTCGTCCTGACTATGCCAGAAATGGTAGATCTTCCAATCAGAAACTCATGGTGGAGGGCGGCATAAGACAGGCCAGTGGACAGGAAGCTGAAGAACAACAGAAAAGGGACATTTTAGACTTCACAAATTATCCCAAAAACAGGTACATACATACAAAAATTTCATATCTACTAACACACACATATTTGGTCGCACAATGACTAAGTGATATGCAGTACATATTAGACCTAACATTCTGGTCTGTAAGTTTCAACATATCTGGAATAAGATGAGGGCATTAAAATTAGTCCATGAAGCAATAAATACATACTTTGGCCAACACATCATGAACATAGAGAATGTGGTTGTGTAGTACATACCGTAATGTGAGTAGAAGTCGCTCCTCTGCAGATATAGCTTTGCGCATCCTTGTGTCCTGAAAGGTTATCCCAGGGCGCACTGTCTCCAAGAGTAGATCAAATGTGGCAAGGCTCATGCGACAGTATTGGTAGAATTTTGCAGGATGCTCCCACAGAGAAGAATAGAGGCGGTGAAAATGACCTCTTGTGAGTCGTTGCCTCAAAAGTGGATGTACCCACATGCGTCTCCTCCTCCGCGGATCCACTATCACTGGGTATGGTTGGCCAAAGCGGCGTGACAAAAGCCAGTTGAAGAGAACCTGCTCAGTTGTGTTGAAACTCAGACTGTCTGCCATGTTGCACATCCAACACCAACACACCTAGTGAAGGCAAGCTCACAAATGGACAGAATGGGGGCAGCCACCTGTTTCAGAGTGTATAAATAGGGTGCAGGTGTAGAGGGTCGGTAGGGCCGAGCTGGGGGGGTGGTCCCTCTTCTTACCGCGCAGAGACGAAAACAGAGACACAATGGAGGCAGATTCTGGGTGCAACAGGTCCAAGTTTATTTCACTCGCCGTCCGTCTGACGGCCTCAGAGCACACCGCACTTCCTTTACCTCACGGCCCTCCGTTTCCAGGGCCGCTTCTTACACACCGCACGTTACACTGGGGGACGTGTATGCACACACCGTCCCCTCCTCACTCGTCGACGCTCCTGACAGGTCCGTCACTGTGGCCGCCTTAGGCCCGTAAACCAACAGCGCTTCCACTGATCAGTCGTCGTGTCAAATACGGTGTCTCACACCCAGTGCCTCGTCCCTTCTGCGGTTCTTCCTGTCAGGACCACCCCCCTGATGTTCTCTCTCCTCAGTCCCCCTGGTTTAGATTCTCCTCACAGCGCACAGACTGTCGCAGTCCTCCTGTCACTGGAGCTCCCCCTGGGGACTGGAATTTTCTGGAACCCTTCCTCAGTATTTATAACCAACCCGGTTCCTTGAAACTGTCACTCCGCCCCCCCATGACCAACGGTTTCTAAAACCCTAAGCTGCTGTCAAGTCCTTTGCTCACACTCCACCCTGCCATCTAATGGTCATCTCAAGGTAATGCACGTCCACTACACTTTTCCTAGCTGTTTCCCCACTGTAATAACTGACACCTACCTACACTGTGCAAACCTTTCCAACTGTTAGGTGGATTCATAACTGGCTTAGTGATCGGACCCAAAGAGTGGTCGTAAATGGCTGCACATCCAGTTGGAAGAATGTCTCAAGTGGGGTATCAACGATTTAGATGAAGGCATTGAGGGTAAACTGATTAAATTTGCTGATGACACAAAGCTAGGAGGGATAGCTAATACTAGAGAAGAGAGAGAGAGGATTCAAAAAGATTTAAATAAACTGGAGAAGTGGGCAGCAACAAACAGAATGGTTTTTAACAGGGAGAAATGCAAAGTACTACATCTGGGCAATAAAAATGGAAAAAGCATATATAGAATGGGAGGAATAGGGCTAAGTGACAGCACATGTGAAAAAGACTTGGGTATACTAATAGATCACAGACTGAATATGAGTCAACAGTGTGATGCAGCAGCAAAAAAGGCAAATGCAATTCTAGGATGTATTAACAGAAGCATACAGTCTAGATCACGTGAAGTCATTATTTCCCTCTACTCCTCTTTGGTCAGACCTCATCTGGAATATTGTGTCCAGTTTTGGGCACCACATTTTAAAAAAGACATCAACAAACTGGAGCAAGTTCAGAAAAGAGCGACCAGAATGGTGACCGGTCTGCAAACCCTGTCTTATGAGGAAAGGTTGCAGGATTTGGGAATGTTTAGTTTGCAAAAGAGAAGACTGAGAGGAGACTTAATAGCTGTCTACAAATATCTAAAGGGCTGTCACATTGTAGAAGGATCAACTTTATTCTCATTTGCACAAGGAAAGACTAGAAGCAATGGGATGAAACTGAATGGGAGGAGACACAGATTAGATATTAGAAAAAACTTTTTGACAGTTAGAGTGATCAATGAGTGGAACAGGCTGCCACGAGAAGTGGTGAGTTCTCCTTCAATGGAAGTCTTCAAACAGAGGCTGGACAGACATCTGACTGGGATGATTTAGCGAATCCTGCTTTGAGCAGGGGGTTGGACCAGATGGCCCAGGAGGTCCCTTCCAACTCTACGATTCTATGATTCTATGATTCTTCACTCGGACTAGTCCGTCCGTCCGTCAGGTCACCTTCCCTACACTCTCCCTTCCTTTGTCCATTGTCATCCTCGACAATCGTCATCCCTGCCTTCGTCGTTCTGAAGCTACACCTACATTCTGCTGTCGGACCAGCTGTTGAGCCAAACCCACTATCTGCGGGGGCCGAACCATACTGGGAGCACTATGCTCTGAGCAGCCTACTGCTACTCACCAGCGCGCATGCCACATGACAACATCTTTCAAATTGGGCTAGGTACACCCATATTCTCTCTATGGCGTGTACCTTCCCCTACTCTCCTCTACTGTCACCTTCCACTATTCGGTACGCCATGATCGAGGTCTCTTACCTTCCAGATCATTACCAGCGCCCGCCTTCCTCCTTCAGGGGTGTCCGTGGTGTTGGGGACCTGACCTAGGACGGCTGTCTTCCTCACGTCTTCCAACTCATTTTCCTTTCTTTCAATAAAATGTCATGGTCGGCGTCCCGGTCTCCCAGACCTCCTAAACTCTTAGATCCCTACCGGATCTCACACTTTCCTTTGGTCCTGCAGACCTTCCCTTACCCGGACCTGTTGCATTTTACTTTGGCATATTATACATTAAACAACTTTATAATAGCACAAGTACCCCATTTTTATAATTTTTTTTTTCATTTTCTTTTGCTCATTTTCTTTAAACCAGCATTTAACAAATAAACATCACGTTTTTTTCTTCTCCCCCCTTCCTTGGACATATGCACTCCCTCGCTTCTTGACACCCCGCTCTGCCAGGCTTAATACAAACAACAACTTTAACTTCTTATATCACATTTTTCATTAACATATACATCAACTGTCCTTATGCTTTGGCACAACGGTGCAACGAAATTTCGAGAGTTCAAACCACTCCCAGGCGGCTGACAGCGAGGGGCCCCACAGCCGTGGAGCGCCCGGGGTATAGGAAGTGTCCTAGGAGTTCTTACTACGGGGGTTCACGGTCCTCTGGCTCAGCAACCACAGCTACCGCGTAGTAGCCACGGGGGCAGTACTCCTTGTAGTACGACACCCAGTCCCCCTCATGTAGAGCCCGGCTGTGACGAATAGATGCCACATTAATATAAACCTTTTGTCCAGTCTCATCCCTGATAAAACCGTATCCTCTATCAATGTTGGTGTATACCAGCCGTCCCCGGGATCTTTCCACCGCCATGCCAGCCTCCCCCTTTGAGTGGAGCAGGCTCCATACCTCCTGCTCCCGAACTTTCTTTTGTTTGATCACCTCCGCGACCCAAACGGAGGGTGCCATGCCAGTCCCAGAGTCCGGTGGGCGGGACTTCGCTGTAAAAGCGCGTGGGGCAGAGGCGGCCGAAGAAATCTGTGGCCCAGCAGCCGCTGGGGCCGGGTGGCGGGTGAGGACAGCCGGGTCCTTGAGGGCTGGAGTAACAGGGCCTGTCAAACAGGCCGCAGCCGGTTCTAACGCTGGCAATACCGCGGCCGCAGGGTAGGCCGCATCCAAAACTTCTAACGGAGCCGAAGTAACGGCCGGTTCCAACAATGCAGCTCTTGGCAAGGGGAGCGCAGCAGCGTCTTCGGCTGAACGCCGCACTGGTAGCTCCGGGCAGGGTAGCTCAGGGACCTGAGCGGGGGCCTCGCTCAGTTCCGCATACACCACGGGCCCCGTGGTAACTAGGCCTTCTGGTGCGCAGGGGGCCGCGTGCTGCAGCAGAATGGTGGGGGCCGCCTGCGGAGGCACTGATAGGGCCGGGGGTACTCTCACCTTCCCCGGCGCTGCAGCCTCCGTCCCATCATCACGCGGTGGCCCCCGCAGCCTCCGTTCCTTGCTCCACTGTCCGGAGGCCTTCCCTCCGGACTCGGGGGGCTCCGCTGCGAAGTCCTCTGCTGGTATTGGTGGCGGCGGCTCTCGATGACTCTGCTCAGGCTCCGCTCCCCAGCTCAGCATCCCGCTGCCCGCACATGGTTCTAAAGATGACTTCTGGTGCAGCTCCATCTCTCGCCGCCATTGCCACTCTAGGCGGCCGATGCCCTGACACCCACAGCATCTCATACCGTCCGTTGGGCAGCATTCGAATGGCGTCAGACAGCCGCAGCCAAGTTTTTCTTCTGTGCCACTCCTCCTGCTGGGTGGGGTGTTGGCAGGCCTTTCCACCCATCTGCCAGGGTCCAGTACATGGGAGCGTCGGCCTCCGGGCACATACTGCTGTCCACGGGGGTACGTTGGAGGGGGTCCCAGTCCATTCAACACGACTGCAAACACCCGGACCTCTCCCCTTCGCTGTAGTAATGCTGCCATCTTGCGCAGCACCTGATACCGCCCCGGATCTTCTGTCAGCACCACGGAGTCACCACAGCGCTCCAAATTTGTAATCCACAGGTAAGCCAATTGTAATCCACAGGTATTTATTATCCAAGCAGCACAGTCCAAGTCCTTCTCCATCCTTTAAGGCAGGCCTGCCGCAGAAGATGATGTATTAGCGGCGGCGATCCTGCCGACTACGCTAAAAGTAGAGGGTCGGAGGGGCCGAGCTAGGGGGGGGGTGGTCCCTCTTCTTACCGCGCAGAGACGAAAACAGAGACACAATGGAGGCAGATTCTGGGTGCAACAGGTCCAAGTTTATTTCACTCGCCGTCCGTCTGACGGCCTCAGAGCACACCGCACTTCCTTTACCTCACGGCCCTCCGTTTCCAGGGCCGCTTCTTACACACCGCACGTTACACTGGGGGACATGTATGCACACACCGTCCCCTCCTCACTCGTCGACGCTCCTGACAGGTCCGTCACTGTGGCCGCCTTAGGCCCGTAAACCAACAGCGCTTCCACTGATCAGTCGTCGTGTCAAATACGGTGTCTCACACCCAGTGCCTCGTCCCTTCTGCGGTTCTTCCTGTCAGGACCACCCCCCTGACGTTCTCTCTCCTCAGTCCCCCTGGTTTAGATTCTCCTCACAGCGCACAGACTGTCGCAGTCCTCCTGTCACTGGAGCTCCCCCTGGGGACTGGAACTTTCTGGAACCCTTCCTCAGTATTTATAACCAACCCGGTTCCTTGAAACTGTCACTCCGCCCCCCATGACCAACGGTTTCTAAAGCCCTAAGCTGCTGTCAAGTCCTTTGCTCACACTCCACCCTGCCATCTAATGGTCATCTCAAGGTAATGCAGGTCCACTACACTTTTCCTAGCTGTTTCCCCACTGTAATAACTGACACCTACCTACACTGTGCAAACCTTTCCTTCTTCACTCGGACTAGTCCGTCCGTCCGTCAGGTCACCTTCCCTACACTCTCCCTTCCTTTGTCCATTGTCATCCTCGACAATCGTCATCCCTGCCTTCGTCGTTCTGAAGCTACACCTACATTCTGTTGTCGGACCAGCTGTTGAGCCAAACCCACTATCTGCGGGGGCCGAACCATACTGGGAGCACTATGCTCTGAGCAGCCTACTGCTACTCACCAGCGCGCATGCCACATGACAACATCTTTCAAATTGGGCTAGGTACACCCATATTCTCTCTATGGCGTGTACCTTCCCCTACTCTCATCTACTGTCACCTTCCACTATTCGGTACGCCATGATCGAGGTCTCTTACCTTCCAGATCATTACCAGCGCCCGCCTTCCTCCTTCAGGGGTGTCCGTGGTGTTGGGGACCTGACCTAGGACGGCTGTCTTCCTCATGTCTTCCAACTCATTTTCCTTTCTTTCAATAAAATGTCATGGTCGGCGTCCCGGTCTCCCAGACCTCCTAAACTCTTAGATCCCTACCGGATCTCACACTTTCCTTTGGTCCCGCAGACCTTCCCTTACCCGGACCTGTTGCATTTTACTTTGGCATATTATACATTAAACAACTTTATAATAGCACAAGTACCCCATTTTTATAATTTTTTTTTTCATTTTCTTTTGCTCATTTTCTTTAAACCAGCATTTAACAAATAAACATCACGTTTTTTTCTTCTCCCCCCTTCCTTGGACATATGCACTCCCTCGCTTCTTGACACCCCGCTCTGCCAGGCTTAATACAAACAACAACTTTAACTTCTTATATCACATTTTTCATTAACATATACATCAACTGTCCTTATGCTTTGGCACAACGGTGCAACAAAATTTCGAGAGTTCAAACCACTCCCAGGCGGCTGACAGCGAGGGGCCCCACAGCCGTGGAGCGCCCGGGGTATAGGGAGTGTCCTAGGAGTTCTTACTACGGGGGTTCACGGTCCTCTGGCTCAGCAACCACAGCTACCGCGTAGTAGCCACGGGGGGCAGTACTCCTTGTAGTACGACACCCAGTCCCCCTCATGTAGAGCCCGGCCGTGATGAATAGATGCCACATTAAAATAAACCTTTTGTCCAGTCTCATCCCGGATAAAACCGTATCTTCTATCAATGTTGGTGTATACCAGCCGTCCCCGGGATCTTTCCATCGCCATGCCAGCCTCCCCCTTTGAGTGGAGCAGGCTCCATACCTCCTGCTCCCGAACTTTCTTTTGTTTGATCACCTCCGCGACCCAAACGGAGGGTGCCATGCCAGTCCCAGAGTCCGGTGGGCGGGACTTCGCTGTAAAAGCGCGTGGGGCAGAGGCGGCCGAAGAAATCTGTGGCCCAGCAGCCGCTGGGGCCGGGTGGCGGGTGAGGACAGCCGGGTCCTTGAGGGCTGGAGTAACAGGGCCTGTCAAACAGGCCGCAGCCGGTTCTAACGCTGGCAATACCGCGGCCGCAGGGTAGGCCGCATCCAAAACTTCTAACGGAGCCGAAGTAACGGCCGGTTCCAACAAGGCAGCTCTTGGCAAGGGGAGCGCAGCAGCGTCTTCGGCTGAACGCCGCACTGGTAGCTCCGGGCAGGGTAGCTCAGGGACCTGAGCGGGGGCCTCGCTCAGTTCCGCATACACCACGGGCCCCGTGGTAACTAGGCCTTCTGGTGCGCAGGGGGCCGCGTGCTGCAGCAGAATGGTGGGGGCCGCCTGCGGAGGCACTGATAGGGCCGGGGGTACTCTCACCTTCCCCGGCGCTGCAGCCTCCGTCCCATCATCACGCGGTGGCCCCCGCAGCCTCCGTTCCTTGCTCCACTGTCCGGTGGGCCTTCCCTCCGGACTCGGGGGCTCCACTGCGAAGTCCTCTGCTGGTATTGGTGGCGGCCGCTCTCGATGACTCTGCTCAGGCTCCGCTCCCCAGCTCAGCATCCCGCTGCCCGCCCATGGTTCTGAAGATGACTTCTGGTGCAGCTCCATCTCTCGCCGCCATTGCCACTCTAGGCGGCCGATGCCCTGACACCCACAGCATCTCATACCGTCCGTTGGGCAGCATTCGAATGGCGTCAGACAGCCGCAGCCAAGTTTTTCTTCTGTGCCACTCCTCCTGCTGGGTGGGGCGTTGGCAGGCCTTTCCACCCATCTGCCAGGGTCCAGTACATGGGAGCGTCGGCCTCCGGGCACATACTGCTGTCCACGGGGGTACGTTGGAGGGGGTCCCAGTCCATTCAACACGACTGCAAACACCCGGACCTCTCCCCTTCGCTGTAGTAATGCTGCCATCTTGCGCAGCACCTGATACCGCCCCGGATCTTCTGTCAGCACCACGGAGTCACCACAGCGCTCCCAATTTGTAATCCACAGGTAAGCCAATTGTAATCCACAGGTATTTATTATCCAAGCAGCACAGTCCAAGTCCTTCTCCATCCTTTAAGGCAGGCCTGCCACAGAAGATGATGTATTAGCGGCGGCGATCCTGCCGACTACGCTAAATGTAGAGGGTCGGAGTGGCCGAGCTGGGGGGGGGTGGTCCCTCTTCTTACCGCGCAGAGACGAAAACAGAGACACAATGGAGGCAGATTCTGGGTGCAACAGGTCCAAGTTTATTTCACTCGCCGTCCGTCTGACGGCCTCAGAGCACACCGCACTTCCTTTACCTCACGGCCCTCCGTTTCCAGGGCCGCTTCTTACACACCGCACGTTACACTGGGGGACATGTATGCACACACCGTCCCCTCCTCACTCGTCGACGCTCCTGACAGGTCCGTCACTGTGGCCGCCTTAGGCCCGTAAACCAACAGCGCTTCCACTGATCAGTCGTCGTGTCAAATACGGTGTCTCACACCCAGTGCCTCGTCCCTTCTGCGGTTCTTCCTGTCAGGACCACCCCCCTGACGTTCTCTCTCCTCAGTCCCCCTGGTTTAGATTCTCCTCACAGCGCACAGACTGTCGCAGTCCTCCTGTCACTGGAGCTCCCCCTGGGGACTGGAACTTTCTGGAACCCTCCCTCAGTATTTATAACCAACCCGGTTCCTTGAAACTGTCACTCCGCCCCCCATGACCAACGGTTTCTAAAGCCCTAAGCTGCTGTCAAGTCCTTTGCTCACACTCCACCCTGCCATCTAATGGTCAACCCAAGGTAATGCACGTCCACTACACATTTCCTAGCTGTTTCCCCACTGTAATAACTGACACCTACCTACACTGTGCAAACCTTTCCTTCTTCACTCGGACTAGTCCGTCCGTCCGTCAGGTCACCTTCCCTACACAGGCTAATGATTTAAATAGTTAGCAGGCCTCAAAACCGTTAAATGTCCATTTTGCAAGGCTGCGAGAAAATCTCGCAATACGGATTACATACGGATGCTGACATGCGCAAAATACGTGACCACAACTTGCTTACGGATGACATACGGAGCACTATTTAGGGGTCATTCATCCGTATGACGCATGTAAACTACGGACCGTATTTTGCGTCGGTTAGTGTGACCCCGGCCTTATACATATTTCTGGTACAGATCTACTCCTGTCTATTGGTTGTTGCAGCTCACCTCCACTTAAAGGGAATCTGTCACCCTTTTTTTCGGCTTGCAGCTGCCGGCATAGACATCGGGTGCTTATCTACAGCATTCTGTAATGCTGTAGATAAGCCTCCGATGTAACCTGAAAGAGAAGAAAAACACGTTATATTATACTCACCGGGGTGGGCGGTCCAGTCCCGTGGGCGTTGCGGTCCGGTCCGACGCCTCCCTTCTTCATGCGATGACGTCCTCTTCTCCCGTCCTGTAATGGCTGTGGTGCAAGCGCATTGCTCTGCCCTGTTGAGGACAGAGCAGAGTCCTGCAGTGCGCAGGCATCAGGAGAGGCTTAAAATTTCTTTATTGAGCCAAAAAAAAAGATTCCCCATCCCAGTGGATGACATCAGAGCGAGGCTACTTCACTTAGAGTCTGGAAAAATGTTATAATTAATACTCTGCAGGATTTTTGCTTCCAAGAAACTGGTTCACTCCTTCATAAATCGCATATTGTACTTTAGGTTTCCAAAATATCTGATCAGCTGTCATAGGAGTACAGAAAAAATAATGCACATGCACAATAAATACGATAGATAGATAGATAGATAGATAGATAGATAGATAGATAGATAGATAGAAGGATAGATAATAGATAGCTAGATGATAGATAACAGATAGATAACAAGTAGATAATAGATAGATAATAGATAGATAAATAGATAGATAGATAATAGATAGATGATAAATAGATAGATAATAGATGATAGATAATAGATAGATAATAGATAGATAATAGATGATAGATAATAGATAGATAGATAGATAGACAATAGATAGATAGATAATAGCTAGATAATATAGTATAGATAATAGATAGATAATAGATGATAGATAATAGATAGATAAATATATAATAGATAGATAGATAATAGATGATAGATAATAGATAGATAGATAGATAGATAATAGATAGAAGGATAGATAGATAATACATAATAGATAGATAACACTGGTCAACAGCATTTTTGGTGCCAAAGATATTTCATCGAATTTAGGGTATTTTTGGGGTGCTGATTCTGAATATGTCATCAGTTTTGCCAGATTGGCTCAAGTTTTTGAGATTTTTGGTATCTTATTTATAGCACTTGTTGGTAAATGCGACGCATCATCTCATTAATTTCTTTGGATTAGTACTTGAACTGAGCAGTTCTCAATATAGTTTTGTGTTAATTAGTGTTCTAAAAGTTTGTTCATAGCTTGATTTTTGCACTAACTTTATGTTGTTGTCTGTTTTCCAGTGAAAAGCATGAACTCATCATGAAGAAGTTGTCTTAACGATCCAGACTCATTCTGTTACATTTGTGGTGAATATACACTGCCAAAACATAGAAGAAACATAACACACTTCGTAAAAAAAGTGTATTTTGCCTATTTTGGGGTTATGCTTGGGGACCAAGACAAGTTTTGGGCACCACACATAGTGTGCAAAGCATGTATCGAATTATTACGAAAATGGAGCAAAGGACAAAGAAAAAGCTTCAAATTTGGTGTTCCAATGGTGTGGAGAGAGCCAAAAAATCATCATGATGACTGTTATTTATGGTAAACACAGGTACAGGCACATCTTCACAATGAGGGACAGGCCTTCTTGCAGATTCCATGTTACTCCCATTTTCGTTTCTTATGCTTATTGAATCCTTGCACTTGCACTGCACAGAAATAACAGTCATCATGATGATTTTTTGGCTCTCTCCACACCATTGGAACACCAAATTTGAAGCTTTTTCTTTGTCCTTTGCTCCATTTTCGTAATAATTCGATACATGCTTTGCACACTATGTGTGGTGCCCAAAACTTGTCTTGGTCCCCAAGCATAACCCCAAAATAGGCAAAATACACTTTTTTTACGAAGTGTGTTATGTTTCTTCTATGTTTTGGCAGTGTATATTCACCACAAATGTAACAGAATGAGTCTGGATCGTTAAGACAACTTCTTCATGATGAGTTCATGCTTTTCACTGGAAAACAGACAACAACATAAAGTTAGTGCAAAAATCAAGCTATGAACAAACTTTTAGAACACTAATTAACACAAAACTATATTGAGAACTGCTCAGTTCAAGTACTAATCCAAAGAAATTAATGAGATGATGCGTCGCATTTACCAACAAGTGCTATAAATAAGATACCAAAAATCTCAAAAACTTGAGCCAATCTGGCAAAACTGATGACATATTCAGAATCAGCACCCCAAAAATACCCCAAATTCATTAAAATATTTTGGACACCAGAAAAAAATTTTTTTTTCGTTGACCTGTGTAATAGATAGATAGATAGATAGATAGATAGATAGATAGATAGATAAAAAGAAGAAAATTAGAGCAGCACAAAGAAAGAGTCCAGGTACAGAGCCCCCCAGGCAAATACTAAACCTCAATTATGGAAATCCAGACAAATTGGAGGCAGCACACCGTTTGTAGTGAAAAAAGAGCTTTTTAAAACAATTTTTCACTACAAACGGTGTGCTGCCTCCAATTTGTCTGGAGATAGATAGATGATAGACAGATAGATACAGTTGTGGCCAAAAGTATTGACACCCCTGCAATTCTGTCAGATAATACTCAGTTTCTTCCTGAAAATGATTGCAAACACAAATTCTTTGGTATTATTATCTTCATTTAATTTTTCTTAAATGAAAAAACACAAAAAGAATTGTTCTAAAGCCAAATTGGATATAATTCCACACCAAACATAAAAAAGAGGGTGGACAAAAGTATTGGCACTGTTTGAAAAATCATGTGATGCTTCTCTAATTTGTGTAATTAACAGCACCTGTAACTTACCTGTGGCACCTAACAGGTGTTGGCAATAACTAAATCACACTTGCAGCCAGTTGACATGGATTAAAGTTGACTCAACCTCTGTCCTGTGTCCTTGTGTGTACCACATTGAGCATGGAGAAAAGAAAGAAGACCAAAGAACTGTCTGAGGACTTGAGAAACCAAATTGTGAGGAAGCATGAGCAATCTCAAGGCTACAAGTCCATCTCGAAAGACCTGAATGTTCCTGTGTCTACCATGCGCAGTGTCATCAAGAAGTGTAAAGCCCATGGCACTGTGGCTAACCTCCCTAGATGTGGACGGAAAAGAAAAATTGACAAGAGATTTCAACGCAAGATTGTGCGGATGTTGGGTAAAGAACCTCGACTAACATCCAAACAAGTTCAAGCTGCCCTGCAGTCCGAGGGTACAAAAGTGTCAACCCGTACTATCCATCGGCCTCTGAATGAAAAGGGACTGTATGGTAGGAGACCCAGGAAGACCCCACTTCTTACCCCGAGACATAAAAAAGCCAGGCTGGAGTTTGCCAAAACTTACCTGAAAAAGCCTAAAATGTTTTGGAAGAATGTTCTCTGGTCAGATGAGACAAAAGTAGAGCTTTTTGGGCAAAGGCATCAACATAGAGTTTACAGGAGAAAAAAGAGGCATTCAAAGAAAAAAACACGGTCCCTACAGTCAAACATGGCGGAGGTTCCCTGATGTTTTGGGGTTGCTTTGCTGCCTCTGGCACTGGACTGCTTGACTGTGTGCATGGCTGTTATGAATGAGTCACCGGAGGAGGAAAAAACAAAAATGCAAGCTAAGTCCAGAAAACCGGAGATGTTGGTAGCTAGCGGATGGCAGACCCCTGATCCTATTCACAACAACTAACAGTAGCCGTGGAGCGTTCCTACGGTGGTCCTAGATGCCTCCTCACAGCCTGAGAACTAAATAAGCCTAAAGAAAGAAAGGGGAAATCTAAACTGCCTCAGAACAGACCCCAAAGCAATAGACAGCCCCCAACATGTATTGTCGGTGAAAACAGATGAAAACACAAACACAGACAGAAAGACAGGCAGAGCAAACGATGGGGCCCAACTAACTAGATACGAAAGGACAGAAAAGATGCTGGCTGTAATCCGCAAAAACCCTACCAAAAATGTCCCAACACGTCTGTTAGGAAAAACGGCCCTGAAGTCACTAGACTTCAAAATCCATATATCAGCACTCCGATATATTCTGAAGACAGAGCAAAAGAGATTTAACCGATCAGGGACAAAAATGGAAATTCAGCAGAGCCCCAGCTGGAGCTGGCAGAACACAAAACTAAGCAAATCAGACAAAATCTCAAGGAACAATAACAGAGCAAAACTTAGCTTTTGAAGACAGGAACTGAACTGGAGGCCAGAGCTCAGAGCAGAGAAATCACCAGCAACCCTACAGGGCGTCGGCTGCCTTATATCCACTCAGAGATTCCGGATGTCCAATCGCAATCCACCTGTTCAGGTGACAGGTTTCTCCCATCCAAATCAGTTTCACCACCTCCTTTCACCAGCAGAGGGAGTTCATCGGACATCAAAGGTGAACGAGAAAATGAGCTCACAACACATGGCATTATGAAGTCTGAAGACTACCAACAAATTTTGCAGCATAATGTAGGGCCCAGTGTGAGAAAGCTGGGTCTCCCTCAGAGGTCATGGGTCTTCCAGCAGGACAATGACCCAAAACACACTTCAAAAAGCACTAGAAAATGGTTTGAGAGAAAGCACTGGAGACTTCTAAGGTGGCCAGCAATGAGTTCAGACCTGAATCCCATAGAACACCTGTGGAGAGATCTAAAAATGGCAGTTTGGAGAAGGCACCCTTCTAATATCAGGGACCTGGAGCAGTTTGCCAAAGAAGAATGGTCTAAAATTCCAGCAGAGCATTGTAAGAAACTCATTGATGGTTACCGGAAGCGGTTGGTCACAGTTATTTTGGCTAAAGGTTGTGCAACCAAGTATTAGGCTGAGGGTGCCAATACTTTTGTCTGGCCCATTTTTGGAGTTTTGTGTGAAATGATCAATGTTTTGCTTTTTGCTTCATTCTCGTTTGAAATTAAATGAAGATAATAATATCAAAGAATTTGTGTTTGCAATCATTTTCAGGAAGAAACTGAGTATTATCTGACAGAATTGCAGGGGTGTCAATACTTTTTGCCACAACTGTAGATAATAGATCGATAATAGATAGGAAATAGATAGATAATAGATATATAGATAATAGATAGATAGATAGATAGATAGATAGCAGCTGTTTATGCAAAACAGGTGAATATTTTTTATAATCAAGACTTTTCATTCTTTAAAGTGGTCTTTCCGGTCAGGTCAAAAGTGTCCTGTTTTCATTCTTATTTTATTATTGCCGCTCCCCTGATTATTCCAGTCTTTGTAATTTTAAAATCCGCCTTACGGTTCTAGAGATACAATATATATAAGTATTGAACACGTCATCAATTTTCTAAGTAAATCTGCTTCTAAAGGTGCTATTGACAAGAAATTCTCATCAGATGTCAGTAAGAACCCATCCAATGCACACAGGCAAATAAATCAATCCACAGATGTCCATAAATTGAGAAATGACACAATGGAAAAGTACTGAACACATGTAAGAGTGGTGGACTGTACCATTGTGTTTCTACCCCTGAAGACACCAATTGCGCTGTTCTGTGCATTACAATCAATATGAATAGCATCATGCGATTTTATATATATTTTGACATGTGACGTGTGAATTGTGCATTGCGGCTTTAGACGTACGTAATGTGATATGGTAATGTATAGAGTGTGATAAGCATTGTTAGTATAGCAGGCATAGTGTGCAGCATGGCTGTAGGGAATGTATAGTATAAGAAAACTGATATACCACATATTCTACAGGTTTTAGGACATAAGGTACTGACATGGGATGAGCGAACCCAAACGGTACAGTTCAGGGTCCATACCAGTTAATGAATCCCAAACATAGACTTTTTACTGTATGTCCGGTTTCCTGTTCAGGTTCGCCAGTCTAATAATGGCTGTGATTGGCCAGCGTACTACGTGACCCAGTCTGAATAAAGGCCAGATCACGAGGCCTGCTGCTGTTTTGCTCTCATTAGTGTATTAGTGTGGGAATAGAACGCAGCTGGATTCTGACTGCGCACTCTGCAAAAAAGTCGCTGTGTGCACTCTGCAATCCATATCTGTGTGAATACTGTGCCTAAAAGTCATTGTGTGTACTCTGCAATCCCCGCCTGTGGGAGTACTGTGCTTTTAACCCACTGTGTGTACTCTGCACCCTCCGCTTCTGGGATTATTGTGCCTTTAAGCTGCTGTGTATAATCTGCACCCCAAGCCTATGGGAGTACTGTGCTTTTAAACTGCTGTGTGTACTCCACTCCCCCGCCTGTGGGATCACTGTGCCAAAAAAACGCTGTGTGTACTCTGTACCCTCCCTGCCTGTGGGAATACTGTGCCGTTAGCCGCTATGTGTACTCTGCACCCTCTACCAGTGGGAGTACTGTGCTTTTAATCCACTGTATGTACTCTCCAACCATCTGTGGGAGTACTGTGCCAAAAAGCTGCTGTGTGTTCTCTAGTAGTCTGGGAAATAAATAATTTGCATCAGCGATCTTGTTGCCATTTCTAGGGTAAAGAAATAATTTTTCTGAACTGGTGTGTTTTTTAGTAGTCTGGGATATAAATATTTGGCATCAGCCATGTGGTTGCCAATTCTAAGCAAAGGAAATCATTTTTCAGGACTGCTGTGTGTTTTCTAGTTGTGTTGCAAATAAATAATTGTCATCAACCGTCTTGTTGAAATTTATAGGCCAAAGAAATCATTTTTCTAAACCAGCGTGTGTTTTATAGTAGTCTGGGAAATAAATAATTGGCATCAGCCATCTCATCGCCATTAGTAGGCCAAAGAAATAATTTTTCAGGACCATTGTGTGTTTTCTAGTAGTGTTGCAAATAAATAATTGGAATCAGCCATGTTGTTGCTATAGGCCAAACAAATAATTTTCCTGGACCGATGTGTGTTATCTAGTAGTGTGGCAAATAAGTAAAAATCAACAGCCTTCGCTTTGCCATTTGTAGGCCAGACAAATAATTTTACTGAACCACTGTGTCTATACAAGTCATGTTTCTAAGCAAAAATTCTACTCTGCAGCTGTGCTTTTAGTAGTTTTCTTTTAAAAATTCTACTCTGTAGCCATCTCGTTCCCATTTTTAGGCCTAAGAAATTGTTTTATACTGCTGAGTGTGTGCGAGCAGTGTTTCTAAAAATGTTTGTACTCTGCAGCTTTCTCTTTCAAATGATTTTTATTGGAGTTTTAATTTAAAGGGAAGAAGGGGGAATACAGAAGGGAAAAGGGGAAATAAAACTTAGAGAGCTCCACTCTACTTTTCAATTCTGGTCATGAAAATACTGTAACGGTAGCTTATACAATACAGATTATTAACACATTAAATGAAAGGTTTAATGTAAGTCAGGTTTACCTAAACTTAGAATTCCACACATCACATTTCAAATAATATCTGCTTAGTGTACCCGAATGGAAAGCTATTTTCTCTTCCATCCAACTGTGTGTACGTAGAAGATCTATAATGTCCTCAAGTTTAGGCACTTCAGGTTTTTTCCACCATACGGCTATACTATTTTTAACCGTTAGAAGAATATGTGTAATCCCAAATTTAATGGATGGGTTGACGTTCTCTAAGTCCAAAGACAAGAGTGCCGTTCGTGGAGTAATCTCCACCGGGGTCTGAGATAGAGAGGCCACGTGGAGTTGAACTTGCTTCCATAAACCTTGCAGTTTTGGGCAGCACCAAAATATGTGATACAGATTACCAGGCTGTTGACAGCCCCTCCAACACAAGGCCGAAATGTCTGTGCTAATATGCGCCAAACGTGTAGGCGTATAATACCAGCGAAGCATGACTTTTAAGTAGGCCTCATGCAAACTCATTGAAACCGTGGATCTATATGAGAGTTTGATCGCATGTGCCCATTGATCCAACTGAATAGATGAGTTAAGGTCTGTCTCCAACCCAGACATGTGTTCATTTATTAGGAAGTCAAAATCCCCATTAAAATAAAGGTAGATATTTTTAAGAGACCATTTAGTTTTTAGGGTGGGATTATTCCCTAGTGAAGCTATGAGGCTCATATTGGAGAGTTTATTACGAAGTAGTTTCTGAATGTTATCTTTCAGCATCAAGTACGGCATAAACTCCACAAAAGGAAGAAGAAATTTGTCCCTGAGCTGAGAGAAAGATAATAATTGATTACCATCCCACAAGTCACCAACCCTAGTGATTTTTGAGTCATACCAAACGTTTGATAATGGAAATTTAAAGAGAGCCGAAATAAATTTAAGGGGAAGAGATTTTAAGATAACTAGTTTATCGTCATGCTTTTTTAGTTTGGCATATTTCCTCCAGGCATCGAAGATGGCATCAAAGATCGGATGACCGTGCGATTTAGAAGTACATTCTAATATAAATTTGAATAAGAGATCCCTTAAGGGCATGTAGTCATTATAAGCCAATTCTAAATCTAACCATGAGGGGAATTCCCCCTATCTAAACCAATGATTACTATGCCTGATGAGAGTCGCTTGATGGTAGGCCCATAGGTTTGGTAAGGCCACTCCTCCGTTATTTTTACTTCTGTACAAAACATTACATGCTATCCGCGGTTTTTTATTTTGCCAGATGAATGAATTTATCATATTTTTTAGTTTAGTTATCAATTTCAGATGAATCTTCAATGGAATTGTTCGAAAAACATATAAAATTTTGGGTAAGATAAAAGATTTAATGACCAGAACCCTTCCGAACAGTATAAGTTCCAAAAGCCCGAAGTGGTCAAAATCTTTGAGGATAGTTTTGGCAAGGGCATCAATATTAGACGATACTATAGTTTGGATGTCGTGTGTGATATTTATTCCTAAATATGTCAGGTTTTTTTTCACTATCTGAAACTCGGTTTGGTCTAAGATGTCCTCGAAATATTTTTACATGTTAATCCGAAAGGCATGATTTTAGATTTAGAGTTATTAATTTTAAAAAAGGAAATTTTTTAAAACTGTTCTAGTATTATTTTCAGGGCCTCTACAGAAGTTACCGGATTTGTGAGTGATAAGAATAAATCATCGTCGAAAAGGCTAATTTTAAGTGAACGGGCTTTAGTTTGAATTCCCGAAATTGAGGTAGATGTCCTTATGGCTTCAGCGAGAGGCTCAATGGCAATTGTGAAAAGTAAGGGGGATAGAGGACATCCTTGTCTTGTGCCATTTGTGATTTCAAAAGGTTTGGAAAGATGGTTATTTAGGTATACTCTAGCAGTGGGTTCTTTATATAATGAAAAAATATTGGAAATGAACTTATTGTCAAGCCCAAACCGGGACATTGTGCGTTGAAGATATACCCAATTTACTCTATCGAACGCTTTTTCAGCGTCAAGGGATAGAAACAATGAGGGAATATTAGAGGTTTTTATCATATTTATAATATTGATTATTCTTCTAGTACTATCAGTGGCTTGCCTGCCCATTATAAATCCTTCTTGATCATCCTGTGTCAATTTTGGTAATATGGTTTTGAGCCTATCCGCCAATATCTTGGCATAAATCTTAACATCGGTATTTAGTAAGGAAATAGGTCTAAAGTTTTCTACCTTATCAGGTTCGCCCTTCCCTTTAGGTATTACTATTACCGTGGCTTCCCAGCATACTCTGCAGCTTTCTTTTTGCGAGTAGTGTAACTAAAAAAAGTTTCTACTCTGCAGTCGTGTTTGTGTGTATAGTGTATCTAGATATTTTTGGACTATGCAGCCGTCTCATTCCCATTTGTGGGCAGAAAAATATATTTTATTCTGCAGCTGGGTCTATACGAGTGGTGTTTTTTTTTTTTTAAATTCTACTCTGCAGCTATTTGTGAGCTGTGTGTCTAGAAAAAAATTCTAGTATGCAGCTGTGTCTCTCCCATTTGTGAGCCAAAAAGCTTCTATGAGCACTGTATCAAAAAGCCTCTGAGTACTGCACCAAAAAGCCTCTGAGAATACTGTGCCAAAAAGCCTTTGAGAGTACTGTGCCAAAAAGCCTCTGCTGAGAGTACTGTACCAAAAAGCCTCTGAGAGTACTGTGCCAAAAGTCTCTGGTAGTTCTGTGCCAAAAGTCTCTGGTAGTTCTGTGCCAAAAAGCCTCTGAAAGTACTGTACCAAAAAGCCCCTGAGAGTACTGTACTAAAAAGCCATTGAGAGTACTGTGCCAAAAGCCTCTGAGAGTACTGTACCAAAAAGCCCCTGAGAGTAGTATACCAAAAAGCCGCTGAAAGTACTGTACCAAAAAGCCTCTGGTAGTAATGTGTCAAAAAGCCTCTGTTTGTACTGTTCCAAAATAGGGACCGCATCAGATGGTGGTGCTGAATTTTGCGACTTGAGTAAGGTTTTCCACATTTCTGCCACACTAATCATCTTTCTGAGGTGCTGTCAGTACCCCAGTTGCATTGTCGACTTCATCCTCCTCTACCTTGTGCTTCCACTGTGCCCCAGCTGTCAGGTGAGGAATCTATCAGTAGTGCGTCTACCAGTGTGCGCTTGTATTCCCGCATTTTCCGTTCTCGCTTTAGTGATGAAAGTAAGAATGGCACATTGTTCTTGTAGCAGGGTGGCTACCCAGTAATCAACGCTTATATCGTTTGACAAACATTGCAGCATGTACTGCCTCGTGTGCTTGGCTGCCCAGAGGCAAGGACAAGCTGTCCTCGGTGGGAGGTGTATCGTCTGTATCCTGTGTATTCCCCCAGTCACGCTCTAGTGATGCCCATGAGCTGGTTTGAGTGCCACCCTGCTGTGAACACTGTTCCCCATCCTCCTCCTCATACTCCTTCTCATCCTCCAAAACTCCCCTGGCTGGACATTTGTGTACCTGGCCTGTTTTTGTACAGGAACTCATCATCTAAGACAGGTATGGACTGGGGCTGAAATTCAGCCCTGGCATTTGAAATCACACAGGACCATATTGTCCCCGTCCCCAAGTACCAGATAGGGATATATTACTAATATTACCCTAGATGGTGGAAAGCAAGATTTACAATAAGACCAATGTTTAAAATGATACCCGTGACCTGCTGGGGTAAGTGACGGAGTCAGCGACTTTGTGCTCCGTCACAACACTTTACAGTATGGGTGTCTTGAGAACACCTATTCTGTTAAAAACATAGCAGACAAGGCGGCTCACGACCAGACAGGCCATTCTGGCATTTGCCAGAATTGCCAGATGGCCAGTCCGGCCCTGCTCTAAGACATGTATGGACGCCTGGCCTGATAATGATGTGAGTTGTCCCTGTGCCTCCTCCTTCTCTTCCTCCTGAGGCACCCCAAATCATCCATCATCGCCTGAAGCTTTGCTTTTTGCTAGGAGGCCTAGAAGTGGGATAGTAATAGTGATGATGGCATCATCAGCGCTCGCCATTTTCGTGGAGCACTTAAAGCAGTGCAACACGGCACACACATCCCGCATGGAGGCTCAAACTCCACTCTCGCCTGCTGCTCACTCAGTCTTTCCAGCATTCGGAGTTCCACCTTGTGGGTACGTTGAATATGAGGCGGTGAGCGGAAAGGCAGAAGAGAAACTGCAGCATAGACAGATGAGCAGCATCACGGTGAGAATGCTGAAAGCGCGCACCGACGGCCGCACTTTCATCAGCACCTCTGACATATTTGTGTAATTTTTTTTACATTGTAATTTTTATTAACATTTTTAATATTTTACAGGAAAAGAAAAAATAATTAGGCATTTTAGATTTTTCACTATCATTTCTAGGTTAACAACCAATCTTATATTATAGTAATAGTTAAACATTTTCAAGTAGATAAAGAGTAAAATTTTACAAACAAACTCACAGACTCGGACAAAAGGAAAGGGGGGAAATGATGTGGAATGTTATGACCTAGTTATATGCATCTCATAAAGGTCATATATTTAACATGGCCCAAAAGGAATCCCAAGGAGACCAAACAAGGTTAAATCTCTCTACAGTATTGTCATTATGGGCTGCCTGGTGTTCAAGGTTCCTGATATTCTTGATGCAAGAACATAGATCTAGTTGGGAAGGTGGAGAGGTTTCCTTCCAATGGTGGCAATCAAATATATGTAGAAGCAATCTGATGGATCTCTTAGATATGGACTCAGGGAAAAGATTTAATAGAAAGAGCGGAGGATCTAGAGGGACACCACATCTACTCCGGAAACTTGCTTAGTGAGGAGTTTGACCATCACCCAGAATGGGTTAATCAGAGGGCAGCCCCAAAAATGTGAAATACAGAACCTCTAGACAGGACGCTCTGCCAGCAAAGGGGTGGAATAGATGGGCCCATTTTATGTAAAAATTCAGGTGTGTGGTACCACAAATGATGGATTTTGTACCGATTTTCTCTGTATAAAATATAAGATGCAGTCTTGGCTGCTCTGGTCCAAACATTTCTCCATTCTACCACGGTCAGTGTTTTACCCAGATATTGTGAGCCCTCGCGGGCAGGGTCCTCTCTCATCCTGTACCAGTTGTGACTTGTATTGTTTAAGATTACTGTACTTGCATGTATTATGTATACCCCTCCTCACATGTAAAGCGCCATGGAATAAATGGCGCTATAATAATAAATAATAATAATAATAATAATACTCCTCCTGTTTGAGCATATGAGTGTCCAGTTAGGAAATCAGTGTCTGGAGTCTGTAGAATATTGTAAATACTAGATATTAAACCTTTTGTTGTTGAAGTATTTTTGCATAGTCTCTCGAAGGAGGTAGGAATGAAGGTCTGTAGAATGTGGAATAATGATGAGGCAAAGTGCCTAATTTTAATATATTGATATAGTGTAAGAGAATGAAGGGAAAATGTTGTTTTCAGTTCATCACAGGAATGTAGAATTCGCGTTTTAGAGTTGATTATGTTGGCGAAGTTAAACAAGCCAGACTGAGTCCTTACCCCTGTAACCGAGTGGGTTAAACTTTCAGGGAAATTCGGATGGAGAAGAAACATAGTAAGGGCAGAATTCGTTGATGTCAGATTGAGTTTTGTAGAGAAGACCCTCCATATATTTCTGGTGTGCATCATTGGACCTAATAGGTCTATTTGTTGGATCGTGCACCGACTGGGGGGTGGTCCTTTTTTTGCTGCGAACAGACTGGAGACAGACCACAGCAACACAACAGCATTACGACAGCTTCTACGCACAGGCCCGGGTACCTTTCACCTTCTTCTCTTTCCTTTACAGTGACGTCCCTCGCGGTTCTATCGCTGCGGCTGCCCTAGGTCTACCACCACAGCACTTCACCTGTCCGAGTCCGTCCGTCTGGTACCCCCGGGCTTCCTCTGTCCTGTGGCTCTCCTGTCAGGGCCACCCCCCTGACTGTTTCTCCTTCCAGTCCCTCTCAGAGTTCTTCCTCTCTGTCTCTTTCTCCTTCAGTCTCCTCCTCTACTGAACTCCTCCTCCGGACTGGCTTCCTTCTGGAACTTACTCTGCCTTTTTATATTCCTCTCCCTAGGAATTCCCCTCTAGAGTCCCCGTAACTCCACCCACCATGACTATGCGGTTTCCTAGCCTTAAGCTGCTAAGCCCTTTTCTCACTGCTCTCGGCCTCCATCTTGTGGCCAAACCTTAGTACTGCACCGTCTCCTTTTCCTGCTGTCCTTGGTCTCCCCCTAGTGGTCAAAACCCAGTACTTTACCATCTTCCACTATCTCTAGCTGTCTCCCCACATACATATACACCAGTTCACGTCAAGTACTTTTACAGCACATTTTGCATTCACCTTCCTGCTACAGACAGGTCCATAGATCAGTCCACTTCCCTAATATTGATGGGGGGATTGTAAGCTCCATTCCAGATCAGGGAGTTGGGGTGAGCTGGAGCTAACCACAATTTTTCAATGTCCATCCATTTCTTATAGGCAGGTTTAGAAGACCACAAAGGAATTGTGCAGCACTGTGATGCCCAATACTAATGAACAAAGTTAGGTGCCGCTAGGCCTCCCATCTTTTTATCAGCCAACATAACCAACTTTGGAATTCTATGACGCCTTCTTGCCCATATGAAATTTAAATGACTGCTTGAAAAGCATGTAAATTTCTGAGTGGGACCGATATGGGTAAAGTCTCAAAATAATTTAACATTTTGGGAGGATAGTAATTTTATTGCTGAAATGCGTCCAAATAGTGAGAGAGGGAGTGATTTTCAATTTATCTATAAGGATCGCATTTCTGTATATAATGGAGGGAAATTGTTCTCGTATAAAGTGGAGTATGAGGTTTTGAGATTAATTCCTAGGTATTTGGGAGAGGTGGTGCGCCAGTGGTATTTAAAGTTACTTTGGAGGTGATCTAAATGGGAAGCTGTGTAATTTTTAAGGAAGCTCTTCAGCACCAAATTCAGCACATGCGTCAGGCAAGGGATGTGCGGCAAATCGGCTAGGCCCAGGGCTGCTATGAGATTTTGTCCGTTATTGCACACCACCTGGCCGGGCTTGAGGTTTATAGGCACCAACCAGTCATCTGTCTGTTTTTTGATCCACATCCACAGATCCTGCGTGGTGCGGGATGTTTCCCACAAACATATGATGTTCAAACCACCCTGCTGTAGATTCCCCCTGGCTGTGCTGAAGTTTGTCGAGCAGGCGTTACATTGATCGGATGAGGAGGCAGAGGATTAGGCGGTGGAGGAAGAGAAGGCACCAAGAGCAGAGAAACGTCCAGCCATCCTTGGTGGTGGTAGGACATGTGCCAAAACGCCTTCTGCCTCAGGCCCAGCCGCCACTACATTTACCCAGTGGACAGCTATTACCTCCCTTATCAATTCGTTTGATGACTTATCTGATTTATCCTCTTCAACACTAACTTACAGCACAAGTCTGGTAGAGATTGGGCTGTATCCATTTCAATTCCTCCAATTTATGTTTAATAGGAATATTAATCACCCAGTGGCATTCATGAAACATATATGTGGCGCCCCCAGGAGTATGGTCGCCACAGTGGCATTACCTTCCTCCTAGGGTGTGTGATGTCATGCTTGGAAGCAATGAAGGGTCTCTCTATCAGTTAAATACAACACACAGCACAGTTCCCACTCCAGGCCAGCAGAGGGAGCTCTGAACCAAAACTGGGGGAGGAGCTGCTCTCTGGGGGCCAGGAAGGGGAAATGAGTCAGTTCGTGTGAGGAGGGAAACGTGTGTGGACGTGAGAAGAGCTGGAAGATTGAGCAGAGTTCAGGCTCACTTCTAGCTGTAGCGCATGTTCTGGAGTCCGTTCTCCAAGGTTTTACGGATACTGATGTTCCTGCAGCAGAAACCGGAGGAATAGGAAGCTGTAAATGCTCTGTTCCCACATAAGACTCAGAGGCACAACAGCAACATGTGAGCCAGAAGAAGAAGGCTACAGCTGTCTGCCATATGAGGGAGTTCTAAAAGAGAGCAAGCAAGAGGAACTTCAGTGTAACACAGTACTGCAAGTACCTCAGATAAGCGCTAGAAAGGAGACTACACAACCCATCTGCATAGAGAGATTCCTGAGTTGCTTCCAAGTTGGCCAGCCTCTGTTCCATCTGTAATCTGGATCCTGGACTGCACTTGCAAAGCAAAGTAAAGGTAAAGGAAATTGCACCCTGTTGTGTCATTGCCTTCTTCCTGTAACCCCTTCAGCACTGCTACATCTCTGTGCCTAACACTGCACCCTCTTCCTCAACACCTATTACCACTGCCCTGGGACCACAGCCCTACCTGTGGGGAGCTATTACATCTTGCTGCCTTATACCATCTGTCCCAGAGGATCTGCCTGCAGCGTCGGCTTAACCCCTTCATTGCCGATCACCACAGGTGGCGTCACGTATCATCCACTTATAAACTTTAACCTGCCATGCTTAACCCCTTTTACATGGACGCCCAGGGCCACGGACCGGGCCACCGCTACTGTGACACTTCCCTCTGAGATACCGGCCCGGTACCGAGTATCCCACGGCCCTGACGGGCAACCCATATGGATTATTTCTAATTGTTTTATCTACAATGGATTGAGATGTACAAATCTTTCTCTGAAGCAAATCATAATACTCCAGAAATGTGTAGGTGCAATAATGCTTCCTATAGCAATACCAGATAACTGTTTGTAAAATGCTCCACTAATCACCTGCCGTGCCTCGCACAGTCTCACCAGCATGTGGAAGATGGAGTTCTACCTTGTGAGTGTGGCGCCCCTGAGGGTCCAGTTGCCACAGAGGTACCGCACCTCACCCAGAGGTGTGGTACCCCATTCTCAGGTAAGGAGGGAGCACCACCCTGGACTCAAACACCTGCATCCAACACACACTATATCTGCAGGGCACCCTGGACGTACCATGAGGGAGGATGGTCTTATCCCTGGCAGGGTACTAAAGGGTGTCGGGAGGTGGGTGGAGAAGGTAGGAAGAGAGAGGAGGAGCTAACAGAGCAGGAAAGAACACTGCAGTGAGACTGAGGAGAAAGCGAAAGTAAACAGATGTGTGGTGAAGCAGCTCCCTGTCAGGAGGATCTGCAGAAGGAGAGAAAGAGACAGAAAGAAGCTCCCGGAGAGCAGAAGGGGTCTTAGGGGCATGGGAAGTGCAGATGCCACCCGTGGGCCCCCATCCAGTATTGGAGAGACCAGGTTGCATGGGGGTGCTGGCCACAAGCCTAGTGGAAAAATAATCAGACTCAACTAGCAAGCCGGCGGCAGAGGCACCTGTAGGTGTTTCAGCCACAAGCCACAGTTATCTTCGCCGGAAAGGCAGCCATAAGGGAGAAAGAGGACGCAGAGAGGACGTCACCTGACAAGGTCCGTGGCTGCTGGCCTGGGACACTGGCTGTGAGGTGTTGGGCAGAAGAGGTGGAAGGCCAACACAGTGAGATGGCCAGGAGAGGCATATACTGAAGGAAGTCCTGGAAAAGTATATCCTGATCTATATGGGAGTTTGCTGGACCCCTCACCTGGAGGATGCAGCACCAAGCGGGCACCTATGCATGCCTGAACAGTGAATAAACCTTGGAACTGCACCCTGCTGTGTCCTCTATTTATTCCTGCGTCACCTGCCCTGCACCACATCCCATAAAATCACCTTTAACATCTACATCCAAGCTGCCCTGGGATACAGCTATACCTGTGGAGAGCTAAACCATCTCTGCTGCCCTGTCATCATCCCAGAGGTTCTGCAAAGCAGCGTCGGTCCCCTGACCGAATACAACAGGTGGCTTCACTAATACTTTATTATAAACTTAACTTTATTTTTCCTGTAAATATCCCTTTAATTGGACACCCAGGTCCACAGACCAGGTCACAGCTGCTGTGACACATCCCCTTTAAATACCGGCCCAGTACCGAGTATCCCCACTGGGATCCATGGGTACATCTCATATGAGGCGGGGAGCTGGAAGGCAGAAGTGACGCTGCACCGCAGACAAGCGAGCAGCAGCAGGGTGAGAACGCCAAAAGCAAGCACACACACCACCCACACTTTCTGACAGGATGAGGAGATGGTGGATGAAGTGGAGTAGGAGGAGGAGGCAACATTGACAGCGAAAAGGCTATCGAACGGTTTTGCACCCTGATTCCTTGTTTGCTGTGCACCACCTATTCCTCAGAACTGCCCAAGTCACTTGGATGGCCTTGACTCTATGTGGGGTCCAGGACATCATTATCCTCCATTGCATCATCACACCTCTCTAGTCCGTCCTTGTCTCTGAGGCCTACTAATCCACTTCTGTCTCCACTACTCCTCCGCTTCTCCCCTCTGCAGATCCCTTCATTTTCTCCCAATTCCACAAAGTATCCACTTCACGCTAGTAACATTGACATAGAAAGCCGTCCATAATCTGTTTCCAACATATATCTCTGAGCTATTCTCCTGATATCTCCCACTGCGTAATCTCTGGTCCTCCCAAGACCTCCTTCTCTCCTACACAATCGTACATTCCTCATCCAATTGTCTCCAACACTTCTCCCGAGTATTCCCCATCCTGTAGAATTCCGTGGTCCAACACATCCAATTATCATGTAATAATAAATTATTTGAGCTAAGATTAAATGTGGGGGATAAATAGGAAAATATATTATATTATATTATTTGTGGTTTTCCCATTTGCCCTATGTGGTATAAGGTCTTATTTACAGCTGATTAACGTGTATATACTAGTGCCGCTAACCCACTTTTACATCAGATATCCCCTACATTCAGAACTTTGAAGTACAACTTGAAAACCCATGTCTTCAGAACAACTTACAGCCTGCAATGACCCCGCAGTGCAAGTGGGTTAGGTGGAAGGCAGATGTCCATGAGTCGCAGGTGCCAAATCTGCGCTTTCAGCAGAGGACCGGGTGGAAGACCAAGCAAAGGAACTGAAGGCACTTTCAGCCTACCAATCTAAAACCACTTCTACTAGTTCTGGCCCTCACCATTCATCCAGTGGTACTCGGGCCTTCAAAATTATACAGAATGTCCTGGCGCTTGTTTGCAGCAGAGGAACATGTTTAATTTGGGAGCGTAGCAGACACAAATCGACCATGCCCTCTCTCTCCCTGTAGCAGCAACAGCACCACCAGCAGCAACACAGCCACGTCCCTTATTTGATGCTCTCCTCTCCTCTGTATACAGGCCGTGTAATACAGAGAGAGAGAGTAGCCAGCAGATTATTACACTGTCTGTTTTCAGAGCACCCCCCTAGGAAAAAAAAAAAAGAGTGTTGTCCAGTTCTTCCTCCTCATCTTTCACCTACACCATGTGAGAATCATGTGGGAATAGTGGATGAGGGCAGGTATATCTCGCCCAGATACCTTTCCTATGTGGCCTAGTCTGGTCAGTATCTCACCTGGTGACTAATGAATAATGGGAGGTGGATATAAAAGGATGCCAGGTGGTTGTGTGAATATCTCAGCCTGGGGAACACAGAGAGCCTGTCTGTGTGAGAGACACACGTGAGTGAAAGCAGTGCCCACTGCAACGGTGGTTTGGCTGGACGGGAGAAGCCCGCCAGTTGGTAGTTAGGTTGTACCTTGTTTAGTTAGTGCCGGACAGGCAATGATTTGTTTTATGTTTTATTTCCTTAATGTATTGCTTTCACCATTAATAAACCTGACCCAGTGTCAGTTATACCCAGATCCCGGCTCTGCGCCTGAGTTTCATGCTGAACGCACGTGACCTTTGACCCCAGCAAAGGCGATCCCGGAGTGTTTTATCACATTGTGGTGGAGAACGCGAGCATCACGTTGCAAGCATGAGCATGGAGGATGTGGTGAAAGCGCTGGTACAGTCCACCGCCGTCCAGCAAGAAGCTAATCGGGTGATGATGGCCCAGCTGAAGGAGTTGGTGGACATAACAGCTACCGATCGTTCGCTTCTCCAGCAGGTGGCGCAGCGCCTGGCAAGCTTACCTGAGGTTAACCTGGAGTCGAGAGTGATTCACGTGAGTCGGTACTGGCAGAAGATGACGACCGAAGATGACGTCGAGGCATACCTGACCACGTTTGAACTGACAGCGGTGTGAGAAAAATGGCCCGTTTCTTTCCGGTGAGGCCCAAAAGGCTTATTATGACTTAGAGCCTGAAGCTGCGCAGGACTTTAACAAACTGAAAGCCGAGATCTTGGCCCGGCTAGGAGTGACGACCGCTGTCCGTGCACAGAGAGTGCATCAATGGACTTATCAGCCGGATAAACCACCGCTGTCACAGATGTTCGACCTGATCCACGTGACGAAGAAGTGGCTACAACCCGAGGTGTTGACAGCGCCAGAGATAATTCAGAGAGTCGTCATGGACAAATACCTGAGAGCTCTACCGCCAGCCCTGAGGAAGTGGGTAAGCCATGGAAATCCTACGACGGCAGATCAACTGATGGATCTGGTAGAACGTTACTCCGTGGCGGAAGGACTCCGAGACGACGCTACCCCTCCGCGTTCTTCATCATCTCCACGTGGAACCGGTAAGACTGTTCCAGGGAGTAGGGGAGAAGGAAAAATCCCTAAGACAGTGGGGGAGGAAACCGGGACTGCCCGCAATGCGAGCCCGAGAGTAACGAACTAAGGTCTAAGCAAGGGGCCCGTTAGGTGTTTCCGCTGCCAAGAGATGGGCCACATTGCTGCGAACTGTCCGGTCACTGCTGAACCCATGCAGTGCGACGTCACAGACTCTAAAAACCGCATGTCTATGGTTGCACGGGTAGTGAGTGTGAATGCCGGTCAAAATGATGTGGAAAAACACTTGTGTGATTTAACTGTTGATGGCAAAAATGTGGTGGCATTGTTAGACTCGGGAAGTGTGGTGACTCTGGTGAAGGCCAGTCTGGTGTCAGCCCCGACTGGACCATCAGACAAATTTTCTGTAACGTGTGTGCATGGAGACACCTGTTCGTACCTCACCACGGTCATATGCATTACTACTTCCTATGGGTCTGTGCAACATAAAGTGGGACTCGTCCCTGCGTTACTGCATGATGTTATCTTGGGCTGGGATTTTCCCCACTTCTGGCAATTGTGGGAGAATCAGTTGATGCCCTCGGGTAATAGTGTACATGATTCTTCTCCCAGGGCGCGTGTGGGTCCCGAACCCCTGGAAGAGGTCTCCCTGGAAGACTCGGGGGGAGAGTCTGCTGGAAATGACCTGCAGTTCCCGTTTTCAGTCATGGCGGGTGATACGGAGAAGACCAGGGAAGAGGAGGAGGCCGACAGCCGTCCACCTCCCCATTTGCCGGATTTGGAAGTTCAGAAAGATGACTTCCAAAGCGAGCAAATAAAGGATCCTACTCTTTCTCAGGCTAGGACAAATGTAAAAGTGATAAATGGGGTACTCGTAGAACCTGGCTCTAGGCTGGCATATCCTTACATGGTCCTGGAGAATGATTTACTATATCAGATAGAGAAAAAGGGGGAAGACACGGTGCAACTATTAGTCGTGCCAAAACGCTATCGGCGGCAGGTGCTGGACCTGGCCCACGGACATGTGATGGGAGGTCACCTGGGTTTCCAGAAAACCACCGAAAGGATATTACACTGCTTTGTTTGGCCAGGCATCCATCACGATATTCGTGTATATTGTGAGTCTTGTCATGACTGCCAAGCCTCTGCGCCTAAGCCCGGTTCTGTAGCCCTTTGGTACCCCTACCTATTATTGAGGTCCCGTTTGAGAGGATTGGGATGGATTTAGTTGGGCCCCTTCCACGGTCTGCACGTGGACACCAACATATCCTGGTCATCTTGGATTATGCCACTCGTTACCCGGAGGCCATCCCTTTGCGTAACACGGCCACCAAGACAATTGCCAAGGAACTGGTGCATGTGTTTAGTCGGGTCGGTATACCAAAACAGATACTCACCGACCAGGGGACCCCCTTTATGTCCAGGGTAACGAAGGAGCTCTGCCGGTTGTTAAAAATCGAACCGTTACGCACATCCGTGTATCACCCTCAAACAGACGGGTTGGTCGAACGGTTCAATAAAACTCTGAAGCAGATGCTGAGAAAGGTGATAGACAAGGATGGGAAGAACTGGGACTATTTACTTCCGTATTTGCTTTCTGCCATCAGGGAAGTGCCCCAGTCTTCCACGGGGTTCTCGCCTTTCGAGTTATTGTACGCCCGACGTCCTTGCGGACTGTTAGACGTCGTCAAAGAATCCTGGGAGGGTCAGGTCACTCCGTTTAAAACGGTGATAGATCACGTATCCCAAATGCAGGACCGTATTGCGGCGGTTATGCCTATCGTCAAAGAACACATGATGCAGGCTCAGGGAGCCCAAAAAAGAATTTATGATAGGGGCGCCAAGATCCATACGTTTGCACCTGGAGATAGGGTGTTGATCCTGGTCCCCACGGTGGACAGTAAGTTCCTAGCAAAGTGGCAGGGCCCCTTTGAGATTAAGGAAAGAGTTGGTGAAGTAAACTACAAAGTATACCAGGCAGGTAAACGGAAACCTGAACAGGTTTATCATGTAAATCTGATAAAACCCTGGAAAGATCGGTCTGCCTTGTCAGCGGAGCTGGCCCGTCCCGTCTGCTTGCATACCGTACTGCAGAGACTCTCTCGGAGCGGCAAAAGAGGTCAGGCAGTTTCTACTTCACAACCAAAAGTTTTTCTCAGAAAAACCCGGGCAGACTACGCTAATGAAACATGACATCGTAACGGAACCTGGTGTCACTGTTCACGTGAAACCCTACAGAATTCTGGAAGCGCGCCGTGAAGCCGTTTCCCGAGAAGTGAAGGAAATGTTAGAGTTAGGTGTCATTGAGGAATCGCACAGTGCTTGGTCCAGCCCGATTGTGTTAATTCCTAAACCGGGCGGCACAATCTGGTTCTGCAATGACTTCAGGAAACTGAATGCGGTCTCAAAATTTGATGCCTACCCTATGCCCCGGGTTTACGAGTTAATATATCGGTTAGGAAAAGCCCGGTATATTACGACCCTAGACCTAACAAAGGGGTATTGGCAGATCCCTCTGGCGGAGGCTGCCAGAGAAAAGACGGCATTTGCTACGCCGGAAGGTCTGTTTCAGTATGTGTATATGCCGTTTGGACTGCACAGAGCACCGGCGACCTTCCAGAGACTGATGGATCGAGTCCTGAGGCCCACATAGGCAGTACGCTTCGGCCTATTTGGATGACATTGTTATTTACAGCTTGGACTGGGAGACTCATCTCCAGAAAGTACAAGCTGTGATTGACGACTTGTGGGAGGCAGGTCTAACCGCGAACCCCAAGAAATGTCACATCGGGCTAGAAGAAGCCCGGTATTTGGGGTATGTAATTGGGAGGGGTGTTGTTAAACCCCAGGTTGATAAGATTCAAGCGATTCAGGACTGGCCGCAACCTGTCAACAAGAAGCAGGTGCAAGCCTTTCTGGGGATCGCCGGCTATTATCGCCGGTTCATACCCAATTTTGCAGCCATCGCTACCCCCTGATGGATCTTACCAAAGGGAAAGACTCCGTCATGATTAAATGGAATTTAGCTGCTGAAGAAGCCTTCCATAGCCTAAAACGGGCACTTTGCTCTCAACCCGTACTGGTGACTCCGGACTTCCGCAGCAAGTTTGTGGTACAAACGGATGCCTCTGATACCGGTATCGGGGCCGTACTGTCACAAGTGAGGGACGGAGTGGAACACCCAGTCCTCTATCTCAGCAGGAAGCTGAATAAACATGAGCAAAAGTATGCGGTAGTAGAAAAAGAGTGCCTCGCCATTAAGTGGGCTCTAGAGGCCCTCAAATATTACCTGGTGGGCCGAAAGTTCAGGCTGATCACTGACCATGCCCCTCTCAAGTGGATGCACTTGCACAAGGAGCGGAATAGCCGGGTGACCCGGTGGTTCCTTGCCCTGCAGGCCTACACTTTTACGGTGGAGCACCGCCCAGGGGTACAGATGGGGAATGCAGATGCCCTGTCCCGAGTGCACTGTTTGGCGGGTGTCATTGCTTGACCAGAGTGGTCTGAGCAGAGGGGGGGATATGTGAGAATCATGTGGGAATAGTGGATGAGGGCAGGTATATCTCGCCCAGATACCTTTCCTATGTGGCCTAGTCTGGTCAGTATCTCACCTGGTGACTAATGAATAATGGGAGGCGGATATAAAAGGATGCCAGGTGGTTGTGTGAATGTCTCAGCCTGGGGACACAGAGAGCCTGTCTGTGTGAGAGACACATGTGAGTGAAAGCAGTGCCCACTGCAACGGTGGTTTGGCTGGACGGGAAAAGCCCGCCAGTTGGTAGTTAGGTTGTACCTTGTTTAGTTAGTGCCGGACAGGCAAGGATTTGTTTTATGTTTTATTTCCTTTATGCATTGCTTTCACCGTTAATAAACCTGACCCAGTGTCAGTTATAACCGGACCCCGGCTGTGCGCCTGAGTTTCATGCTGAACGCACGTGACCTTTGACCCCAGCAAAGGCGACCCCGGAGTGTTTTATCACAACCACTACCTCCTCCTCCTGCTCCACTTAGAGCTCCGCCTCCTGGTTCAAGATTATATTTTTTTCTTATTCTATGTTAGTTTAAGTTATTTCCCTATCCACCTTTGTTGGCAGGGTAAATTTCCTGCTCTTACCCCAATTTTTTTGCTTCCTTTTTCAGCCCCCTAGCCTTTACTATGACCATTTTACAGCCATTTAAAAGCACTAAAGTTGTGGTCTCCATTGACTTCTGTTGGGTTCGAGTTCAGGGTCAACTTTGGTCCTGAACAAGACTTTTCACTGTAGCGACGAACTCAAACATCCACGGGTCCGCTCATCACTAGTAGTGACTATAGGATAAGATAGACTTTGGTAAGCAGTCCAAATATAACAGGTTTAGGCTTCTTTTACACTTCGTGTTTTTTTGCGGCCCATTATTGCGGGCCGTATTGCCATAATTTTCACATTTTGCCACAAAAATCTTTTCGGATTGCCGTTTTTCTGTTTGGGATTAGGTTTTGAAAAGTTGGGTGAAAAAAACGGCGTTCCGCAAATACGTCTTCACGGTGTACCGCAAAAACAAGCTTGCGCTGTTTTTGCGGCACCATTGATTTCACCAGGGGCCGTGTTCGTAAGCTGTGAAAAACATCGAGCAAGCTCGATATTTTTTCACGGCCGTAAATACGGCCCTCACGGCCATACGGCGCTCCGACTAATTTTTGCAGGCCGTTTTTGCGGCCCCATAGAAATCTATTGGGGCCAAAAAAACACGGCAAGTGTAAAAGAAGCCTTAATGTATGAAAATGTAATGCATAGTGTTGGTAAAAGTATATCTGTCAGCTACAGACATTGTTAAGGTTTGGGACTAGCCCTTAGTTGGATGGGAAAGCCAAAGTAAAAAGGGACGGCTTACCAATAGCAGATCAGATAGGGAAGTAACCAAGGTCAAGTTCAAGTTGCAGGGGGCAAGTATCTATCGTTCGTAGCAGTGGGAAGCCTTATTGGAATCCCTTGCAGACATTTCTGCAACATTCAGACCTCAGGGCTCGGTACAGGTACTACGAAGAGTGCATTATACTCTGCCATGTGGGAGACAATGAATGTGGAATCACGTGAAGGGAAGGTATCGGATCCTAGGTGCCCTGTGGAACTGGAAAGGAAATCCCTGGTAGCACATAGAGACTGGGACACGATTTTTATGTTAAGTGTCAGGGCGTTATGGAGCAGCAGCTCATCCATGGGTCACTTTCCACAAATGAAGAAAGAGAAGTTCCAAGTCATGACACCAGCTTAAAAACTGTCACCAATTAGAAAGCAATTCTGCCACTTAGAGAAAAAAAATAATATCAGCTGGTTCAATTTATGGCCTATAAAGAGATGTCTCCTTAACGAGGTGCCACACAAAAAAAATCTCATGATCAATAAAACCAGCGAGCTGTCTCAAGACCTTTGCAGATTTATTGATGCAAAACATACTGATGGCATTGACAGAAGAATTGTTGTGAGTTCATTTTCCCCTTCACCATTGAAGTCTGATGAACTCCCTCTTCTGGTGAAGGAAGGTAGTGAGGCTGATTACCAAACACCTGGGTACGATGATGATGACTGGGTGATGGGAATTGCTGACTGGATATAAGGCAGCTGACGCCCTTCTGCCTTGCTGGTGATCTCTCTGAGGGATTCTAGGAGACCAGTCTGATTCCTGCTCCTCAAAAGCTAAGTTTTCTGCACTGCTTTTTGCATTTGTGTTTTGTTTTGTTTTGCCTTGTTTTTCTGAATTTCTGCCATTCCCTGCTGGGGTGAGTTGAATTCCTTTTTGCTCTGTCTTCAGAAAATACCTGAGTGCTGATATAGTCTTTTTGAAGCCTAGCGTCTTCAGGGCCTTTTTCCCTATCAATCTGTTGGCCCTTGTTTTGATAGGGTTTTTGGCAGATTGCAGACAGCAGCTTTCCTATCCTGTCCTATTTAGTTAGCTTGGGCCCCATCATTTGCTCAGCCTATCTTTCTATCTGTGTGAGTGTTTTTTCATCTTGCTTCACCGTTATTATATGTTGGGGGCTGCCTGTTGCTTTGGGGTCTGCTCTGGGGCAGTTTAGATTTCCCTTTCTGTCTTTAGGCTATGTAGTTCTCCGGCTGTGATCGAGGGGTCTAGGGCACCGTAGGAACTCCCCACGGCTACTGCTAGTTGTTGTTGATAGGTTCAGGGATCTGCAATCCGATAGCTGCCAACTTCTCTGGTTTTCCGGACTTAGCTAGTATTTCTGTTTTTGCCTTCTACGGTGATTCATTCATAACAAGAATGATCTAAACTACTGTACGTTCCAGTGAACACTGATGGTGATGGTGATGGTGCCATAATCCCAAAGTGGAAGGAACATCATTTCACCATAAATCGTCCATGACCAAGTAATCCTTGCAAGATTTCCCACCTAAGCAATGCATGTGTCTAGTTTCTCCATACAGGAGGCTTCTTGAAGCTGTCATCACCAACAAAGTATAAAATAAATTTCAGTAAACATGTTTAATAATTCTTCCCTGTGTCATTTCTCAATATTATACATACTTAATGGACAGCTATGGTGATTTCTTTGCCTGTGTGGATTGGATGAGCTGTTACCGATATCTGGTGAGAATTTCATGTCAATAGCACCTTTAGAAATATATTTACTTAGAAAATTGGTGATGGGTTCAATACTTATTCTCACTTGCTGTATGAGCCTTTTTATTTAGTGCTTATTTTTATGGTTTTTACCAAAGGGGGTAAATATGCAAAACAGCCTAAAGACACACCCCTGAGCATCCTGTGAGCCACGCCTCCTTGTAAAGATCTTAAGAATTACCACTAAATAAAAAGCCCCATATGTCTGGAATCATTTGGCGGATATAAAAATAATAATAAAATAAAAGCAGGGTAGTATTAGGAGTAAAAAAGGGAAAACTGACCCCTTTTGACCTGCTGACAGATCCTCTTTAGGGGCGTTAAAGGTCTGTTCAGTTAGGTCTATGAGATAACTAAAGGGAGAAGAATTCTGCATTGATATGGTCCATTGCTTATAGTCCATGTTAAGTGTTTTTTAGATTTATTTTTTATTTTTTTAAATTCCAGCCAAAAATATTGTCTCAATGTGAACCTTTCACTATACATTCATGTGATATAGTGTGGCGCTCGTCGAGAACAAATTTCTTTATTGTTTGATTGATCTACATTTGGCATTTGGCACGTGCAAAATAAGAAAGTGGAGACGTCGGCCTTGGCCAAGAATATTAACTGACCCTGTTTTATTTGGTACATCTGGCACCCAGGAGGAATGGGCAGAGATCATTACCATATGAACCATTGACTAATGCCTATTAATAAGTGCCGCGGTGGTCCGTGCCTCGCTCTGTGCTGCAGATCAGCTCATGAACAAGTCAGTACATCGGCAAATGAGGGGGGAAATGCGGACTGTAATATTCGGGGAACATTTGTATGGTTAGGTCTTTTTTTAATAATATTTCAAGTCTTGGTAGGACTGCGCAAATAGACACCATTTGTCAACTGAATTTATCACATAACAAAGTTATATGCTATTAAATCATGTTTTTTTTTCCCATAATGTACATACGGTATATTTTTTTAATCTATTTTTAGCTTTATTTTACATATAATAACTTGGAATGTGGCAGTTCTTACTATGGCCACTAGAGCACAATACTGTATTTGTCGCTCACTCGTTTGCTTTGCTGTGTAGACTGGGACATCATGAACAGAGTCATCTCATATGAAGACAGCTCGATCATACCATTTGAGTACTAGGTAAGGCAAAATGGCAAAACTTACACGCTATATTCCCAAAGATAAGGTATCATATGTAGCTCTACTGCTGCTCACTGGTCTTTGGGGGAGGCGCTATACTCCATACTTCCTGGAAACTGTAACAGTCTATGACGTTACTCTTTCAATTGACGCCCATTTATTTCAGAAACAGGGTACATTTTTCCAAATATAACACATTAAAATAAAAATTGCTCCATAACAGAGTGTAAGCGAACGCAGTATGCTCAGCATCGCCTCAGGACCTACTGCGGCACCATACCAGTTTCTTAGTCCTTTAGCAAAGGCTCAATCCAGGAGGTCTGCACACCTCCCTACACAGACATGTGTGAGACAAACAGGTCTCAATTTACAAAGTGAGCCACACCCAGGGGTGGAGCCAGATATGGTGAGCAGCAGTCTCTCCCAACTGTTCAGCTGCTCATGATCAAACTGTCATGACCAATTAACCCCTTTTAATCCTATATATGATAAAGCTTTTCTCTAGCTTTATCTCCCATCCACTAGGTGTCCTACAGCCAGCTTACAATATTACTTAGGCTACTTTCACACTTGCATTTTTTTTGCGCTGCGCGCGCAGTGCGAGCTCGCATAAATAACGCACAATGCGTTTTTATGCATTTTCTTGGGTTTTTTTAGCATGGTTTTTACAAAAAAGCATGCTTTTTTTGCGCTGAAGTGCGCATTACCATGTCAACGCTCCCATAGACTATAATGCGTTTTTGGGTGAATTTTGTGCGCATTGTGTGCACATGTGTTTTTTTGAGACAGGTCGGACGCATAAAAAATGCAACAGGATGCATTTTGTGCGCCCGGGCGCACACTACAAAAAAACGCATGCGCATACAAACGCGTACAAACGCATGACTATGCGCACCCATGTTAAGTATAGGGGAAAAAACGCATGCGCATGTTTGCGCAAAAACGCAGCGCAGAAAAGCGCAAGTGTGAAACCAGCCTTAAATATGCTTTTATATAAACCATCCATTGTAGCTCTAGCAGGATGTTTATGGTTGTTGTCCTGTTGGAAAGTGAACCTACGCATCAGTCTCAAGTCTTTTGCAGTCTGTAACAGGTTTTCTTCAAGAGATTGCCTTGTATTTAGCTCAAACCATCTTCTCATCAACTCTGACCAGCTTCCCTGCCCCTGCCGAAGAAAAGTCTCCCCACAGCATAATGCTGCTTCCACCACCATGTCTGACGGTGGGGATGGTGTCTTCATGGTGTTCAATGTTAGTTTTCTGCTACATATAGAGTTTTGCATTAAACCCAAAAAGTTGTACTTTGGTCTCATCTGACCAGACCACCTTCTTCCACATTCTGTCTGTGTCACCTACATGGCTTGTGGAAGAAGCTGGTCTAGTCAGACGAGACTAACATGTCTAATTTGTCAAAATAAGAAATTGGGATTTTTTTTTGTCGCCATTTTCTGAGACTGTTAGCATTTTTCTTTTTCAGATGATGCTGTGTAAAAGAGTTTTTTTTGCACAGTGAACTGTTGATTTTAAAAACTTTTTTACTTTATTTTTTAGTTCCTTTTACTCTTTGATAGATTACTTTATATACCGCAGTATTATAGTATTGCAGCATAAAGGGAAAATAATTTGTCTGCTAAGAATTCAGTCTGTGTTTGGACTTCACAGGAGTACCAAGATGGCAGTGACAGTGGCCTTCGGCAGACCCCTTTTCTGCCAATGTAACCTATTGCTGTCCTGCCATCATATTTGTGGGGCCAATGGGAAGCATTGTACCAAGAACTGCTCCATTTAACAGCAGTATCTAAACGGTTAACAGCAGTTAAATGGTTAACAGCAGCGATTGGAGCTCCTGAACGGTGTTAGAGACAGATGCCAGCTATAAAAGACAGCGGCCATGTACCGGGTGTTAATAAAGCTCAGCTCCTGAGCCCCATCCAGACTTTTGTAGACTTCGGCACAGATGTAGTGTTGTATAATTTTTGCTAAGAGGCAAAAGTGGCATTTTAAGCACTGATTCTTATGGAGTATTCATAGGATGTGACATTGAAGTCTGACGGGTGACATTACAAGTGTGTGAGACTTGGGGTACCCAGACCCTCTTTGTGTTGAACAACAATGCCAGCAGAGGTCTAAGATTTTTTATGAGACTGCTGATGCTGGAAAATATATATTTAATAGATTTAACTTAAAAATCTAATTTAAACAATATATACTTTTCTGATGACACATTCCCTATAACCTGTAGCAGTATCATGAGGTTAGAGGAGCGTTCCAGTATAATACTACAGTGTGGGACTGTAATCCTACTGTAATGTCAGGTGTGGACGAGAGAATCGGGACAATTATACTAATCACAATGTGATCTGTTTCTCTCTGATAAGTAGAAAATGGAGAAAAGGATTTCCTCGCCGTGTTCCGAGGATTGGTGAAGTTTTATCACTTGGACCGGGAGAAAAGCGTTCCATTCCCCTGATGAAACCTCTGATGTAGACGTGAACGTTGTCATGTAGAAGAAATTTAAAAAAAAAAGATTTTATTGATAAAAATTATTTTCTTTTTGCCATAAAAAATACATACCGTATCTACTAATGGGGGGTCATTGAAAAATTCAACTTTTACGACTTAAAAGAAAAAAATGCAAAAATGGCGTCTCTCGCAACGCAGTCACGAAAAACCAAAATATTGCTGCTTCCTAAAAGTCCGACCAAGGTTGTGATCTCAGTGGGTTAAAGAGGGGAAAATGAGGCACGAGACCTTATGTTGTTGTTAACGTTGGAAAGTGTGTAAAGCGAGAAGCAGGTGTGAAACTGCTAAGAAAATAAGCCGTCCATCAGTCAAGACGTTAGGAAGGGCGCACCTTCACCGAGATACCCTATAATATCCCTGTATGCCTTGTGTACGGTTCATTTCATACTTTATAGCCAAAATGAACATACTCTGAAGATTATCTGGAGAAGGCGTACATCTATAGAAGAAAAGTGAAAACACAGCTTTGGATAGACTTTATACTATATTTCCAGAGCAGTGGGTGTTAAAAGCTCCCAGAATCATATTTTGTGGGTTATATTATAGTGTGGCTGGCATCCAGCTGGAAAGGACTTCTGAGATAAGACTGTCCCTTTTTTTTGTCAGATGGTCTCAGCCAATCAGTAATGTCGAGAGCACTCACGGCACTGCCCATTGGCTAGGATCTGCCAATTGACAGGAAGCAATCATTTTCAGCTGGATGCCAGGAATATAATAAAGCCCCAGAGTGCCACTACATGTAGCTGTTCACGATGAGATTTCAGCTTCCAAATGTTTCTGAGCACCATTTGTAGACGATGGGCAAGTGGCACCCACGGCTCATACATAGAAAAAAGGAGATATTCAGTTTTTCACTTTCTTTTCACAGCTACACCTAGAACCGAATGTATGGTATGAGGAGCAGACTGCAGTAAGGACATGATTCAGACTGTTCCAGATCCATCAGCTCACATCAAAGTAAGTCATTGATAGTAATATCAGTGCATAATATTATTCAAATATCTGTCTGTGAATTTTTGTACATGCAGTCCCCTATATAGCAAGTTATTTTTCTCATTTAGTTCCCCAAATCACCTTTAATGTTAAGGGTCATATCTCTAGGATCGCATCACTTAACGGTAAGCCATCATCAGGAGTGGACCTATTGTTTAAATCAGTCTTTTGCGTTACATGGTGCCTGATAAAGGGAATCTGTCAGCAGGTTTTTGGATGTAATCTGAGAACATTATGATGTAGGGGCTAAGACCCTGTTTCCAATGATGCGTCACTTACTTGGCTGCTTGCTCTCATTTTGATCTAATCCCTGTTTTCTCTACTGGAGATCTAGCAGCTCTCTGAATGCTGAGCTCTGTGTAACCCCGCCCACATCACTGATTGGTAGCTTTCTGTGTACACTGTGCATAGGCGAAAAGCTACCAGTGATGGAGGCGGGATTTTACAGAACAAGATGAGTAGGAGGCAAGAGACACCTAGTTATTTAGTGATAATCTCCTGTTGATAAAACATTGATTTTATTGAAACAAAAGAGTGGGTCCCAGATGTCAGACATATTCAAGCACTATGCCATCACTTTCTGTTCTAGTTGGATCCCTTTAATGGAGTATGTTCTATCTTAAAAAAAGCTATGTTATCCTGTGCACTGAAGAAAAGTAAAGCAACTGTCTAATTAATCTTTATAATGTTCTACTGTTTTGCTGCTGCAGACTCTATAAAGTCCTTTCCTTTGTCTTGTTGAGTGATCTTCAAAAAAACAAAATATACATATCTGTGAGAGCTTCTGATGGCTTTTTTTAATCTGACTTTCTTCATTTAGTGTTAGAGATGGCAGCAGGCAAGAAAAGTGGGTTGTACTCAGATCTGCAGTGGAAAGAGAAAGTATCTAAAGTCTTTTGGAGGGCAGACAAAACAGAGAAAGAGTACATGTAGAGGAGAAAGGTGAAGGATACTAACTGTGCTGATATATGAAAGCCAGGGAAGGCAGTAGCACACTGGATATGCACAAAACTCACATCCAGCCTAGAGTTGTGAGAGAGACACTCCTGCTGGAGAAAAATGTGAAACAGGCTGCAAACTGCATATATATATTTACTAAGATTGTGCTGTGATTTACTGCTGGGAGAGGGGAGAGGAAGAGCTGTATCATTCATAGTCTGAATACAGAGAAACTAGTAAACTCAGATGGAAAAGCTGAAGCTTTTTCTAAAATGTCACAGATTTTGGCAAACAGTCATCAGCAGGTACAAAATGAGTCAAAAAGTAGAAAACAAAAAGTTTTTTTAACCCCTTCATGACGGAGCCCTTTTTCATTTTTGCGTTTCTGTTTTTCGCTCCCCTTCTTCCCAGAGCCGTAATTTTGAACAATACCATTGGTTTTAGCATGTTGTGTACTGGAAAAAGGAAAAAAAATTCCAAGTGTGGTGAAATTGCAAAAAAAAGTGCAGTCCTACACTTGTTTTTTGTTTGGCTTTTTTACTAGGTTCACTAAATGCTAAATCTGACCTGCCATTATGATTCTCCAGGTCATTACGAGTTCATAGACACCAAACATGTCTGGGTTCTTTTTTATCTAAGAGGTGGAAAAAAATTCCAAACTTTGTTTAAAAAAAAATTGCACCATTTTCCAAGACCTGTACGTATCATCTCCCTTTTTTTGTGTTCTTGGGTTGTGTGAGGGATTATTTTTTGCGTGCTGAGCTGACGTTTTTAATGATACCATTTTGGTGCAGATACGTTGTTTTGATCACCCGTTATTGCATTTTAATGCAATGTCGCGGCGACCCAGAAAAGTAATTCTGGCGTTTTGACTTTTTTCTTGCTGATCAGGTTAATCCTTTTTTAATTGATAGATCGGGTGATTGTAAATGCGGTGATACCTAATTTGTGTAGGTTTGATTTTTTTTATTGTTTTATTTTGAATGGGGCAAAAGGGGGGTGATTTGAACTTTTATATTTTTTTTTATATTTTTTAAAACTTATTTTTTACTTTTGGCATGCTTCAATAGTCTCCATGAGAGACTAGAAGTTGCCATAACCCGATCGGCTCTGCTACGTAGAGGTGATGATCAGCTCGCCTGAATATACAGTATGTAACAGATTTGCTGACTTGCCATGAGCCCTGACCACCGGGTGGCGCTTATAGCAGTCCCGGCACTGACAACCATAGAGGTCTCCAGGAGACCTCTGGTTGTCATGCCAACCCACTGGTGACCTGCGATCACATGAAGGGGGTCACCAGTGGGGGGGGGAGATTTCCAGCCTGATGGCCGCAAGAGTGCGTTAAATGCCGCTGTCAGAGTTTGACGGCGGCATTTAACGGGTTAGTAGCCGCGGTTGAATTGCGACCTCAACTGTTCGGGGCACATCTCAGCTGTTCAAAACAGCTGACATGTCCCGGGAAAGATGTGGGGTCACCGCCGGAGCCCACATCAAAAGGGGGGACACGACATGCGCTGTACATGTACGGCGCATGTCGTGAAGGGGTTAAAAAGTTATATTTTATCAAAAATAGCACCACTTTTCTTCATTAAGATTTGAGGGTCCTCAGTGGTTGACAGCTTTTAATGGCAAACTGAAAAGATGGTAACACATTGCAAGCTTTCCAGACTACTCCGGTCTCTTCATCAGGCAAAAAATAACACTAAATCTGAAGAGTCACCTATTTATACACAACAGGACACAGGAATAATGCAATAGAGGAGACAAATGACGTGAAGCAGAATTATCATTTTGGGAGCGGGATTATCTCTTATTGTTTAGGAATATTTCTTTTATTTCTTTTAACTAGTGCCACTTGTGGTCACAGGCTGTCACTGGTATTGCTACAACATTTTATAATGAAAGAATGTGAAGCTTTTTAGAAATTGGTTATTTAAAAATAAATAAATAAAACAGCACCACTCTTTTTGCCACTAAAAAAAGTTTTAAAAATATTTTTTATTTTTCCAAATTTAGGCTGTGGCTACTATTGTGTTTCAGCCCCATTTACTTGCAGGGGGATGAGCTGCAATACCGCAAACAGCCTATAGCTAAGGTGGCGCTGTTTCTTAAAAAAAAGTGCATTTAAAAAAAAAAAATCTTGGAACTCCGTATATGGAAAAGTCTTCAAATTTAATATAAAATGAGAAATATCTGTGACATGTAGGGCATATACATATTCAACTCTTTTTGTTATTGTTGCTGCAAGGCCGATTAAATATCAGTTCGCCAATCCTAAAATATCTGCTAATCCGGCATCTTTGGGAGCGGGCGCACCATTACTGGATATGGAAATATGTGGCATTCCTTACTGCTCCGTATTAAATTTTATCCCCAAAGAATTTGCCAGTGCACCGGGCAGGGTAGCAGATATAAAGCGTTGGGACAGCGCCGTATCTGGAACTGATTTGATTCACATCTGTAGTAAGTCCGAAAATCCGTCACAGATAAAACTTGTATCTTCTCATCCAAATAAAAACATCCTGGCAATAGGATACAGATGGGGACGGCACATGTGGTCAGTGGCCTGGATTTAAGGTAAAGCAAACTGGTATTTTCCCTTAAATGGGCAATTAAATAACGTCTAGATTTTATTGGGTGTTGATATTGAATTAAAGGATACGACCACAAATGGTCGCCATCGCCCCTGCGGGCTTCTCCCTACTCCAAACCCATCTAAATCTGTATAAGAGACGATATACAGTACATAGGAATCTTTTTGCAAAAAAAAGTCCGGGATCATCAGTGCTACAGTATAAGTCATGTCAGATAGGAGACATCATAGGACTGTGGTGGGGACGAGGGCTTGGGTTATCGGTGGACTGGTGAGAACATACCCTGATGAAGGGAGACTAATGACCTGGATTGGTGCAAACTCTAATCCCAGGAGAGAGAATCATTTCTGCATGAATCGGGGTCTGTACAAAATTCTTAAACGTTTGCAGATCCAAATGTAATTTGTTTTGGACGAATCACCAAAAATGGCCACGACATTCTTACAGATAGCGTAAGTCAGAGAAGAAGGATAACATTTACACGGGGGGGGAAGCTTGGTGGGCTCCCGCAACATGCCTTGCAGTTGCACCCACCCTATAGCACAGCCAGTCATGAGGGAGTTTAGGTCACAGGTCACTGATTACTGAGAGCCACTATAAAAGCCCAAGGAGGTGCTGCTACCATTTTGTGGGGTATATACAGTAGATAGTAGAGAGAACCTTGGAGCTCAGTCAGAGACACAAAGTGCGCAGAAAACAGATAATGTGAGAGGAAAGGAGAACAGATACATTTAATTATGAAAAATTGGAAGAGAGGGATAGAGAAAGAGGTCACTTACACTGTTTTATGGAAAGCAGAGAAAGCCTGGTCGCATGGGGAGCGCAAAGGACAAGAAGGAGGAGGGTATACTTGGTAGATTCTTCTTTTATTATGTTCCACTACGCGTTTCGACGGATAACCTCCGTTTTCATCAGGTGGCATGTACAGGAAGTGGGGAAAAAGGGAACATATAAAGGGATTGGCAGCAATTAAGGTGCAATCATTACAAACACAAGAGTAGAAAGCATGATTAGGGTAAAAGGAAGGAGAGGACATTTACACGGACATAATAAAAAACATGGTTGCAACAGTTAAAATAGGCTAAAATAAGGGGATGCATAAAAGACAATGTATGAAAAAACTGAATAAAAAGTTAAAATATACTAAAAAGGGTATAATTAAATAACTTTTTCAATGATAAGATTTAACCCCTCAGGTGCTAAGGTTCTGAGTTTAAAAATCCAGTATGTACTTACACTGTTTTAGTCAGGGAGCTGCTGTTATCAGTCCTGCAATTCACTCACTCAGTCTGTGCTTGTAGGGCACCCAGTATTGACAACTGTTGCCGCACCCAATATTGTTGTATGATGGGATTTTTTTTACAAAAAAGTTCCAGATGATCAGTGCTACAGTATAAGTCATGTCAGACAGGAGACATCATAGGACTGGGGGGACAAGGGGTTTGGGTCATTGGTGGACTGGTGAGTACATACATTGATTAAGACAGAGAAGAAGGATCACGTTTACACCAGGCCTTGCAGTTATCCCCACCCTATAGCACAGCCAATCATGAGGGACTTTAGGTCTCAGGTCACTGATCAGGGAGCTGCTGTTGTCAGTCCTGCAATTCGCTCACTCAGTCTGTGCTTGTAAGGCACCCATTATTGGCATCTGTGCCCGCACCCAATATTGTTGTATTTTCTGTGTCAAGCTGCTAGCAATAAATAGCATAAAGTGCAGAATATACACATGATACAAAAGACATATTCAGGCTCACCTGCAGATGGGTGTTTAGTGGGTGAGCTTGAACATGTCCCTTTATCATGTGTATTATCTGTACTTTATGCTATTTATTGTATGGGACTTTAATACTGTTTGCACCGTCATTTTTATTGCTATACTTCCTTTATATACGGATTATGTGTTTAGATTTAATTGCACCTTAGTATATACTATATATATATATATATATATATATATATATATATATATATATAGTATATTTATCACTTATAATCTTGGAACAATTTGTTGTCCGGTACTTTTTTATTCTGTGACAAGTTTCCTAGATGTATACATCTTTGTTATTTGGATATCAACTTTTATTGCTTCCACTTTGGGGGTAATTCTTTTTTATTGTGATCCTTCTAACAAGTAGGGACTGTCCAAAGTGAACTACATAATAAAGTCTCAAATCAGGGCGGCCCTGAAAGAGAATCTGTCAATAAGATCAATCCCCCCAAGCTAAAATAATCAAAACCTTTACATCTTCTATCGGTTGCTGCACTAACAAGAAAACAGTGGTTTACTACATATGCAAATTAGATATTAAGTGCTCTGGGCGTGACAAAGCGCTTCTCAAGCCTCTGCCTCCCTAGGTCATTTCCCCATCCAACCCAAGCCTCTTCAGCTTAATTTATAGGTCTCTGTCCGATTTCCTTGCCTGATGTAACACAGACAGTGAGCGATCAATGGGAGACAAGCTTGGGAGGCAGAGCCTCTGCATGTGCTTTGTCACACCCAGAGCACTTGTGGCTCGTGCATATTGTTTAAAATGCTGATTTTTTTTGAAAATGCAGCAACAGATAAAAGATATAAAGGTGTCGATGGATTTACCTTTCAAAGCTAATGAATAGTGCAACTTGAAGATTACAAAATATTTTTCATTAGAAAGAAATTTTGTATGCGGCAACTAAGGCACTTTCCCAGACAGGACCAGAGAGCGTCACCTATGCCATATCTGCCCCCGATGCCAACCTCTAGGAGCGTGTCTGGAGTACACAGCTACGTGAGCGCTCCGTGACCTCCGTCTCTGCACGTTTCTTATTGGAGAACAGATAATATTTACACAAGAAGGGTAGAAAGTGAAAACGCAGTCATGCCTGTAATTCAAGAAGTCCAGCAAAATACCGCCACCTGCAAGCCAGTGGGCCCGCTGTATTATTGCACAGCACTCTGCATGCTTATTATATCATTGGGGGAGATTTGGTTTGGACGGACTTTTTGCTTGTGGACCCAGTGATTCCAAGTTGAAATCCTAATGGATTTTCTTAGAGGCGAGCGTTTCCAGGAAAGGCCGGCTGCCAGGGGCCGAGTTCTTTGTGTTTGTTTACCACGCTCTGATGCCAACACTGCGAAAGACCGGCACTGCTGGATCAGCTTTCTAACCTGCTGGCAAGCGACGTCCCGCTACAGCCCACGCGTTCACTGCCGAGCAGCGCCCCTGATTGATGGGGAAATGTTTAAATATTCCCCCTTAGAAGATGGATATAGGACACTTCCTTTGATATGGAAATAACATCTTTGAAGGATTAGATTTGATTTGCCGCAGACAGAGTTTTTTGGTTGGAATAAGAAAGTCTATATTAATCTTTAACTGGAAATCAAGTGATGGCAAAATACCAGAATCTTATTACTGTAGACTTTCTGTAATCTGGCATCCAATAGTCCGGAAATGGTGATAATCCGGCAATACAAAATAATCTGGATTCTCACAGGTGCAAAGATGAGGCAACTATAATTACAGAAATGCTAATAGGACTTATTGTAAAAACATTATATTTCTAACCTTCTATGGATCCTGAGTTACATCCTGTATTATACCCCAGAGCTGCACTCACTATTCTGCTGGTGCAGTCACTGTGTACATACATTATATTACTGATCCTGAGTTACATCCTCTATTATACCCCAGAGCTGCACTCACTATTCTGCTGGTGCAGTCACTGTGTACATACATTACATTACTGATCCCGAGTTACATCCTGTATTATATTCCAGAGCTGCACTCACTGTTCTGCTGGTGCAGTCACTGTGTACATTACATTACTGATCCTGAGTTACATCCTGTATTATACCCCAGAGCTACACTCACTATTCTGCTGGTGCAGTCACTGTGTACATACATTACTGATCCTGAGTTACATCCTATATTATACCCCAGAGCTGCACTCACTATTCTGCTGGTGCAGTCACTGTGTACATACATTACTGATCCTGAGTTACATCCTGTATTGTACCCCAGAGCTGCACTCACTATTCTGCTGGTGCAGTCACTGTGTACATACATTACTGATCCTGAGTTACATCCTATATTATACCCCAGAGCTGCACTCACTGTTCTGCTGGTGCAGTCACTGTGTACATACATTACTGATCCTGAGTTACATCCTATATTATACCCCAGAGCTGCACTCACTGTTCTGCTGGTGCAGTCACTGTGTACATTACATTACTGATCCTGAGTTACATCCTGTATTATACCCCAGAGCTACACTCACTATTCTGCTGGTGCAGTCACTGTGTACATACATTACTGATCCTGAGTTACATCCTGTATTGTACCCCAGAGCTGCACTCACTATTCTGCTGGTGCAGTCACTGTGTACATACATTACTGATCCTGAGTTACATCCTATATTATACCCCAGAGCTGCACTCACTATTCTGCTGGTGCAGTCACTGTGTACATACATTACTGATCCTGAGTTACATCCTATATTATACCCCAGAGCTGCACTCACTGTTCTGCTGGTGCAGTCACTGTGTACATTACATTACTGATCCTGAGTTACATCCTGTATTATACCCCAGAGCTACACTCACTATTCTGCTGGTGCAGTCACTGTGTACATACATTACTGATCCTGAGTTACATCCTATATTATACCCCAGAGCTGCACTCACTATTCTGCTGGTGCAGTCCCTGTGTACATACATTACATTACTGATCCTGATTTACATCCTGCATTATACCCCAGAGCTGCACTCACTATTCTGCTGGTGCAGTCACTGCATACATACATTACATTACTGATCCCTAGTTACATCATGTATTATACCCCAGAGCTGCACTCACTATTCTGCTGGTGCAGTCACTGTGTACATACATTACATTACTGATCCTGAGTTACATCCTGTATTATACCCCAGAGCTGCACTCACTATTCTGCTGGTGCAGTCTCTGTGTACATACATTACATACTGATCCTGGGTTACATCTTGTATTATACCCCAGAGCTACACTCACTATTGTGCTGGTGCAGTCAATGTGTACATACATTACATTACTGATCCTGAGTTACATCCTGTATTATACCCCAGAGCTGCACTCACTATTCTGCTGGTGCAGGCACTGTGTACAGACATTACATTACTGATCCTGAGTTACATCCTGTATTATACCCCAGAGCTGCACTCACTATTCTGCTGGTGCAGGCACTGTGTACATACATTACATTACTGATCCTGATTTACATCCTGCATTATACCCCAGAGCTGCACTCACTATTCTGCTGGTGCAGTCACTGTGTACATACAATACATTACTGATCCTGAGTTACATCCTGTATTATACCCCAGAGCTGCACTCACTATTCTGCTGGTGCAGGCACTGTGTACATACATTACATTACTGATCCCGAGTTACATCCTGTATTATATTCCAGAGCTGCACTCACTGTTCTGCTGGTGCAGTCACTGTGTACATTACATTACGGATCCTGGGTTATATCCTGTATTATACCCCAGAGCTGCACTCACTATTCTGCTGGTGCAGTCACTGTGTACATACATTACATAACTGATCCTGAGTTACATCCTGTATTATACCCCAGAGCTACACTCACTATTCTGCTGGTGCAGTCACTGTGTACATACATTACTGATCCTGAGTTACATCCTATATTATACCCCAGAGCTGCACTCACTATTCTGCTGGTGCAGTCACTGTGTACATACATTACTGATCCTGAGTTACATCCTGTATTGTACCCCAGAGCTGCACTCACTATTCTGCTGGTGCAGTCACTGTGTACATACATTACATTACTGATCCTGAGTTACATCCTGTATTATACCCCAGAGCTGCACTCACTATTCTGCTGGTGCAGTCACTGTGTACATACATTATATTACTGATCCTGAGTTACATCCTCTATTATACCCCAGAGCTGCACTCACTATTCTGCTGGTGCAGTCACTGTGTACATACATTACATTACTGATCCCGAGTTACATCCTGTATTATATTCCAGAGCTGCACTCACTGTTCTGCTGGTGCAGTCACTGTGTACATTACATTACTGATCCTGGGTTATATCCTGTATTATACCCCAGAGCTGCACTCACTATTCTGCTGGTGCAGTCACTGTGTACATACATTACATAACTGATCCTGAGTTACATCCTGTATTATACCCCAGAGCTACACTCACTATTCTGCTGGTGCAGTCACTGTGTACATACATTACTGATCCTGAGTTACATCCTATATTATACCCCAGAGCTGCACTCACTATTCTGCTGGTGCAGTCACTGTGTACATACATTACTGATCCTGAGTTACATCCTGTATTGTACCCCAGAGCTGCACTCACTATTCTGCTGGTGCAGTCACTGTGCACATACATTACATTACTGATCCTGAGTTACATCCTGTATTATACCCCAGAGCTGCACTCACTATTCTGCTGGTGCAGTCACTGTGTACATACATTACATTACTGATCCTGGGTTATATCCTGTATTATACTCCAGAGCTGCACTCACTATTCTGCTGGTGCAGTCACTGTGTACATACATTACATTACTGATCCTGGGTTATATCCTGTATTATACCCCAGAGCTGCACTCACTATTCTGCTGGTGCAGTCACTGTGTACATACATTACATTACTGATCCTGAGTTACATCCTGTATTATACCCCAGAGCTGCACTCAATATTCTGCTGGTCCAGTCACTGTGTACATACATTACATTACTAATCCTGGGTTACATCCTGTATTATACCCCAGAGCTGCACTCAATATTCTGCTGGTGCAGTCACTGTGCACATACATTACATTACTGATCCTGAGTTACATCCTGTATTATTCTCCAGAGCTGCACTCACTATTCTGCTGGTGCAGTCACTGTGTAGATACATTACTGATCCTGAGTTACATCCTGTATTATACTCCAGAGCTGCACTCACAATTCTGCTGGTGCAGTCCCTGTGTACATACATTACATTACTGATCCTGATTTACATCCTGCATTATACCCCAGAGCTGCACTCACTATTCTGCTGGTGCAGTCACTGCATACATACATTACATTACTGATCCCTAGTTACATCATGTGGGGACAAATGACACTGCAAGAAACGACCTGGAAACCATCTGCAGAGACTTTGAAGACTTAGGCAAGAAAGTGAAAGAACTGGGAGCGCAGGTGGTCTTCTCTTCCATCCTCCCAGTGGATGGCCATGGAACAAGGAGGTGGAATAAGATTCTGCAGGTGAACAACTGGCTACGTCGATGGTGCCGTCAGCAACGATTTGGATTTCTGGATCACGGAGTGAACTACTTATACGATGGACTACTTGCTAGAGATGGGGTGCACCTTACGAAGACTGGAAAGCATGTATTTGGAAGTCGCCTTGCTACACTTGTAAGGAGAGCTTTAAACTAGAACAACATGGGAAGGGAAGCAAAAGACCAGAAAAAGCCATACACCTGACAAATGCTATTGAGAACTCTGCTATTAGAAGTGGAAAGGAAGAACAAAGACGAAAGAATCTAATTAATAAAAATATTGGAGAAAGAGAAACCAATCACAAACTAAAATGTTTCTATACTAATGCACAAAGCATGGGCAACAAACAAGGAGAATTGGAACTACTAACACAGGAAAAGAAATATGATGTCATTGGAATCACTGAAACTTGGTGGGACAATACACATGATTGGAATACAAGACTAGAAGGATACAACTTATTTGCAAGAAACAGACTTGATAAACGAGGAGGGGGTGTTGCATTGTATGTTAGAAACGCGTATATCTGCACAGAGATTGAAGCTTCAGAGACTGGGAGTTCTGTGGAAACTGTTTGGGTAAGAATACAAGGACAGAACAATGGAAAGGACACCATTGTAGGCATTTACTACAGGCTGCCTGTGCAACCTGAAGCTATGGATGAACTCTTTATGCATCAAATGGCCAAGTTCTCCAAAAAATATGACATAGTTGTCATGGGAGATTTCAACTATCCAGACATTTGTTGGGAATCTCTCTCAGGCAAAACTAACAGGTCAAGGAAATTCTTATCCTCTCTTGCTGACAACTTTATCTTCCAAAAGGTAAGGGAGAAAACAAGGGGAACTGCTACTTTGGATCTAATCCTTATAAACAGGGAGGAAATGGTTGAGGAGGTAAAAGTGGCTGGGACCCTAGGAGGTAGCGACCATGCTATTTTAGAATTTTGGATAACTAGAGGCGGAAGACCTGTGAAGACTCAGACGTCAAGGTTAGATTTCAGAAAGGCAGATTTTAAGGGATTCAGAAAGAGAATTGGAGGGATCCAATGGCTGGATATCCTTAAAGACAAAAATGTCCAGGAAGGATGGGAAATCTTGAAAAATGAAATTCTCAAAGCACAGTTGTTAACAATTCCGAAAAGAGGGAAGAATAGGAAGCAGTTAAGGAAACCAGGATGGATGAACACAGAACTTAAGCACATGCTAAAAAGGAAGAAAAAAATGTTTATAAAATGGAAAGAGGGAGGCATATCTAAAGAAGAATATAATGCTGTCTGCAGAACCTGCAGGGCACAAATCAGATTAGCTAAAGCTGAAAATGAATTGAGGCTTGCAAGAGATGTCAAAAGCAATAATAAAGGATTTTGGGGATATGTCAAAAGTAAAAGAAAAGTCAAAGATGCCATAGGATTTTTACAGGATGAAAATGATGAAATGGTAAGACAGGATGTTGAGAAGGCTGAACTTTTAAATTCCTATTTTGCATCTGTTTTCTCTCAGAAAGGAAATGTAACATCAACTGTTATTCACTGTCCTATTAAGGGAATAGAAGAATCCAGGATATCTATAAACAGAAAGATAGTGAGGAAACACTTAGCTAGCCTAAATGAATTCAAGTCTCCAGGTCCAGATGAATTACACCCCAGAGTACTGAAGGAGATAGCAGAAGAAATTTTTGAACCCCTCTCTATAATCTTTGAAAATTCTTGGAGAACAGGAGAAGTGCCAGAAGACTGGAGAAGAGCAAATGTTGTTCCTATCTTCAAAAAGGGGAAGAAGGTGGACCCAGGTAACTATAGGCCGGTGAGTCTGACTTCTATACCAGGAAAGATCTTTGAACAAATTATTAGACAACATGTATGTCAATACCTGGATAAGAATGAAGTGATTAAACAGAGTCAGCATGGGTTTGTAACTAATAAGTCATGTCAGACTAACTTAATTTCCTTCTATGACGGTATCACTGATTGGGTGGATCAAGGAAATGCTGTAGATATAGTATATCTTGACTTCAGCAAAGCATTTGACAAAGTCTCTCATACAATCCTTATTGAAAAAATGATTAAGTATGGAATGGACAAGGCAACTGTTAGGTGGATTCATAACTGGCTTAGTGATCGGACCCAAAGAGTGGTCGTAAATGGCTGCACATCCAGTTGGAAGAATGTCTCAAGTGGGGTACCACAGGGCTCTGTCCTGGGCCCTGTATTGTTCAACATCTTTATCAACGATTTAGATGAAGGAATTGAGGGTAAACTGATTAAATTTGCTGATGACACAAAGCTAGGAGGGATAGCTAATACTAGAGAAGAGAGAGAGAGGATTCAAAAAGATTTAAATAAACTGGAGAAGTGGGCAGCAACTAACAGAATGGTTTTTAACAGGGAGAAATGCAAAGTACTACATCTGGGCAATAAAAATGGAAAAAGCATATATAGAATGGGAGGAATAGGGCTAAGTGACAGCACATGTGAAAAAGACTTGGGTATACTAATAGATCACAGACTGAATATGAGTCAACAGTGTGATGCAGCAGCAAAAAAGGCAAATGCAATTCTAGGATGTATTAACAGAAGCATACAGTCTAGATCACGTGAAGTCATTATTTCCCTCTACTCCTCTTTGGTCAGACCTCATCTGGAATATTGTGTCCAGTTTTGGGCACCACATTTTAAAAAAGACATCAACAAACTGGAGCAAGTTCAGAAAAGAGCGACCAGAATGGTGACCGGTCTGCAAACCCTGTCTTATGAGGAAAGGTTGCAGGATTTGGGAATGTTTAGTTTGCAAAAGAGAAGACTGAGAGGAGACTTAATAGCTGTCTACAAATATCTAAAGGGCTGTCACATTGTAGAAGGATCAACTTTATTCTCATTTGCACAAGGAAAGACTAGAAGCAATGGGATGAAACTGAATGGGAGGAGACACAGATTAGATATTAGAAAAAACTTTTTGACAGTTAGAGTGATCAATGAGTGGAACAGGCTGCCACGAGAAGTGGTGAGTTCTCCTTCAATGGAAGTCTTCAAACAGAGGCTGGACAGACATCTGACTGGGATGATTTAGCGAATCCTGCTTTGAGCAGGGGGTTGGACCAGATGGCCCAGGAGGTCCCTTCCAACTCTACGATTCTATGATTCTATGATTCTATGTATTATACCCCAGAGCTGCACTCACTATTCTGCTGGTGCAGTCACTGTGTACATACATTACATTACTGATCCTGAGTTACATCCTGTATTATACCCCAGAGCTGCACTCACTATTCTGCTGGTGCAGTCCCTGTGTACATACATTACATACTGATCCTGGGTTACATCTTGTATTATACCCCAGAGCTGCACTCACTATTCTGCTGGTGCAGGCACTGTGTACAGACATTACATTACTGATCCTGAGTTACATCCTGTATTATACCCCAGAGCTGCACTCACTATTCTGCTGGTGCAGGCACTGTGTACATACATTACATTACTGATCCTGATTTACATCCTGCATTATACCCCAGAGCTGCACTCACTATTCTGCTGGTGCAGTCACTGTGTACATACAATACATTACTGATCCTGAGTTACATCCTGTATTATACCCCAGAGCTGCACTCACTATTCTGCTGGTGCAGGCACTGTGTACAGACATTACATTACTGATCCTGAGTTACATCCTGTATTATACCCCAGAGCTGCACTCACTATTCTGCTGGTGCAGTCACTGTGTACATACAATACATTACTGATCCTGAGTTACATCCTGTATTATACCCCAGAGCTGCACTCACTATTCTGCTGGTGCAGGCACTGTGTACAGACATTACATTACTGATCCTGAGTTACATCCTGTATTATACCCCAGAGCTGCACTCACTATTCTGCTGGTGCAGGCACTGTGTACATACATTACATTACTGATCCTGATTTACATCCTGCATTATACCCCAGAGCTGCACTCACTATTCTGCTGGTGCAGTCACTGTGTACATACAATACATTACTGATCCTGAGTTACATCCTGTATTATACCCCAGAGCTGCACTCACTATTCTGCTGGTGCAGGCACTGTGTATATACATTACATTACTGATCCTGGGTTATATCCTGTATTATACTCCAGAGCTGCACTCACTATTCTGCTGGTGCAGTCACTGTGTACATACATTACATTACTGATCCTGGGTTATATCCTGTATTATACCCCAGAGCTGCACTCACTATTCTGCTGGTGCAGTCACTGTGTACATACATTACATTACTGATCCTGAGTTACATCCTGTATTATACCCCAGAGTTGCACTCAATATTCTGCTGGTCCAGTCACTGTGTACATACATTACATTACTAATCCTGGGTTACATCCTGTATTATACCCCAGAGCTGCACTCAATATTCTGCTGGTGCAGTCACTGTGCACATACATTACATTACTGATCCTGAGTTACATCCTGTATTATTCTCCAGAGCTGCACTCACTATTCTGCTGGTGCAGTCACTGTGTAGATACATTACTGATCCTGAGTTACATCCTGTATTATACTCCAGAGCTGCACTCACAATTCTGCTGGTGCAGTCCCTGTGTACATACATTACATTACTGATCCTGATTTACATCCTGCATTATACCCCAGAGCTGCACTCACTATTCTGCTGGTGCAGTCACTGCATACATACATTACATTACTGATCCCTAGTTACATCATGTATTATACCCCAGAGCTGCACTCACTATTCTGCTGGTGCAGTCACTGTGTACATACATTACATTACTGATCCTGAGTTACATCCTCTATTATACCCCAGAGCTGCACTCACTATTCTGCTGGTGCAGTCCCTGTGTACATACATTACATACTGATCCTGGGTTACATCTTCTTTAATACCCCAGAGCTGCACTCACTATTCTGCTGGGGCAGTCAATGTGTACATACATTACATTACTGATCCTGAGTTACATCCTGTATTATACCCCAGAGCTGCACTCACTATTCTGCTGGTGCAGGCACTGTGTACAGACATTACATTACTGATCCTGAGTTACATCCTGTATTATACCCCAGAGCTGCACTCACTATTCTGCTGGTGCAGGCACTGTGTACATACATTACATTACTGATCCTGATTTACATCCTGCATTATACCCCAGAGCTGCACTCACTATTCTGCTGGTGCAGTCACTGTGTACATACAATACATTACTGATCCTGAGTTACATCCTGTATTATACCCCAGAGCTGCACTCACTATTCTGCTGGTGCAGGCACTGTGTATATACATTACATTACTGATCCTGATTTACATTCTGCTTTATACCCCAGAGCTGCACTCACTATTCTGCTGGTGCAGTCACTGTGTACATACATTACATTACTGATCCTGAGTTACATTTTGTATTATACTCCAGAGCTGCACTCACTATTCTGCTGATGCAGTCACTGTGTACATACATTACATTACTGATCCTGAGTTACATCCTGTATTATACTCCAGAGCTGCACTCACTATTCTGCTGGTGCAGTCACTGTGTACATACATTACTGATCCTGAGTTACATTTTGTACTATACTCCAGAGCTGCATTCACTATTCTGCTGGGGCAGTCAATGTGTACATACATTACATTACTGATCCTGAGTTACATTTTGTATTATACCCCAGAGCTGCATTCACTATTCTGCTGGGGCAGTCAATGTGTACATACATTACATTACTGATCCTGAGTTACATCCTGTATTATACTCCAGAGCTGCACTTCTCCGTTCTTCACTGCTGTGCTGTGACATGCTATCTGTACCATTTGTTCAGTGTTTTATAGATTTATCGCCGTACTTCTGGCTGCTCTGTGATTGGTTTATTATTCCCAATATCTAAAGTTAGCACCTATCCACAATATAGATAATAACTTGTAGATCGCTAACACCCCCACCGATCCCGAAAACAGGATTCTGAAATGTCTCATTGGAATGGAGCAGTCACAGTGGAGCAGACTTACAAAAGCCAAGTGCAGCGCTCGGCTATTTTCATCAGTCCCATGCAGAATGTTGGCTACCGTTCCAGTCCAATGTGGTATTTCAGAGCTCCTTTTGCGGGAACAATGGGGTCCTATCAGCCTGTGTGGACTGGACTGGGGAGGCACGGGCACACCAGTAACACTGACTCTGAGGACCCACCAGTAACACTGACTCTGAGGACCCACCAGTAACACTGACTCTGAGGACCCACCAGTACCACTGACTCTGAGGACCCACCAGTAACACTGACTCTGGGGGCCCACCAGTAACACTGACTCTGAGGACCCACCAGTAACACTGACTCTGAGGACCCACCAGTAACACTGACTCTGAGGACCCACCAGTAACACTGACTCTGAGGGCACACCAGTAACACTGACTCTGAGGGCCCACCAGTAACACTGACTCTGAGGACCCACCAGTAACACTGACTCTGAGGGCCCACCAGTAACACTGACTCTGAGGACCCACCAGTAACACTGACTCTGGGGGCCCACCAGTAACACTGACTCTGGGGGCCCACCAGTAACACTGACTCTGAGGACCCACCAGTAACACTGACTCTGAGGACCCACCAGTAACACAGACTCTGAGGACCCACCAGTACCACTGAATCTGAGGACCCACCAGTAACACTGACTCTGAGGACCCACCAGTAACACTGACTCTGAGGACCCACCAGTAACACTGACTCTGAGGACCCACCAGTAACACAGACTCTGAGGACCCACCAGTACCACTGAATCTGAGGACCCACCAGTAACACGGACTCTGAGGACCCACCAGTAACACTGACTCTGAGGACCCACCAGTAACACTGACTCTGAGGACCCACCAGTAACACTGAATCTGAGGACCCACCAGTAACACGGACTCTGAGGACCCACCAGTAACACTGACTCTGAGGACCCACCAGTAACACTGACTCTGAGGACCCACCAGTAACACGGACTCTGAGGACCCACCAGTAACACGGACTCTGAGGACCCACCAGTAACACTGACTCTGGGGACCCACCAGTAACACTGACTCTGAGGACCCACCAGTAACACTGACTCTGAGGACCCACCAGTAACACTGAATCTGAGGACCCACCAGTAACACGGACTCTGAGGACCCACCAGTAACACTGACTCTGAGGACCCACCAGTAACACTGACTCTGAGGACTCACCAGTAACACTGACTCTGAGGACCCACCAGTAACACTGAATCTGAGGACCCACCAGTAACACTGACTCTGAGGACCCACCAGTAACACTGACTCTGAGGACCCACCAGTAACACTGACTCTGAGGACCCACCAGTAACACTGACTCTGAGGACCCACCAGTAACACGGACTCTGGGGACCACTGTTCAGATACATGCAGATATTACATTACTGTCATAAATTTCTGGGTAGTTTGTTGGATGAATGATCAGATGCTGCTTTTGTTGGTACATAGCGAATCAAATGTATTGTGCCAACTACTGCTCATGTTGGGGGAGTAAGTAGTTTACTCCTGTACAGGGGCCCACCAGAGGATTCTCCTGTGCACCCATGGGCCTATTGCTGGAATGGTGCTTTAAATATAATTCCCCCACCGTCATCCTTTTCCAGCGTCACTCCCGTCAGTCTCCAGTGAATAGTGACCTGCCGGCAGCTCTGGTGTTTCATGGAGAGCATCATTGGGCACTTTCACTACCTCTCTACGAGATCCTCGTTCCGGCCTCTTTCTGGCTCTCATAGACTTTGCATCGAGCGCCGTTGTGACGATAACTTCTGACTTCCGGCCACTCAGAAAGTTTGCACACAACATGGCGCCGCGGGACCGGAGTGGCGTCGATCAAAGGTGAAGCCATCGGAAGGTGCTCTCTCGACCCATCAGAAGAGCAGGTGGACTGCAAGCACAGTTCTGATTGGTTGATAAAGACGCCCATCCAATTCTTGGCTGCACTAGTTTCGTCCAGGTGCATGATGGCCTCTTACAAAGAGTTGATACGCTGTGAGCTGCACACGGACCCTCGGAATCCGTCTTCATGTTCGGGGGGCTGTTCTGCCAGACGATTATTTTGTCTCAGACTTGAATGCTGGTTCCTCTTCTCCTTGATCATTCTGGATCGGTGCCTGATTATGGAGAAATATGCGGCACTCGCTCTTTAATGCGATCTTTGTCCAGGTCCATTGGCAGTCAGGGTTGGTCTGCATAGTTTACCTCCAGAAGTCACGCTGCACAAATATACAACGTGTCTGGTTACTCCGTACGAGTCAGGCACAGAAATTGTCATATTTGAAAGGGAGCATCTGTTATTTTTCAGACCCAAAAAAAAAAGAAAAAAAATCTGGCCTAACTTAAAACAAACCGAGAAGAAAAGATTTGGATGAGACTTTTAGCCAAAGTATTTGCTTAGCGCTAAAAGAAAGTGTGAAATTAGTTCAATACCAGCAATTTCCTGTGAACTCTGCTCAGAAGTTCACGTAACGTTATTGTAATGATTTGACTTTTACTGTGCAACCTGCTCTGATTGCTGAGTGTCGCGCTCACTGACTGCTTACCAGGAAACTCCCGGAATAATTGTATAAAAAAAATATTGTGAGATCATAGAAAATGGAGCACTGGGCAGCAAGCAAAGTAATCATGTCATTTACAGTAAGCACATATAATATTTCCATATAGTACCAAGATACCACTGACAATGCACAGTCCATATAATACTGCCATATAGTACCAAGATACTACTGACAATGTACAGTCCATATAATACTGCCGTATAGTACCAAGATGCTACTGATAATGTACAGCCTATATTATACTACCATATAGTACCAAGATACTACTGACAATGTACAGCCCTCATAATACTGCCGTATAGTACCAAGATACTACTGACAATGTACAGCCCACATAATACTGCCATATAGTACCAAGATGCTACTGATAACGTACAGCCTATATTATACTACCATATAGTACCAAGATACTACTGACAATGTACAGCCCTCATAATACTGCCGTATAGTACCAAGATACTACTGACAATGTACAGCCCACATAGTACTGCCATATAGTACCAAGATGCTACTGATAACGTACAGCCTATATTATACTACCATATAGTACCAAGATACTACTGACAATGTACAGCCCTCATAATACTGCCGTATAGTACCAAGATACTACTGACAATGTACAGCCCATATAATACTGCCATATAGTACCAAGATACTGTACTACTGACAATGTACAGCCTATAAAATACTGTCATATAGCACCAAGATACTACTGACAATGCACAGTCCATATAATACTGCCATATAGTACCAAGATGCTACTGATAATGTACAGCCTATATTATACTACCATATAGTACCAAGATACTACTGACAATGTACAGCCCACATAATACTGCCGTATAGTACCAAGATACTACTGATAATGTACAGCCTATATTATACTACCATATAGTACCAAGATACTAGAGCAATGTACAGCCCATATAATACTGCCATATAGTACCAAGATACTAGAGCAATGTACAGCCCATATAATACTGCCGTATAGTACCAAGATACTACTGACAATGTACAGCCCATATAATACTGCCATATAGTACCAAGATACTGTACTACTGACAATGTACAGCCTATAAAATACTGTCATATAGCACCAAGATACTACTGACAATCCACAGTCCATATAATACAGCCATATAGTACCAAGATGCTACTGATAATGTACAGCCCACATAATACTGCCGTAGAGTACCAAGATACTACTGAAAATGTACAGCCCATATAATACTGCCATATATTACCAAGATACTGTACTACTGACAATGTACAGCCCACATAATACTGCCATATAGTTCCAAGATACTACTGACAATGCACAGTCCATATAATACTGCCATATAGTACCAAGATACTACTGACAATGTACACCTCATATAATACTGCCATATAGTACCAAGATACTACTGACAATGCCCAGCCCACATAATATTGACATATAGTACCAAGATACTACTGACAATGTACACCTCATATAATACTGCCATATAGTACCAAGATACTACTGACAATGCCCAGCCCACATAATATTGACATATAGTACCAAGATACTACTGACAATGCAAAGTCCACATAATACTGCCATATAGTACCAAGATACTACTGACAATGCACAGTCCACATAATACTGCCATATAGTACCAAGATACTACTGACAATGTACAGCCCAGGGGTTGGGGTGTCATTATTTAAATGTTCAGTATAGGGTCTGAATAAAATTCCAAATCTGTTCTGGGTTATGATGAATTTAGGGGTTTTATTCTAGGGTCTCATAATTTAGAGGTATAGGGTCTTAATGAATCTGGTCTGGATTATGATGACTTTTAGGGCTTTTTGGGATGACATCTGAAGTCCGGTGGGTTGTAGGGTCTTTAAATACAGGTGTCTGGTCTGGAATTTGAATATCTGTAGGAGTTGATCTGGCATCTGAAGATATTTTAGGGTCTGGTCTGGGGTTGAGGTCTGAAAGATTTTTGTCATCTGTTCATTTTGAAGATTTTGGTCTCATATTTTTTTAGTCTGGTTTAGAATCTGCATTAATTTAAGGTTTATTCCTAATACTTTTAGGGTAAAGGAGCACGTGAGGGCCTCGTTAGATTATTTTTTCAGATAAAGCTTGACTATGGGGTTCAACTTTTTCTGCCTACGCTGCTGACTAGGAAAGTTGTGCTGTCATGTCCCCTTTGAAGACCTGGAGTTAGACGGTCACATCAGGTAATGAATGACAGGTCTTCTTTAGAGATGGTGTGATTTGTGTCCCATATTAAATGGATATAGTTTCTTCTGGTGCTGAAGAGGTTAACGAAGAAGGACCCTTTGTATGCTGGTAAGAAACATGCAGCTCCATTTCAGCTGCTTCTGATCTGGTCATTACCTCTTCACATAACAACTGGTCAGGCCTTCTTGTCCCTGCCGGTGAAAGATTCATCTTCCTGTACTGTGTGCTCAAACTAAACTAAGTTTTTGGAGTGGAGTTGTTGTAGTAGTGTTCTGTGGTTTGCTGTAGTACTTGTGTGTTTATCGCCTGGTCCCTGTTCCCATTTAGTTTATTCCTCCCTGTCCCTATCCTCCTCCCTGTTGTTGGTATGTATGATAGAGGTTTTCTGTTATCACTGTTTTGTCTTTATATGTTGCTTACCTGCCATTTCTGGCCCATGTCTCATGGGGTGGGGAGGGGGAACAGGGTTTAACAGGAGCATAGGCAAGGTCGGAGACTCAGGCCTCTCTACCTTCAAGAGTGCCCCCGGGAAAGGGATAGTTAGGGTCCCAGTTCCAGGGACAGTTTGAGGCCCCCTTTCCTTTCCAAAGGCCATCACAGTGTGACATGTGCAGATCCATTGTGTTCTCAGGTGATTTAGGAATCCTATAAAGCAAGGTACCACCCCTGTAATAAGGGCAGGGTGGCCATATTGGCTATCACCGAGCTTGCTTTGGTGACTTTGTCTTCTTTCCCACGTATTCATCTAACACGATCCATTTTATGATAAGACGTTCCACATTCTGAAGGTTAAAGCTGAAGATTTACCCACTATTAAGATCAAGAAAGATGCAGAGGCTTTTAATCAGGAGGTAGTGTGAAGCAGATGTAGATGTGCAGCCCAGGCTTTTATCAAGACCAGCAGGGTCACATACTTATAGCCTTTATTCCCAGTATAGACATATTTTATACATTCGATGCAGATGATGGCTGGTGGTGACAGGAGAGCGCGGGGAAGTAGGGGCTGAGATGATGACAGGAGGGATATCTCAGCAATTGCAGCATTCACTTATCTTCTTGAGCTTGCTACTAAAATTGATTGACATTGATTACATAGTTACATGGACTGTATAATATAGACAGGTCTATCAAGTTCAACCTTTCTGTATCGCAGGAGTCTCGAACTTGTGGCCCAAGAAATGTTTTGCGTCCTGCAGCCACTGGGCAATAGAGAGGCAGCTATCGGCCCAGGGGGCCACCACTGTGTCTTTAAATTCCAAGTTCCATCTCAGAGGTGACACGGAATAGCAGATGCGGCCATGCAGCACACAGAGCATGGGGGTGTCTGCTGAATGGACGTCACGCTGCGTGCACCCACCCATCAGAGCAGCTGGGCCAAACAGGAGATTAGCCACATGGCAGGAAGCGCAATGCGATGCATTATACCGTATGTAGGGGCACTGTGCGGCCATCCTACTCTTAGGTAGGGGAGCTGGGAGGCCATCACACTGTATGAAGTGGAGCTGTAGGGTCATCTTACTGTATGTAGGGGTGCTGCATTGAAATTATACTGTATGTAGGGAAGAAGTGGTGTCCATCATGCTGTTTGTAGAGTTGCTGTGATTTCATGATGCTGTATGTAGGGGAGCTGTGGGGTTTCATACTGTATGTAGGGGAGCTGAAGTGTTATCATATTTTTTGTAAGGGCGTGTGGTGCCATCATTCTGTATATCGGGGTGCTGTGGGGCCATAATACTGTATGTAGAGTTGATGTGAGATCATGATACTCTTTGAAGTTATGAAGCCTCTACACCACCCCCACATAATTTATGTAGGGGAGCTGAGAGGCCATCATACTTTATGTAATGGCGCTGTGGGGCCATCATTCGGTATATAGGGGACTTGTACAGCAATCATACTGTATGTAGGGGAGCTGTGGAGCCATCATGCTGTGTGTAGGGGTGCAGTATGGTTATCATACTGTATGTAGGTGTGCTGTGGGGACATCATACTGTATGTAGGGGATAAGGGAACTTTTCGTAAGGGGGCTGTGAGCCATCATTTTGTTTTTAGTTGAGCTGTTGGAAAAATCATACTGTATGTAGGGGAGCGGTTGGGCCAGCTTTCTGTATATACTCTGCGTGAGTTGTGGGCCAGCACGCTGCATATAGGTGAGGTGTGTAGCAATCATTCTGAATGTATGGGTCTGTGGGGCCATCATGGTGCATGTAAGGGGCTGTGGGGTCATCATTCTGTATGAGAAGGGCTTTGGGGCCATCATTCTGTGTGTAAGGGGCTGTGGGGCCATCATTCTGTGTGTAAGGGGCTTTGGGGCCATCATTCTGTATGTAAGGGGCTGTGGGGCCATCAATCTGTAAGGCAGGGACTGTGGGGCTATCATACTGTATGTAGGGGTTCTGTGAGGTCATCATTATCTATATAAGAGAGAGAGCTATAGGGTCATTATACGGCATGTAAGGGAGCTGTGGAGCCATTATACCGTGTATACAGGGCTGTACCCTAGGCATTACAATGTTACCCCCGTTATTTGTATGACACCGTAATGCCAGAGTGAACTTTGGCGGATTGTTTGGTCCTCCTCGTTTCAGCCAGTTATCTTGTAGTCTTAGGATAGGTAATAAGTTTGGTGGGAAGAACCCTTTAAGTCACTTTTTTCCATTTGTGATGATGGTGTAATCGTAGTTCCCTAAAAGACTCCACTTTTGATAGGTAGGAAGCTATTTTAGAGATTGGTATCTTCTGAATCTAGAACTTCCCGAGCATGGAAGAAGGTGCTGGCACTTCCAGTGTCTCACCAGTTAAGAAGCAGCAGCTAGCCTACACCTCCTCTTTCTTTTCATACCTCCAGACTAGTCCAGATGTTTCAGTGGGTTTCATAAGATTGCAAAGTCTTGAATGTTGAGCATCTTGGTCTCCATCCAAAGTAAAGAAAACTAAGGGTAAAGGCGTGTGGACAGCATCTGACTTCCTCCCGCAAAAAATCTTCTCTGAAACAAAAGCTGCTGTAATCTGCTGTAAAGATGGAGCAATGACAGATGTCTAAGTTCTCCGCACTTCTCATCTTCATTGTAAGATCCTGCACCCCAGATGTCCAGTATGATCAGGTCCCGGGGCGAAGATTTAACGAAAACCTATAATTTTATTCACTCGTTAAAATTGTTAAGTAACGCAGGCCGATCCGGAGCTGTCATTAAAAAAAAAAAAAGAAAAAAAGTTTCTGAAATATTCAGATCACTTGGTTTATTTTTATGGCCTAGGATTGCCATTTACTGGTACTTAATGGTCATCAATAAAATGTGTATTTTTAGTGACTTGGCCTTTCTGTCTTACAACGCTGACACAAACATCCCACGTGAACGAGCCATCTGAGCACCGTCAGGAGCCTGGAGAAGAAGCGTTTCCATCAGGCTTTTAACTCTCCAAAATTTCAGCACTTTGCAAGTGGAAAATAGAACAGATGATACATTACTCATATTGACTGTGCCGCTGGCACTTTCTCCCAGGGACAAAGGATCCAGGCTTGGAAAATAAAAATAAAAAAAAAATTGTTACAGTTGACACTCAGTATTTTGCATTTGGTATGCAGGTTCCTAGGTCAAGAACCTACACTGATACATAGGACACCTGCAAGAAGTTTAGGTAGACCCTTAGGCACTAGAGTAACAAAAGGTCCCCTCCTTATGTCTTATCTTATTTCATCCATCCAGTATACTATACAAAAAATAGCAACCACTTTGCTAATATTGTAATACGCTTCAAATTTTCTGCACATTTATGTCACATCCCATGTGAACATGAGGTTTTGATGCTCTCATGACGGTTTCATCCAAAATGAGCGGAGCTGGTGTGAAACCTTGGCGGGATGGGACAGTGTGTGCTCCTCTATTTGTGATGAGATGTTATATTCCTTACTCCAGTCTCCAGAAATCTTACTCCACTCCCCTACTGGAGTAGGACGTGTTTGCATGGGTTTCCTCCCGGTTCTCCAGTTTGCTCACACATACTAAAGACATACTGATAGAGAATTTAGATTGTGAGCCATGATAATGTGCGCAAACTGTAAAGCGCTGCGGAATATGTTGACACTATATAAATAAAAAGATTATTCTTATTCTGTGCTGTATTGTGTGGTATACACTACATGCTAATGGCAATCCAATGTATTACACTCACAATGTTACATTTGGCAACTAGACTATAAATTGAGCTGTGAAACGGGAAGTTACCGTAGTTCGTGTTTGGCTGAGACCACATTGGAGTGCCGGGGGAGTCTGTGCAGCCCAAGTAATAAAACACTGTGGAGACAGAGTAAAGTACTGCAGTGCACAGGCGCCGGGAAAGTTCAGAGAGGCCCAGTGCATGCGCACTGCAGGAATTGGTATGCCTGCGCAGGAGCGCGATGCCGGGGAGCCTGTGAAGCAAGCAGGAGGGCGGCATCGCAAGAAGATGGGAGGCGCCGGACCAGGATCCACGACACCCTTCGGATCGAACCGCCCCCCGGGTGAGTATAATAAGACTTATTTTTCTTATCTTTCTGATCAGATCGGGGGCTTATCTACAGCATTATAGAACGCTGTAGATAAGCCCTGAAAGGCAGTGGCCGTATCTTAGGGTACTGTTACACTAAGCGACGCACCAGCGATCCTGACAACGATACGACCTGGTAAGGATCGCTGGTGCGTTGCTACCTGATCGCTAGTAAGCTGTCAAACAGGCAGATCTCTTCAACGACGCGGTGACCCGTATAACGACCTCGGCGGTCGTTGGGACCTTGTCACACAGCAGCTTTTCTGACGACTCCCGTCTGCGTCCCTGAGTTCTGCATCAAACCCAGCGATGCAGGCTTGTCAGTGGGACGCCAGCGATCAAAAATTGGCCTGGGACATTCGAGCACGATCAGCAATATCCAGCGGAGGGCCGGTCGCCGCTATATGTCACACGCAGCGAGATCGCTGGCGAGGTCGCTGTTGCATCACAAAACCTGTGACTTTCCAGCTATCTCGCTAACGATCTCGTTATGTGAGACGGGGGCTTTATAGCGGCCAAAACAGATGACAGGTTCCCTTTAAGTAGATGCGAGATTGAACAGAAACAGCGCAAATGTTTGACCAGTGGTCTGGGCCAGGCTATATTAGACAGCCACGGAAAGGTAAACTCTGCTCTGCAGGGACACCTGTGGGCCCAAATAAGAAATTGTGAATAGCTTCTATAGTGGTGTATTTGCATGTAAATGATCATAGATCAAAGAGTAAGTTAATGAACCTCTTTATTGGAGGGGCAGCCTAAAAACAGAAGGATAGCAGCTACCATTGAGCCAATCTGCAAACTGCTCCAGTACTTACAGTGACTCTCACCAGAGGAAGTTGCTTGCGAGAGACAGTTTGTGTGTTCCGGAAACTAGCGTAAAGAGACTGTGCTTCTGCCCAATCATTGATCGCCAAGAACTGTGCCTTGTTTGCAAATATAGAACTTGGGTTTCCTAAACTGCAAAGTACCACAGGTCTGTTTATTACCATGCACCCATCCTACACTACACCTACCAATGTAGTTCAGATATTGCGACCTCTATGCAAACATTCAAGTATCATAAAGCGATATGTGAACCTCCATTACAATCATATTACCGCACAGCAAAGGGAGTCACCATCAAACACAATAAAATTAAAAGTTAATTTATTGAAAAAAATCACTTAAAAGTATGCCATAAAGTATATATGAGTCCAAATAAGGAGGAAACATGTGAAGCATCTAAGCAATCCAATATACGCAGGAGTATTAATGAAATAAATCTGAAACTGAATAAATCACGAGAAGCCACATATAGTAAAAAAAAAAGGGCCAAGAGGCCATAGGCAAAGAAATGGGATATAAAAAGTAGGTTACACATAGTGCTGCTTACCTATGATAGGGAAGGACAGAATGAGCCCACCAACGCTGACCCCGACGCGCGTTTTGCATTATTTGTTCAAAGCACTCTATTTCATGAATGCTGCTATGCATATTGGACTGATTTGGTGCCCCCGCATTTTTTCCTCCTTATTTGGACCTATATGTACTGTATGGTATACTTTTAGTGAATTTTTCAAAAAAATGAACTTTTCACTTTATTGGTGGTTGATGGTGACTCCCTTTGCTCTGCTCTATCTGACAATATATTTTGGGGTACTGCACTGTTTGATTATATCCAACTTCAGTAATCTATTTGTGAGGGGAGCCGATATATTCTGTCCCTTACCTGTGTAATAATAATGTGCTACATTAATGCCTGTTCATTCATATTACAGCACAGTATCGCGTGTAACAGTCACGTATGTTTGGTCAAACACTCACCAGCTCACTCATCATAAAAAATAGCATTTTTTTTTTATTTTTCCAAAATTCTGATAAATTGCCCTTCATAAGTGTCGATGCATAACCAATAAAGCATATATAGACACAAACTGTAAAAAAAAAAGATAAAACATATGGAAAGTCTGAGGATTTTTTTTTTTACCTAGCCAAGCGGTGTAAAAGGTGATATATTGAATTTGGCCCATGCCTTGTTTTAGTTTGTTTAAGTGCACATTTTACATTGAGGTTGAGTTCCCTTCGATGCTTGGGACATTGCATGAACACATTTCGAGGAATTCACGATAAAACGTGTTCTAATCACTTTGCAAACAGTTTGATTTCCAGTCTGTGTATATGTTTGTTCAGGCTTGGAGAGTGTTCAATGAGTATTCCAACATATGTTCAGCAAATATTCCAATTGCAACGCTACTGCGACTTAATATTTCAAATACTGTAAATGAAAAAAAAGGAATTTTGCAATTAAAAATATTCATCTTTAAAAAAAATAATCAAAAATGAAAAAAAAAAAACAGTTTAATTAAGAATAGAACATTTCAACATTCAAATGTCTAAAAACTTTAAAACCTAACAAAAAATCTAAAAAAATGTTTAACATTTTAAATCAATAGAACATTTTGAAATGAATCTATTTCAGGTCTTTTAAAGGTCATGTAAGGTCATCCATAGTCATTAGATGGCTATCGGATGACCAATGATTCGGCCAATCGTTAGTTTGACAGGGATCTTCAGCTGAATCTACAGGCGTGCTCCTGTGTTCTCTGTGAGGAGGAAGAGAAGAAATGGTGGTGGTGTTCGGGCGCTGCCAAGGATGTCATGATGACCCAGATGCTGAGAAATGGATTTATTTTAACAATGCGTTTCAGAGTTGGATCAACTCCTTCTTCAGATATCTGATAAAGGAAGTGATCCAACCCCAAAACGCGTTGTTTTTCAAATAAATCCTGTTCTCAACATCTGGTTCAACGTGATGTCCTTGGTAGTGGCCGGACACCTCTGCCATTTCTTCTCTACTTCCTCAATCCTCCTCTCCATCCGCTTGGTTGCAGGTGCAGAGGCCGGATCAGCAGCCTTCCATTGTTTGGTCTCACATGCATATCGGAGTTGTGCCATGCATAACTCACCCAGGTGAACGTCTCACATCCCAACACCTCCCCAATCCCCCTGCAGTTTTACACTCTTTTTTTATATTCTGTATGAGAAAGTCGCTGAATGACACGTCAGCCATCGGCTATCCCAAATCTGACATGTCCTATTGACATTACTCCCATACACATTAAGAAGTCTGCCAAACCCGTCGATATTGGCGGGTTCAGCCAACATTAGTATAAGGGCCTCAAGAACCACTCTTTTTTCTTTTTCGTAAATTAGTCCAACCTCTGTAATTCCCACCGTTGTGAAGAACAAAAACCCCAAATCTGTGAACAATCTGAGGGATCCCTTCATCTCACTTCCATAGTAAACACAAGGTTTATGAAGAGAAATGTCAATGGCCATGGCAGGAAAGACAAAATTGTCTTCAATTGGTATAAATATTATTACATTTGAAGATGAGAGAATTTGATCAAGGCAAATTGAATTTGCCTCAAATTTTACTGAAAATTTTGGCTTCTCGCAATCAATTTTTTTTGTGATTTGTGTTATACAAATTTAGCAAAATGGCGACTAGGAAAGAAGTTAACAAAGAAAGATGCTCACCTGTCCCATTGCTGCTGTAATATTCTATACTGCAAGGGCTGGGTAAACTTGGGCCCTACGGAACCAAGAAACTAAGCCCATAGAAGTCACAGATCACTTTCTTCCCCTCCCTCTGTACCCCCAGGGGTACACCCAGGAGTAACTCTGCTCCCCGCCATTGTGTTGCAGTGTAGGTTGGGTGATAAAGTCTAGAAATATGAAATCCTATGACTGTCCTTCACCTTGTCGCTCTTTGCCATGTGCTGAAACGAGCAGAATAAGGTCTCTCCCCGCATTTCGCTTTCCTATTTTAGCTCTAACCTTAAAACACCCTTTCAATTATGTAATGATGTATTTTTTTCCACCTCATTTCCCAGATGAATTGCAAAAACTCCAGTGCCGAGCATTACTACTCCACCTCTGTTTAACTTTTCCATTGATGATCTGTCCTCCAAAACTAAACAGAACGCGTGACAAGTTAATAAACAGCGAGCAAGGCTAGCCAGGCTGGGGTCCGCCTACCAAAAAAACAAGGACCAAAAAAGTCTCTATCCCCAATAACAAACTTTATATGTGTTGTCAATGTTTATCTTCCCTTGGACTATACAAGAGTTCACCTGATAAGAGCAGAACTTTGTGCTTCAGAGCTGCTCTTACTCCTCTAAATAGAATCAGGAGGTTCTAACTATGGTCAACCACCTTGAAATTATACATTTAGTCATTTGTCACCTAAGAGCACACCTCCCAAAAGTTGAGGGACAAATTAAAACTCCTACTTCACCAAAGAGCAGCCCAAAGTAGTCTGAATTTGCCTCGTTAGGGTAGATGTGATATTTCCCTTAGCTTTTGAGCTCAAGTCAGTTCATCAACTGACCTAATACTGGGTCTAGCTCTTTCTCTTGGCCAGGTTATTTCTCGAGGATCATTCCATGTTTTACAAGCCAAAAAATTGAATTCCAGTTCTTTTAGGGCCAGTGACATTAATTGCTGTTGTTGTCTCGCATTTCTAGGGCACATTGAGGTTTTATAAAAGAGGTGGAGTCTGAAGAATTGTGAGTTCTCCACCCTTAAATACCACAAAGAGGATCGGACTTTCTCACAGGGGGGTCCCCGGATTGCTATCCCTGGAGTAAACTTCTAAAATAATTGGTGTGTAGCTAAACTGATGACACCAAGTTGTAGTGCCATGTAGTCAGATAGGAATCATAGCGGGGTGGACAAAGCGTAAGCCATGACATGTTCACCATTGAAAGGTAGAGGTCAGGATAGGCTGCAGACAAAAACACAAAATCCAATATGCATACAACAGGAACCAGACACAATACTCCTTAAACAGAGTATTGGTACTAAACTGACCTTGCTGATGAAGCCCAGAATGATGTCGGGAAAAGGGGCCTTTATTAAACTTTAGAGTCCAAAGTCTCTGCAGGAATGCAACCCCAAGCAAAGTGGCGTAAGTGTGCACACGACGGCTTTTTCAGGCGGATTCCCCCTGCAATCTACATAAAAAAGCGACGCAAAAATGCAGCCATAAATGAATGCTGTAGAATGTACAGCAATGTCAAAATCACATTGCTGTGCACATGTTCTTTTTTCTTTTCATCCCTCCAGGAATCAGAAACCGGTTTAAAGAAGTGACACACACGTTCTTCTGGCTGGTTCATTTGGAAGCTGCCTGCTCTATACACTTGAAAATTTAAAGCCTGCGCAAAAAACGACTGATAATGCTCCGATGTTCACTTTCATGAAGCATCTTCTATGGCGTTTTTGCCTGGGAAAAGTTGGCTGTTCCGCTAGCTTCTGAAAGACTCCATTTTCAGATGCCCTAAGCTAGAAGAGCAGCCTCAGTGCCAACCTATATGCACCCTGCAGCTAGGATTGTAAATTGCTTTTAGGCTTTTGGTTTTATGATGTCCACTGTGCGATAATTCCCTTTTGTAAACTCAAAAAAGAAAATAAATGATCACTCAAAAATTGCAATAAGGATATATTAATATGCAAAAGTTTTTATTGGGATAAATAGGTACAGAGAGGGGAGGAGTTCCACCTTGAGAAAGGCTCATACCACCGAAACGCGCGTCGGGGCGGAGGCTCTTTGACCGGTTCCTGCTTCCCTACTAGGTATTATGCATATTATTGCTGACTTTAATTTTACACATTGGGTGCAGTGTTTCTACAATTAAGCAGGCTATTTGGGCTATGTGCAATGTACCATGTATGAATATTTTTGCATTATACTATATTGATATATCTATTCCTGTAAATTTACATTGTATTTAATGGCTGCCATGATTTTGCTATATTGGTCTTTTTGGGCGTCCTATCTCCATATGTGCCACTAGGTGGAATTCCTCCCCTCTCTGTACCTATTTATCCCAATAAAAACTTTTGCATATTAATATATCCTTATTTTCTTACTTTTGATTCTGCAAAAACTCTTACTGTTTCTCTTATTCATTCTCGTCTCGACTACTGTAACTCTCTTCTAATCGGTCTCCCTCTTACAAAACTCTCCCCTCTCCAATCTGTCTTGAATGCTGCAGCCAGGATCATATTCCTCACCAATCGTTACACCGATGCCTCTACCTTGTGCCAGTCATTACACTGGCTACCCATCCACTCCAGAATTCAGTATAAACTTATTACCCTCACCCACAAAGCCCTCCATGGCTCAGCACCACCCTACATCTCCTCCCTTGTTTCAGTATACCACCCTACCCGCGCCCTCCGTTCTGCTGATGACCTGAGGTTAGTATCCTCAATAGTCAGAACCTCCCACTCCCGTCTCCAAGACTTTACACGTGCCGCGCCAATTCTTTGGAATGCACTTCCCAGGTCAATACGATTAGTCCCCAATCCCCACAATTTTAAGCGTGTCCTGAAAACGCATTTATTCAGACTGGCCTATCGCCTCAACACATTAACCTAACCTATCCCTGTGTGGCAGAGCCAAAAGTTTTACCATAACCAGGTTCCCAGCATCATGTTCCCACATGCTTTATGCATCCATTAGCCCTCTGTGTCTGTACTGTTACACACTTAACATTATGGCTGGTCCATACATCAGGGCAACTGTTACCACCCACCTTTCGTGTCTACCTCTTTCCTCATAGACTGTAAGCTTGCGAGCAGGGCCCTCACTCCTCTTGGTATTTCTTATAATCTACTGTATGTGATTATTGTTATGCTGTAATGTCTATTGTCTGTACAAATCCCCTCTGAAATGTAAAGTGCTGCGGAATATGTTGGCGCTATAAAAATAAAATCTATTATTATTCTATTATTATTATCCTTATTGTAATTTTTGTGTGATCGTTTATTTTCTTTTTTGAGTTTTCTAGCTGTATGCGATCTTTGCCATGATTGTCCGGTGACATGGTATCACACCCCATTTAACTATATAATTTGATTGGCATGATGTTTCTCATAAGACTTTTTTTCGAAATTTGAAAAATGTTTTAATTTTTCTAAAATCTTTAATAAACTTATTTTTAGCCCCAACATTAGTCTTGTATATGCCATTATTCTAAAGCTTCTAGAATACATTGCAAATCAATACCTTATGTACGTAAATGTATCCTCTCAAATTCCGATAAGACTTGATGGAGATCCTCTAGAAAAAATGTTGGCAAAATATTTCTTAAAGCAGTAAAATCTCTTTGTATTTTGACTCAATATTAGTCAGCCGCTGATACAAGCTCCTCAACGTCTTAGATGTTCTAATTTTAGGGAATAAAAGAATTTTTATTCACGTTTGCGGAATGCATTAGTCAAATATACACTCACTGGCCACTTTATTAGGTACACCTGTCCAACTGTGTGTTAAGACTTAATTTCTAATCAGCCAATCACATGGCGGCAACTCAGTGCATTTAGGCATGTAGACATGGTCAAGACAATCTCCTGCAGTTCAAACCGAGCATCAGTATGGGGAAGAAAGGTGATTTGAGCGCCTTTGAACGTGGCATGATTGTTGGTGCCAGAAGGGCTGGTCTGAGAATTTCAGAAACTGCTGATCTACTGGGATTTTCACACACAACCATCTCTAGGGTTTACAGAGAATGGTCCGAAAAAGAAAAAAAATCCAGTGAGCGGCAGTTCTGTGGCCGGAAATGCCATGTTGATGCCAGAGGTCAGAGGAGAATGGGCAGACTGGTTCGAGCTGATAGAAAGGCAACAGTGACTCAAATTGCCACCCGTTACAACCAAGGTAGGCAGAAGAGCATCTCTGAACGCACAGTGCGTCGAACTTTGAGGCAGATGGGCTACAGCAGCAGAAGACCACACTGGGTACCACTCCTCTCAGCTAAGAACAGGAAACTGAGGCTACAATTTGCACAAGCTCTTCGAAATTGGACAGTAGAAGATTGGAAAAACGTTGCCTGGTCTGATGAGTCTCGATTTCTGCTGCGACATTCGGATGGTAGGGTCAGAATTTGGCGTAAACAACATGAAAGCATGGATCCATCCTGCCTTGTATCAACGGTTCAGGCTGGTGGTGGTGGTGTCATGGTGTGGGGAATTTTTTCTGGGCACTCTTTGGGCCCCTTGGTACCAATTGAGCATCGTTGCAACGCCACAGCCTACCTGAGTATTGTTGCTGACCATGTCCATCCCTTTATGACCACAATGTACCCAACATCTGATGGCTACTTTCAGCAGGATAATGCGCCATGTCATAAAGCTCGAATCATCTCAGATTGGTTTCTTGAACATGACAATGAGTTTACTGTACTCAAATGGCCTCCTCAGTCACCAGATCTCAATCCAATAGAGCATCTTTGGGATGTGGTGGAACGGGAGATTCGCATCAGGGATGTGCAGCCGACAAATCTGCGCCAACTGTGTGATGCCATCATGTCAATATGGTCCAAAATCTCTGAGGAATGCTTCCAGCACCTTGTTGAATCTCTGCCACGAAGAATTGAGGCAGTTCTGAAGGCAAAAGGGGGTCCAACCCCTTACTAGCATGGTGTACCTAATAAAGTGGCCAGTGAGTGTATTTGGGAAACAGGATACACATTCATGTAAAAAAACTTCCGTCCAAGGAATGTAGGTCAACCACCAGAGCGGAATCCTTAATTTTTGTGAGCATTTTTTTTTTTTATTAAGATGCTCGTATTGCCAGCCTAAAGTATCAGTTTTACCATTTTTTTCATTGCTATCAAAAATATAGAAAAAGTTGTATAGGATTAGAAAAGAGGAAGAGGACTAGAACTCTAGCGCCACCTATTGACTTTTAGGATTGCTACTTCTTATAGGTGGCACTAGAGTTCTAGTCCTCTTCCTCTCTGAAGAGACAATTTGCATATTTGCCAGAGGAGCAATGCGGCTTTAAGTCTCCTCATCTCGGCATGCTTAGCATGTCAATCTCCGCAAGGAGAAACGATACTTCTTGGATATAGGCTTAGAAAAAACATGAATACCCTTTTTTTTTCCAGTAGCTCCACACCTCTCCAAAGGTTGTACATGGTATTGCAACACAGCGTCTTTCATATTTACTATGCTCAACCCATGGACAGGAAAGGAACTTTAGGGGCGTGGCGGAAATAAAAGCTATTGCTTCTTCCCATTTGTAGAACCAAAGGTTGGACGCCACTTGAAAAATCTGAAGTTTTCCAAACTTCTAGGGTGTTTCCACTGCATAGATGACTTAATGAAGTTCTGCACCCACATGAATCTTTTAAAGCAAATAGGCCTGTGAAAAATTCAAAGCGCGTCCTCCCTGTTTTGTCCACATTATCAAACAGCGCTGATAATTGGGCCCATATTTGTTATTTCATCAGTTTTTAGCAGACCCTCTCTTTTTCAATGCTGTTGAAGTTATCTGACATACACGGATTGTGAAATTTTTTTTGGCTTTGGCTGAAAGGCAATTTCTGATGTCTGCCTATTATTATACGGGCCTTTCTATAATGATGTGATAAGCACGAACAACTAGGCACGGTGCCAACTTCCATAAGAATCCTTATGAACCAAGGGATCTAAGACCTCTGTGTACAAGTGGAACCAAGATGCAGGGCTACTCATTAGTCTGCTTCTGATCCTAGACCCCCTTTGGACTGGGCCTTAACTTTAGGGAATACAATCAGTAAAGACTCTACTTAAACCCCCAAGCCCCGAAAACCTGCCCTCACCTTCCCGACCGGGCCACATTTTTGCAATTCTGTGACAATAATTCTGCGACTTTTCAACGCATCCCAGCGATTCTGAAAATGTTTTTTTTTTTCATGACACATTGTATTTTATGTTATTCATAAATGTAGGTCAAAATTTTTTGCCTATATTTGTGAAAATATAGAAATATTGGCGAAAATTTTGCAATTTTCATATTATCAATTTTTACATCCTTAAACCAGTTAATCATGCGGTACAAAATAATTTATAAATAGCATTTCCCAATATATCTACTTTAACCTCTGCATTATTTTTTTAAACATAATTTTTTTTTCCTGTTAGGAAGTTAGAAGGGTTAAAAGTTTATCATCAATTTCAAATTTTTCCAACAAAATTTTTCTTTTTAGGGACCACATCACATTTGAAGTGACAAGTGACATTGAGGCCTATGTGATACAAGATACCCAAAAGTGACACAATTTTTAAAAACTGCACCCCTCAAAGTGCTCAAAGCAACAGTCAATAATTTTATTAACCCCTTAGGTGCTTCATAGGTATTAAAGCAACGTGGAAGGAAAAAATTACCCTTTTAATTTTTCCTACAAAAATGTTTATTTAGCCCCATATTTTTCATTTTTTACAAGGATAATAATAGGAAATGAATATAATAGATTGTTGTCCAATTTCTACTGAGTACGCTGATAATGCATATGTAGAGGAAAACGTTTGTTTGGGCGCACAGCAGGGTTCGGAATGGAAGGAACTCCATTTGACTTTTGGAGCCCAAAATTGGTTGGAATAGATAGCGGACACCATGTTGTGTTTGCAGAGCCTCTGATGTGCCTAAACAGTGGAAACCCTCCAAAAGTTAACCCATTTTGAACACTACGACCCTCAAGGAACTTATCTAGAAATGTACTGTGCACCTAGAACCCCCAGGTGCTTCACAGAATTTTATAACGTTGAGCCATGAAAATAAAAAAAAAAAAAAAAAAAAAATTCCCTCAAAAATGTTGATTCAGCCCCAAATTTTTCATTTTCGCAAGGGTAAAAGGAGAAAATGGACCATACAATTTGTTGTGTAATTTGTCCTGAGTACAAAGATACCCCATAGGTGGTAGAAAACTATTGTTTGGGTACAAGGCAGGGCTTGGAACATAAGGAGCACCATTTGACGTTTGAAGTGCAATTTTGGCTGGAATAGATTGAAGACACCATGTCACATTTGATGAGCCTCTAACATGCCAAAACAGCAGAAACCTCCACAAATGACTTCATTTTGGAAACTACAACTCTTAGGAATTCCTCTAGCGGTGTATTGAGCATTATTAACCTTCAAGTGGTTCACAAAATTATAAAACTCAGAAGGGAAGGAGCGCCATATTGTGGTGCACATTTTGCTGGAATGGTTTGAGGGTGCCATGTCACATTGGCAGAGCCCTTAAGGTGCCAGAACAACAGAAACCCTATATGTGAACTCATTTTACAAACTACATCTCACAAATAATTCGTCCATGGGTGCAGTAATCATATTGACACAATAGGGGTGTTACAGAATTTGATATCATTGGGCATTGAAAAGAAAATAATTCCATCTTTACTACTAAAATTTAGTTTGAGCTCCAGATTTTACATTTTCACACTGGGAAATGGGTAAAAATGGCAACAAAATTTGTCCCACCACTTCTGCTGAATGTAGAAATACCCATATGTAGCTGTACAGTACTACTTAGCCACACGGTGACACTCGGAACAGAATGGACGCTATTTAACTCTTGGAGAACAAATTATCGTAGAATCACTTGCAGACTCCATATACAGAGCCCCTAAGTGCCAGAAGAGCAGAATCCCCCTCAAGTGACCCCATTTTGGAAATTGCACCCCTCTAAGAATGTATTTAAAGCTGTAGTGATGATTTTGACGCTATGGGTGTTTTCCAGAAACAAGCAATAGTGGATGTTGCTTAGCGAAAATTACAAATCTGAAAGTGCGTTGAAAATTATTGCGTTGTAGTGCCCAGTACATTGTAGTAGCCAATATATATTATACCCAGCTTGTGTTTCTGGAGACATGGACTCTGTAAATTAGGTGGGGTCTCATCACTACAGAAATGCCAAACATGTGGATGCTAATTGTGATTTAGTTTAATTTTTGCAATTTTTAGAAAATTCTTTATTCCATGTCCCAGGATGGGACATTAACATTCCCTGCCCTGATGGCTGATCTAATTCTAGGTCAGTGTCTCGTACACAGGGCGAAGGTATCAGGTGCTGCTCTGAGCAGGAGCTTATAGGCCACCGTACCTTGATGACCCTGCGGCCATCTTTTGGGGTGGCACAGTGTATTTATTTTTTATATATTCAGGGGGTACAGTATATTTATTTTTTATACATATCCAAGGGCACAATGTGTATTTTAATATATGCATTTCAGGGGGCATGGTGTATTTACTTTTATATTTATTTTTTTTTTTTGGTGAATTTTTTTAATATATATTTTTTTGTTTTTAGATTTAAGGGGCACTGTATATATTTTTTTCACATTCACAAGCACATTATATGTTTTTTGGCCCTTTGTGAAGGAAAAAAAACTATTTCTTAGGGATGCACCAAAGTCAATTTTATTTTTTTCGCCATGAGTGACCCCGGGCGTAAAAAAAAAAGTTTGTGATTTACCGTCATTGACCACACTGGAAGAAAGTCAGACCCCCCCAAAATATGAAATTTGTCATCCAAAAGTCATTTTAAAAGGGTGTGCGCAACAACAAAAAATTGGATCAGTCATGATAATATAAAAATAACAATAAGAGAAAAAAAAATGAATGCGAGTCTCATGCAAAATTTAGAAAAAGACGTACGTACCCCTTTAATAAACTGTATCTATAGGATATGGGGGTCCTGGACACGTGGTCCTCTCCAGGGACGTAGGAAAATGTCCGCCTGCTAAAATTTGCATTATTAGACTGAGCTAATGTTAGAGTCACAGTTCACATTTTGGCGGCTCGTTCTCATTACTCCTTCATGAAAAATGTCCTTGGATTAATTAAACAACAAGGCTCGTATTGAGCAGTCTCAGAAGTTCCGCGCTCGCTGGCAGATTTTTTTGGCTCATCGGCTGCAGGAAATTTGACTCTCAGCCAGAAGTGTGACTTATTTGGCTTCAATTAAAATGGGTCCTTCTCTATCTTTTTTTTTTTTGGTGAATTGGCTGGAAGTAGAGACTCAATTTATTATACGACGACATGTCTGTCTGCCGCTAACCCGCGATGCGCTCACAGGACGCCTGTCAGTTACCGAGTCACATAACATGGAAAATTTAGGCATCTTTTTTTTTTATATACTAAAACCGATTTTTTTTTTTTTAATTTAAAATAAAAACATATTTTTCATTTTTTATATATATATATTTTGATATTAATAGGGGATTTTTACCAGTCACATTATAAAAAAAACATAAAAAAAGGAATCAAAATGTGAAAAGGATACAGAATCTATTGTTTTGGGACATACATAGGTTTTTGAGCCAAGGAGAATTGTAACGGAAGGGTCTGTAGAAGTGATGAGCCAACGTGCTGGGATAAGGTGTTATCTGAGCATGCTCGGGTGCTAACCAAGTGTCTTCGGCGTGCTCGAAAAATATGTTTGAGTCCTCGCGGTTTGTTCGACAGCCACAACACATGCAGGGATTGGGTGTCGAACAGTGGCGGGGACTTGAACAAATTTTTTGCTACGGCAGGTCTTTTTCCAGCTGGATCCAGTTCAGCCTAAAAAAAAAAAAAAACCTGCAATAAAAACTGCAGGGACATTTTTAAAAACGCTGAGAGGCTATGTGCACGTGGAGTCTTTAGTTGAGTTGTTGGAGCAGAAACTTAGCAGGAGTTTTAAGGAGTTTTGAGTTTTTGAGGAGGATTTGGAGAGTTTTCGTCCAGTTTCTACTTCTTCAAAACTTCTTAAAAAATCTCTGTGTGCCCATAGCCAGTAAAATGCTCTGAGGCTATGCGCGTACAGAGTTTTTCGAGGACTTTTTGAAGCAGAAATTGAGCCTTTTAGATACCGTCGAAGCCATCCGAACTTTCGCTCAAAAAGCCACTTCTGGAAAAAGTTGTCAGCCCCTGATTAGAAACTCTTCAAATCCTCCTCAAAAAATGAAAAAAAAAAATCTTCAAAAACCTGAGGCTATGTGCACACGTAGGCTGAAAATTTCTGCATGAAAACCGGACTCCTTCCCAGAAAACGCGTGTTTTTTTCCATGCGTTTTTTTCTGCGCGGTTTTTGTGCGTTTTTTCCGGAGGGTCCCCAGACACACAGAAAATAGCTAGAAATGCGGAATTTTCCGTGAAATTAATGAGCATGCTGCTTTCTTTTTCGCTGAAAAAAGCGCATCAATGTGCACAAAAAGTGCAGAATACATTAAAATGAATGGGATGCTTCTTTTAAGCGTTTAAGCATTTTATTTGGTAAAACCGCAAAAAAAAAAACCGCTTACGTGTGCACATACCCTGAATGTTCTGCTCAGCTTCTGCTTTGAAAACGCTGCAAAAAAAGACTCCGGGTGCATGTAGCCTCGGGGAATGTTCACAATGAGCCTTCTTGGTGCATTTGTTGGAGCAGAAACTCCAGAAGTTTTGAGTTTTTCAAAAAGTTTTGGAGAGTTTCCTCTCCAAAATTGAGCTAAAAAGATCGTGTGAAGACACACCACATGTTCTTCGAGGAGTCTTTTGGAGCAAGTCCACTCAAAAAAAAAAACTTGACTTAAAGGGTCTGTCCATTTTTGGAGTCAATTTTTTCAATTAATTTTTAAATGTATATATTTGTGGTTAAAAATAAGTTTTTGCTTTCATTAAAAAAATAAAATGCAGTTTTGCTTTAAAAAGCTCTTTGCTTCTTCTTTGTAAAACAGCTAAAATAAGTTTAAAAAAAGACGATCAGAGCGGGCTGGCTGATAGAATCTCAGTTAGCTCCTTCTGCAGCCAGCTGTCGACAATGAAACACAGAAGCTATATTGAGCAAATAATGAAATTTTTTTTAATTAAATCCAATTGCAAAACTCATTTTTTTTTTGTCAAAAATACACGCATATAAGTTAGAAAAAAAAACAATTGCCCTCAAATGATATAAAAATAAAAAAATAAATAGTTTTGTAAAAAAAAATATTTTAACAAATAAATGAAAACAAGAATATCTTTCATTTTTAGACATAGGCACCTGATAAAAGTACTGAAGGGGTTCATTGTATCCTTACGTGTAAAGTCTGTACGGTTACCCAGGTGGATGGAGAGAGATGGCATGAAGGCGATTTTCCAAAATGTAAAACATGTGGTCGTCCTCCCCGAGGCAACATGAAGACAATAAAGTCTGTAGATCTCGCTGTCGTACCACAGGCTACCATCACTGGAGCGGGAACAAAAAAAAAGAAAAAGAAGAATTTTAATATCTTTGTCTGGCCAAGTGAATGAATATAAATTGGATGCGCCTTGCTCTGACACTATGGCTCTGAGGCACAATGTTCTCCTGGCAGAGCGCTGCGCAGCCTCCGCTCTTCATCAGGAGATCGCCAAGCATTTTTGGAGGGATATCCAGTAAACTCTTATATAACCTCTCGCCCCTCCAGAAATGTGTTTTTCTAAAGAAAATAAAACTATGGGGCCTCATTTCTCAAATATGTCAGTCTGTCGTTGCAGCTCTCTCATGCCCATTTCTCACTCCCAGGCCGTCTCCCTGGTCTCACGCCTTCTCAGTCCACTGGCATCTCCCAGTAGGTCATCGCCAATCTGTCACTACGGCTGGAGTCACACACAACGATAAAAAAATCGGACCGAAATCGCACAAAGGTCCGTCAGCCTCAGTGACGTCAGCGGGAGTCCTAGCACTTTTTAATTAACCCCTTAAATTAACACCTACATCTCCAAAATTTTCCACCCAAACCCTAATCTAATTACTAGTGATAGACATATAAAAAAAAAACATGAAATGAAAAGGTTAACTATATGTAAACCATGTGTCATTTCATGTCGGGTAGGGGAATGATTTTACAGAAGCCGGCAAATGTTTCAGTGGCTATTCTGCTATGAAGAACTGCATGAATTATATATATATATATTGTATTCTATGTGTCTATATATATTCTTTCGTTTCTTTATTTAACCGTTCAGTGTGATTTTACTGTATTGCTAAATGAATTGCCGGCTTTTTGTAAAGGACACCGGGTGCGATTTTATCGCAACTCACATATCTGGTTCGTTTGTATTCTGATTTTTTATCGCCCCCATAGACTTGCATTGGCGAGTCCGATACGAAAATCGGTGACAATCGCAGCATGCTGCGATTGTCTCCGTCCGAGGAAACCTTCTGAAAAAAAAAATCGGTTGATGTGAGCTGCTCCATAGAATAACATTGGGACGAATGCAATGCGATTTTTTATCGCATTGCATTCGTCCGATTTATTCGCTAGTGTGACTCCGGCCTCCTAGGTCTTTTGGGTTCCTGGCTCCTACCAGCTTTAGGCTAATTATATGGCTCTCCTCCTCGAGGCCCTCCGCTGCCAGCCTCCTAGCTGCCGGACCTTGGCTCCAGTACAGTTGGCCTTGGTTTGGAGACTACTCCACTCCTGCATATTGGGCCACTGCCTGCTCCTCTGTATAAAACTTTCTCGGAGCGCTGCTCACTTGGACTTAGCTGCTTCAGCCATTTTAGGCATCATGCATTCTTCCTCCACCCCTGGCTGCTGTCTCTTCTCAGGGGAAATACTCTTTGATTAAGACGCTTCCTCCTATCCTTTATGAGCATCTGGTCTCTAACACCTTGGACAATCACAGAGGCTATCTCCCCTCTGTAATCTGGAGGAGCACAACATTCAGGAAGTTTCGACTATTCATCCTCTAGCGACTACTCAGTAACATGTTCCTTAGTCACTACACCCTCTGTAACCAACACGCGCAGGACCTCAGCACCCGACACACGCAGGCCCTCTTCATCCGACACACGCAGGCCCTCTGCAACCGACACACGCAGGCCCTCTGCAACTGACACACGCAGGCCCTCTTCAACCGACACACGCAGTCCCTCTGCAACTGACACATGCAGGCCCTCTGCAACCGACACACGCAGGCCCTCTGCAACCGACACACGCAGTCCCTCTGCAACTGACACTCGCAGGCCCTCTGCAACCGACACACGCAGGCGCTCTGCAACCAACACACGCAGGCCCTCTTCAACCGACACGCAGGCCCTCTGCAACTGACACGTGCAGGCCCTCTGCAACTGACACACGCAGGCCCTCTTCAACCAACACACACAGGCCCTCTGCAACCGACACATACAGGCCCTCTGCAACTGACACACGCAGGCCCTCTGCAACTGACACACGCAGGCCCTCTGCAACTGACACACGCAGGCCCTCTGCAACTGACACACGCAGGCCCTCTGCAACTGACACACGCAGGCCCTCTGCAACTGACACACGCAGGCCCTCTGCAACCGACACACACAGGCCCTCTGTAACTGACAAACATGGCTCCTCTGCAATTGACACACAGGCCCTCTACAACTGACACACACACAGGCCCTTTGCTACTGCCACAGGCCCTCTGTAACTCACACAAAGAGGTCCACTGCAACTGACCCACACAGGCCCTTTGCAACTGACAAACACAGACCCTCTGCAATTGACACACACAGGCCCTCTGTACCACACGGGCCCTCTGCAATCGTCACATGCAGGACCTCTGCAAATCAATACACACAGGTCCTCTGCAACCAACTCACACAGGCCCTCTGCTACTGACACAGGCCCTCTGTATCTGACAAACTCAGGCCCTTTGCTACCGACACATACTGAAAAAACCTACAAGAAGCAACATAAACCCTGCTGTAACTAAATAAGTAAAAAGCAAAAGTGCATTTAAATAACACAGGGTTCTTAGTAATACAATTTTTGATCAAAAATAGCATAAAAGCCGTCTCACCATCACCAAGGTGACTCTGATCGATATGGTCCTACACTGTCTAATATTAAAAACCTTACCATGTGTCAAAGTTGACCTCAGTGTGTGAATAAGGGCAGACAAAAGGACCGGGTCCCGACCTAAGGACACCAGTAAGCTTTTAAATGTAATTTACAGCTCAAGAGGGTGAGGCCACACCCCGGCTTGCACAGAATGCAAAAATACTAAGAAAAAACACACAAAAATTGAGCTTAGTTAAAGTAACATACTGAAATAGTATGTGACTTTACTGAAATAGAATGAAGGGAAGCCAACCTGTAGACTGCGGGTTGCCCAGTGTCTTAGGGTATGTTTCCATGTGGTGTGCTGCAGGCTTTTGTACACGCGGTGATTCCGCATGTGTTCATTGAACACATATTGAATCACCGCATCCTATGCATAGAACGGGGCTATTTATCTTGTGGAGATAAAGACGCGCTGCATGTGCGTATACGCAGGTCTGCCACCTGCGTCTTTGTATGCATAGTGGATATGGGATTTCATAAAATCCCATCCACTATGCTGTAACATCTGCACGCTGCGGTTTGGACGCTGCAGATGTATGCAGCGTCCAATCTGCAGCAAATACGCTACATGGAAACATATCCTTAGTCTCATGCACAGCAAAAGTTGCTGCTGCATCATTAGTAAGAGTTAGCATTCCCCACAGACACACACACACACACACATAATGAGCTGACAAAACATAGACAAGTGCACTAAACATAAATTCATGTGAGGGTTGGAAACACACATATTTCATATATCGTAACCTCGTCATCTCGGCATACTGGTGCCTGGAAAACAAAATGGAATAAACAAACATACAGTGCAAAAGAACAATGCAAAATCATAGGGGTAAAAAGAACAACATAATAGTATCAGCCTAAGTGACAAAAGGGTGGTCAGTGTCCAACTTCACCCTTTAAAAGAAAGATAGATAATAGATGATAGATAATAGATAGATAATAGATATAAAGATAATAGATATGTAAAGGAACCGGAAGTGAAGTTCGTTGAATGCAGTGAAGAGCAGGAGGCAGAGAAAGGGTTAACAAAGTTTCCTTTGAACAGGTTATTAAGTTACAAGGGATACTCCGCACAGGGAGATGAAACCAACAACGAAATGGCACAGGAACACTGAGCGCAATGACAGAATTTGCACAAAAACACAATATTTGGGGGGAAGAGGGAATGTACAAAAGAGGTAACTTATTGCTTGAAGTTCTGGTTGGGGTGAGGCTGGAATATCTCCCGCCGGCATCGTAGATCTTGGACAATGTCTCTGGCTCTGTCGCAAAGGAATGAAATGCACTGTCTCCCGACCCTGCCGATGATCCGGGCTTGCTTGGCTTGGGTGCGTTGGAAGATAGAAACAGTCTCTTTTGCTGATTCCTCTGGGATGTCACAGAACATGAGCAGCATACGGGTTCGCAGGCCACAGCAGCGTGTGAACCTCTGATGGGCTGGCTATGATCAGAGCGAGCAAAATTATTTTTTAATGAGAGGGATAAGGACTGGACCAGTATGGGAACATCCAGGGCCAGCTCAGTCAGGACGGCCCCCAATGGTACATCAGTCTGCAGGGAAATAGCTTATGAGGCTTTTGTAGTCGGAGCAGTGGGGAGGGAGTCAACCTTCTCCTTGTACTCGTGTCGCCTTCCCGCCAAATCTCCCGTTTCCACGCTCCATCCTTTTTATCTCCCCCACACCCCCTACTGTCCAGTTCAAAGGTCCTCCCCACCCAGATAAATCGTCCCCCGGCAACAGTGGTGACAGTCCCGATAGTTCCAGCCCCAAAATGCATAGAGAACCTCAGACTCTGTTCTTGCTCATCTTCTTATAGATAGATAGATAGATAGATAGATAACAGCCTAAATGGGTCTCATTTTAGGGCAGCAGAAATAAGACCAGTATGCAGGCACTTTCCCATGTAATCAGCTACTTCTAAGAACCTCAAGTGAAATCACTGTCTCCTGCTCATTAGACTTGAAGAGACCACTAGTGGAAAACTATAGATTTACATTTGGCAATCTAGTTATTGTACTTTTAAGATGACCTGTCATTATTTCAAAAGTGTCCAGCATTTACTCTTTTTTATTATTTTCTTTTTATGTTTTTTTTTTCAAATACGCCTGTGTGTGTGTTGGTTGCAGAGTGCCTGTGTGTGTCGGTGCAGACATATGGGCTTTTTTTTTTTTTTTGCTTTTTCATTTATAGTCTTTACAAAAAGGGGAGAGGCTCACAGGGTAATTATGCAGAGTAGCTTAAAGACACGCCCCAGAGGATCCTGTGTACAATGCCCGTCTTGGTAAAGACCGTAAAAATTATTACTAAATAACAAGGTTCCCATATCTCTGGAACCATATGGCAGATTAGAAAAATATAATAAAATAAGAGTAAAAACTGTCCACTTTTGACCTGGTTGACGGGTCCTCTTTAAGTGGCCCAGTTCTGGTTAAAGATCATAGAAGGGGGTCCTGATCCCAGGAACTCTATGAAGTCCACATACTCTAACAGGGTACATGGAAGGGCTTTGTCAAGATGAGACCTTTTTTTCCTCCACACTGGGACTGCGTGTTTTACCTGTTGTGTGCAGGGCCAACGCTCTGACGCGCGTCCGGAGGATGATTGAATAATAAGACTAGGTCAGGGTGCTCAGCGGTACAAACTAAGCACTTGTCAAACATCTGGATCCGATATACCCTGACTGTATACAGGGGACTACGTGTAGAGCAGAGATCAGAGCACGTAGTATATACAGGCGTATATAAACACAGGGGGAGTCCTCCCTTACAGCCATCAATCAGATGCCACTTCTTATTGGATTCTAAGAACTACGCTATTATCCCTAGGAAATCATAATTAACCCTTATGTTCAGGGTTCCTTGGGCCACACCACTTTTACCTACTTTACTCGGAACCTCATCAAAAAGCTATGGCTGTGGTCATTTCTCTCCCTTTTTTAGCCTTTTATATTTTTTGTTTTTTTATTTGTTTTAGAAATATTATGCTTCTAGTGCATATAACAAAAGCGTAAAATTAAATCTTTCATTGATCCTCCATTAGTTTTGATTTATTATAGATGCCCTGTGCGGATGCTGCTTTATGTTCTCATACCCCAATATCTAAGTACAGGGGAGCCCAGGTTATTTAGGACCAACTTCATACAGTATAAAGCCATGTAGACTGTGGAATTGTTTTCTGCACCTAATGTGAATGTGCACCTGAAGGAGAAAGGGAGATGATCCAAATTCGTTGCAGATGTTGTATTCCCTATAGGTCACCTGTGTACATGTCCCGTTGCCCATTTGGACATTCCCCGGTTTGGTAAACTCTGTCGGGGAGTTACATTGTGCGTTCACCTTCTGCGCCGTTCGACACGCCGCACAGAACTGCTCTGTTTCTAAATAAGCACTTGGGACTTAACAGCGCCGAGCATGAGGCGACAGCGGTAACCTAACCAAGGATTATTTATTACTCTAACACAAGAATTTGAATGATATGGACACAAAATGAAAAGAGGTTATCAGATTTATAGAGTGCCATCAAATATTGTACAATTCAAACGTGAGTCACTTCTTTGGATTGAGGCAGCAGCAGTAACGGGTATAATAATGAAACCCTATCAAACGAAACACTTACGATAGATACAAGCGTTTCCATTCTCTTACTCTGTCCTATGGTGTGTCACAGTCAGTCCTGTACTCGGCACCGTCGTTACCCTGTCACTCTGGTGGTAATGACGCATGCCGTCTAGGCCGTAACGGGAGTCCATGCTGCTGCACAATTAGGCCGAAAATCATTTCTTGGTAACTCACTTTTAGCACACGTTGCTTTGGCGGCCTCCATTCCCTAAAGCACTGCCCCGGTCCTCTGTGTACCATACTTCAGCACCTCATGTCGATCTTTCACTCAGGTCTGGTCACTTGGTTCTTCTGTCAGCTCTAGTCACTCAAGTCTACTCTCATCTCTGGGCACTTGATCCTTCTCTAAGGTCTGGTCAGTTGGCTCTTCTCTCGACTCTGGTCACTCGATCCTTCACTAAGGTCTGGTCACTCAGTTCTTCTATTGTCTCTAGTCGCTCTATCCTTCACTAAGGTCTGGTCACTCAGTTCTTCTGTTGTCTCTAGTCGCTCGATCCTTTATTAAGGTCTGGTCACTTGGCTCTTCTCTCGACTCTGGTCACTCGATCCTTCACTAAGGTCTGGTCACTCAGTTCTTCTGTTGTCTCTAGTCGCTCGATCCTTTATTAAGGTCTGGTCACTCAGTTCCTCTATTGTCTCTAGTCGCTCGATCCTTCACTAAGGTCTGGTCACTTGGTTCTTCACTCGACTCTAGTCACTCGATCCTTCACAAAGGTCTGGTCACTCAGTTCTATTGACTCTCTAGTCACTCGCTTCTTCCCTCAGATCCAATCACCCTATTCTTTTCTAGGGTCTGGTCACTTGTAATGGCGGCTAGAAGCCAACATCACTTCACCATATGTCTGTGCTGCTACAGGTTTAGTTGCCAACTGCGCCCCTACTCTGCCCTCCTGGGACTTTTATATTTCCTAACTGTGACACAGCTATAACCTGACCTGGTGTCTCCTACAATCTCTTAGCCCAGGGAACATGCATTTCACTCGTCAGTTTCTGCTAATGCAATTATCTCTGCTTTCCCATTTCCTAACTTCTTTGACCAGCAGATGGTGGCGTTCACTTGCAGACACTCTGTTAGGCATTAACTATACAAGTCTTCTCACTTCGTCCATCTCCTTACATGTTCATCATATTGTGTAAGCAGCACTGTATAGCATTATATTGGATAAAGGGCACTGTAAGGGCATTATACTGTGTATGAGGCACTGCAGGGACATTATAATGTAGGAAGGGCACTGTGGGGGCAACATACTGCGTAAGGGGTTCTGTGGGGGCATCATATTGTTTTAGGGGCATGTTTGAGTGGCTCCAAGTAGGCATGACAATATATAATAGGAATTGTGGGGAAACAAAATGTGTGAGGGGCACTGTGGAGGACATTATACTGTGTTTGGTGCCATGCTTAGTGCATTATACTTTTTGGTGGGGGTTTATGGGTGTCATACTGTTTGGGGAGGCATTAAAATGAGTGGGTACCCTAAACAGCTTCCCTAGGGGTGCTTCTGTGTGGGAGCACAAAAAAGGACTGGGTGAGATTGGTGACACTGGGGTGTGGCCTACTATATAAAAATTTGTGCCTGGACAGTGGGGTATATGGTGTAGTTAATCACATGACGGCGACCCTCTTGAGTGCCTTGTATATGACAATCCAGAGCTCTGATCCATGGGCCTTGAAATGCAGGGAAGGGGTAAGCAATGATGGTATTCGTGATTGTTTATGTCTGAACACCGTAGCTTAGGACTTTTTTATAAATTTGTCTAAAAAGTGCTCAGCCCCTTTAAGAGTCATTTGCCTTCATGAGTCAAAACAAACTGCACTCGTGTCGCCACCACCTGCACAGACACATCACCGCTACCATACATATACATAGATCTATCGCCTGTCACGTGCAGCGTTACAGTTGGAGAAGGCGCCGGTTTAGGGTGACGTCCAATACTGAGATGGGCCGTGGGTGGATGGGTGTGTACAAGAGGCTATTTTTACTTGTCTAGTAGATATTTTAACCTCTGTGTTTAGATTCTGTTGAGTATTTTGCTTTCGGCTCGCACCTTGTTGGTTTTGGACTCATAATAGGTATAAAAATGAATTCTCCCAAATGCCCAGAATTAAATTCCCCGTTTTACTTCAGTGAACTCAGGTCCAGAACTCACATTAATATTAATAGTTTTCAGTACTGCATTTATTTGTGCGAGCCACTTAAAGGGGTTGTGTATTTTAGACAGCCCCTTTTAGTAGCAGGACTGCTGAACAGTACATTGATCAAGAGGATACGTATTGTCGAAACACCCGATGATCAGCTGTAATGGGTGAGAAAACCTGACGGTAAGTGTTTAGTTTTCCTGCAGCGCCACCACTGGAGAAATCAGACATTACACAATTTCTATCAAAATCAATAATATTTCCATCTACTATAGGGAGAATCCTCAAGAAAGAGAAACTCTCTGCAGAAGATCTCTGGCTTATTGAAAATAGTCAAGAAGAAGAAACCACCTCCTCTATTAAAGGGGATCAGTCATGGGGTTTTTGCTATTTAATCTGAGAGCAGCATTATGTAGAGCCTGATTCCAGTGATGTATTACTTACTGGACTGCTGGGTGCAGTTTTGGTAGAATCTCTGTTTTCTCTGATGCATCAATAGCAGTGCTCAGAATGCTGAGCTGTGTATAACCCCGCCCACACCTCTGACTGGCAGCTTCCTGTGTACAAGCTGCCAATTAATAGTGGGGGCGGGGTTACATAGATAAGCTGGACTACCTGACACACAACAACAAGTCCGGCAGTAAGCCTGTGTCAGAGAACTGTAGGGAGTAAGCCTGTGTCAGAGAACTGTAGAGAGTAAGCCTGTGTCAGAGAACTGTAGGGAGTAAGCCTGTGTCAGAAAACTGTAGAGAGTAAGTCTGTGTCAGAGAACTGTAGAGAGTAAGCCTATGTCAGAGAACTGTAGGGAGTAAGCCTATGTCAGAGAACTGTAGGGAATAAGCCTAGGTAAGAGAACTGTAGGGAGTAAGCCTGTGTCAGAGAACTGTAGGGAATAAGCCTAGGTAAGAGAACTGTAGGGAGTAAGCCTGTGTCAGAGAACTGTAGGGAGTAAGCCTGTGTCAGAGAACTGTAGAGAGTAAGTCTGTGTCAGAGAACTGTAGAGAGTAAGCCTATGTGAGAGAACTGTAGGGAGTAAGCCTATGTGAGAGAACTGTAGGGAGTAAGCCTATGTCAGAGAACTGTAGGGAGTAAGTCTGTGTCAGAGAACTGTAGGGAGTAAGCCTGTGTCAGAGAACTGTAGGGAGTAAGCCTGTGTCAGAGAACTGTAGAGAGTAAGCCTATGTGAGAGAACTGTAGAGAGTAAGCCTATGTCAGAGAACTGTAGAGAGTAAGCCTATGTCAGAGAACTGTAGGGAGTAAGTCTGTGTCAGACAACTGTAGGGAGTAAGCCTGTGTCAGAGAACTGTAGGGAGTAAGCCTGTGTCAGAGAACTGTAGGGAGTAAGCCTGTGTCAGAGAACTGTAGGGAGTAAGCCTGTGTCAGAGAACTGTAGGGAGTAAGCCTGTGTCAGAGAACTGTAGGGAGTAAGCCTGTGTCAGAGAACTGTAGGGAGTAAGCCTATGTCAGAGAACTGTAGGGAGTAAGCCTATGTGAGAGAACTGTAGGGAGTAAGCCTATGTGAGAGAACTGTAGGGAGTAAGCCTATGTGAGAGAACTGTAGGGAGTAAGCCTAGGTAAGAGAACTGTAGGGAATAAGCCTAGGTAAGAGAACTGTAGGGAGTAAGCTTAAGTCAGAGAAATCTAGTAGTGGCTTGTAAGACAAAAAGATAGGACATGTTGAAATCCAGCATGGCCAACCCTCTGAGACAGTGCCGGAGGCGTCATATGGTTGACTGTTCCAGCTAATATAATTGGCTCAGCCAACATTCATGTCTTGTCTCTGGCCATCGTAAAGAGGTTGTCCAACAATTACAACTTGTTAGATAGGTTATGAGAATGTCTGATCACTGGGGGCTGCCGATTGGGACCCACATCGATCATGAGAACAGGAATCCTGTTACCCCCATTAGAATAGCAGCGGTCATATTTGGAGTTGTGTTTATTGTCTTTGGTGACAAACAATGAGTCCCATAGACTGACAATGGGATGCATGACCTGTAAACACAAGAGCCCCTGTTACTGTGATTACTGGGGGGTCCCTACAGTTTCATTGGCAATTGACATAGTACAATAATCGGGAGTGACTAGATAGCAGTCATACCTGCCCCCTTGGTATTTTACCCATCTGCCACATAAGAAGACACCAGTATTATAAATGGCACATGATGGTAGGTAGCGGCCCTATCTATGGTGCGTTTTGTAAACTTCTTAATACATAAAAATATTTTTTTTTTTAATTATAACCCAATTAATGTCAAAAGGGAAATGACAAAAATCTGGCTACCTACATTCACCTCTTGAGGGAGCTCTTGAGCTGTCTGCATACTGGTTTTACATTGAATTCAATGATAACACTGAATGCAGTAAGCTCTGGCGCTCCCTCTGGTGGTGACTGCAGGAAGCTAGAGGTTTCATCCCATTTTATGTCTATGTAGGGGATTTGGATCTCTGTATCAGAAAATTGGAATCTAATATCAACATGGTGCTTCTTAAATATGACTTTATCGAAGCAATAGATCAAACACAGATGAGAGAACAACAGTAATAAAAGTACCAATATCCCTGTGCTGTGTGAGGGCTGCACCACCACCTGGTCCAGGAACAAGTGACGTCAACGTGCCTTATTTATACCCAGCGACTAGTCTATTGTGGACATAAAAATGTTCTGATCTGACATGACTAGTCCTGCAATGGAGCCAAATCCTCAGCGAGGGGATGGATTAACAGGCAGGCGCTCCGAGATGGATGACATGTGATTGACACGCTTGGTGGGCTATCCCCATATCTCCACCAGAAGGTCACTGAGGATACGGCTTGGAACTACACATTTCGAAGAAGAATTTGGACGGCTGCGCTCGGGGGATGTTCTACAGATGTGATCATGCAGAGCGCAGGCGGCCATAAGACACAATAATGCAGAAAACTTGACGGGAAAAGATGAAAATGCCGAACAGCTTTGCGCAATATGGTAGAGGAATCTTTGATAAGACGATGGTGGGGGGTGGGACGGGGGGCATCTGCCAGGCGACTGACTCCCCCAGTTCTGCGTCTTGTTAGATTTTGGATTAAAGAAAGTTCCTTTTAATTGCAATCTGGCAATAGAATCAAAAAGTATAATAAAACGGAGAAGAATCAAAATATGTTCAGAGTTTATTAGAACTTTTTGCCACCGAGCAGGTGACCTTTTTGTTTTATACTTGCGCCCAGACAGTCATCTCACAGACTTCTGTTTAATAAACTCAATGCTGGGATATAAAGTCATTATGGCAGTGTGTGGCGCCCTCTAGTGTACGTCGGGGTTTATTCTAGAGAATAAGAGACGATCAACAGGAAGAATAGGAGGACTAGACTGAACGTTAGAGAATGAGGAGTAGAAAGAGTGAATTCAACATCGAGAAGTTATGATGGTAACTAAGTGTGATGGACGATTTAGGTTGATCCGTGTCAAAGTCACAGGAGCAAACGAAAAAGGATTGGAGTGTAAAAGATTACCTGTTATAATTATATAACTTTACTAGCTGAAGAGCCCGACGCTGCCCGGGCATAGTAACTAACTATGGATAGTTATAACAAAGTATAATAATTATATCTATATACATAAAGCTGAGTGTAGAGCACCGCCCACTCCGCATAGCCACATTCACTATAATATCCCACATCATCCCGTCAGCCAGAGCCACCGGACTACTACCCCTAATATCCCACATCATCCCGTCAGCCAGAGCCACCGGACTACTGCCCCTAATATCCCACATCATCCCGTCAGCCAGAGCCACCGGACTACTACCCCTAATATCCCACATCATCCCGTCAGCCAGAGCCACCGGACTACTACCCCTAATATCCCACATCATCCCGTCAGCCAGAGCCACCGGACTACTACCCCTAATATCCCACATCATCCCGTCAGCCAGAGCCACCGGACTACTACCCCTAATATCCCACATCATCCCGTCAGCCAGAGCCACCGGACTACTACCTCTAATATCCCACATCATCCCGTCAGCCAGAGCCACCGGACTACTGCCCCTAATATCCCACATCATCCCATCAGCCAGAGCCACGGACTACTACCCCTAATATCCCACATCATCCCGTCAGCCAGAGACACCGGACTACTACCCCTAATATCCCACATCATCCCATCAGCCAGAGCCACGGACTACTACCCCTAATATCCCACATCATCCCGTCAGCCAGAGACACCGGACTACTACCCCTAATATCCCACATCATCCCATCAGCCAGAGACACCGGACTACTACCCCTAATATCCCACATCATCCCGTCAGCCAGAGCCATCGGACTACTGCCCCTAATATCCCACATCATCCCGTCAGCCAGAGACACCGGACTACTGCCCCTAATATCCCACATCATCCCGTCAGCCAGAGCCACCGGACTACTACCCCTAATATCCCACATCATCCCGTCAGCCAGAGACACCGGACTACTACCCCTAATATCCCACATCATCCCGTCAGCCAGAGCTACTGGACTACTACCCCTAATATCCCACATAATCCCGTCAGCCAGAGCCACCGGACTACTACCCCTAATATCCCACATCATCCCGTCAGCCAGAGCTACTGGACTACTACCCCTAATATCCCACATCATCCCATCAGCCAGAGACACCGGACTACTACCCCTAATATCCCACATCATCCCGTCAGCCAGAGCCATCGGACTACTACCCCTAATATCCCACATCATCCCGTCAGCCAGAGACACCGGACTACTGCCCCTAATATCCCACATCATCCCGTCAGCCAGAGCCACCGGACTACTATCCCTAATATCCCACATCATCCCGTCAGCCAGAGACATCGGACTACTACCCCTAATATCCCACATCATCCCGTCAGCCAGAGACACCGGACTACTACCCCTAATATCCCACATCATCCCGTCAGCCAGAGACACCGGACTACTACCCCTAATATCCCACATCATCCCGTCAGCCAGAGCCACCGGACTACTACCCCTAATATCCCACATCGTCCCGTCAGCCAGAGCCACCGGACAACTACCCCTAATATCCCACATCATCCCGTCAGCCAGAGCCACCGAACTACTACCCCTAATATCACACATCATCCCATCAGCCAGAGCCGCCGGACTACTACCCCTAATATCCCACATCATCCTGTCAGCCAGAGCCACCGGACTACTACCCCTAATATCCCACATCATCCCGTCAGCCAGAGCCACCGGACTACTACCCCTAATATCCCACATCATCCCGTCAGCCAGAGCCACCGGACTACTACCCCTAATATCACACATCATCCCATCAGCCAGAGCCGCCGGACTACTACCCCTAATATCCCACATCATCCTGTCAGCCAGAGCCACCAGACTACTACCCCTAATATCCCACATCATCCAGTCAGCCAGAGCCACCAGACTACTACCCCTAATATCCCACATCATCCCGTCAGCCAGAGCCACCGGACTACTACCCCTAATATCACACATCATCCCATCAGCCAGAGCCGCCGGACTACTACCCCTAATATCCCACATCATCCTGTCAGCCAGAGCCACCAGACTACTACCCCTAATATCCCACATCATCCTGTCAGCCAGAGACACCGGACTACTACCCCTAATATCCCACATCATCCCGTCAGCCAGAGACACCGGACTACTACCCCTAATATCCCACATCATCCCGTCAGCCAGTGCCACCGGACTACTACCCCTAATATCCCACATCATCCCGTCAGCCAGAGCCACCGGACAACTACCCCTAATATCCCACATCATCCCGTCAGCCAGAGCCACCGAACTACTACCCCTAATATCACACATCATCCCATCAGCCAGAGCCGCCGGACTACTACCCCTAATATCCCACATCATCCTGTCAGCCAGAGCCACCAGACTACTACCCCTAATATCCCACATCATCCTGTCAGCCAGAGCCACCGGACTACTATCCCTAATATCCCACATCACCCTGTCAGCCAGAGCCACCGGACTACTACCCCTAATATCCCACATCATCTCATCAGCCACAGCCACCGGACTACTACCCCTAATATCCCACGTCAGCCAGAGCCACCGGACTACTACCCCTAATATCACACATCATCCCATCAGCCAGAGCCGCCGGACTACTACCCCTAATATCCCACATCATCCTGTCAGCCAGAGCCACCGGACTACTACCCCTAATATCCCACATCATCCTGTCAGTCAGAGCTACCGGACTACTACCCCTAATATCCCACATCATCCCGTCAGCCAGAGCCACCGGACTACTACCCCTAATATCCCACATCATCCTGTCAGCCAGAGCCACCGGACTACTACCCCTAATATCCCACAACATGCCGTCAGCCAGAGCCACCGGACTACTACCCCTAATATCCCACATCATCCCGTCAGCCAGAGCCACCAGACTACTACCACTAATATCCCACATCATCTCATCAGCCACAGCCACCGGACTACTACCCCTAATATCCCACATCATCCTGTCAGCCAGAGCCACCGGACTACTACCCCTAATATCCCACATCATCCTGTCAGTCAGAGCTACCGGACTACTACCCCTAATATCCCACATCATCCCGTCAGCCAGAGCCACCGGACTACTACCCCTAATATCCCACATCATCCTGTCAGCCAGAGCCACCGGACTACTACCCCTAATATCCCACAACATGCCGTCAGCCAGAGCCACCGGACTACTACCCCTAATATCCCACATCATCCTGTCAGCCAGAGCCACCGGACTACTACCCCTAATATCCCACATCATCTCATCAGCCACAGCCACCGGACTACTACCCCTAATATCCCACGTCAGCCAGAGCCGCCGGACTACTACCCCTAATATCCCACATCATCCTGTCAGCCAGAGCTACCGGACTACTACCCCTAATATCCCACATCATTCCGTCAGCCAGAGCCACCGGACTACTACCCCTAATATCCCACATCACCCTGTCAGCCAGAGCCACCGGACTACTACCCCTAATATCCCACATCATCTCATCAGCCACAGCCACCGGACTACTACCCCTAATATCCCACGTCAGCCAGAGCCACCGGACTACTACCCCTAATATCCCACATCATCCCATCAGCCAGAGCCACCGGACTACTACCCCTAATATCCCACATCATCCCGTCAGCCAGAGCCACCGGACTACTACCCCTAATATCCCACATCATCCCGTCAGCCAGAGCCACCGGACTACTACCCCTAATATCCCACATCATCCCGTCAGCCAGAGCCACCGGACTACTACCCCTAATATCCCACATCATCCCATCAGCCAGAGCCACCAGACTACTACCCCTAATATCCCACATCATCCCGTCAACCAGAGCCACCGGACTACTACCCCTAATATCCCACATCATCCCGTCAACCAGAGCCACCGAACTACTACCACTAATATCCCACATCATCCCGTCACAGTCGCCGAACTACTACCCCTAATATCCACATCATCTCATCAGAGCCACCGGACTACTACCCCTAATATCCCACATCATCCTGTCAGCCAGAGCCACCGAACTACTACCCCTAATATCCCACATCATCCCGTGAGCCAGAGCCACTGGACTACTACCACTAATATCTCACATCATCCCGTCAGCCAGAGCCACCGGACTACTACCCTTAATATCCCACATCGTCCCATCAGCCAGAGCCACCGGACTACTAATATCCCACATCATCCCGTTAAAGCCACCGGACTACTACCCCTAATATCCCACATCATCTCATCAAAGGCACCGGACTACTACCCCTAATATCCCACATCATCCCGTCAGCCATAGCCGCCTGACTACTACCTCTAATATCCCACATCATCCCGTCAGCCAGAGCCACAGAACTACTACCCCTAATATCCCACATCATCCCGTCACAGTCGCCGGACTACTACCCCTAATATCCACATCATCTCATCAGAGCCACCGGACTACTACCCCTAATATCCCACATCATCCTGTCAGCCAGAGCCACCTTACTACTACCCCTAATATCCCACATCATCCCGTCAGCCAGAGCCACCGGACTACTACCCCTAATATCCCACATCATCCTGTCAGAGCCACCGGACTACTACCACTAATATCCCACATCATCCTGTCAGAGACACCGGACTACTACCACTAATATCCCACATCATCCCGTCAGAGCCACCGGACTACTACCCCTAATATCCCACATCATCCCATCACAGCCACCGGACTACTACCACTAATATCCCACATCATCCCATCACAGCCACCGGACTACTACCACTAATATCTCACATCATCCCGTCAGCCAGAGCCACCGGACTACTACCCTTAATATCCCACATCGTCCCATCAGCCAGAGCCACCGGACTACTAATATCCCACATCATCCCGTTAAAGCCACTGGACTACTACCCCTAATATCCCACATCATCTCATCAAAGGCACCGGACTACTACCCCTAATATCCCACATCATCCCGTCAGCCATAGCCGCCTGACTACTACCTCTAATATCCCACATCATCCCGTCAGCCAGAGCCACAGAACTACTACCCCTAATATCCCACATCATCCCGTCAACCAGAGCCACCGAACTACTACCACTAATATCCCACATCATCCCGTCAGCCAGAGCCACCGGACTACTACCCCTAATATCCCACATCAACCTGTCAGAGCCAACGGACTACTACCACTAATATCCCACATCATCCTGTCAGAGACACCGGACTACTACCTCTAATATCCCACATCATCCCGTCAGCCAGAGCCACAGAACTACTACCCCTAATATCCCACATCATCCCGTCAACCAGAGCCACCTTACTACTACCCCTAATATCCCACATCATCCCGTCAGCCAGAGCCACCGGACTACTACCCCTAATATCCCACATCAACCTGTCAGAGCCAACGGACTACTACCACTAATATCCCACATCATCCTGTCAGAGACACCGGACTACTACCCCTAATATCCCACATCATCCCGTCAGCCAGAGCCACCGGACTACTACCCCTAATATCCCACATCAACCTGTCAGAGCCAACGGACTACTACCACTAATATCCCACATCATCCTGTCAGAGACACCGGACTACTACCACTAATATCCCACATCATCCCGTCAGAGCCACCGGACTACTACTCCTAATATCCCACATCATCCCGTCAGAGCCACCGGACTACTACCACTAATATCCCACATCATCCCGTCAGCCAGAGCCACCGGACTACTACCCCTAATATCCCACATCATCCCTTCAGCCAGAGCCACCGGACTACTACCACTAATATCCCACATCATCCCATCACAGCCACCGGACTACTATCACTAATATCCCACATCATCTCGTCAGCCAGAGCCACTAGACTACTACCCCTAATATCCCACATCGTCCCATCAGCCAGAGCCACCGGACTACTACCCCTAATATCCCACATCATCCCGTTAAAGCCACCGGACTACTACCCCTAATATCCCACATCATACCGTCAGAGCCACCAGACTACTACCACTAATATCCCACATCATCCTGTCAGCCAGAGCTACCGGACTACTACCCCTAATACCCACATCATCCCGTCAGAGCCACCGGACTACTACTCCTAATATCCCACATCATCCTGTCAGAGCCACCGGACTACTACCACTAATATCCCACATCATCCCGTCAGAGCCACCGGACTACTACCCCTAATATCCCACATCATCCCGTCAGCCAGAGCCACCGGACTACTGCCCCTAATATCCCACATCATCCCGTCAGCCTGGGGTCAGAACCAGAGCGCTGAGGGATTTGCCCTCACTTCCATACCGGGGATCCCTTTAAGAGAGGCCTGGGGTCAGAATCAAAGCGCTGAGTGGAACAGTCCTAACTTCCATACCGGAGATCCCTTTGAGAGGGAAGATGTGCCTATGGGATGGAGGGTGTGTGATGGGTATATGGGCACGGGATGGGGGATTCATTTCTGTCATGTGCTCTCTGCTCCTTTCTGGGGGACAGACAATGGCTGGCAGCTTATGTTCCCGGGGATGCTAGATTTCTCCCACCAAGTCAGTGTCTGCTGAGGTGTCGTGGAGTGGGAAAACAGTTGCTCATAGCGATCAATCACAGCACAGCTTCTTTTAAACAGCTCTGGTGAAATGAAAGTTGCTTCGTGATTGGTTGGTGATACGCACATACATACACACACACATACATTCAATTTTATATATATATAGATGGAAGAACATAGAACATGTGATTGTAAAATGCTTATTGGGAACCTGCACACCAGGTTTGGATGATATGAGTTACAGCCACCACCTTTCAGGGCTGATACACAGCTTTCTATAATGCTGTATATCTGCCCCCAACCTGACCTGGAAGAACTGAAAAATAACTTTCATTATACTCATCTTTTGGTGCGGTCCGGTCCCAGGGGTATCACTCTTCTTGGTTCTGCGCCTCCCTTCTTCTTGCGACGCCGCCCTCCTGCTTGCTTCATGGCTCCCCAGCAGTGCGTTCTTGCGCAGGCATACTTCTCTGCCCTGTTGTGGGCAGAACAAAGTCCTGCAGTGTGCAGGTGCCGGGAAAGGTCAGAGAGGACCAGCGCCTGCAGACTGCAGGAATTTGCTCTGCCCTCAATAGGGCAGAGAAGTACGCCTGCACGACTGCGCAGGGCTAGGGAGCCATGAAGCAAGCATGAGGGCGGTGTCGCAAGAAGAAGGGAGGCGCCGGACCAAGAAGGGTGACACCCATCGGACCGGACCGCCCTGAATATAATAAAAGTTATTTTTCAGTTCTTCTAGGTCAGGTTGGGGGCAGATATACATGTGTGTACACAGTGACTGCACCAGCAGAATAGTGAGTGCAGCTCTGGGGTATAATACAGGATATAACTCAGGATCAGTAATGTAATGTTTGTACACAGTGACTGCACCAGCAGAATAGTGAGTGCAGCTCTGGACTATAATACAGGATGTAACTCAAGATCAGTAATGTAGTGTGTACACAGTGACTGCACCAGCAGAATAGTGAGTGCAGCTCTGGGGTATAATACAGGATGTAACTCAGGATCAGTAATGTAATGTTTGTACACAGTGACTGCACCAGCAGAATAGTGAGTGCAGCTCTAGACTATAATACAGGATGTAACTCAGGATCAGTAATGTAATGTATGTACACAGTGACTGCACCAGCAGAATAGTGAGTGCATCTCTGGGGTATAATACAGGATGTAACTCAGGATCAGTAATGTAATGTTTGTACACAGTGACTGCACCAGCAGAATAGTGAGTGCAGCTCTGGACTATAATACAAGATGTAACTCAGGATCAGTAATGTAATGTATGTACACAGTGACTGCACCAGCAGAATAATGAGTGCATCTCTGGGGTATAATACAGGATGTAACTCAGGATCAGTAAGGTAATGTTTGTACACAGTGACTGCACCAGCAGAATAGTGAGTGCAGCTCTGGACTATAATACAGGATGTAACTCAAGATCAGTAATGTAGTGTGTACACAGTGACTTCACCAGCAGAATAGTGAGTGCAGCTCTGGACTATAATACAGGATGTAACTCAGGATCAGTAATGTAATGTATGTACACAGTGACTGCACCAGCAGAATAGTGAGTGCAGCTCTGGGGTATAATACAGGATGTAACTCAGGATCAGTAATGTAAGTACACAGTGACTGCACCAGCAGAATAGTGAGTGCAGCTCTGGAGTACAATACAGGATGTAACTCAGGATCAGTAATGTAATATATGTACACAGTGACTGCACCAGCAGAATAGTGAGTGCAGCTCTGGAGTAAAATACAGGATATAACTCAGGATCAGTAATGTAATGTATGTACACAGTGACTGCACCAGCAGAATAGTGAGTTCAGCTCTGCAGTATAATACAGGATGTAACTCAGGATCAGTAATGTATTGTATGTACACAGTGACTGCACCAACAGAATAGTGAGTGCAGCTCTGGGGAACTTAATAGTTGCCCCTTGGAGCATTAGCATTTTTTAACACTAAACCTGAATAGTTTAAAATGACGATGCTTTACTAATTGGCGTCTGAATCATGGAGATGATGATGATGATGATGATGGATCTGATCTGTATTGATTACATTACTCCTGGATGTCAGTATGGCGGGGTGAAGCGTACTGGTCCTTCCTGTGTTTTCCACTCCCGTTGAGATCACAATGGCAGCCAAGTCATTCTTTGTTCTGTCTCCTGAATTGTTCACTTTGATGTGATCGTGCTGCGAGGACTGGAGTGACGCAATGAATCTGTAGCTCCGTCCTGATAATACTCACCGATTACAGACAAGAGTGATAACTACTGGCCTCTATGGGATAACAGCACCGCTACTCTATACAGAGGGTCTGTCCGCTCTCATGACATATCTATCTCCCCGAGCTCTCCTCGTTACTTTCATCATCACAAAATGCTCAGTTTTTGTGTTGGCTCATATATGCCCCATTATTCCACCCAGTCTCTCCCCACCCCAGCTCCCCGTTTGAATCAGAACGAGGACTGTGCTGGTAAAATTGTGACTTTTGGTAAGAATTATCCCCTTACAACAGATCTGTCTTCCGATTTTGCAATACAAACTGCTTACATTAATACATTGATCTCTTAGACCTGATTAGGCTGGTGTACTTTCTTTGAAAATCCTTGTCAGTATGGCTGTGTAATACTTTTTAAAAGTTTTCCTGTCTGGCGCTAAAATGAGTTGCAGCTGGACTCAGAAAATACTCTTCCAACTGTCAGAATACATTGACATGGGCTTTTTCACAATAAGTACACTAGTCTCATGAGGTCACAGAGATCCATGTCATATCGTATGCAGATTGGATTGTGAAATCTGGTGACAGATCCGCTTTACCGATCTGAATCTCCATAAAGAGGACTGTACTTTATTATAAACCTTCAATAAAAAGAACAGATAAATAGGGGAGAACAAGGTGCACATAGGCATCAGACATATATAAACATCCAAAGGGTGCAGGGAGCTAGCGGTCAGTAAAGAGAGACACAGCAATACATATCATATAGTCACAAATATTATTAGTAATGCATATCCGTATCACATATCGAAAGGGGATTGGTGATGGCAGGGAAACATAAATAAATAGTAGAACTGTCAGATAATTAGTTCATACCAAATGAAAGGAAAAACACAATAGTTCTTACCAGTCAACACTGAATCCAAAGTGCCGCAGCGCCCGCACCCACCCCAACGCGCGTTTCGGCTTGGCCTTCATCACGGCCTTCGTCACAGCTTGGCCCCCTGACGAAGGCCAAGCAGAAACGTGCGTTGGGGTGGGTGCGGGCGCTGCGGCACTTTGGATTCAGTGTTGACTGGTAAGAACTATTGTGTTTTTCCTTTCATTTGGTATGAACTAATTAACTGAGAGTTCTACTATTTATTTACATCTTTTTTTTTAACAGTTGTTGGATCGTTTTGTTCCTTTTTCCTAATGCAATTTGTGCGATTGGTCCTGATTTTTGTCCTAATATTTTTTCGTACACATATAAAATGTTTCATACATTTTATACATCTATATTAATGATTTGAACAATGGTGCATCATTTTTTGCTGATCTCCATAAAGAGGACTGTGTAGCACTATTGTCACAGCTTCACAGTCCTCTCGGTCTCCTCCCTGGTACTTCTCTCCATGAACGGTGCAGGAAGGAGACAAGAAGCTCAAACGACAGTGTTCACCCTCCTATTACACCCTGGAGCCAGTGGTAATACCGGAATCATCCCCTAGCAGCCCTAGACACCAAGGATCCTCACTAATGATGAGCGAACATGCTCAGATAAGGTGTTATCCGCCATGCTCAGGTGCTAACCAAGTGACTTCGGCATGCTTGAGTAATGTTTTAGTCCGTGACTATAGATATTGCATATTACAATGTATATCTAGATTCCCTGTATACTACGGTGAAGAAAAAGATTCTTTTGCTATTAAAAAAACATCATTTTGTGTGTGTGTACCCTGTGATTGAACCCACAACCTTAACATTGCAGGCAGGAGCAGAAGCGACAGAGTCACAAACTCTGGCGATGTAACAAGGAGAATTATGTGCACTTGATCTGTATTGCAGGCACTGACTCCACAGGCAGATTATACTGATACATTGTATACAGCTAAGCAATTCTATGTGTTTGTATTCTAGAGGGAGAATAAGAGATTTGTTCATCCTATAAAATGAAAAACACTTGATAATGAAAAATATAATGTTATTTTTAATCATAAACATCACAAGTTAGCAAATATCATGGACATATTTGGTTTTCCTGTAACTAACGCCCAGCACAACACAGCGATCGGATTATTTACGGGGATCCGTAAATGGCGTGATTGAGATTTTGCCTCTCTTAAACCCATAAAAAAAGTAATAAAAATGTAACGCTGAGGCCGTGTTCACACGTAGCGTGACTGTGTGCCCTTCTTGCGCCCAAGGTCGCTGCTGAACTGTGCAGTTTTGGTGCTTTTTTTCTCTCTTGTCTTCTATGTGTTTTAAGTAAATAAATAAATAAATAAATAAGCTACTGCAATGTCCTGCACATGGGTTAAGTGACATAGCCAATCAGAAGAACTACACCACATTTCTAATTTGGAAGTATTTTCTAATACTATTATTACATAAACTACACATTGCATACCTCCCAATTTTTGAAGAACAGAAAGGGGGACAAATTAAGGCCTCTTTCACACATCCAGTGTCAGGGGTCCGGCGGCGTGCAGCGAATAGCCGGGCCGCCGGATCCGGCCTGCAGCGGTGACACCGGATGTACATGCGGCGCCTGATGCAGCTTGGAGGACATTTAAAGGAGCCGCAGCACCGGGGGTTGAGAGAGCCAGCCGGAGAGAGATCGGGAGGTGAGAGAGCAGCCAGAGAGACAGCGGGGGACAAGAGAGCAGGCAAAGAGAGAGCGGGGGACGAGAGAGCAGCCAGAGAGACAGCGGGGGACGAGAGAGCAGCCAAAGAGAGAGTGGGGGATGAGAGAGCAGCCAGAGAGACAGCGGGGGAGAAGAGAGCAGCCAAAGAGAGAGCGGGGGACGAGAGAGCAGCCAAAGAGAGAAGGGGGGATGAGAGAGCAGCCAGAGAGAGAGCGGGGGACAAGAGAGCAGCCAGAGAGAGAGCGGGGGACGAGAGAGCAGCCAAAGAGAGAAGGGGGGATGAGAGAGCAGCCAGAGAGAGAGCGGGGGACGAGAGAGCAGCCAGAGAGACAGCGGGGGACGAGAGAGCAGCCAAAGAGTGAAGGGGGGATGAGAGAGCAGCCAGAGAGAGAGCGGGGGACGAGAGAGCAGCCAAAGAGAGAGCGGGGGACGAGAGAGCGGTCAGAGAGACAGCGGGGGACGAGAGAGCAGCCAGAGAGACAGCGGGGGACGAGAGAGCCAGCCAAAGAAAGGTATGGAGCGTATAGAGAGAGAGAGAGAGCGGGAGAGAGAGAAGGGGAGGGGGAGAGAGAGAGAGATGCGCGCCGGGCACTTGTGGAGTTAAAACTCACAGTGCCCGGGCATGTGCTGTTGAAAAAGCCGGTCCGGCGCTGCAAAAAAAGTTGCAGCCAACGTTTTTTGCAGACGCCGGATGGCGCATGTTTGCCGTATCCGGCAAAACCCGGAGGCGCCGCATGTCCATCCTGCACGATGCGGCGATCATTACATTCTATGTGAAAAAACCGGATCCAATTCCGGATCCGGTTTTCACAATTTTCGCAGCATCGTGCCGGATGTGTGAAAGTAACCTAAGAGACATGGCAAATCAGGAGAACTACACTACATTTCCTTTACACTTCATAAATACTTTGTGCTGAAATCACATAAAATCCCACTAAAATACATCTTAAGTTTATGTAGCGTGAAAAAATGTGAGGTATGAACACTTTTTCAAGTAACTGTATACTGAACCTTTATTGATTAGTTCATTAACTCTTTTCGGGGGTAATGGGGAAAAAATGATACAAATTCCGCTATTGATTATTTTTTGCCGTTTGAATTTTTCTTTCTTCGCCGCTCTGTATAATATCAGGTTACTTTTACTCTCTGGGGCATACCACCAGTACTTTGTGTCACTACTTCTGCGCGAGAAAAACTCATTCAATGGAAAATAACAACTTTTTTTTTATTCTGCTGGATTTTAGGAGACGTAACTTTATTTTTTGTTTTTGTTTTTTTGGGCGGGGGGCAACCTGCAATTCTACCATTGGATTTTTGCTCTTGTGACTTCTTCCGACAAGGCTTTTTTTTTTTGCAACTTTTTTGATAAAGTTATGGTTTTTTTTTCCATTCTTATAATCAAGTAAAAAATATTTAGGAATTCCGAAAAAAAAAAAAAACGGATCTACGATCGACAGAGCGGAACATTTGCCAATCTGTCCCCCGTAATCTCTTATTCATGGCGGACATGGCCACAGGCAAAGCTTTGTGGGTTCTTCCATTGTGTGTTATTAACCCCTCGAGCCCCGACATGGCCACTCTTCTCACAGTGGAGGCAGAATGTATTATGTGGGGGGAAGTGATAAGAAAACAATACAGCGTTATCTCGCCGCACCGCGTCCACAGCGCAGATGACAGGATGCGACCTCTCGGGCACATCCTCTACTTTACTATTTCAGATAAAGATTGAAGACAGAAATAGCTCTTATCCTCGAGTTATTTGTCTCTAGGTTGTATTAAACAACCTCCGGCACAACCCGCACTGTCTCCATCTACTTACACACGATCAACCAATATATATATATGGTACGGGTGCGCCTGTCTTTTGGGCAGAACACTTGGTCGTACGCATTGTTCTAATTTCCAGGCCTATTCCCTCCTCTAGATGGCGCTCTCCGTAGTCACCTGATATATTCCTTCTATTCTCCCAATTAGCGGCTGCGTAGTAAATGTATAGATTAAACTCCTCCCAGATGTGGGCAGAGTAAGTTTTCAGAATGACTGCAAAATGAGCACAGAGATTTATGAAACTATGCAAATCCCTTTATTAGGGCATTTGTCTTCATTCCTGTAAAAAATAAAATTGCATGTCAGTGGCTTCCAATCCCCCTGTCTTCAGCCGCACTGATATCAGAACGTACTGTTTTGGAGTACAGATGATGGCAGTGATGGGTCAGCTCCTATCTCCTCCTCTTGAGTGTTGTGCTGAGCAGACTGGCTGCGTCACAACCACATAGACATAGATCCTGCCAGTTTGTGAATTGCGATCAGTGCTTGGATTGCAATCAACGCTTAGTGAGACACATGAACTGAACTGGCCCTATCACTGCCATCAGCTGTACTCCAAATGACTATGTTCTGATTTCAGGGCAGCTGAAGGCAGGCAAATAAACTAGGGAAAAACCAGTGGATTGGAAGCCACTCTCATGCATTTTGTTTTACAGGAATGAAGACGAATCCTCTAATACAGTGATTTGCAAAGTTTCATAACTTTCCACGCTGGCAAAATTCTAAAAAGAAAAATATTAATAGTTTACCAACTTTCTAATGATTTTTCTAGATCACAAAATTAACCTTTTAGTAAATTTTCTGGACATGAAAGGAGCACAGGATATATTACCTTCCGTTTTGAACCCAGGACCCTAGTACTTCAAGACAACAGTTCTAATCGCCGATTCACACTCCCATCCTATTAAAAAGAGTCTCAAGATTTAAGGGGATTGTCTCCTACACTGATAGTGATGACCTATCCTCAGCCACATGTAGACAGTGAGCAGAGACGAACACCATTGCTTGGTTTAGTGGTGGCTCCTGTTTACTCAAGATCAGTTCCATTGAACAGGAGCCAATCTATTGTAACTGGTAGCACCCACTAAACAGTGTGACGGGGCCCTGGTGTTCCTCTCCGTAATGGTTGGAATTGGCCACCGCCGGCACTGCAAGCATCTGATCTGTGGGGGTGCTGGGTGTCAGACCCCACACCGATCTGATATAGTACTTACTAGGCTCTGAAGGTCATAGCATCGTATGAGGCCTTATGATTAGGCTTTATATAATATCATAACATTATGGGACCCAGTAAATCCCAGAGGCTCCCAGGAGGCCAGATCGAGAACGCCGGACACAGAAGTGAAGAGCAACAGGCTAAGAGGACCTGACTGAACTCCAGAACAGGACCGCTGGCCGAGAAGATGTAAAAACTGCTGTCAGGTGCCAAAAATTGTACTTGTCTGCCAGTGTTATTTATTGGAGGTACTCATCTGGCAGTATTAATACTCGTCTGGCAGTATTAATTATTGGAGGTACTCGTCTGCCAGTGTTATTTATTGGAGGTACGCATCTGGCAGTATTAATTATTGGAGGTACTCGTCTGGCAGTATTAATTATTGGAGTTACGTGTCTGGCAGTATTAATTATTGGAGGTACTCGTCTGGCAGTATTAATTATTGGAGGTACTTGTCTGGCAGTATTAATTATTGGAGGTACTCATCTGGCAGTATTAATACTCGTCTGGCAGTATTAATTATTGGAGGTACTCGTCTGCCAGTGTTATTTATTGGAGGTACGCATCTGGCAGTATTAATTATTGGAGGTACTCGTCTGGCAGTATTAATTATTGGAGTTACGTGTCTGGCAGTATTAATTATTGGAGGTACTCGTCTGGCAGTATTAATTATTGGAGGTACTTGTCTGGCAGTATTAATTATTGGAGGTACTCATCTGGCAGTATTAATACTCGTCTGGCAGTATTAATTATTGGAGGTACTCGTCTGCCAGTGTTATTTATTGGAGGTACGCATCTGGCAGTATTAATTATTGGAGGTACTCGTCTGGCAGTATTAATTATTGGAGTTACGTGTCTGGCAGTATTAATTATTGGAGGTACTCGTCTGGCAGTATTAATTATTGGAGGTACGCGTCTGGCAGTATTAATTATTGGAGGTACGCGTCTGGCAGTATTAATTATTGGAGGTACTCGTCTGGCAGCATTAATTATTGGAGGTACTCGTCTGGCAGTATTAATTATTGGAGGTACGCGTCTGGCAGTATTAATTATTGGAGGCACGCGTTTGGCAGTATTAATTATTGGAGGTACTCGTCTGGCAGTATTAATTATTGGAGGCATGCGTTTGGCAGTATTAATTATTGGAGGTACTCATCTGGCAGTATTAATACTCGTCTGGCAGTATTAATTATTGGAGGTACTCGTCTGCCAGTGTTATTTATTGGAGGTACGCATCTGGCAGTATTAATTATTGGAGGTACTCGTCTGGCAGTATTAATTATTGGAGTTACGTGTCTGGCAGTATTAATTATTGGAGGTACTCGTCTGGCAGTATTAATTATTGGAGGTACGCGTCTGGCAGTATTAATTATTGGAGGTACGCGTCTGGCAGTATTAATTATTGGAGGTACTCGTCTGGCAGCATTAATTATTGGAGGTACTCGTCTGGCAGTATTAATTATTGGAGGTACGCGTCTGGCAGTATTAATTATTGGAGGCACGCGTTTGGCAGTATTAATTATTGGAGGTACTCGTCTGGCAGTATTAATTATTGGAGGCATGCGTTTGGCAGTATTAATTATTGGAGGTACTCATCTGGCAGTATTAATACTCGTCTGGCAGTATTAATTATTGGAGGTACTCGTCTGCCAGTGTTATTTATTGGAGGTACGCGTCTGGCAGTATTAATTATTGGAGGTACTCGTCTGGCAGTATTAATTATTGGAGTTACGTGTCTGGCAGTATTAATTATTGGAGGTACTCGTCTGGCAGTATTAATTATTGGAGGTACTCGTCTGGCAGTATTAATTATTGGAGGTACGCGTCTGGCAGTATTAATTATTGGAGGCACGCGTTTGGCAGTATTAATTATTGGAGGTACTCGTCTGGCAGTATTAATTATTGGAGGCACGCGTTTGGCAGTATTAATTATTGGAGGTACGCGTCTGGCAGTATTAATCATTGGAGGTACTTGTCTGGCAGTATTAATTATTGGAGGTACGCGTCTGACAGTATTAATTATTGGAGGTACACATCTGGCAGTATTAATTATTGGAGGTACTCGTCTGGCTGTATTAATTATTGGAGGTACTCGTCTGGCAGTATTAATCATTGGAGGTACGCGTCTGGCAGTATTAATTATTGGAGGTACGTGTCTGGCAGTATTAATTATTGGAGGTACTCGTCTGGCAGTATTAATTATTGGAGGTACTCGTCTGGCAGTATTAATTATTGGAGGTACACGTCTGGCAGTATTAATTATTGGAGGTACTCGTTTGGCAGTATTATTTTTGAGGGGCACTCTACTGACGGTATTATTTTTGAGGGTCACTTGGCTTGCAGGATAAGTAATGCTGAGGTAAAATGAAATACCTGTTCTGTTTGCAGTGTATCATCATAGACCGGGGACACTGGAGACCGAGTTCTTCTTTGGTTCCATTTTATTACAGTAATCATTGGTTGCTATGGGCAACAAAGACATTGGATCATTCTGATGAATGAGGCCCAATGAGGGGCCACACCAGGGGGAACAAGGGGTAGATATTTGTGGCCCTCCCTGTATGAAGGCTAAAATGGTCCTTTATAAAGCGTGAACATTCCCGGCCTGCAATGTCCTAAATTCCTAATGTCATATAAACGTCACAATACTTGAGAAATTTCTCTCTCTATCTGCAGAATTGTGGGGTGGGGTATCGCACGCCAGAAAATGTGTCTCGCTCCTGATAACTTTCTTGTCACTTGGTTCATTAATTATAGCTTTCCCATATTTCTCCTGAAGCACAGCACTTCGGAGCCGCATTTCTGTTTTAAAAGATAATTGCAATGAACATAAGAGGAATATGTCTTTTAATAGCCTAAAAAAATAAAACAGGACCTCCGTCCTTCTGCTGGTGTGACATCCTGAGAACATGGGTCGTCATAACCTATGGGCACGTCTCCCTTGTTTGTGGTGCCGGTAGCAAGAGGTAGTGATGGACTCTGATGAGTTTTCCCCTTTTATTGGGTTCTTTGTTTCCGGTCGGCTCAGCATACAAGTCAGTCAACAAAAACTGAAGCTTCATGGCACCTGCCGCTACTTCATTCCGGTGGGGTTGACCTTGCCCCTCAATCTGACATTTTTGGCATATTTTAGCAATATGCCAACAATGCTTATCCTAAGTGACCACTTTAAGGCTATAGGTGGGCCAAAAGGACTTTTCAGGCAACAACCAGCATTGTATTGTTTTTTTACCACTATGGCCTTTGAACAGTACATTAGTTGGTTTACTATAATGTCTGGTGTAGAGGTTGGGTGTTGTTTTTGTTTTCACGTTCAAAGCCAAATTGATCTGGTGCATTTTGAGTCGAGATTTCAATACATCAAGGGACGAGATCTCCCAGACCGATCCTTGTAATGCGTTGCAGACAGTGGGGGCTGCCTCCAAATGTTGTCCAAATGTAGTCAGCAAGGAGTGCAGGACTTCAGTAGATCCTTCCAATAGCGGGGACCTGGTTTGTTTGTGGCTTTAAAAGACATCAGGCATATTTTATAAGTTATTCTCCATTTTATGGACAGCCAGTGCCAAGTGCGGAGGATTGGTGTCATTGGGGCATGATAAGGTCGATTGGTCAGTAACCTAGCTGCGGCATTTTGGAATAACTGAAGGTGGTGGAGTGCTTTCTCTGGAAGACCCACAAAAGGGGACATTACATTAGTCCAGCTGGAAGATTATAAAGGCATGTACCAGTGTTGATAGTAGAGATGAGTGAATACATTTTTGTAATTTGCTTCTCTGCACAGTTCAGCAAAATTCCCATTTTCTCTAAACCATTAAAAAAACACCAAAATGTAAAAAAAAAATGTAAAAAAAATCCCGGAAGCCTTGGCCTAGCAACCAAGATACCGGAGATATCAGCACTGCCGGTGCCAATCTGAAAGATGTGGTGATATGGAGTGGAGGGGACGGAGATGTGAACGGTGAGGTGAGTATAAAGATTTTTATGATTTTTTTTTACATATACAGATATTACGCCCTGAGGTCTGATAAGACCCAGGAGCATAATAAGGTACATTAAATTTGCCGATAGTAACTTTTCCACTAATCAAATTTCCTGGGAAAAAACACACGAAGATGCAGATTTTAATTTTTCTCGATCTGCTCATCTCTACTTAACTGGTCTTCTGTTGGAAGAGATGATTCATTTTGGTGATGTTCCTCAAATGGAAAAGTGAAGACTTAGTGACAACTAGAGTTGAGCGACTTTTGGTTTTTTAGGGTCGCGTTTCGTTTCGTGAAACCCGACTTTTCCAAAAGTCGGGACGAGCAAGATCGTCCGATTATAGGGAAAAGTCGGGGTCGTCCCGAAACACGAAACCCAATGTAAGTCAATGGGGAATAAAAGTCGGCAGTGAGAGGAGGACAGGAAACACACCTACAGTGCCCATTTGAATGCCAAAAGCATCAATTCTTCTTACTTAAGCTTGTCAACCTTAATTAACTTCATAATACAAGTTACGCACTGAAAAATGGGGGTTATTTGGCTAAAGTTGTGGGGGGAGAGGGCTGGCTGCAGGTTTTCATGTGCCCTGGGCGAAAGAGCGCCCCTTTAACACATACCACAACTCATCATGCTCCGATACGGCAGAGAAATAGCGGTATAGTACAATGAAAAATACCTCACTTTTTACATCTCATGACGAGGCCCATCTATTTCTCCATACAGAATCATTTGTCCCATATAATGTTTGAAACAGTATATGATGAGCTCCACATAATGCTACAGTATATGTTGGTCCCCATGGATGAAGCTCCACTGTCTTATGGGCCCAAATAATGCTCCAAACATAATGGGCCCCATTTCTAATGCTCTAGTGTATAATGGGCCCTGTAAATGCTGCTCCAGTGTCTGATGTCCACCTTTGGAATGTTCCAGTGTATGGTGGGCCCCATCTATCATTCTCCAGAGTATAGTGCTCCCCAAAAATTGCTGTCCCAACATTGAAAACAATCAAATAAGTCTCCCCGCTAGGGAATCCCTGTACTTGTCTGGACTCCTCGTCGTCCCCATCTTCCATCTCACTGCACAGTATTTCAACTTTGCAAGTGCTGTGATCCTGGGCAAGCAGGGGGGGCCCACTTGTTGGCGACGGCACTGGCACAGGGCCCCTGATAGTACGGTGGTGTGTCTGATGGCGGGTGGGCCGAACCTGCACTTTCATCTGCAGCTTCCTCTTTGTCACCGTGTAAGATGGAACTGTATATGGGAAGGGTAACCTGAGTTTCATCAGGGTCAGATTCAGGTCGTGTAGCGTGCGAGGGGAATGTAGTGGTCTGGGTCAATGTACCAGCAGATTCATCGAGCAGTGGCTGGGCATCAGTGCACTTGTGTCGCCCCCAGGAGTACGGTCGCCACAGTGGCATTACCTTCTTCCTAGGGAGTGTGATGTCATGCTTGGGAGCAACGAAGGATCTCTCTAGCAGGTTAACTGATTGGGCGGCGTTATTCCCACGAGTCATGACCCTCCAAACAGCGTTCATGAAGGCAAAGTGTTTGTTTTACGTGGGCAGTATGGTTGCAAAGCTGAACCTTAAAGGAATGTCCAGAAGGGCACCACCAGGAGTGGAGCCTACGGTTAAATTCGACTCCACCTGGGAAACCTCAACCATGCCAGCTACAGAACAGATGCACACATTGCAAGCTTAATTCCGTTAACGAACGAGACTCCGTCATGCCCCGCGGTCCGAGTCCGGCTTACTAGAGGGACACGTGAGGCTCTGGCACATGAGATTGGCCAATAACTGGTGTGTCATGCCCTTACATGTCCGTGGCTGCATGTGCGCTACACTGAAAAGGCCAGCGTTTGTCGCTTACAGGTGCAGATAACCCGCTGAACAACGTTAGTGATGGGGATCACTGATTACAATTATTACCCGCGAACAATGATTTCCCAGTAAGTGCAGGTCAACCGCAGTTCCGGAATTAGGCCTAACCGTCATTCCTGAAAAAATGAAAAACTTACGTGTGCAAACCACAGGTGCTTTAGCTTGCTTAACAGCTCGCCAGCCCTTCTCACGCCCAGTATGGATTACACGTGATTGCACAAAGGTGAGAAAGGGTACCGTATCCCCAGATAACATGTATGAATAGCGTACACATTCAAAATATATGTCTATACATCAGGAGGCAGGCTCAGACGGTGTTAGGCCCAGTATGGATTGCACGTGATTGCACAAAGGTTAGAAAGGGTACCGTTTCCCCGGATAACATGTATGGATAGCGTACACATTCAAAATATATGTCTCAGGAGGCAGGCTCAGACGGTGTTAGGCCCAGTATGGATTGCACGTGATTGCACAAAGGTTAGAAAGGGTACCGTATGCCCGGATAACTTGTATGGATAGCGTACACATTCAAAATATATGTCTATACATCAGGAGGCAGGCTCAGACGGTGTTAGGCCCAGTATGGATTGCACGTGATTGCACAAAGGTTAGAAAGGGTACCGTTTCCCCGGATAACATGTATGGATAGCGTACACATTCAAAATATATGTCTATACATCAGGAGGCAGGCTCAGACGGTGTCAGGCACAGTATGGATTTGACGGCCCAGATTACACAGCAGAGGAGCAGGGAGAGGTAAAGATTGCAAATGCTGGGGCCCTGCCCAAGCAAGGGGGGCCCACTCGTGGGCGTCGGTACTGGCACTGGGCCCCTCATAGTACAGCGGTGTGTCTGACGGCGGGTGTGCACCACCACCGTCAGAGACACTTGATTGCACTATGAGGGACCCTGTGCCAGTGCCCGCGCCCAAGAGTCGGCCTACCCACCTGTCCAGGGCAACGGCACTCGCACGGTGTCGTGCGCTAGGTGGTGACCCCGGCCATGGGGGGGAGGCAGCACAGTTAGGGAGTTTTAGAAAGTGGCATATGTTGATGTTGGACATTCAGCTGATGCAAAAGGCGAAATAGGTGAAGTCCCAGGAAGAGGTGGACCAAAGCAAGCCATTTTTCTGTCACCCTATGTGTCATCAGGGGAAGGTGGGACAAAATCCTTGGAAACCCATGCATGGTTCATTTTAATGAAGGTTAGATCATCCACATTTTGGGTTGACAGACGGGTCCTTTTTTCTGTCAGGATTGATCCAGCTGCACTGAAGACTCTTTCCGATAGCACACTTGCAGCTGGGCAAGCGAGCTCCTGTAAGGCATATTGGGCCAATTCAGGCCAGGTGTCCAGTTTAGCGGCCCAATAGTCAAAGGGGAATGACCTGTGTGGGAGAACATCGATATGGGAGGAAAAGTAGTTTGTAACCATAGTTGACAACTGCTGTCTCCTGTCACTTTCCATCGATGCAGTATTACCAGTTGTGTGAGCGGTATTTGAAAAATCAGTCCACAACATTGTCATGAAACCCCTGTCTCCAACGCCACTTCTGCTGTGTGCACCACGAACACCTCTGCCAAGCTGCCCCCGGCCCGTACGGCTCGTGTGAGAACCATCACCGCTGCTGTGTGCTGGGAATGCCTCAAGCAACCGATTTACCAGAGTTGCTTGTTTATTAGCCAATATTAGGTCAAGGTTCTCCTGTGGCATGATGTTTTGTAATTTGCCTTTATAGCGTGGATCCAGGATGCTGGCCAACCCCAGTAGTCGTCATCGTTCATCATTTTGGCAATGCGGGGGTCCCTTTTTAGGATCCGCAAGGCATAATCTGACATGTGGGCCAATGTTCCCGGTGTCAATGATGCACTGCGAGTGCTGGGTGGAGGAGCACTTTCTGGCAAATCCACATCCCTCCAGTCACGCACAAACCCTGTACCAGACCTTGCCACGCCAACATTTTCACTTGCCCCACGAGATGCATCCTCCTCCCCTAAGTAATCATCCCCATCATCATCCTCCTCCTCCTCTTCTTCCTCCACCTCGTCCAGGAGAGGTCCCTGAGCAGACAATGGCTGAATGTCATCAAGGATTCCCTCCTCCTCTTCCTCCTCATCAACATTGGCTGCAGACGCCTGCTCCTTAAGGTGCGTCAAAGTTTGCATGAGCAGACGCATAAGTGGGATGCTCATGCTTAGGATGGCGTCGTCTGCGCTTACCAGCCGTGTGCATTCCTCAAAACACTGAAGGACTTTACAGAGGTCTTTCAGCTTCGACCACTGCACACCTGTCAACTCCATGTCTGCTCTCAAAGTGCCTGGCCGTGTATCCTCCCACAAATGCATTATGGCCTGCCTCTGCTCGCACAGCCGCTCCACCATGTGCAGGGTGGAGTTCCACCTTGTTGCAATGTCGATAATGAGGCGGTGGTTGGGAAGGTGGAGCAATCGCTGCAGCTTCTGCATACGAACGGAGTGTACAGGCGACCGGCGGATGTGCGCGCACAGTCTTCGCACCTTCTGGAGCAGGGCTGTTAACTCCGGATAATTTTTGAGGAAGCACTGCACCACCAGGTTCAAGGTGTGAGCCAAGCAAGGTATGTGGCTGAGTTTTGAAAGGGCTATGGCTGCCACAAAATTACAGCCGTTATCACTAACTACCTTGCCTGCCTCAAGATGTACACTGCCCAGCCATGACTCAGTTTGTCGCTTCAAGTACTCGGCCAGCACCTCGGCGGTGTGTCTGTCGCCCAAACACATCATCTGCAACACAGCCTGCTGACGCTTTCCACTAGCTGCTCGATAGGGGGACACCTCGTGTGCAACAGTGGCAGCTGCAGATGGAGTGCTCGTACGACTGCGCTCTGTGGACGAGCTTTCGCTTCTGGAGGAGGAGGAGGAGGAGGGTCAAACGCCTACAGCCAACTGTTTCCTATACCGTGGGCTAGGCAGCACTGTCCCACCACCCCTGTCCCCTGTTGACCCTGCATCCACCACATTAACCCAGTGCGCAGTGATGGACACGTAACGGCCCTGGCCATGCCGACTGGACCATGCATCAGTTGTGAGGTGCACCTTTCCGCTCACTGACTGCTTGAGTGCATGGACAATGCGGTCTTTCACATGATGGTGGAGGGCTGGGATGGCTTTGCGAGAGAAGAAGTGGCGACTGCGTAGGTCATAGCGTGGTACTGCATAGGCCATGAGTTTGCGGAAAGCTGTGCTTTCCACCAACCGAAAGGGCATCATCTCAAACGAGATTAGTTTGGCAATGTGGGCGTTCAAACCCAGTGTACGCGGATGAGAGACTGAGTACTTTCTTGACCTACTCATAGTGTCTGGGAGGGTGAGCTGGACTTGAGAGCTGCATATGGTGGAAGTAGCGGTGGACAGGGCGGACTGAGAGAGGGTTGATGATGGTGATGGAGTTGGTGTTCTTTCTGATGGCCTAGAATCAGTCTTTTGTTGATATAACAGTGGGATTCCCTGACTGCTGTGGCCTTGCAACGACACCTCAACATTTGCTGCTGTGCTAACCGGTGGGCTTACAGTGGGGGAAACAATGTAGCGTTGCTGACTAACTTCGTTGTGATCAGTTGCACATGTGGCACTTGAGGTTTGGTGTTGTGTCCACGCTTGCAAGTGCATGCTGGTTAAATATCTAAGCATGCAACTGGTATTCAAATTTTTCAGATTTTTCCCTCGGCTAAAGGTCTTTGCGCACTTCTTACAGATAACCTTGGCCTGATCATGAGGATTTTGTTCAAAAAAGTGCCACACTGCACTCTTCCTACTTTGGCAGACATTTTGCGGCCTAGCACGCTGTGATCTTTTGACCCTCTGGACAAGCTGTCCAGCAACTCTTTTGATGTTTGGAACCTGTCTTTGGAGTGCTCCGGGCCTGCCAGATAACATCTGTTGCGATGTCGATGTCTGCTGTGGGTGCTCCTCATCTGAGCTATTGGAAGCAGCACCCTCTTCCCCCAATGGATGCCAATCTGGGTCAACAACTGGGTCATCCATCACCTCCTCTTCTATGTCATGTGCACCTTCCTCTGTGTCACCGTGTATGGTGGTATAGTGTGCGGGAAGGGACACCTGAGTCTCATCAGGGTCAGAATCTGGCTCTGTACACTGCGAGGACAATGTAGTGCTCTGAGTGAATGTACCAGCAGAATCATCCATCAGCGGCTGTGCATCAGTGCACTCCATGTCAGATTCATCTTGGCCTGGGTAATTCACCATTTCACTTGATAATCCAGGCATGGTATGTGAAAACAGCTCCATGGAGTAATCAGTAGTATGGCCTGCGTCATCCTTCAATCTTGGTTGGGGTGAAGGACACAAGGAAAGGTGTGGTTCATGAACATGAGCCTCCAATGACGACTCAGTGCTTTTACTTTTTACAACTGAAGAAGAGGAGGCGATAGAGCTGGAGGCTGAGTCAGCAATGTAAGACAAAACTTTTTCCTGATGCTCTGGCTTTAAAAGCGGTTTACCAACTCCTAGAAAACTAAGCGTTCGAGGCCTTATGTAGCCAGACGATGACGCAGGCTCAACACCTTCTGCATTCGGTCCTATTTTGCTCTTGCCACTACCATCAGATCCACCACCAACACCATCATTACCAGCTGCCAACCCCCGCCCAATTCCACGGTCTCTTCCACCAGCCTTCCTCATTTTTGGTAGAAATGTAGACAAAATCCAACAAACTATATAGTAATGTAAAACAAGGTACAAGGTGTCTATAGGACAGGGGAGATTTTGAATTTCTGCTCACACTAGTGGACACTGGACACTTTTGGATTGTGTGAGGCCCACTGATATCTGAGCGCTATGTCACAGGCTCGATGGCACAGCTGTGACCAAAGTGACTAGAGGATAAGGGAGATTTTGAATCTCTGCACACACTTTTGGACACTGGACACTTTTGGATTGTGTGAGGCCCACTGATATCTGAGCGCTATGTCACAGGCTCGATGGCACAGCTGTGACCAAAGTGACTAGAGGATAAGGGAGATTTTGAATCTCTGCACACACTTTTGGACACTGGACACTTTTGGATTGTGTGAGGCCCAATGAATATCTGAGCGCTATGTGACAGGCTCGATGGCACAGCTGTGACCAAAGTGACTAGAGGATAAGGGAGATTTTGAATCTCTGCACACACTTTTGGACACTGGACACTTTTGGATTGTGTGAGGCCCAATGAATATCTGAGCGCTATGTGACAGGCTCGATGGCACAGCTGTGACAAAAGTGACTAGAGGATAAGGGAGATTGGATTGCTTTTAAAAAAGCAGTTTGCGGAGCAGTGGGTAAACAGCAATGCCAGCCTGTCAGGAAGCCTTAAAAGGCAGCCCAACAACCAACACCACTGATACACCACAATATAGCCTCCCCTTGCACTGCACACACAGTGACTGGTGTGTTGTGCAGGCCAAATCGCTAGCAGCAGAAGCAGTTTTTTTGTCTTCTTCCCTGCCTAACGCTCTCCCTACAGAATCAGCAGCAACCTCTCCCTATACTGAGATCGGCAGAAGTAAGATGGCGGTCGGCGTGCACGCCCTTTTATACCCCCTGTGACGCCCACCAAAGCAAGCCAATCACTTGCATGCCCTTCTGAAAGATGGTGGTGACCCCTGCCTATGTCATCACGTTGCCCACAGTGTCCGTGGATCCTGATTGGCTGAAAAAGAGCGCAAAACAAACTTTTGAAACGCGACTTTGGCGCGTAAGTCGCCGACCTCTTGGCCGACCTCATCCTAGGGTCGGGTTTCGTTTCATGAAACCCGACTTTGCCAAAAGTCAGCGACTTTTGAAATTTTTCGACCCGTTTCGCTCAACTCTAGTGACAACCATTGGTTTGCTCCGGAGTCAACATTTTCATTAATATCTACAGCCGAATTGCATATCCGGCCTGCATTTTGGAGGGTTGTGTTTCCCAGAGATAGAAGTATTTGGATTGAAGGTTTCCATTTTGCTGTTAGGTGCTGTCGTCCAACCAAACGAACCTCAGTTTTGTCTGGGATCAGTTTCATCCAGTTAGCATTCATCCATTCCTGCAGTTCTATTAAAGGGAATCTGTCACCCCATTTTTGCTCTATGAGATGCAGCCACAGCCATCAAGGGCTTATCTACAGCATTCTGTAATGCATTCTGTAATGCTGTAGATAAGCCCCCTATGTTACCTCAAAGATAAGAAAAAAGAGTTAGATTATACTCACCCCGGCGTCCAGTCCAGTTCAATGGGTGTCGCAGTCCGGCACCTCCCATCTTCCAGTGATGACGTCCTCCTCCTTACTTCTGCCGCGGCTCCTGTGCAGGCATACTTTACCCTGTTGAGGGCAGAGTAAAGTACTGCAGTGTGCAGGCGCCGGCCCTCTCTGACCCTTGCTGGCGCCTGCGCACTGCAGTACTTTACTCTGCCCTCAACAGGACTGATAAAGTGCGCCTGTGCAGGAGCCGCAGCAGAAGAAAGAAGGAGGACGTCATCTCTAGAAGATGGGAGGCGCCGGACCAGACCGCGACACCCACCACACCTGACCCCCGGTAAGTATAATCTAACTCTTTTTCTTATCTTTCAGGTTACATCGGGGGCTTATCTACAGCATTACAGAATGCTGTAGATAAGCCACTGATGGCTGTGGCCACATCTTATAGGCCAAAAATGGGGTGAAAGTAAGGAGGAGGACATTATCTCTAGAAGATGGAAGGCGCCAGACCGGACCGCGACACCCACCGCACCCGACCCCCGGTGAGTATAATCTCTTTTTTCTTATCTTTCAGGTTACATCGGGGGCTTATCTACAGCATTACAGAATGCTGTAGATAAGCCACTGATGGCTGCGGCCGCATCTTATAGGCCAAAAATGGGGTGAAAGATTCCCTTTAAGCAGGACTGGATAATTCCTGAAAGTAGATTATGATCATTCTTTATGATAAAAATGAGATCCTGGAAAATATTTCATTTTTTTTTCTCTAAAGTCCACATCTGTCCATATGATCTACTAGTGTCACTTCGTAAAGAAGTGTCCCCTGCTTGGGTCCTGTATTAGAAAGAATAGAGAGCTGCTCTGTAATCCCGGCAAATTCAGCCTATGTTGATCAATTGATCATCCGGAGACAATCTAGAAGACACAGCCTCTCATGAGAAAACCTTCCAAACTTTAATATCCAAAGGATTAAGAACCAGTCTTGGAGATGACTGTCTTGGAGTCTTGGGTGCCGCCTATCAATTTCTATTGTATTTAGATTACTTTTCTAATGTTCAGTTCAACTTATCAAATCCCATTGGTAGGTAAAAAGGTCTTAAAAGGCTGGATTTTCACAGCAGCCTGTTGGACCTTTCCATTGATGGTTGACAGTCAAGATAGTCCATGCCCAAAAATGTTGAGTTTTGTAATTATGTATCAATGGCCAACACTAATGCTTCACCTTCTTCCTAGACAGAAAATTTGTGAAAATGAATGCACCACATAAAATAAAGAATTTCCATGTAAAACCTAAAACGGCGTAATAAAAAATGGACACGAAGCATAAAATGTTGTCGTTTTGGACGCAAAACATGATCTTATCCCCAAGGGAGAGGCTACAATAAACTGAGGCAAAAGTTGGCTGGCAATTCCAAGCATCTGTATCCTGCCTGAACTCACATGTCACTGAACATTGGCTTCTGTCACACCTGCCTGAGCAGACATGGGCATATGACATTTCCAAAAAAAAAAAAAAAAATTATATATATCTTCTAGCACGTATCATCAAGAAAAACATCATTGTTTTCAAGCTCTCTTATCTTGGTTCTCCCAAATATCCTGTTTCTTAGAGTAACATAGGCCAGCACCAATAGGACTCTCTTCCTGTCATTGCCTGACTTCATTTCCCGGAGCTCGCACAATCTCATCCGCTCCAAACAACACCATCTAATTCTACTTTCTGGACAGAGCGAAGGCAAAAAAAAAAATTATTTAACTTTTTAATTCGAATCAATAAAACTGATCAGCGGGATGGCAAGCACGATCAAGGTGAGACGGATCTATTCTTCTCCTGTCGATACTTTGGCTTTGCAACTTTTTGGTTTATTATTTTTTAGCATTTTTTTTTTTTATCAAAGAGAGATAAGTTTGGGTTGGGCAAGAAACACCCCCACTACCACAATAGAAGGCAACAAGATTTCCTTTGCAACGCTTAGTAAATTTCCTTTTTCCTATTTCAACCATCCGCAAGCTTTAAAAACGTGAATCTCGTAAAAAAAAAGTGTATTTACTGTTATTTTTTATTTCGGGATTCGGACTAGCGATCCTGTGATCTGTCATTTTTTGTTTTTTCTACCTTTTCTGTCGTCTTTTTTTATTTTATAGGCAGGAATAGAGATGGCTTTCGTGGTTACTCTGGGTTTTTTTGGAGGGATGGCCAAGGAAAATATCTCAATTTTTTCTTTTCCAGTTGAATTAATCTTTGTGAATATTGTGGAATTATGGAATGATTACTTTTTAAGCGTTCTACTTAAGGGTGTTGTTTGTTCTGTCTTTTGGGTACTATACTATGTATATTCTTTACTATATACCTTGATTATTTTTATTTATTTCCTCATTTTTTAAATCAGGATGTATGCAGCAGGTAAAATATGCTTTCAGTAGTTTATGCTTTTAATTGATGTACCGTATATATATTTTTATATATTTTTATTTTACCGCTTAACTTTATTTTTACTCATTTAATTTCTAGCATTGTTTAGTTTAATTTTAGAACTTGCTTATTCGCACTCAGATTCTAGTAAATTCTGATACTTTTTTTTTTTTTGAAGTCTTTCTCCTAAAATGTTAGATGATCCCTTTGTTCAGCAGCTCCTGGGGACAGGCACTACCATGTTTTGTTTTAGGAACAGTAAAGTCTGGCAGCATTATATTTCTATCACTTTGCACTGCCTGGCTTGGCTTGATAAGACTTACATTGTTTTGTTAACAGGAGGCTATGGAATATGAGATAGAAAAAAAAAAAGGAACATTACATGGGTCAGAAAAGGGTGAAAAAGTAGAAAAAAAATTAAGAAATGTATAAAAAGAAATCAGGTGAAATAGATCAAATTTTAATAGTCGTTTCGTCATACGTTTCATTAGGTTTCATTGTCTCCTATGATTGATTCTGAATTTTGCAAAATGCATTACCGCGATTTCTTATCCCTTTTAATTCACACTATTATTATATTATACCAATGATGGACATTGTGTATTGTCATTAGGAGTTTACAAAGTACATAAGATTAAAAATAGAGCAAAAAAAAAAATGTACTTGCTGTTTGCACTATTTTTTATATGCATCTACTATTGCTGCATAAGGGTTAATAATTTTTCTTTTTTCCTATTATTATCAGCTAAATAACAGGTTTTATGGCCGTTTGGGGAGATTTTTCTTCATGGAATAAAAATTCATTGGAATTTTTTTTCTTACCGAAGTTCAAGTGGATCTCAATGTTTCCTTTCCACTTTTCCTTCTTTTTGGATGCACTCCTAATTTTGTCTTCAAAAATTTGCATCAAAACTGGAAAGCAAAATAGCTAAAAAAATGTTTTTTGACAAAATCATAAATCAGCTTATGCCTTATGATAATCCATCCTGTTCCACAGGTTTAGGATTTTTTTTAAAATTTATTTACTTATTTATATTATTTACTTTTTTTTTTTTTTGTTGCTTTGCAAACTTTAGTGCACTTTTTTTTAATCTAATCCCAAGAGTGAATAAAGCCGGGTGGAGAGAGATCATTTTTTTTATTCTTCTCCTTCTATTAGGATCCACTTTTGAGTTTGGATGAAACAAACCACATCACAAATTGCCTAAATTTGCAATGGTAACTTCCAAAAAAACATGCAGGCAAAGGTCAACCATAAAATGTGTCTCACGTATATACAGTAGTTGGTAGACACTGCCTTTAATGCATATCTGATTGGTATTTATTAATTTTCATCACCACCATCATCATCATCATCATGAAGGTCAAGAATATAGCGCAAAATGCATAACTGATTTTTTTTAACCTTTTTTTTATTGTTTTGAAGGAGGTTTATACTTTTTTTTCTTCTGACTTACTTGGTTCAATATTTTTTTTTTAAAGCAATGTGAATGTAATATTGCAATATTCTGTACTCTAAAAGCTAAAAAGGTTTTCTTAAATTCCTAAAAAAAAGCCATTTATAAGAAAATGTTATAATTAATAAATATTGAAATATAATGCATATTCTATAACATACAGTTGTGTGAAAAAGTGTTTGCCCCCTTCCTGATTTCCTTTTCTTTTGCATGTTTGTCACAATTATATGTTTCAGATCACCAAACAAATCTAAATATTAGACAAAGATAACACAAGTAATCACAAAATGCAGTTTTTAAATTAAGGTCTTTATTATTAAGGGAAAAAGAAATCCAAACCTACAGGGCCCTGTGTGAAAAAGTGATTGCCCCCTAAACCTATTAACTAGTTGGGCCACCCTTAGCAGCAACAACTGCAATCAAACATTTGCAATAACTGGCAATGAGTCCTTTACATTGCTCTGGAGGAGAAATTTTGGCCACTCATCTCTGCAGAATTGTAGTAATTCAGCCACATTGGATGGTTTCCGAGCACGAACCACCCTTTTAAGGTCATGCCACAACATCTCAATCAGATTAAGGTTGTGATTGTGCTTCAGCTTGAGGTCAGGAGCACATGGCCGGACATTCTCCTTCAGGATTTTTTGGTAGACAGCAGAAATCATGGTTCCATTTACCACAGCAAGTCTTCCAGGACATGAAGCAGCAACACAGCCCCAGACTATCACACTGCCACCACCATATTTTACTGTTGGTATGATTTTCCTTTTCTGAAATGCTGTGTTACTTCTACACCAGATGTAATGGGACATACACGTACCAAAAAGTTAAACTTTTGTCTTGTCAGTCCATGGAGTATTCTCCCAAAAGTCTTGGGGATCATCAAGATGTTTTCTGGCAAAACTGAGATGAGCCTTTATGTTCTTATTGCATAGCACTAGTTTTCGTCACACTTTTTCATCTTGACTAGTCTCTTTCTTATGGTGGAGTCATGAACACTGACCTTAACTGAGGCAAGTGAGGCCTTTAGTTCTTTGGATGTTGTTGTGGGGTTTTTGTGACCTCTTGGATGAGTAGTCCCTGCACTCTTGGAGTAATTTTGGTTGGCCAGCCACTGCTTGGAAGGTTCACCACATGTTTTCACCATTAGTGGATAATGGCTCATGCTGTGGTTTGCTGGAGTTCCAAAGCTTGAGATATTACTTTATAACCTTATACAGACTGATAGATCTCAATTACTTTGTGTCTTGTTTGTTCCAGAATTTCTTTGGATCGCAGTATGATGTCTAGCTTTTGAGGATCTTTTGGTCTACTTCACTTTGTCAGGCAGGTCCTGTTTAAGTGATTTCTTGATTGAGAACAGGTGTGGTAGTAATCAGGTCTGGGAGTGGCTAGGGAATTTGAACTCATCTTCCCGGAGATGTGCTAAGCCACAGTTCATTTATGTTTAAAAGGGGGAGGTGAGGGACAATCCCTTTTTCACACAGGGCCTTGTAGGTTTGGATTTCTATTTCCCTTAATAATAAATACCTTCATTTAAAAACTGCACTTTGTGTTTACGTGTGTTATCTTTGTCTAATATTTACATTTATTTGGTGATCTGATACATTTGAGTGTGGCAAATATGTAAAAGAATATGAAATCAGGAAGGGGGCAAACAATTTATCACACAACTGTATACAAATTAATAATAGTAATGTAACAGCACATTTCTTATATGTGTATATTTTCTTAAAGGGAGCCTGTCATTTGATTCATCCTGCTCAGATCAAGGGCATCATGAATCAATACCATGTCTTTTTCTGAAATGTCGGAAAGCATTACTTTAAGATGTGGCCACAGACCATAGGGAGAAACAAGACTAATCCAGTGCAACCCTTGGCCGGCTTCTCCCAGCACCGTTCTAGGTGATTGACAGGTCTCCCCTTATATACACACATGGAAGAGACCTGTCAATCAACTAGAGTGGTGCTGGGTGAAGCCGGCTGGACTAGTCTTGTGTCCAGCCAGCTAAGCTTCCCAGTGGGCTCTTCAGACTGTGCAGCCATGATCTGATTCATGCTTCCCATGGTGAGGGCAGCAAGAATCTACTGACTGGTTCCCATTAAAGGCAATGTATTATCTGAATGTTTTTCTTTTATGTTTTTATATTTTTTTATAATTTATTTTTTATCCAAGTAAATATTAAATACATTTTTGTATATATATTTTATGTATATTTATTTAAATAATACTGTATATATTATTATTAGTATTATATATACCATATATTTATAAATACATATTATAAATACTTTGTATATATATTTTTAAAACACATTATAGTACGGTATATAATTTTTTTGTTGCTATTCTTACATTTTACATCACAATAAAAAAAATACTGACATCTTAGAGTTTTCAGTAGGAGCCTTATAGTAGGCTGAAACTTCTAGCTGTCATTGCAGGGCAGGGTTACAATGGCAGGTAACACCTTTATTAAACTAGAGGCACAGTATGGACTTTACGCAAATTTACGCCTTCATAAGAAAGAAGTCATGTTTTTCTAATCCTTACTCCCTTCATGACCTTTGACGTACATTTACGTCATAGGTCGTGTCCCTGCCTTTGATGCGGGCTCGCACGTCAAGCCCACATCTTTCCCTGCACATGATGGCTGATTTAATCAGCTATTATGTCCCTTTTACAGCCACGGATGGATCGGTGATCCACCTGTGGCTGTTAACCAGTTAAATCCCACTGTAAATCATTGACAGTGGCTGGAAGCACGACTTTCATCTTTCCCAATGGCGTGTCGGTCACATGATAGTGGGGCGCTGATGGGTTGTTTTGACAGCCAATGGTCTCCTGATGACCTCTGTGCCTGTCATTACAATGCTCCTGTGAATGCCGGCTCTTGGCCGGCGTTCATAGGAGATCATGATTTTCTCTGTGCATAGCAGTGCTGACGCATAGCATGTATAGCACAAGTGATAACACAATTGCAGCTTCAAAAAATGGTGAAAAATTTTTAAAAAAATCAAAATGCCAGAATTATGTTTCTTTTGTCTTCCACAAAATTGCAATAAAATGCAATTAAAACATTGTATCTACCCCAAAATGATATCAATAAAAATGTCAGCTCAAGGCGCAAAAATAAGTCCTCACCCAAACCCAGATCTTGAAAGTTGAAAACGTTACGGGTCTCGGAAAATAGCAATATAAGCGAACATTTCTTTCCTTACAAATGTTCAAATTTTTTCCCACCACTGGAATTGCACTTTTTTTTGCAATTTCACTGCATTTGGAATTTTTTCCCCGCTTTCCAGTGCATCACATGATAAAATGAATGGAGTCATTCAAAAGTACAACTCGTCCCCGCAAAAAACAAGCCCTCATACGGCTGTGGGGATGGAAATGAAAAAGCTTATGGCTCTTGGAAGAAAGGAAGGAAAAAAACAAAACTGCTAAAACCTTGATAAAAGGCAGAAAACGCTTAGAGCTTTTCCAGGCAAGACTATGCCATGTCCGTCCGAGTAATCCTAAAGTCCCCCATGCTTATTGGTGGAAAGTTGGTGCGACCAGTTGATCCTCTGATGTATATGGTGTCCTGCTGACTCTTCTCTGAAAGGTGATCTCAGGGAGAAAAGGATCTGGTTTTGGAACTTCAATAGTTACAGAGATACATAGGTTGAAAAAAGACTGAGGTCCATCAAGTTCAACCTTTCTCCACCAATTATACAACCTCTACCTCTTGAATATTTATGGTCCATGATGTCATTCGTTCTTACAAGAGCATCCAGCCCTTATATAAAAGCTGTTATAGTGTTGGCCATTACTACCTCTTGTGGTCGGCATTCCACATTACTATTATTATTATTTATTTATATAGCTCCATTGGTTCCATGGTGCTGTACATGAGAAGGGGTCACATACAAATTACAGATATCACTTACAGTAAGCAAACTAACAATGACAGACTGATACAGAGGGGAGCCCTTTTGGGCTTACATGCTACAGGATGGTGGGGAAGGAGACAGTAGGTTGGGGGGTTGCAGCAGTTCCAGTGTTGGTTGAGGTGATTTCTCCGGTAGTGCTGAGGAGGTAGCGGGGTCATTGCAGGCTGTAGGCTTTCTTGAAGAGGTGGGTTTTCAGGTTCCGTCTGAAGGATCCAAATGTGGTTGATAGTCGGACATGTTTGGGCCAAGAATTCCAGAGGATGGGGGATATTCATGAGAAGTCTTGGAGGCCGTTGGGTGAGGAGCGAATAAGTGTGGAGGAGAGAAAGAGGTCTTGGGAGAACCGGAGATTACGTGAGGGAAGGTATCGGGAGATCAGATCAGAGACATATGGGGGAGACAGGTGCTGACTGCTCAAACTGTAAATAATCCTTTCCTATTTAGTTGCTGTAATCGCCTTTCTACCACCTGTAATGAGTGCCATCGGTCCTCGACTTTTCCAACCTCTCCTCATATGAGAGACCTCCATCCCTTGTAATAATCTAGTTGCCGCCTTTGAACTGACTAAAACTTCTGAATATTCTTTTTAAAATGTGCAGCCCAAAACTGTATGCGATTAATCCAGTTTTCAGGCATGGTAAGCATCTCTCTCTTCTCTCTCTTCATTGAAAATAAATGAATGCTGGTCCAAGCCGAGTGCCCATGTGTATGGGGTAGTTGGCAGAGATAACAGCTATCTCGTGTGTACGGTCAGTCTAAGACATTGAGTTTTCCAATTTTGGTGACTAACATAATGGTTCTGATTGATCCTTTGTGTTTGATTACATTTTGTCCCCACTCCTCAGTAGCGTAAATACCGGGGGCAGAGGGTGCGACTAGTGGGGCCCACCGGGAGCTACATTACACTTAACTGTATTGGTGTGCACAACAGGATGATGCAATGGCCAAGGTGCCAACGCACACACAGGAAGACAAGGCGGCCATTGCATCATCCTGCCATGGCTGAGAGAAGTAGCGCAGAGACATCAACGCGTTGGTCTGCCCGGTGGACTCGTCAGGATCCCGGATTAGATAAGTGTATGAAATTTTTTACTTTAAAACTTTTTGTGGGTCTGTGGGTGCATCATACAGTCGGACCATCGTACAGTGGGGAGAGAGACTCTCATACATTTTAGGGGAGACTGTGGGGGGCCTTCAAAGTGTGGGGGCCATTGTACAGAGTGGGGGCCATCATGTAGAGTAGGGTCTATTATGGGGGCCCTCATACAGTATGGATGCTAATGTGAGGGTCAATATACAACTTAGGGACTAATGTGGGGGCCCTCATACAGTATGGGAGCTAATGTGTGGGCCCTTAAAGTGGCACTACTGTGGGGGCTATCATAAAATGTGGAGACTATTGCGAGGGCCATCAAAAAGTGTGGAGACTATTGTGAGGGCCATCATAAAGTGTGGAGACTATTGTGAGGGCCATCATAAAGTGTGGAGACTACAGAGAGGGTCATCATACAGTGTGACGACTTCTGTAAGTGGCCTTAAACTCTGTTTTGGGGGAGCAGTGAGGACATCATACTATGTATAGGGGAGCTGTGAGGCCATCATACTGTGTATGGGGGGCTTCACATCGGGAGACTCAGGGGACATTATTAAAGAGATTATATACTACTAATTGCACCCCCTTTCATTACTCCTAACTCTTTTCTAATACACTTTTAGTACTTGCCCTGCTCCTGTAAGCTCATCTCTCCATGGATCATATATTGTTCTGTTTTGAGTCTGGCTCTGCTACTTCCGATATTGGAACTGGAATCGGACGAACAGAGCAGGTCACTAGTGGAGACAGGGGTATGACAGCAGTCTGCATGCATGCTCAGATCATACTTCACTCTCCTATCTGTTTGGGTGCTGCTTTGAAGTGCCATCTGTTCAGCTGACAAGCCCTGCAATGTGCTGATAATTAGAAAGTATATCACAGGGCTTGTCAGCTGAAGGAACAGCACTTGTGAACTTGCTCATGCGTGGTGCCGACTGAGTCTGCTGATGCTTTGAAGTGCCGTCTCCAAGTAGAGAGGAGAGTAATGTCTGATCTGACCATGCGTGCTCAGACTTCTGTCACTCACCGAGACGTAGACTCAGCCCCACCAGTGACGTGCCCTGCTCCGTTCGTCTGATTACGATCCAAAGAAAGTTATAAAACTTTGCAATTCACTTTATTAGGGAATTTGTCTTCATTCCTATAAAAAAAAACAATTGCATAAAAGTGGCTTCCACACCCAGGCTTTTTCCCAGTCTATTTGCTTGTCTTCAGGTGCATTGATATCAGAATATACTCATCTGGAGTACAGGTGATGGCAGTGATGGGTCAGCTCAGCTTCTCTGTCACTAACTCTGGGGAGAAGCTGCTGAAGGAGATTGTTCTGATAAGAAGAGAACTCAGGCGAAGAGACAAGTGCTGAACCATCACTGCCATCATCTGTACTCCAAAGGAGTATGTACTTATATCAATGCAGGTGAGTAGATTGGGGAAAAGAAAATTAAGACATATTCCATAATAAAGTGATTTGCATATTTTCATCACTTTCCATGCTGGACAAAATGATTTAAAAAAAAAATGAAAGTTTCATTACTTTTTGAAGAAATAATTTTTCTTGTATTGTTCTTGTACTTCGGTCCTTCAAGTCTCAGAGGAGTGGGGAATTATTGCGCAGTGCAAACTGCCTTGTTTTCTGTTGAGCAGATGGCATATTTGTAATGTGCTAACTCATGTGTCCCGGTGACATGTTGAGGTTTGTGGTCATTCCGCAGCTTTGCAGCGTTTCATCTGTGTGACCGAGGGCAAACATTCTGAGCGTTGTAACTGACTCACAGACGCTAACCGCAGCCGAATGCAAGAAGCAGCAGGGGGAATGTCTTGAATGCAAGCAATGCACGCGTGAGACGGCTGTAAAAATAGAAATATGCTTCATAAAATGGAAATTCTACATTTAAAGTAGCTGTCTACTGGTGAGGATCACGTCTTTGTTACAGGAGTCTCGGAAACAGAAAGCAATCCCATGGAGACCCTCAGTGATCATTTATAACCTGTAGCGAAGCATTGAAGTGAGTGTTCTCAATTTCCCTACGGCACCACCACAGGGGACATGATGTATTACGTTATTACATGATGCTGGCTGGAATTTAATAGCTATCAATGTAGTGAATGGATTTATCTCAAAACGGCTACTGCATTCCCTGCTTCTGCTTTTATATGGGCCATGATTATCCTTATTGATTAAGGCTTAGCAAATTTTTCCACCCACAGGTTTTGCATGTCCTGCCTCCCTCACTGGCTTACATGAAGCAAGCTTTAGGCTGAGTTCACACGTGGCGTTTTTTTCCCGTTTCCGCGGCGGTTTTAACCGCGCGATTTTGCCGCGAAAACGCGAAAAATAAGCATCCCATGCATTCCTATGGGATTCCACAATGCTGTGCTAATGCTGCGGTTTTTACCGCGGCGGAATCGCTTCGCGGTAAAAAACGCAGCATGCTCATTAATTTGCGGAATTGCGGCGATCCCGCACCCATAGGAATGCATTGTTCCGCTTACTTTCCGCATGTGGCTGTGCACACCATGCGGAAAGTAAGCAGAACAATTGCGGATGGTACCCACGGTCCGGAGGAGAGGAGACTGTCCTCCGGGCTTTGGGTACCATATCCCTGTAAAAAATAGAATTTAAAATAAAAAATATTGTTATTCTCACCCTCCGACGTCCCGCGCAGCCTTCCCGCTTCTCTTCACGCTCTCGTTCCCAGTAATCCTTTGCGAAAATGCTCGCGATGACGTCCCTTCTCGCGAGATCGCGAAGTCTCGCGGTCATTCGCGCGACGTCATCGCGAATAACGGCGAGACGTCGCGATCCCGCGAGAACTGACGTCATCGCGGGCATTTTCGCAAAGGATTACTGGGAACGGATGCGCGGGACGTCGGAGGGTGAGAATAACACCATTTTTAATTTTTTTTTTACATTCTATCTTTTACTATTGATGCCGCATAGGCGGCCTCAGTAGTAAAAAGTTGATCACACTTGTCAAACACTATGTTTGATGAGTGTGACCAACCTGTCAATCAGTTCTCCAAGCGATGCTACAGATCGCTTGGAAAACGCTAGCATTCTGCAAGCTAAATACGCTTGCAAAATGCTAGTTTTTCCGCGGGAAAATCGCGGGAATTTAAAATGCGATTTTCCCGCGGACTGGAATTCCGGAATTCTCGCGGTAATTTCCGCGAGAGTTCCGGTACGTGTGCACTTAGCCTTATAAGCAGAGAAAGCTTAGACAAGCCAGCGCTAATAATCACCACCACTGAGGGAGGAGGGGATATGCAAAATCAGTGGGGGGATTCATACGCTGAGCCTCTTGTCCAAACCTAGGGAACATCAAACACCCTAATTAGCTTATTACCAGCAATTAAATCACTAAAGGTTCGATTTTTATAAGGCACTAGCTGAAGAGCCCGGCGTTGCCTGGGCATAGTAACCAACTGTGGTTAGTTATAACAAATTATAATGATTATATTGCACATAAAAACATTTCACATCATATATTTAACACTACAGATTTGCAACACAAATTAACTAAACGATTACCCAAGTATTGATAGTATTTTATTTTCAACTCATTCAAGAGCCTTTTGATAAACAACATTTTTTGTTTTTCCTTGCGATGCAAAGATGAATAGATTTTTGGCAGTTCCAACTCTTGAACAGATCACGTAAAGTTGACCATGAGAAAACTATGGAGATTGCAAATCGATCCCTACTACTTAAATCGATCCCTACTACTTTCAAGGACTGTCCCTGAGCATTGTTAATGGACATTGCAAATAGCAGTTGAACTGGAAACTGGAGGCGTTTAAAATCAAAAAACAAATCAGATGGAATGAGTGGAATTCTTGGAATGAAAATGTCCTCTCCTTTGGCACATCCTGTTTCTGAGCTGTGTATCTAACCCTATCCTGTGTGATAATGTCTGCTAAGCTGTGTACCTAATCCTCTCCTGTGTGATACTTTCTGCTGAGCTGTGTAGCTAATCCTATCCTATGTGATTCTGTCTGCTGAGCTGTGTATCTAATCCTATCCTGTGTGATACTGTCTGCTGAGCTCTGTATCTAATCCTATCCTGTGTGATACTGACTGCTGAGCCGTGTATCTAATTCTATCCTGTGTGATACTAACTGCTGAGCTGTGTATCTAATCCTATCCTGTGTGATACTGACTGCTGAGCCGTGTATCTAATCCTATCCTGTGTGATACTGACTGCTGAGCCGTGTATCTAACCCAATCCTGTGTGATAATGTCTGCTAAGCTGTGTACCTAATCCTCTCCTGTGTGATACTTTCTGCTGAGCCATGTATCTAATCCTATCCTGTGTGATTCTGTCTGCTGAGCTGTGTATCTAATCCTATCCTGTGTGATACTGTCTGCTGAGCTGTGTATCTAATCCTATCCTGTGTGATACTGACTGCTGAGCCGTGTATCTAATTCTATCCTGTGTGATACTGACTGCTGAGCTGTGTATCTAATCCTATCCTGTGTGATACTGACTGCTGAGCCGTGTATCTAACCCTATCCTGTGTCATAATGTCTGCTAAGCTGTGTACCTAATCCACTCCTGTGTGATACTTTCTGCTGAGCTGTGTAACTAATCCTATCGTGTGTTACTGACTGCTGAGCCATGTATCTAATCCTATCCTATGTGATACTGACTGCTTAGCCGTGTATCTAATCCTATCCTGTGTGATTCTGTCTGCTGAGCCGTGTATCTAATCCTATCCTGTGTGATCCCGTCTGCTGAGCCGTGTACCTATTCCTATCATGTGTGTTACTGACTGCTCAGCCGTGTATCTAATTCTATCCTGTGTGATACTGTCTGCTGAGCCGTGCACCTAATACTATTCTGTGTGATACTGACTTCTGAGCTGTGTATCTAATCCTCTCCTGTGTGATACTGACTGCTGAGCTGTGTATCTAATCCTATCCTGTGTGATACTGACTGCTGAGCCGTGAATCTAATCCTATCCTGTGTGATACTGCCTGCTGAGCCGTGTATCTAATCCTATCCTGTGTGATACTGACTGCTGAGCCGTGAATCTAATCCTATCCTGTGTGATACTGCCTGCTGAGCCGTGTATCTAATCCTATCCTGTGTGATACTGACTGCTGAGCCATGTGTCTAATATTCTCCTGTGTGATACTGACTGCTGAGCCGTGTATCTAATCCTCTCCTGTGTGATACTGACTGCTGAGCCATGTATCTAATTCTATCCTGTGTGATACTGGGCTCCCCCTGCAGTCTGTGTCAGAGGGTGGTCTGTGTTGGCACAGTAATAAATTGTGTTATTTCCAGCTTTACAGAAGGACGATAACACCATAGAAATGATAAGAATAATAGGCCTCAGTTACCACAACTGTCTACAAAGAAAACTGTTGCTGATAGCGACCAATCACAGCTCATTTTTCATCTTTTAAACAGCTCTGGGACAGCGTGGCGAGTTTTGAGTGGCGACTTTTGTGTTTCGACTTTTATGTGGCGAGGTTGGTGTATGTGTGGTGAAATGTGTGCTGAGGGTGGTATATGTGGTGAAGCACGTGGTAGTGTGTGGCGCATTTTGTGTGTGTGTTCATATCCCCGTGTTGGGTGAGTATCCCATGTCAGGGCCCCACCTTAGCAACTGTATGGTATATACTGTTTGGCGCCATCACTCTCATTCTTTCAGTCCCCCTTGTTCACATCTGGCAGCTGTCAATTTGCCTCCAACACTTTTCCTTTCACTTTTTCCCCATTATGTAGATGGGGGCAAAATTGTTTGGTGAATTGGAACGCGCGGGGTTAAAATTTCACCTCACAACATAGCCTATGACGCTCTCGGGGTCCAGACGTGTGACTGTGCCAAATTTTGTGGCTGTAGCTGCGACGGTGCAGATGCCAATCCCGGACATACACACACACACACATACATACACACACGCACATTCAGCTTTATATATTAGATATATCCCTTAAAAGGCTATGTGCTTAATCTATACTGTCAGTTTAGGCTGATAAAATCTCTTTAAATATGACTATTTATTTATTTTTAGTAATTGAAGGGATTATTACTTTGGACAATATTTTTTTTTGCTAGAAAGGTTCTTGAAAAATTGATTATCTGCAAAGTGTGGGTTTAAGTGTTGAGTTTCCCTGCAGTGCCCCCACAGGAGAAAAAAGTATTACACAGGCACCACTTAAATCAACACAGCATGTTCTTCAAAGCGATAAATGCCCATTAATTATACACTGGTAAGTATATGAGGATTTTGAATAGGGGATTGCTTTCTATTAATCCAGAAATCATGAATAAAACTTATTAAAATGGGTTCTACAATCCATACAGGTCCTTTAACACCGTACGGCATGTTTTCCAGCCTGATCACAGTAAACTGCTATTGCAGCATAAAATCTAATGATAAAAGGTCTGTAGACAGATACTTCCTCTGTCAATTTCCCATACTGATAATGAGCCAAATCAAGGAGGACTAATACAGGAAACGTTTCCAGCTTCCTGTCTAAGAGAATTCTGTCCTCTGCCTTTAACAAAGGTGATTCAGCCACATGACACTAATGTAAAAAGTACCGACTACCCAACAGAGATTCTATCATTCCCTCAATTTTCCATTTCATAATGTATACCTTACAGTAAAGTAATGTTTTAAAATTAAAACAAATATATATATATATATTACACATTTTCAAAATAAAATCTTAAAATCTTAATCATAGGTTTTAGCAGCTTTCATTCTTGAATTCTTGAATTTTTTTTGCTTTTAATTCAAGAATATTGTATGTGAGATGATCAGATTTTTTGTATTATTGGTAATCATAGAAAAGTAAATGAAGCTGAAAGCTAACATGCCAGTTGATACATGCTGCCCGAACCGTCAATCAGACCCTGACTCTATCATTTCAGCCGGTATGTTTTCCTCTGAAATGATTCCGAAAAAATAATTTCTTTTAAAGGCCTGCAGGCTGTGCTTTGGGTGTTATGTTTGTCTGAAGTTTTGCTCTATTGAATTCCTTCCTACCATATTATCAACATTTATCTGCAACCCCTCTTTATGACCCCTGCTGTCTCACAAACACTGCATTCACAAAAAAGTTTTTACATTTTCCTTCACTGTATGATAATGAGCGCTAAAGACGTCTCTGTACCATGCTCTGCTTTCCCCTTCCACAGAGCCAGGCAAATCTTGCGCCTGTGCCATTTAGAAGAGAATCAAGTTGGTATCACCAGAGAGATTTCACTGGGGGCGTGTACTTCTTCCTCTTTGTAATGCTGACCAATCACAAGTAGGTAGATGCACATCTCCACATCGGGGAAAAAAAGAACACCTCCCCAAAAAAGCACTGGCAATTAATCTTCTCTCCTCACTGCAGTGTGATGACATGTACCTGAGCACCTGAGATTTCATCTCCAGCAGTCAGTATGGGGGGATGGGGCAGTACAGCAGAAGTTGAGTCTTATTACAAACACTTCTACTAGCTCTATTCTCAAATTCAAATGAGCTTTATTGGCAGGACCAAATACACATTAGCATTGTCAAATCAAGTGTAGTACTACCAACTCTGCTGTACTGCCCCTCCTCCCACACTGACTGCTGGAGATGAAAGCTGACACTCAAATCTGCTATGCAGACTATGTTATTATGTCTCACTCAGAGCCTGTTCTAAGCTATAGTTGGGTGTTTTCTTTTTTCCTTTAGTATGTGAATTCCTGTTTTTGATTGGCAGAGCTGGCAGCGCTATGAATGGAGAACTGCTAGAAGTGTTTGTAATGAGACTGCAAGAGATGAGGGATGACACTGCAATAAGGAGAACTGACTGTCTGACAACACTGTTGGTGGAGGCGTGTTCTTCTTTCCCCCTGGTGCTGTTGTCTGCTAATGATTGGTCAGCATCAAAAAGAGGAAGGAGTACACGCCCCCAGTGAAATCTCTCTGGCAATGCCCACTTAGGCCATAAAAAAATTAACTGTTTAACTTCCAAATGTTTGATTACTAATATATAACTGAAAGGCATAATAATAATAATGATGATGATGAAGAAGAAAAATGTTTTATTTTGCTATGTAGCTGATTATACATCCTGTGCCCAGTTCCACATGAAAAAAATTGGTGAAAGGTCCTCTTTAAGTTGATTCATTGACTGTAAAGTTTTTGTGTTCTCTCAATCACACAAATTTTACAACAAATCTCGAAAGTGGCAAAACTATTCAGTCATCTGTATTATACACTTTTCAATATAGAAGAACATATAATGTATCTCCTGTATAGTAGGGGATGGTACATAGCATTGTAATATTATAGAATCTATTCTTTTAAAATAATAAAATATTGCTCTAACCATCCTTATATTATGACCTGTTTCGATATTTCTGTGTATTCCTACATTGTGTGATCCCTTTCTATGTTTCTATGATGGATTTGTTCCTACTTTGTAGCTGTTGTTTTCTAGAGAATTATATAACTAGGTTATAACCCCTGATGAAGCTTGGAAATTATCAGCTATAGTCGTCTCTTCGTGTGTGACAAGTAACAATGAAGCATTGAGCTAAGCCCAATGATTTATAGTGAAATGTGAAGGTCTTGTTGAGTTGACTAAAAAAATGATAAGTATTTTTTGGAAAGTTCTCAACCATCTGGCAGAATGAGATAAAACAGTCTGTGCACCCAGCTCTGTGCCTGGACTCTGGGCTATGTGCAAGGCTGCGGGGGGTCTCATGAATCATAGGATTGGGCAGAGCAGCTTTGGAAATGAATGAGTAACATAATTTACATTTCTTTTTTACTTATCTTTAGTTTGCTCAGCATATTTTATTTGTTCATTTAGTATGTTAATCATTATCGTGCAGGTTCCCATACAAGACCTTTGATTTCCCAATTTTCATAACTATCCTGATTTCCCAATTTTCATAACTATCAATAGAAATACTCTATTACTATAGATGGTAATGGGAATACTGAGGTTTGTAGCCCTGTATGATCAAGATTATCACACTGTTTGGGGGTATAGATAAAGTTAGTTGAAATCACCTTCAATGGTTACATGAGCATCAGAACTGGACCATGGAGCATGCCTAACTGGGGAATAAATTACACCGGAATGCACCGTACACACAGGAAAAGCCAGCGGAGGCCGTGTGATGGGCAGTATTCTGTGGGAAACCTTGGGTCCTCCTGGCATCATCTGGACATGACATGTACCAAAACATTGTGCAGACCAAGTACCCCTTTCATGTTTTTGGTATTCCCCAATGGCGCTGCCTTTTTTTAACCAGGATAATGCTCCCTGCCACACTAAAACAACTATTAGAAATAAAATGGTTCCAGGTCATGATTTGTCTTCGAATTCCTCAGATCTTATTCCAATCAATCACCTGTGATATGTCCTATTAAAGCAAGTCCGATCTACAGTATGCAGGATGCAACAAGCAACAAACAGGACTTAAAGCGTACTCCAGGTATTGCAAAGTTAAGAATTTTTGCAATATACTTCATTACCTTATTTTTTCCCAAAGGCTATGCTGTGGTTCTTTTTCAATAAGCACTTGATGCTCCTTTAGAAGCTCCTTTCAACTGCTGCTCAGTAAGATTAGTACACTGTATTCACACAATCAGTGTACAGGAATTACCCTGTCTGAAGACAGGACTTTGGAGCAGATTGGCTCAGACAGAGAAAGTATAATTTTGTATGGGCAAAAGAGGAATAGTTAGATAAGTGAGGTTATATTAATTGAATTGTCCTGGGTGGTACATTCCAGAGAATTGGCGAAGTATATGAGTAGTCTTAGAGACAGAAGTGGGAGGTTTGGATTATTGAGGATCTTAATCTTAGGTTATTACTGCAGAATGGAGGGCATGGATAGGGTGGTAGACCAAGATGAGGGAGAAGATGTAGGGTGGTCCTGAATCATGGGTGAGAGTGATAAGTTTATATTGAACTCTGTAGCGGATGGGTAACCAGTGAAATGACTGGCACAGGTTGGAGGCATCAGTGTAATGGTTGGTGAGGAATATGATCCTGGCTGCTGCATTCATGGCAGTTGGAGAGAGGAGAGTTTGGTAAGAGGGAGACCGATTAGTAGACAGTTGAATAGTCCAGATGACAATGAATAAGAATGACAGAGTTTTTGCAGAGTCAATGGGAGTCAAACTCTAGTGTCACCTATAAGAAGTAGCGATCCTAAAAGTCAATATCGACCCTCTAACAAGCCTTGTCACATGACTTAGGATAAAAGCTAAAACCAAAATCTTAATTTGCAGACACTGTGTTTTGGGGTATTGCCCCTCGTCAGTGCAAAGTATGAGATCGGTTTGGCTGGGCGAGAGGCGACAAAATAGAAAACAACATATTATCCTAGTGTGGATCTGGATTTACTCTTCTCTACCAGCAGTGCTGATTATCCTCTTTTTTCCTTTCCACATACCTCAGAGATGCTTTTGAGGTGTAGGTGACATGAGCGGGTGAGTGATCGGATCTGAGGAGTGAAGGAAAGATCTGAATCAAATATGATGCCAATACAGCGGGCGTGTTGCTGGGGACTAATGGTGGAACCACACAATCACTAGTATTCTGTACTAATGCCGAGGCGGCGTCTGGAGAAGAGGTGTATAAATTGGGTGTCATCGGCATAGAGAAACCAAGTCTACTGATGGTTTGTCCAGAGAGGGCGGTGTATAGAGAGAAGAGGAGCGGACCTAAAACTGCTTCGATGGGTCAGAGATGGTTTGGTGGCAGGAGGGGACCTGCACTATATTAGGCAGATGGTTCTAATATTATGGCTATATGTTGTAGTACAGAATACTTTAGCAAAGATGTAAGCCAGACATATAAAAACCACTATACTGACAATTACGGCGCCCCCAAAAACAGTCACAGCCTCCTCCAGGCGAAAGAAAACTCTATCCTTACTGCCACCTGTAGTTTGTTTTCTTTTAAGTCAATGTCTCAGTCTTTAGGCTTGACAGATCAAACCTATATTATTTTTTTCCATTTTTTCCTCACCTGCTCTCCTAGCAATCATTGAATCACATTAATGAATGTATTGGCACATTTTTTTGACACATTTTTGCTCAAAATACCGGACCATAAGTCACAGTTTTCATCATTATTTTGGTGTGGGTGTTTTGTTTTTTTTTTCCTGTATTTTGTAATAATTTTATCTAATCTTGAAGGAAATTTGTTATAATTCTTTCATTTTGAATTGGGGGATGTGTGGAAGTTTTCGTTTCAATTTGTGGATAATTTTTTCAGCTGGTCTATTTTTTAGTATACATTTTTGTTCCTTCTTTTTGCTACAGTTGTTTTTCATAAATCTGATTAAAGCCAATTTCCAAACACAACTAAGCCCCTTTGGCTATAAGAAAAAAGAATGCAACTTGACATATACCAATTTTTGTTTTTAGTAAAAAGTGCCCCAAGAAAGCCTCCATCATATAAACACGTGAGCCGATGTCTTATCTGCTGAGCGAAATAATTATGAGCCATTTCTGATCAAATGTAGAGTAATTTGCTTTATACAAGTTGTTACAAGTGGAGTGGAAAGTAAAAGTGGACAAATAAACCAGGCACCATTAGGTGGCTCAACTTTGAAAAATTTGCTAAAAAAAAAAAACCCAGCCAGAAGAGTTGTATCCTAAAAACTCCTTATTTTGGGATTAATCATTCTTAAGGAGTATTTTTTTTAAAAAAAATTCTTAATTTTTGACCAGTTTATGCAAACAGAATTTTTTTTGCAAATTTTGCCCCAAACCCAACAATGTAAAGTACAGGATTACCAATATTTTTGATTGGATTTTCCTTTATTTGACTGGATCATCTTGTATGAGTGGATTACCGGTGCTGTAGTAGGATCTGTTCCGGGTGATCACATTGCTTTCACTAGCGCGTCATCTTGTAGACCGTGGGCGATGTGGTTATCATTGTATCACATATGGAATACTAGTGTTTCCTGCACTGAATCAGCAGGTCTCATAGTCCTGTTACTGCTCTCACAGCCATTACTGTTCACCTCTTTCCTGGATTACATCTAGTACTGAGCACCTTCTCTTTACGTCATACTCGCTCACCACTAACATGTCGTAGAATCCTAGAATGTTAGAGTTGGAAGGGACCTCCATGGTCATAGTGTCCAACCCCCTGCTCAATGCAGGACTCACTAAACCATCTCGGACAGACGTCTGTCCAGCTTCTGTTTGAAGGTTTCCATTGAAGGAGAACTCACCACCTCTTGTGGCAGCCTGTTCCACTTATTGATCACCCTAACTGTCAAAAATATTTTTCTAATATCTAATCTGTGATCAGTTATAGATGCCTGGTACATTGCTGGCCAATTGTGAGGGATAATAATGCTATCAGCTAAAATAAATGCCCAATAATGTGATTGGCATTCATACCATTTCTTTACCCACATACCAATCGCCTAAATATCTGCTATCCACTTATCTATTACTTGGAGGTATACATGGAGAACGTAGCAGGTTTATGAAAAGATGATTAGGTTACCTACGTGATAAGATCAAAGGCGACCTTTGTGGCCATTACTTTCAATTAATTTACACTACTAATGTAAAATATAGTACTCTGTTCCCTGTTCCTTTAAAAAGGGCAGTATTATAGTAGTTATATTTCTGTACATAGGAGGCAGTATTATAGTAGTTATATTCTTGTACATAGGGGCAGTATTATAGTAGTTATATTTCTGTACATAGGAGGCAGTATTATAGTAGTTATATTCTTGTACATAGGAGCAGTATTATAGTAGTTATATTCTTGTACATAGGAGGCAGTATTATAGTAGTTACATTCTTGTACATAGGGGGCAGTATTATAGTAGTTATATTCTTGTACATAGGGGCAGTATTATAGTAGTTACATTCTTGTACATAGGGACAGTATTATAGTAGTTATATTCTTGTATATAGGGGCAGTATTATAGTAGTTATATTCTTGTACATAGGGACAGTATTATAGTAGTTATATTCTTGTACATAGGGGCAGTATTATAGTAGTTATATTCTTGTACATGGGGCAGTATTATAGTAGTTATATTCTTGTACATAGGGGCAGTATTATAGTAGTTATATTCTTGTATATAGGGGGCAGTATTATAGTAGTTACATTCTTGTACATAGGAGCAGTATTATAGTAGTTATATTCTTGTACATAGGGAGCAGTATTATAGTAGTTATATTCTTGTACATAGGAGCAGTATTATAGTAGTTATATTCTTGTACATAGGGAGCAGTATTATAGTAGTTATATTCTTGTACATAGGAGCAGTATTATAGTAGTTATATTCTTGTACATAGGAGCAGTATTATAGTAGTTATATTCTTGTACATAGGGGGCAGTATTATAGTAGTTATATTCTTGTACATAAGAGCAGTATTATAGTAGTTACATTCTTGTACATAGGAGCAGCATTATAGTAGTTATATTCTTGCACATAGGGGGCAGTATTATAGTAGCTATATTCTTGTATATAGGAGCAGTATTATAGTAGTTTTATTCTTGTACATAGGAGCAGTATTATAGTAGTTATATTCTTGTGCATAGGAGCAGTATTATAGTAGTTATATTCTTGTACATAGGGGGCAGTATTATAGTAGTTATATTCTTGTACATAGAAGCAGTAATATAGCAATTATATTCTTGTACATAGGTGGCAGTATTAAAGTAGTTACATTCTTGTACTTAGAGGCAGTATTATAGTAGTTATATTCTTGTACATAGGGGGGCAGTATTATAATAGTTATCTTTTTGTACACAGGAGCAGTATTATAGTAATTATATTCTTGTACATAGGGGCAGTATTATAGTAGTTATATTCTTGTACATAGGAGCAGTATTATAGTTGTTATACTCTTTTACATAGGAGTAGTATTATAGTAGTTATATTCTTGTATATAAGGGCAGTATTATAGTAGTGACATTCTTGTACATAGGGGCAGTATTATAGTAGTTATATTCTTGTATATAGGGGCAGTATTATAGTAGTTATATTCTTGTACATAGGAGCAGTATTATAGTAGTTATATTCTTGTACATAGGAGCAGTGTTATAGTAGTCATATTCTTGTACATAGGGGCAGTATTATAGTAGTTATATTCTTGTACATGGGGCAGTATTATAGTAGTTATATTCTTGTACATAGGGGCAGTATTATAGTAGTTATATTCTTGTACATAGGAGCAGTATTATAGTAGTCATATTCTTGTACATGGGGCAGTATTATAGTAGTTATATTCTTGTACATAGGAGCAGTATTATAGTAGTTATATTCTTGTACATAGGAGCAGTATTATAGTAGTTATATTCTTGTACATAGAGGCAGTATTATAGTAGTTATATTCTTGTACATAGGGGCAGTATTATAGTAGTTATATTCTTGTATATAGGGGCAGTATTATAGTAGTTATATTTTTGTACATGGGGCAGTATTATAGTAGTTATATTCTTGTACATAGGGGCAATATTATAGTAGTTATACTCTTGTACATAGGAGCAGTATTATAGTAGTTATATTCTTGTACATAGAGGCAGTATTATAGTAGTTATATTCTTGTACATAGGAGCAGTATTATAGTAGTTATATTCTTGTATATAGGAGCAGTATTATAGTAGTTACATTCTTGTATATAGGAGCAGTATTATAGTAGTTATATTCTGGTATATAGGGGCAGTATTATAGTAGTTACATTCTTGTATATAGGAGCAGTATTATAGTAGTTATATTCTTGTACATAGGAGCAGTATTATAGTAGTTATATTCTTGTATATAGGGGCAGTATTATAGTAGTTATATTCCTGTACATAGGGGCAGTATTATAGTAGTTATATTCTTGTATATAGGAGCAGTATTATAGTAGTTACATTCTTGTATATAGGAGCAGTATTATAGTAGTTATATTCTTGTACATAGGAGCAGTATTATAGTAGTTATATTCTTGTACATAGGGGCAGTATTATAGTAGTTATATTCCTGTACATAGGGGCAGTATTATAGTAGTTATATTCTTGTATATAGGAGCAGTATTATAGTAGTTATATTCTTGTACATAGGAGCAGTATTATAGTAGTTATATTCTGGTATATAGGGGCAGTATTATAGTAGTTACATTCTTGTATATAGGAGCAGTATTATAGTAGTTATATTCTTGTACATAGGAGCAGTATTATAGTAGTTATATTCTTGTACATAGGGGCAGTATTATAGTAGTTATATTCCTGTACATAGGGGCAGTATTATAGTAGTTATATTCTTGTATATAGGAGCAGTATTATAGTAGTTATATTCTGGTATATAGGGGCAGTATTATAGTAGTTACATTCTTGTATATAGGAGCAGTATTATAGTAGTTATATTCTTGTACATAGGAGCAGTATTATAGTAGTTATATTCTTGTACATAGAGGGCAGTAGTATAGTAGTTATATTCTTGTATATAGGGGCAGTATTATAGTAGTTACATTCTTGTATATAGGAGCTGTATTATAGTAGTTATGTTCTTGTATTTAGGAGCAGTATTATAGTAGTTACATTCTTGTACATAGGAGCAGTATTATAGTTGTTATACTCTTTTACATAGGAGCAGTATTATAGTAGTTATATTCTTGTACATAGGGGCAGTATTATAGTATCTACACAGAATTCTTTCTTGATATCTTCTGTTCTATAAAATAATAACTATTTCTTAAGGATTTTATACTAGCTGTGAAGTGAACACATTGATTGGAGTTATGATGTTCACATTCACAGTTTATTATTAGTAAGTATAAAGGTGTTATTACATAGAATCCGGCTGTGCATAAGTGATTGTGACATCTATAAAATCTTGTGGAACTCTCTGTGGTTGGGGTTTGTTCCACAAGGTTTTCAGCCCTGGCTCTGTCCCAATCCTCTTTTGGCTCAGAATTTTCTAATATATTTGACTTGGATCCCTCTCTGTTGTAATTATGTGCAGCACAAGAATAAGTAAAATAACCATTTATAAGCTCCTGTACAAAATATTTGTCTTACATTATCTTAAATGAGCAGGACAATGTTCCACAAAGTGATTCAGACTGAGGTGTAGGCTAATTGACTGAAGTGTAATTTTGTGTGCTTTACCAGCTGCTTTCTGACGCTGAGCTCGATCTGGAAACATTTCACAATGGATATGCAATGAACTATAAATTGTATTTTCATAGTATGGGAATCTGGGTTTATGGTATTTTAACTACTTGGAGAATAGAAGGGAAAATAAGTTAGCTTGCCCACTCTATTAAAATACAGTAGGTGTGTTTGACAAGCTATTTGATAAGTTTTAAGAATGGCATTGGTGTAGGTGAGCTTGGTCAGGATCCTGCCAACGTTTCAGAGTAAGGGTCTGCTGACGGTGGAATTTCCATAGAAGCAACTCATCATATATCTCGTTATGTGTCATAAGCATCTCAAAAGTCTCTTATCCATCATATTACACATATTTGGGTGGTTCTATAAAGTTATTGTCTAGGATAAACCCTCCTCTAGTCATTATTGAGATATTGCATCTTACAGTGCAGACAGATTTGATGTTGAGGCTCCACAAGGAAGAAAGAACCTATGACTTCTGGTTGGGTCTTGGAGAGGATGAAGGTGGTAGAGTATCGAGTATGCTACTTGTCAAATTTTACCTCCAATGTCAACAATACTAAAGCCGGTTATACAAATTAGATGCTTTGGCCAATTGTTTAGTCGACAACCACCTCAGCTGGCTTTCCCATTCACAGGAGAATTTATTTGGCCAAGCGCTTTTGTGCCGCTGGCTTTTATCCAGGAGAACAATGCGTTCGTCAGTCCGAAATCAGACATGTGCAACCAACATTTCACCCACCATCAGTCAGCCGGCACCCCCATACCTGTTAGACCGTTGGCCGAATCCATCGATATCGGCATTAGACTGATGTGTATGTGGCCTTAGGAGCACATAAGGGATTATATGTGGTGCAGGGTTTTATCTGTGGAGATGTAAGTGTAGACAGATGTTCCTAGTCTACAGGAAATTCCTTTGACTTTATGACTATTCCATGTCAGTAAATTTCTCCCATGAGCAACCTCACCTTTTGGAACGTAAGTTCTTAAAAAGGTCTAGCAGTTGTATTAGGACCACCATAAGGTCCAAGTTCTACTAGTAGTGGATGTGTAAGTATCGACAGATATTCTTGAGATCAAAAACATTCCATATCAACAAATGCCTCTTGTGTTAATAACCTTTTTAACTATGGACTGAAACCTTTTTCGAAAAGTTCGAATCAGTTGTATGATGGGTGCCATGTGATCCAAAAATAACTAGATATGACAATACTCCTACCTTTAAATGGGTCGTCTGCTACTGGAAAACCTTTTCTGAATCACCCCAAGTTAAAATATAAAAAGTTTATACTTTTCTCCAGGACTGAAGCTGTTTTTTCGATGCTGGCGCCGCAGTCATGTAACATTGTTTTTTCAATTAATCGCTGCCGTGGAAAACCCATATAAAAAAAAAATCACTTTGACCTTATGATGCTGTCATGTCAACAAATACCTCATATTTCTACCCCAATATTGGACCAGTAGGTTTTGAAAAAGATTATAGTATTGTGGACATCATAAGATCCAGATCCATTAGTTGTGTTCGGCATTTGGAGATATTTAAGCAGTGACAGATATTTTTATCCTTAAAAGGAATCTGTCAGTAGGATAAACCCTCATAAGATGGCTTATATGGGCATGTAAGTCATAAAATGACACCTTGACATTTGCCATCCGATGTCTTATTTCAGAGTAATCTACATTTTTCTTAATATGTAATGAGCTGTTAAAGATCTATGGGCCGGTCATAGATCTCCCTGAGATTCTGCTTCAGGAGTTTGTTTTAAATGTGAGACATGTAATGACAGACAGTCTGCTCTCCTGATCTACATGTCTCACACTCGTAAAGCCCCCTTCAATTTAAAATAAGCTGAGCAGATTCTCAGGAAGATTTGTGTCCCGCCTATAGATCTTTGCAGCTCATTTACATATTAGGAAAAAAGAGGAATTCTCTGGATTAAGACATCTGATCCCAGATATCAAGGTATCATTTAATTCTACTTTCTGTGACCTGCATGCCCATATAGACGGTTTAGGAGGGTTGATCCTACTGACAGACTCCCTTTAAGGGTATCCATATGGAAGAAACCCATTTAATGTCAAGAAATACCTCCTATTAACTCTAACCCAATTGACTTCCAAAAATGTCTTACATTATATTTTCAGAAAGATTTAACATTTGTATCATGGGCACAATACGACCCAAATTGCCCATTTTGTGTTCTGTATCGTGGATGTAGAAGCTTTGACAGATATTTGTATCTAAAAAAGAAATTACCTTGACATCATAACCATTCCTTGTCAAGGATAACCTCCCATGCCAACCACAACATTGGACCTGTACATTTTCAAAAAGATCTAACAATTGTATTATGGACACTGTAAGACCCAATTTGTACTAATTGTGTTCTGTACTGTGGACATATAAGCATTGACAGATATTCCTATCTAAAAGAAATTTCTATTGGGTCATAAGCATTCTGTGTAAAGGAATATCTTCTCCTGCCAACCATAACTGTTGTGAGTTCATTTTCCCCTTCGTCACTGAGGTCTGGTGAACTCCCTATTCTGGTAAAGGAAGGTAATGAGCCTGATTATCAGGCACCTGAGCCTAATGAGGATGACTGGCTGAGTGGAGTCACGGACTGGATATAAGGCTGCCGACGCCCTTCTGCCCTGCGGGTGATTTCTCTGTGGACTTCTAGGACACCAGTCTGATTCCTGCTCCTCTAAAGCTAAGTTTTCTGTTTTGCCTGTTAGCATTTTTGTTTTGCTTTTTGTTTTCCTTGCTTTTCTGTATTCTGCCATTCCCTGCTGGGGTGAGCTGAATCTCCTTTTGCCTGTAGCTCTGTCTTCAGAATATTCCTGAGTACTGACATAGCTTTTTTGAAGCCTAGCGTCTTCAGGGCCTTTTTCACTGTCAGTCTGTTGGCTCTTATTTTCATAGGGTTTTTCACGGATTGCAGACAGCAGCCTTCCTGTCCTTTTCTATCTAGTTAGCTTGGGCCCCGTCTTTGCTCAGTCTATCTTTCTGTCTGTGTTAGTATTTTCATCTTGCTTCATCGTCATTATATGTTGGGGGCTGCCTATTGCTTTGGGGTCTGCTCTGGGGCAGTTTAGATTTCCCCTTTCTTTCTTTAGGCCTATTTAATTCTCCAGCTGTGATCGAGGGGTCTAGGGCATCATAGGAACCCCCCACGGCTACTGCTAGTTGTGTTGATAGGTTCAGGGGTCTGCAATCCGATAGCTGCCAACTTCTCTGGTTTTCTGGACTTAGCTAGCATTTCTGTTTTTGCCTCCTACGGTGACTCAATCATAACAGAATCACCCGCCATACCGCAGATCCTAGGGTACTCAATAGCAGGAAAGAATTGTGTTTAAAAAAAAAAAAAAAAGGTGTGTGTATATTCTTTCCTCTATATCTCTGAGGCCGTAGGGGGAATTTTTTTTTTCTCTCTCAATGGAGATAAAGCAATTGTCTGATCGTGTGGAGCAGCTCGCTGCGGAAGTGCGGGGAATTTCCGCCTACCTTGCTCGTTCGCATGCTGTTGAACCAAAGATCCCTACACCTGATGTATTTTTTGGGGATCGATCTAAATTTTTGAGTTTCAAAAATAATTGTAAATTATTTTTTGCCTTGAAGCCTAACTCGTCAGGGAGCTCCGCGCAGCAGGTTAAAATTGTCATCTCTTTGCTGCGTGGCGATCCCCAGGATTGGGCGTTTTCTTTGAAACCAGATGATCCTATCCTGACTAATGTGAACGCATTCTTTCAAGCTTTGGGGTTGTTGTATGACGAACCTAATGCTATTGATCAGGCTGAAAAGACCCTGTTGGCATTGAACCAGGGTTGAGATTCTGCAGAGTTGTACTGTCAAAAGTTCCGAAAGTGGGCGGTCCTTACTACCTGGAATGATAATGCCTTGGCTGCTCTCTTTTGGAAGGGTTTGTCAGAAGCCGTAAAAGATACTATGGTGGGATTTCCTGTTCCCTCTGGTCTGGACGATTCTATGTCATTAGCCATTCAGGTTGATCGGCGTTTACGTGGACGCAGGATTGCACGAGAGGTGTTGCCACCGGTTGAACAGACGTCTGAACCTATGCAATGTGATAGAGTTTTGTCTAAGGCGCAACGTCAGGAGTTCAGAAGGCATAATAAGCTGTGTTTTTTCTGGGGAGATGCCTCGCATATTATTTCTGTTTGTCCTAAACGAGAGAAACGCTTTGCACACACGTTTTCTGTTGGTGGTGTTCAACCTAAGTTTCTTCTGGCAATTACTCTGATCTGCTCCCTGTCCACATTTTCCGCCAAGGCTTTGTGGATTCGGGAGCAGCGCTAAACCTAATGGACTTGGATTTTGCTAAACGTTGTGGATTTCCGATGACACTTCTGCAGACGCCTATCCCTTTGAGGGGGATTGATGCTACTCCTTTGGCTAAAAATAAACCTCAGTTTTGGGACCCAGGTGGTCATGCGGGTCGCCCCAGACCATCAAGAAAATTGCAGATTTTTGGTATTGCATGGTCTGCATGATGCCGTTGTTCTGGGGTTTCCCTGGTTGCAAATTCATAATCCAGTTTTGGATTGGAAATCTGTGTCTGTGGCGAGTTGGGGTTGTCGGTGTGCCTTTATTGAGGCTCCGGTTTTTTCCACCTCTCCTCAGTCGCATGATGTTCCTGACTATTTGGCGGACTTTTATGATGTATTTAGTGAGAATGAGTCTGCGTCCTTGCCTCCTCATAGGAGTTATGACTGTGCAATTGAACTAAGCCCGGGGTGTAAATTTCCCAAGGGTCGGCTCTTCAATTTATCTGTACCCGAGCACGAGGCTATGCGGTCCTATATTAAGGAGGCGTTGGAGAAGGGTCATATTAGACCATCCTCTTCACCCTTAGGTGCCGGTTTTTTTTTTGTGGCCAAAAAGGATGGTTCTTTAAGGCCTTGTGTTGATTATCGTGCCCTCAATAAAATTACCATTAAATATCAGTATCTGTTACGCCTGATTTCGGATCTATTCTCTAGAGTTAGAGGTGCTTGCTGGTTTACCAAGCTTGACCTCAGGGGGGCGTATAATCTTATCCGCATTAAGCAGGGGGATGAATGGAAGACAGCGTTTAATACTCCGGAGGGACATTTTGAGTACCTGGTGATGCCTTTTGGGCTCACTAATGCCCCTTCTGTCTTCCAGTGCTTCATGAACGATATTTTCCGAGACTTTGTCGATAAATTTTTGATTATCTATCTGGATGATATTTTGATCTTCTCCAAGGATTGGGATTCTCATGTGGAACATATTCGGACTGTGTTCCGGATCTTGAGGGAGAATTCCCTGTATGTCAAAGGATCGAAATGCCTTTTTGGAGTACAGAGGATTTCATTTTTGGGATTTATTTTGTCTCCGTCAACTATTGAAATGGACCCGGCCAAGGTACAGGCCATTTATGATTGGGTTCAGCCCACTTCTTTGAAGGCCCTTCAGAAGTTTTTGGGTTTTGCTAATTTTTATCGGAAATTTATAGCAAAATTTTCTAGTATTGCCAAGCCATTGACTGATCTGACTAAGAAGGGTGCTGATGTGTTGAATTGGTCTCCTGAGGCTGTTGCTTCCTTTCAGGAGCTGAAGCGAAGATTTACCTCCGCCCCGGTTTTGCGGCAACCTGATGTCTCACTCCCGTTCCAGGTAGAGGTGGATGCTTCTGAGATTGGTGCAGGAGCTGTTTTGTCCCAAAGGGATCCTGTACCATCTAAAATGAATCCCTGTGCTTTCTTTTCCCGAAAGTTCTCTCCATCTGAACGTAACTATGATGTGGGGAATTGGGAACTGTTGGCCATGAAATGGGCATTTGAGGAGTGGAGACATTGGTTGGAGGGAGCTAAACATCAAGTTGTGGTCCTCACTGACCACAAGAATTTGATTTACCTAGAGTCGGCTAAACGCTTGAACCCTAGACAGGCTAGGTGGGCCTTGTTTTTTACATGTTTTGATTTTGTGGTCTCTTTTCTTCCTGGAACTAAGAATGTCAAGGCAGACGCCCTCTCTAGGAGTTTCTTTGCTGATTCTCCTGTGGTGACCAAGCCTGCTACCATCTTAGGCGAAGGGGTAGTTCTTTCTGCCATCTCGCCCGATTTGAGACTTGCTCTGCAAGAGTTCCAGGAGGACAAACCTGAGCGTTGTCCCAGTGGAAAGTTGTATGTTCTTGACCAGTGGAAGAAGAGAGTGATGTCTGAAGTTCATTGCTCTGCATTGGCTGGTCATCCAGGTATTTTTGGTACTAGAGATCTTGTGAGTCGCTCTTTTTGGTGGCCCACCTTGTCTCATGATGTCAGGAATTTTGTGCAGTCCTGTGGGACTTGCTCCCGGTCTAAATCTTGTTCTCGCTCTAGTGGGTTATTGATGCCTTTGCCGGTCCCCAGGAGGCCATGGACCCATATTTCAATGGATTTCATCTCTGATATGCCGGTCTCTCAAAGAATGACTGTTATTTGGGTGATTTGTGATAGGTTCTCTAAGATGGTTCATCTTGTACCACTCCCTAAGTTGCCATCTTCCTCTGAGTTGGTGCCCCTGTTTTTGCAACAGGTGGTTCGCTTACACGGGATTCCTGAGAACATTGTATCTGACAGAGGAGTTCAGTTTGTGTCTAGATTTTGGAGGACTTTCTGTTCCAAGCTGGGAATTCAGTTGTCCTTCTCCTCTGCTTTTCACCCTCAGACAAATGGGCAGACAGAGAGAACAAACCAGACCTTGGAGTCGTATTTGAGATGTTTTATTTCCGCGGATCAGGATGACTGGGTTTCATTTTTGCCCTTGGCCGAATTTGCTTTAAATAATAGAGCTAGTTCTGCCACTTTGATGTCACCTTTTTTTGTAACTTTGGGTTTCATCCTCGATTTTCTTCAGGGCAGGTGGAGCCTTCTGCCTGCCCAGGTGTTGACACTGTGGTGGAGAGAATGCACCAGATCTGGGACCAAGTGGTGGATAAGTTATCTCTCTCCCAGGAAAAGGCCCAGCGGTTTTCCAATCGACATAGGACCATTGGTCCCCAGTTTAAGATTGGTGATATGGTGTGGTTATCATCAAAAAATATTGCTATGAAGGTGGCTTCTCCTAAGTTTAAGCCTAGATTTATTGGACCTTACAAGATTTTGGAGATTATTAATCCGGTCTCTTTTCGTTTGGCTCTTCCTGTCACATTTAAAATCCATAATTTGTTCCATAAGTCCTTGTTGAAGAGGTTTGTTGAACCAGTTGTTCCTGGGGTGGCACCTCCAGACCCTGTATTGGTTGAAGGTAACATGGAATATGAGGTAGAGAAGATACTGGATTCCCGTCTGGCTAGACGGAGACTCCAGTATTTGGTTAAGTGGAAGGGTTATGGTCAGGAGGATAATTCCTGGGTCTCTGCCTCTGATATTCATGCCAAAAGATTGGTGCATGCATTTCATCGGGCTCACCCTGATCGCCCTGGTGGCTTGGTTGAGGGTTCGGTGACCCCTCCTCAAGGGGGAGGTACTGTTGTGAGTTCATTTTCCCCTTCGTCACTGAGGTCTGGTGAACTCCCTATTCTGGTAAAGGAAGGTAATGAGCTTGATTATCAGGCACCTGAGCCTAATGAGGATGACTGGCTGAGTGGAGTCACGGACTGGATATAAGGCTGCCGACGCCCTTCTGCCCTGCGGGTGATTTCTCTGTGGACTTCTAGGACACCAGTCTGATTCCTGCTCCTCTAAAGCTAAGTTTTCTGTTTTGCCTGTTAGCATTTTTGTTTTGTTTTTTGTTTTCCTTGCTTTTCTGTATTCTGCCATTCCCTGCTGGGGTGAGCTGAATCTCCTTTTGCCTGTAGCTCTGTCTTCAGAATATTCCTGAGTACTGACATAGCTTTTTTGAAGCCTAGCGTCTTCAGGGCCTTTTTCACTGTCAGTCTGTTGGCTCTTATTTTCATAGGGTTTTTCACGGATTGCAGACAGCAGCCTTCCTGTCCTTTTCTATCTAGTTAGCTTGGGCCCCGTCTTTGCTCAGTCTATCTTTCTGTCTGTGTTAGTATTTTCATCTTGCTTCACCGTCATTATATGTTGGGGGCTGCCTATTGCTTTGGGGTCTGCTCTGGGGCAGTTTAGATTTCCCCTTTCTTTCTTTAGGCCTATTTAATTCTCCGGCTGTGATCGAGGGGTCTAGGGCATCGTAGGAACCCCCCACGGCTACTGCTAGTTGTGTTGATAGGTTCAGGGGTCTGCAATCCGATAGCTGCCAACTTCTCTGGTTTTCTGGACTTAGCTAGCATTTCTGTTTTTGCCTCCTACGGTGACTCAATCATAACACATAACATTGTACCATTAGCCTTTCAAAAAGTTCTGAAAGTTGTGTAATGGGAACCATATGGTCTCAGGTCCTTAAATTATGCTTTGGATTGGTAAGATGTAAAAAAAAATTTCACTACTCTATCCTGATCCATGACGACTTGGTGGTCTGTAGGAATATTGACCTTGTGCAAGCCTAGATAGGTCCACAAGTGTCTTCTCCACTGTTATCTTGATTGTATCAAGCCATCGGGTTGCTGGTTTCCTCTTCACCTTGTTCCTTCTATTCTTCTGTCCATGATGTCCTTCTGCAGTGATTGCTGTCTTCGTATGATGTGCCCAAAATAGGCAAGTTGTAGCTTGGTGATCCTTACTTCAAGTGATAGTTCTGGCTTGATTTGCGCCTAGATTGATTTGTTTGTTCTTCTTGTCATCCATGCTATTGATAACATTCTTCCCCAGCACCACATTTCGAAGGTGTTCATTCTTCTTCTGTCTTGTTTGTCCATGTTTCACATCCATATGATTCTACAGAAAAAACAAGCAATGTATGAGCCGTGTCTTTGTCACCAGTGACATGTTCTTTGACTTGAAGACCTTGTCCATTGACTTCATTGTTGATTTGCCCATAGCTATTCTTCTACTGACTTCTGGTGTCGTCACTGCATCTTGAGTGATCATCGATCCGAGTAGGTTGAAGTCCTTTACAACTTCCAGAGCGTTGCCATCCATCTCAAATTTATACTGTTCATATCGGGAAGTAAAACATCAGGAAAAAATGACGAGATTTTACTATTCCTCCAAAAGAAATATATTATAAAGAATAAATTGCAAAACGTGATAAATCCTGTTAGATGTATAAAAGTTTAATTTTATTAATTCAATCACAAAAAGATTATAAACAGGACACAGACAAAATATTTACAAAAAACATTAAAAGACATAGTATATCAAAAACAGGTGAACAATGATGCAGCTAATGTAAAATTAGGAACCAGAGACTCCCGTACAATCATATATAAACGGTGGGTGTATTATAAGAGATAAAGGCACTGCCTAAGTAATGTTAATGGACAAGCCCCCACAAAACGTAAAAAGCTCCCTATATAGGGAAATCCAGGGCATAAATGTCCAACCTATATTACCTAAAGTACCCACCAAGTGAAAAACAAACAAGAGTCTCCTTACCCATAGTGAGCGCGTCTCCGCACCACACAAACACCCTGACGCGCGTTACGCACCTCGCTTCCTCGGGGGGCGATGATGTAATCCTTTCTGATTAGCATCCTTAAAAAGGCCGCTGTATTAGGTGGTATCCAATCAGCCATACCATGTATGAAGTGCGCACGGAGGCGGGTCTTCCGGTGTCACAACGTCATTTCCGGTGTCGCGGATGCTATGCGTTCCAGGAGAAAAACTCCCAATGACGTCATTGAAATGTATCGCCCCGTACCGACACCTTCTAGGGCGAGGGTCAACTTAGGAAGCATCGACATCACGCGCAACACAGGCTGAGAGGAAATCATACTATATAGAGCTATATAACCCCATAACGTCCAAAGGCTTATATGCAACAAATTTCAGCAAAAATGCAGCCATAACTAGGGTATAATATATGCTAATTTTAGTATCTCAATCATTTCAATCATGTGGTGCTAATTTTAATATGTCAATCATTTCAATCCTGGGCAAAACACCCAATTTATACAGAAAATAATAAGAAAAACAAAACATGTAAACAAATACACAAGAAAATAATAATACAGTATACAAATAATAATAAGTATTTATAACACTAAATAATAAGTAATAAACATAAAAAATGAATAAAATATATATATAATAAATAAATAGAAAATAAATAAATAAGAGTGAAAAATAAATAAGAAAAAATAAAAAGAAAAAATACAAAAAATAATAAATAATGAAAAATAAATAATAAGAGTAACAAATAGGGCGGCCCGGAGTACAGGAACGACAAGCTCCACGATGCGAAGATGGCATCCGTCCAAAACAGCAATGGCACAATTCAAAGTGAGCAAATCATCATCTGCGGTCCTAAAACATAAAATACAAAAAATATATACAATTAAAATCAAAAAGGATAAAAGAACTCCAAGAAAAAATCGACGAGATGCAAGGCTGAATATAGTACAAAAATTACATATATATTTTCATATCATACATATGTACTTTTTAATCACATATATATCATCATAGCTGGAAGTAGTCAATTTTTTTCTTCTTTTTTGTATTGAGTAGTAGCAGCATGCTCGAGCTTTCCATTCTTGACATTTCTTCATGAATCCTTAATTTCATCTACGCTTATTGCTATCAATTACTAACAGATATTTCTACATTAAAGAAAATACTCTTTGGCGTTATGACTATTCCGTTTCATACCTCTCATGCCAACGTTGGATCAGTATATTTTCAGAAAGATCCAACAGTTGTATCATGGGCACCATACGACCCAAGTTGGACTTTTTGTGTTCTATATTGTGGATGTAGAAGCTTTGACAGATATTTGTATACAAAAGGAAAACTCCCTTGCCATCATAACTATTCCTTATCAAGGATAACCTCTCATGACAACCACAACAATGGACCATTAGATTTTCATGAGGATCTAATAATTGTATTAAGAGTATCCTAAGTTCTAAGTTCCACCAGTTGTGTTCTGTATTGTGAATGTATAAGCATTGACAGATATTCTTATCCAAAAGAAAATGCTCTTAACGTCATAATAACCATCCCATGAGAAGGAACATCTCTCATGCCAATCACAACACTGGGCCAACATGGTCGAAAGATCTAATAGTTGTATGATGGGCACCATTAGGTCCAAGTTCCACTATGTATGTTCTGGATTGGAGAAATGTCAGCGTTGCCACATATTTGTTCCTAAAAGTAAATTCCCTTGACCACAGAATACAGGAAGAGGACTATATAATTTAAGATACTCAATATGTCCCAGCAATCCCTTCTCAATGGGATAATTCTCCTATCTTTATATAATACCTATTGTTCAGGCTCAAAGTGGAATTCTTAATCTCCACTCGGCATATTACAACCCATCGTGGAATTCAACCCAGTGATGTTTAGTCTACATGGAGCATTGGTTGTTTATTGCAGTTGAATGCAGCTTGTCAGGTGAAGGTTAATAGCTCTCTAGTTAAAGTAGCTCGAAGCCCAGATGGGTTATCAGCCCTGAACACTCGTTACAAGATTAATCTTGTTTCCGACAAGACTTCCTTTTCCCTCAACTGATTCAACTCAGCCATTTGACCTGTCATCGGCCGTTGGGAAAGGGCTGGATTACCAGGGGTCTATGAAAGCTCTTTGCTCTGCGAAACAATGAAGAGACCGTATCCTATCGCAAGGGAACATCTTTACATTCGAGTCAATTTCTGTCTTGTTTGAAAGGTTGTGATTCATAAACAAGCGAAACAATTGTTACTGGATTTAATGAGATCTCACCATTAACAACTCCCAGCTTTTTATGCATTCAGTGGGAGTGCTAACGTATTCTCATTGTGTTATCATGCCTTTGAACATTATTTTCCCTCATGGTGGTCACTGATATATTTTTGTGTTTAACATTTTTTTTTTTGCTTAATGAGGTTGACATTCAACTAATATCACTTTCAGGGAAGGGAGTACGAAAAAATAAGATCCACAGGCTTCAGTTTAACAGTTGGTTCTTTAATGACCCAGAATAGAAAAACAACTCTTATTTCTTAAGATGGCCATACAGTTTGGATAAATTCTGCCAAATCCACTAGTTTTGGTGAAGCCAAACATCTAATGTGCATGGGAGTGTCTTCACTCAGCCCCAAGGGGCAAATGTCAGGGTAAATAAGCATTTCTCTGCACAGTATGGTATTGTCACTTCTGATTGGACAGTATTAGACTGTGTAGGGACACGCCCCCAAATGATAACGCCCAGGAGGATCATCAAAATGCAGAGTTCTAAGAATAATGCCCCAAATGCTCCCTGAGGCCACAAGTTTTTACTAAAACAAACGTCAGGAGATCTGAAAGATCCTCTTTTGGCAAAATTTCTGGCATTAGTAGGATCTGATTTTTATTGTCATCTAGATAAGTGTTTCTTAAACAGTGAGTCACCCCTTAGTTGTTGGTTCGGCTGGAGATTCAGTATTCGTACAGTGCTTTTTCTGGCTACAGAAATCTCTGGTTTGGCAACATAACAGACTCATTTTGTATTTATTTTATTGTTATGCAAAGTTCAGGAGACAATAAAACATAAAATGAGCCGTATTTTTCATTTTGGCATAACTTTGCAGCACTAATGGTGAGGCCCAGGCATTACCTTAATCTATTTAATGAGGCCTCAGAAGAAAAAAATGGTTGAGCAGCCTTGTATTCTAGATGATCAGAGTCATAGAAAAGTATATTAAAATTATTTATAAGGGTAGTAAACCTCCAGGAAGACAGCCAGAAACCACAAAATGTGCTATCATCACAGGGATTTTCCATTAGAGGTTTTGTTGTTGTTTTTTTATCCTATTCAGAGGCCTTCAAAATAAAGCAAAGTTGTGGCTGTTTTGCTGCCATTTTGCTCAATTGCTAAGATCGAATTCCCCCCCCCCCCCAAAAAAAAAAATTGATTTGTTAAAATTTAAAGTTTGGGGGAAATTTGTAGGTGGAAATTGGCGGATCAAATTGGTGGCCACCCTCCTGGTTCCTGATGCCACCTCAAGGTCCCGGACAGCGCAACGAGGTACTTGTTAGCAATTTTAAACCATTTTTTCTCATAGAAATATGGTATGAACATTGGGTAAGTCTCTCTTTCTAATGTGCCCAGCTTTCTAAGGATCGTGAAAGCCAAATCAATCTCATTATGGTGTGAAACATTCCTTGCCTTTTAGAAATATTGGAAAGGTGGGTCAGAATTCCAGAGGAAGCGCTTTGTCGTATTGCCTGCTATTCAGCTTTACCAGCGCCACTCTTGCCTACAGTTTGTGCTCGGTACTGCAGATCAGCAGAAAGAACAAAAACAGCTCAACTCACAATTCATGGGAGATGAGTCATTTTAATATATTTTATGGTATTGCAGTACATAGTATAAGCGATCAAACAGGTTCAAGTCCCCTTTGAGGACTAAAAAATAAAGTAAAAATTAATCAAAGAAAAATGCAATGAAAAGCAATGTATGGACCCAAAAATGGTATCAATAAAAACTAGATTAAAAAAAAAATCACACAGCTCCATTGATGGAAAATAAGTCTAAATATAATGTTGACAAACGAAAATTATTTTTGCAAAGTTCTGAATTTTTTAACTGCTAAAATATAATAGACAGTCTTTCAAGTTTGTTATTTTCAGAATCGTACTGCCAAGGTAATCATATCCTCAGGTTATTTTAACTGCACGATGAACACTGTTAAAAATAAAACCCCAAAAACATGGTGGAATTCCATTTTTTATTGCACTATTCTACTACTCTTGGAATTGTTTTTCCCGCCTTCGCAGCATGTTAAATGGTAAAATGAATTGTGTCATTGACTACCATACCTTGTCCCACAAAAACAAAACCTCATATGGTTATAGAGTTGGAAAAAGTTTTAAAAAAATTGAGTTTGGAAAAAGGGTAGGAAATAAAGAAAAGTGAAAAAATGAAAAATTGATCTTTATGGCCTCCTTCATACGTCCTGATGATTCCTGTACAGGAAAAAACAGTACTGCAGAGAACCGTGGTCCGTGTGCCATTCGTATGTATTTATGTGACATCCACCTATAAATTCAAACCAGCAAAGGCTAAATAGACTGCTGTGGGTTGATATTAATAGCCAGGAAAAGGGCCAAGATATTGACCCACCCAGTCTAGCAACATCAGCCCTCAGCCACTCCAGAAATGGCGCATCCATAAGATGCGCCAAATCTAGCGCTTATCCACGGTCTTCCCACTTACCGTGTTGCAGTAGCAAGTTGTGTAATAGAGTTGGGATTGATGTCACCTTTGTATTTTCAGATGACATCAAGCCCAGGGGTTAGTAATCGAGAGACGTCTATAAGACGTCTATATTACTAACCCCATAGTAAGTATTGAAATAAACACACAGCAAGAATAAAATCCTTTAATTGAAATAAAACTCAACACCCTGCTTTACACATTTATCTAAAAATAAAAAAACACATTTATAAACACCTTAACACCTAATCCATTGAAACCATTGTCCCCTGTAGTAAAGACAAAAATAATAAACAAACATATCCCTTATCTGTCTGACGGGAAGATATTCTATACTGTCTCATGCTGTAATCCATCTCTGCGACATCTTATTTTCAACATGAACGGTGCCATGATGCGACTGTTCACACTGAAAAGTGAGACACAATGAGCTGCGGCAGTTCACTGTGAGCGGCCTGATGAACTATGGTGACCTTACTGAGATCACTGCGAACACCATGAGAAAATTCTCACGATGCTCATGGTGATCTCATTGAGGTCACTGCAGTTCATTATCCTGGCTCACAGTGAAATTAGCCTGGGAATGCACCTTCAGTGACCTACAGTAACCTCTTTGATGTCACCGCTCATCACTGAAGCTGCGCTCACAGCACCTCATTGTCTCCTGGTTTTCTGCCTCGATGGTTGCATCATGCCATCGTTCAGGTTGTAAACCAGATATCGCAGAGATGGATTACGGCATGGGACATTATGGCTTATCTTCAATTCGGACAGGTTGTTTATTTTTTTTTTTTTTACAGGGGCCAAAGGCTTCCATAGAATAGGTGTAAGGTGAGTATAACTTTGTTTTTTAGTTTAAATAAATGTGTAAAACAAGGTGTTGAATTTTGCTGTGTGTTTATTTCCAAACTTACTGTGGGGTTAGTAATGGGAGCGTCTTATAGACACCTCTCCGTTACTAACCTCAGGGCTTGATGTCACCTGACAATACAAAGGTGACATCAATCCCAACCCTACTATCCAACTTGTCAATGATACAGGGCTAGTGGGGAGAGCAAGGGTAATGCCAGATTTGGTGTATCTTATGAATGCGCCATTTCTGGGGCGGTTAAAGGCTGATGATGGTAGCCTGGGGGGGTGGCAATATCTATAACTCCTTTTCAGGCTATTAATATGAACCCACAGCTGTCTGTTTAGCCTTTTCTGGTTTGAATTTAAAGGAGGAACTGACATTTTTTTTTCTGGGGTCCCCCGTAAATTCACCAGTAAAGTCTAAGCAAATACTTGACAGGTATGTAGGTTTTTCACATGTACACACAGTCCGTGTGAAAAACCTTACATGTCCGCACTACCATTGAATACAATGGGTGTGCGTGTATCTGCATTTGCGGCCCTTAAAAAATGGACCGTATATGGACATGAAAAAAGGACATGGGAAGAAGGTCTAAGAAAGGGTTTTATGCTTATTCAGTGATATGTAAAATTACTATGTGCACATTCAGACTTGGCAGATTTGCAATGCTGGATTTGACACTGCAAATCCACAGCGATTTATGCAACAAAAAGATTGGATGGGGCAATAATAAAAATCAACTTGGAAATCAGAGCACAGATTGTGATTTTGAGGTGGATTTGCACTAAGTTTGTGGTGAGATCCACTGCAGATTATTGGACTTACTCATAGCAGTGTGATTTTTCACCACTTCCCATCGTTGCTCTCATTCCTGGCATTACAGGCGCTGGGCATCACAGACGCACTCAGGAAACAGGCGCAAGAATTCAAGGACTAATTATGTTTGTGACAAGGAATTCTACATCAGAAGAAAGGAAAATAAATGACTAAAGTCCCCAGTTACCGTAACGAGCACAAAAATACAATGGTGGATTTTTTTGTATTTCTCCAACATAACAATGTACTCCCTGAGTAAATGACGGGGACTGATGGACCTGACTAAGGAATTCCAAGGCCATTTGTAAAATATTGCACCCAAGATAATGCGTTGGCTGCAGTACTGCTCATCCCCTGAAGGTGGAGACTCATGATGGTAGCAAGGTCGTACTTTGTAGTTCGTCTTATGGCAACAGTTCCAGGACCAACCGGGGGGGGGTCTTCTGACCTCAACTAACAGTCTCGTAAGCTGTCTGACTTACTTTTCGAGTTATCATGTTATCATGTTATATCTATCTATCATCTATCTACCTATCTATCTATCTATATTCCTTTCTTCAGAATTGATGTAATGTGAGATTCTCACAGTGAAAAAATTGTGGGAAAAATACTTGATGTTTTCCCACAAAGTATCTATACAGGAAGTTCTATGCTACTGTTTCCTAAAGTGACAAAAAAATAAAGAAAACATTCAGATCCCAATGAAATGACTCTGGCCGTTTGGCGCCGAGGTGTCATTGTTATTTAGTGAAAAATGTATAGTGCTTTTGAGTTGTATACAGAGGGTTTCTGACCCATATTATTTCTATGTCATTATCTTAGGAATTCAAGTACATATTGTTTTTGCCAAAAAAAACAAAACGTAGAGTTCTATATCCGAAGAACGCTCAGAAAATGATGGATATTTTTATATTTTCACCACTTCCTCTATTTTCAATTTGAATTATTACTATTGTGTTTTGCAACTTACCGTAAGGACTTCACGAGCTATTTGTGGGACAAACCCTTACAAGACATTGACAAGTGACATTGGTTTGAAAAACTTGTAGTTTAGCAATTGCTCAAAAGTCTCGTGGGATGTAAGAAAATATGAAAAGATTTTCAATGGAATCTGTTCACTTATGAAAATGTTAAATATAAAAAAGAGCAAAAGAAGAAATAATAGGATGAATAAAAATGATTGTAACTTTGTGTCCTCGTTTCCGGTGTGCTGGGGTTCGGTTTTACTCTTTTTGATGTGCAGTGGTTTTGTATACTTGTCTCTGGTGGGCATTGATTTTTTTTGTCTGTTTTCTTTATTGGGTTTGCTCCTACTTTTGTTTATGTGCAGTTATTTCTGCTCCTATCCGTGGTGTGCATTGGTTTTATGCCGACATCACTGGTGTGCATTGGTTTGGATTCCCTCGTCTCTGGTGTCCCGTGACTTGGTCCCTATGTCTCTTGTGTGCAATGTTTTTGTTTTTTGTCTGTTTTCTTTATTGGGTTTGCTCCTACTCTTGTTTATGTGCAGTTATTTCTGCTCCTATCCGTGATGTGCGCTGGTTTTGTGCCAACATCACTGGTGTGCATTGGTTTGGATTCCCTCGTCTCTGAAGTCCCGTGACTTGGTCCCTTTGTCTCTTGTGTGCAATGTGTCAGAGATACCGCACTACACTTGCTCATAGAGCCAGTGTGCGTGTCCTGAGTACAGAAGCAGTGCTAAGAGTTACCTGGGGAGCAGGGCAGCAGAGGTGACAAAGCGTGCTTCAACTATTAGTGTCAGGGTCCAGTCAGCGCTGGAAAGTAAAGAGGCACGGGACCTGCGGACACTGAAAATGAACAAGCTTGCACTGGACCTATGGTCATGTGACTGCAAGGGGGTGTGGCTTAGCGTCCTGCTTTCAGATATGACAGGACACCATACAACAACTCAGAGTCAGGCAAAACGGAGGTCACAACAGTACGGGCAAATGAAGTACAGGAGGGACAAACAGACTGGAGGTCAGACAAAGCCAAAGGTCATACACAGGATCACAGTACAGTACCAGGGAGGAGACAGAAGGGATAATCAGGGCCAAGCAGAGATCAAAACCAAACAGACATAGGAGGTACCAGGCAGAATCCAAAGCGATATCCAGGAAACAGACCGAGTCATACACAGAGAATCAAGTAACCAGAACACAGCACAGACACACTCAGGGGTCACCACACAATGCCAAGGGCAAGAGTATAACTGACAGGGATGGGAGCGTCCTGAGGCTATAAGAAGCCTCCCCCAGAACCAGGGAGAGGCCACAATCATAGCCCCAGGTGTGCAGGTAAGCCTGCATCGGGATCAGAACCTTTAACCCCAGAAATGCCAGTCATCAGCACTGGTTCCAAACATTAACCCCACGTGTGTGAGTCAAACCCGCACTGAGATCATGACAGTACCCCCCTCTCAACGGGGGGCCTCTGGACCCCCAGGCTTGCCCGGGTACTTAGCATGGAAAGCCCGTACCAGGCGATCAGCATGCATCAACCGAGCCGGTACCCAGGACCTGTCCTCCGGTCCATACCCCTTCCAATGAACCAGGTACTGTACCGACCGCCGTACCAACCTGGAATCTACGATATGACCAACCTCGTACTCCACCTGCCCCTCGACCAAAACAGGAGAAGCAGCAGACTCGGAGTCTCCCCGGACTGCTTCAAAAGGTTTCAGTAGAGATTTGTGGAAGACGTTAGGGATCTTGAAAGAGGGTGGAAGGCACAGCCTATACGCCACTGGATTGATCTTTTCCACAATCTTGTATGGGCCAATGAATTTGGGTCCGAACTTGGCTGACGGAATCTTTAACTTAATGTTTCGCGTGGAGAGCCAAACTTTCTCTCCTACCCGAAACATGGGACCAGGTGTTCGTTTCCTGTCCGTGAAAAACTTATACCTGTCTTGAGACCTGGATATACGCCGCTGGACTTCTGCCCATGTATCTTTTAACCGCTGAACAGAGTCCTCAGCCCCGGGGCACCCCGAATCCAGACGAGAAAACTTACCAAAATGAGGACTGAACCCATCGTTGATCAAGAAAGGGGACATACCAGTGGATTGACTCACCAGACTATTGAAGGCAAATTCAGCCAAAGGCAGTGCATCGCACCAGTCACTCTGTCTAGCAGAGGTTAGACACCTGAGGATCTGTTCCAGGGACTGGTTAGTGCGCTCCGTCTGCCCATTGCTCTCAGGATGGTATGCAGACGAAAAGGACAGAGACATACCTAATTTTTTGCAGAAAGCACGCCAAAACTTAGCCACAAACTGCACACCACGATCAGACACCACATTCAGGGGTACCCCATGCAACCGGATCACATGCTGCACAAACAACCTGGACAACGTCTCAGCTGACGGTAGTGCGGACAGGGGTACGAAATGAGCCTGCTTAGAAAACCTGTCCACCACTACCCATACCACTGTATTACCCTTCGATGGAGGGAGATTGGTTACAAAATCCATGGATAAGTGAGTCCATGGCCTTTCGGGCACTGCCAAGGGTATCAGCTCCCCTGCCGGCCGGCTATGAGAGCTTTTAGAACGAGCGCAGACCCCACAACCAGCAATTAATTTTTTTATGTCCGAACCAAGGGTAGGCCACCAAAAGATCCTAGCCACCGCCAGACGTGTGGCTGAAATACCAGGGTGAGCACTTAGCTTGGATTCATGGAACTCCTGCAAGAGTTTCAGGCGAAGTTGCTCTGGGACAAACAACTTCCCCTCCGGCTTGGCCGCCGAGGCCTGCGACTGGGCCTCCTGAATCTCTTGTTCCAATTCAGATGAGACCTCTGCTATCACAACCCCAGGGTGAAGAATGGAGGACGGTGGCTCAGGGGGCAACACCGGCTGAAAACTGCGTGATAAGGCGTCAGCCTTGACATTCTTAGACCCTGGACGAAATGTATTGGAAAATGAAAACGGGAAAAAAAAAGTGACCAATGGGCTTGTCTGGGCGTTAGTCTTTTAGCAGACTCAATGTATGACAAATTTTTGTGATCCGTGATCACCGTAACCGGGTGACTGGCCCCCTCCAAAAAGTGCCTCCATTCTTCAAACGCCAATTTGACCGCAAGAAGCTCTCTATTATAATAATAATAATAATAAATTTTATTTTTATAGCGCCGACATATTCCGCAGCACTTTACATTTCAGAGGGGATTTGTACAGACAATAGACATTACAGCATAACAATAATCACATACAGTAGATTATAACAAATACCAAGAGGAGTGAGGGCCCTGCTCGCAAGCTTACAGTCTATGAGGAAAGAGGTAGACACGAAAGGTGGGTGGTAACAGTTGCCCTGATTGTATGGACCAGCCATAATGTTAAGTGTGTAACAGTACAGACACAGAGGGCTAATGGATGCATAAAGCATGTGGGAACATGATGCTGGGAACCTGGTTATGGTAAAATTTTTGGCTCTGCCACACAGGGATAGGTTAGGTTAATGTGTTGAGGCGATAGGCCAGTCTGAATAAATGCGTTTTCAGGACACGCTTAAAATTGTGGGGACTGGGGACTAATCGTATTGACCTGGGAAGTGCATTCCAAAGAATTGGCGCGGCACGTGTAAAGTCTTGGAGACGGGAGTGGGAGGTTCTGACTATTGAGGATACTAACCTCAGGTCATCAGCAGAACGGAGGGCGCGGGTAGGGTGGTATACTGAAACAAGGGAGGAGATGTAGGGTGGTGCTGAGCCATGGAGGGCTTTGTGGGTGAGGGTAATAAGTTTATACTGAATTCTGGAGTGGATGGGTAGCCAGTGTAATGACTGGCACAAGGTAGAGGCATCGGTGTAACGATTGGTGAGGAATATGTTCCTGGCTGCCTCTATTGCCTACGTCGTAATTTCTTTCCGCAGCAGAGAACTTCTTGGAAAAGAAAGCACATGGCCTGAGTTTGGTTAGAGTGGCAGGCCCTTGGGACAACACCGCCCCCACCCCCACCTCAGAGGCGTCCACTTCCACGACGAATGGTTTGGACGGATCTGGCTGCACTAACACAGGAGCAGACATAAAACATTTTTTCAGCGTCGCAAAGGCCTCTTTTGCGAGCGAGGACCAATTTCTCACATCCGCACCTTTGCATGTTAGATCCGTGAGAGGTTTGACCACTTGCGAAAACCCCCGGATAAATTTGCTGTAATAATTGGCGAACCCCAAGAAGCGCTGAAGACCCTTAAGATCTCGGGGTTGCACCCAATCCGCAATGGCCTGCACCTTCTTGGGGTCCATGCGAAAACCCTCACCGGATAAAATTAACCCTAAAAAGGACAACTCTTGTACACAGAATACACATTTTTCCAATTTGGCATACAAATGATTTTCTCTCAGCCTTTGGAGCACAGTTCGTACATGTTCCAAATGAGAATACTTGTCGGGGGAATATATCAAAATATCATCTAAGTAGATAACGACAAAACGACCAATGAGATCCGAGAATACCACGTTGATGAAATTCTGAAATATGGCAGGGGCGTTGGTAAGACCAAACGGCATGACTAAATTTTCAAATAGTCCCTCGGTAGTGAGGAACGCGGTTTTCCATTCATCCCCCTCTCGGACCCATATCAAATTATATGCCCCCCGAAGGTCCAGTTTAGAAAACCACTTTGCCCCTGATAGTTGGTTACATAAATCGGGAATCAACGGAAGGGGGTACGTATTCCGTACAGTAATTTGATTAAGCTCCCGGAAGTCGAGACAGGGACGTAACCCGCCATCTTTTTTCTTTACAAAAAAGAAACCTGCCGCCACAGGTGAGATTGAAGGACGTATGTGTCCTTTGCGCAGACTTTCAGTAATGTACTCCTTCATAGCCTAGCGCTCAGGACCGGACAAATTAAACAGACGGGCTTTGGGTAATTTAGCCCCTGGGACCAGCTCAATAGCGCAGTCAAAGGGTCTATGTGGCGGTAACGTGTCGGCCTCGCTTTCGGAGAATACATCTTCGAAGTCCTTCAGGCATTCCGGAATACCTTCCAGCTCGACAGATGATACAGACACAGATTTAACAGGTTCAACCAGCAGTGCGGATTTATCATATAACTCAAAATCATTAAACCCCCATTGTACAGTCTCCCCCGTTTCCCAGTTAATAACTGGGTTATGGCGTTGTAACCAGGGCATGCCCAACACCAACCCTGAAGGTAGATTGTCCAGCACAAAACAACTTATGTTTTCCACATGAGTAGCGCCCACTCTGAGCGAAAACACATCAGACATAAAGCGAATTCCCTCCTTAGTGAGGGGAGATGAGTCAATGGCCATCACCTTGATCGGAACTTTGAGCCTAACTGTCCCTATCTTGCAGTGTGTGACCAATTGGGAGTCAATAAGATTAATAGATGATCCGCAGTCCACGAAGGCTGTAGAGGAAAAAGAACTACCATCCACAAACAGTTCCACAGGCAGTACTACTTTAGAAAATGAGGAAAATGGTACCTGAGGGTCTGAGCAGCCTCCCCGTTGACTACCCAGACCTAGTCGTTTCCTGCCAACCGGGTTTGAAGACGGGCAATTCGGGCACTCCCTTTTCCAATGTCCCATTTTACCGCAGTAAAAGCATAACTGCTTGTCCTTCCGGCGTTTCCTCTCCGTATCCTTCAGGGAGAGGGCGCCTACATCCATGGGCTCAGGGGCAGTCTCTTTTCCACTGGGGAATAATGGAGTATCCACCTGCATCACCCCTCTGGCCCGCAGCCTGCGGTCCATCCGGACGGCCTGGGTCATGGCGTCCTCAAGAGAGTTAGGTGGGGGATGTAACGCCAAGGCATCCTGCAGCCGCTCGGACAAGCCTCTGCGAAAGAGTCCTCGGAGTGCGGCATCGCTCCAAGAGACCTCTGCCGCCCAGCGGCGGAACTCAGAACAAAACCACTCAGCTGAGTATTTCCCCTGACAGACACTCATCAACATATCCTCTGCCAATCGCACTCGGTCAGGTTCATCATAAATGTGCCCGAGGGCCTCAAAGAATGCGTTCACTGACATAGGTTCAGGAGCAGAGGAAGACAGAGAGAAAGCCCATGCTTGCGGAGCCCCCCGAAGTAGGGAAATAATGACCCCCACTCTCTGGAACTCATCCCCGGAGGAGCGGGGCCTTAGAGAAAAAAAAAGCTTGCATCCTTCTCTGAAAGACCTGAACTCCTTTTTATCCCCTGAGAAAAGGTCTGGCAATTTGACCGGAGATTCGGGGGACGCTAATGACACATCCCTCGTGTGTTGTTCCACATTGAGCTTATGGAACATTTGGGTCAGGTGCTTGACCTGATCAGCCAAGGCTTGTATGGGATCCATGAGGATAACACACACTTTTTTTTTTTTTCTTCAGAAAAAAAAAAACAAAAAACTGAAACGGTCAGTTATAATGTCAGAGACACCGCACTACACTCGCTCATAGAGCCAGTGCGCGTGTCCTGAGTACAGAAGCAGTGCTAAGAGTTACCTGGGGAGCAGGGCAGCAGAGGTGACCAGGCGTGCTTCAACTATTAGTGTCAGGGTCCTGTCAGCACTGGAAAGTAAAGAGGCACGGGACATGCGGACACTGAAAATGAGCAAGCTTGCCCGGGACCTATGGTCATGTGACTGCAAGGGGGTGTGGCTTAGCGTCCTGCTTTCAGATATGACAGGACACCATACAACAACTCAGAGTCAGGCAAAACGGAGGTCACAACAGTACGGGCAAACGAAGTACAGGAGGGACAAACAGACGGGAGGTCAAACAAAGCCAAAGGTCATACACAGGATCACAGTACAGTACCAGGGAGGAGACAGAGCGGATAGTCAGGGCCAAGCAGAGATCAAAACCAAACAGACATAGGAGGTACCAGGCAGAATCCAAAGCGATATCCAGGAAACAGACCGAGTCATACACAGAGAATCAAGTAACCAGAACACAGCACAAACACACTCATGGGTCACCACACAATGCCAAGGGCGAAAGTATAACTGACAGGGATGGGAGCGTCCTGAGGCTATAAGAAGCCTCCCCCAGAACCAGGGAGAGGCCACAATCATAGCCCCAGGTGTGCAGGTAAGCCTGCATCGGGATCAGAACCTTTAACCCCAGAAATGCCAGTCATCAGCACTGGTTCCAAACATTAACCCAACGTGTGCGAGTCAAACCCGCACTGAGATCATGACTCAATGTTTTTGTTTTTTGTCTGTTTTCTTTATTGGGTTTGCTCCTACTCTTGTTTATGTGCAGTTATTTCTGCTCCTATCCATGGTGTGCGCTGGTTTTGTGCCAACATCACTGGTGTGCATTGGTTTGGATTCCCTTGTCTCTGGTGTCCTGTGACTTGGTCCCTTTGTCTCTTGAGTGCAATGTTTTTGTTTTTTTTGTCCCTATTGTGCAGTGGTTTGATACCCTTATTCCCGTAATGATTGATTATCCTCGTTATTATGCCCAGTGGTTTTCTTCACTCTTCCTTTTTTTCAGTGATGTCCGCAGTGTATATTGTTAAGACAACTTTCTCCTTAGCTTTCTTCGCTCCATGTTTAGTTTGGTACACACCATGATATCAAACACCACAGTGACTACTTTACACCCTTCAACTAGGCAGACTGACTGATTACAAGTATGTAGAAGCTAATTACAGAACACATCTTAGTTTCACATGTCTCTAGGGTCAAATTATTTTTAATCTTTTCTAGCGCTACCGTCATTTTTGTTCTGGCCATTTTCATATGTTTCCTTTTTTACATTTTTTCTGAACCACAATTCAAAAGCAAAGTGTAATTCTCATTATTGATATATTCAGTAAATTTACAGTGAAAATTACTTTTGTCAGTTCCAAGTTATTTCAGTGACCATTGTGGGGTTCTCTTACTTTACTAGAAGGGAAACAACAATTTTGTCTATGTGTGTAGATAGTGTGTTCCTTCCTTTAGTGTTCTACCTACACCCTCCTGTCTACTCCTTATTAGTTCTGTCATACTCCACATCTAGGAAGGTTTTAATTGGAAATTTTGATAAAAAAAATAAATGTAGAAAAATATTTTTAAAAAAGTCATAACATTTTTATTCTCGTATTCGTCTCTATGGGGTGGAACAGTGCACAATCTTTTGTCCAGACAAGAATGTGGATTTGGGGGCTCTCGTTCTCAGGTGATGATGATCCCAGAGATCAGATCACTACTAATCTACTTTTTCTGGCAACTTCTTTAAAGCAGTTGTCCACTACTTTTACATTGATGCCCTATCCGGCCAAGTCCTTCCGGTTGGTGGCCACCGCCGTTGGCACCGATACCAGCTAATCGGTGGAGGCGCTGAGTTGCGGACCCTGACCAATCACACATTGATGCCCTATCCAGCCAAGTTCTACCAGTTGGTGGCCACCGCCACTGGCACCGATAACAGCTAATCGGTGGAGGCGCTGAGTTGCGGACCCTGACCAATCACAATTTGATGCCCTATCTTAAGGATAGGGCATCAGTGTAAAAGTAGTGGACAACTTCTTTAAGATTAATAATTTATTTTACATGACACTGTAATCCTATGAAGAAAATGTCAGTTGTTAATTGCGCATTGTACCAAGGAAGTTTCCCAATTCTTTTCGCTGGTACAAACAGTTCTATAACTTCCTGTATATCCCAGAGAACGGGAACACGTATGTAGTAATGTCACTTTAGAAATTGGATTTTTATGACTGTGTAATCACCTCCCTGCAAAGCACAAGCCATTCATTTCACACAGCGGAGGTCATGATGCCAGGGTGTGATATTTCTTCTATAGGATGTGTCCATGGCGGTCTGTACAGGAAGCACCGATGTGGCAACATCAGGTGCTCCATTGGAATGTCTTTTTTTTTTTTAACAGGAAAGAATCTCAGAAAGGATGAAATACTGTACGTAAGAAGGATATGTCCCTTTTCTACTCCACATAATTGGACAAGATTGGAGAAGCATGGCTACTTTCTTCTAGAAACTGCACCATCAATTTTTTTCTTGGGTTGTGTGTGTTATTGCAGCTCGGCCCTATTCAGTTCAATGGAGATGAGCTGCGATACCACACACAACCAGTGTGAAGGTGTGGCGCTGTTCCTGGAGCAAATCAGACATGCGTGCAAAAAAAGCGGCGTGTCAAAAGTAGAGATGAGCGAATCTCCAGATTTGCTTGATTCACCTATCATATTTGATTCTGTCCGAACAAGTTCGGTTCAATTTGGAAGTGCCCCTATTGCCATGAAAAGGCAACATAGCTTAAAAAATGGAGGCGAGGGGAGGTAAGGGGTTAAAAATAACAAAGTATTTTATATTCATCTGTCCTCCGCACCAGGTTTCTTATAAATGACATCAAGTGGTTATTTGTGTCACCACCCCACGGGGCCATGTTATTTTAAACCCTTCCAAAAGAAAACAGAAAAATGCAAAGTGAAAAAGCAAATCCCTAAAATTTCAAATTTGCCAGAATCCAATTTTTTTTGGAAAGTCATAAGGAAATTTTCAATCTGTTCTTATGGGATTCTTCATCATATATTTTTTTTCATGGGTCGTATAATAATTGGATCAATCTGATCGTATTTTACCACTTTGTAGAGATTATTGCTACAATCTATTGTTCTTGTTTGGATCATAGAGAATGATGATCATGCTCCTGTAAATTAAACTTTAAAGGGCCACCACTCCAAAAATGTTGGGAAGCTCAAGGAGCATAACTCTTGTTCTAGTCATTGGTGGAGATCGTGGGGATCGTCAGCAGATTCATGAGGGTGCTCATACATAGAATTTTGGAGACATTGCTGATGTGGTGAATTAGTGATTGTTGGATATTGGTGATCATCATTAGATACATGAGGGTGCTCACACATAAGACCATAGAGGTATTGTTGATATGGTGGGTTAGTGATCAGTGGTGATCATCAGTAGATACATGAGGGTGCTCACACATAAGACCATAGAGGTATTGTTGATATGGTGGGTTAGTGATCAGTGGTGATCATCAGTAGATACATGAGGGTGCTCACACATAAGACCATAATGGATATTGTTGATATGGTGGGTTAGTGATCAGTGGTAATCATCAGTAGAAACATGAGGGTGCTCATACATTAGGCCATAGGAGGTATTGTTGATATAGTGGGTTAGTGATCAGTGGAGATCATCAGTAGATACATGAGGGTGCTCATACATTAGGCCATAGGAGGTATTGTTGATATAGTGGGTTAGTGATCAGTGGAGATCATCAGTAGATACATGAGGGTGCTCATACATTAGGCCATAGGAGGTATTGTTGATATAGTGGGTTAGTGATCAGTGGAGATCATCAGTAGATACATGAGGGTGCTCATACATTAGGCAAGAGGGGGTATTGTTGATATGGTGGGTTAGTCATCAGTGGTGATCATCAGTAGATACATGAAGGTGCTCATACATTAGACCATAGGTGGATATAGTTGATATGGTGGGTTAGTGAACAGTGGTGATCATCAGTAGATACATGAGGGTGCTCATACATTAGGCCATAGGTGGATATAGTTGATATGGTGGGTTAGTGATCAGTGGAGATCATCAGTAGATACATGAGGGTGCTCATACATGAGACCACAGGGGATACTGTTGATATGGCGGGTTAGTGATCAGTGGTGATCATCAGTATATACATGAGGGTGCTCATACATTAGGCCATAGGAGGTATTGTTGATATGGTGAGTTAGTGATCAGTGGAGATCATCAGTAGATACATGAGGGTGCTCATACATTAGGCCATGGGGGTATTGTTGATATGGCGGGTTAGTCATCAGTGGTGATCATCAGTAGATAAATGAGGGTGCTCATACATTAGGCCATAGGTGGATATTGTTGATATGGTGGGTTAGTGATCAGTGGAGATCATCAGTAGATACATGAGGGTGCTCATACATGAGACCACAGGGGATACTGTTGATATGGCGGGTTAGTGATCAGTGGTGATCATCAGTATATACATGAGGGTGCTCATACATGAGACCACAGGGGATACTGTTGATATGGTGGGTTAGTGATCAGTGGAGATCATCAGTAGATACATGAGGGTGCTCATACATGAGACCACAGGGGATACTGTTGATATGGCGGGTTAGTGATCAGTGGAGATCATCAGTAGATACATGAGGGTGCTCATACATGAGACCACAGGGGATACTGTTGATATGGCGGGTTAGTGATCAGTGGTGATCATCAGTATATACATGAGGGTGCTCATACATGAGACCACAGGGGATACTGTTGATACGGTGGGTGATTGGTGATGGTCTGCAGACGTATGGCGGTCCTCACTCTTGAGGCATTGCAGATACTGTTGCTGTGGTGTCGTATTCCCATCTCCACAGTTTATTATTTCGGTTGGGGCAGGTGTTTTGTGAGAAATTCTGTTGGGATTGTTGTCCTGTGGTTTGTACAAATCATGTCATTTGTGGTTTTCTGGAGACTTGATCCAGATGCTGCGCCGACCACCGTTCGGTGGCTTCGTTCCCATGTATATTTCATACATGACATATTGAGTCAGTTACGAAACAGAACTATTGTCATGATTTATTGTCGTGCGGTTGTTTAGTTTTGAACCAAAACGCTCAGTGTATTATCCAGAATTTTATCTGGTCTTTACTTTTACTGGCAGAGGCTTATGAGATGACGGCCCTTGACAGTTAGGTTTTGGCTGTGATGAAGAACTTCTGCTAGTCGTCTTGTTTTGTAGAAATTATACATTATATCTATTATAGGAGTTTTATTTTAAGTGCTACTTTGAAGAACCCATTTTCTTTTGGTGTTCAAGGCATACAAACTACATTTCCCAAAATATCAAGAAGGGTCAGGGAAAAATCGGGACTTCTGGAAGTGTTGGCAAATCTCCTGGATGTCACCAAAGTTTCTTTAGCAGCTAAAAATAACAATGATTCCTTACAGTTTTTCCAGTAGAGGGGTGTGGAATTTTTTTTGCCCTGGCTGTATATATTCTCTCTCATAGGCAAGTGCCTGTAGGAGGTTCCTTCACAAATAGGAGTCAGCTTAGTAATACTTTGGCCAATATTGGAACAGGCCAACACTTATTTCTCCAGATATGGGCTACCGGAGGATAATTTCGAGCCCCCATACACATCAGATTGTTAGCAAATCCTTCATAAATGGTTGGGTTTGGTTGACTTTATTCGACTATGTATGGGGACCCTAACGAAGAGCAATCAGTCATCATAGTGTCAGACTATATAGGGACAGATCCTAGTATCAAGGGAACAGTAACACCAATTTCTTGAAGGAATAGCAGAAGGACAACACAACTCAGTTTTAAGAAAAGATGTTCCAGAGTAAAGGTATTTACTAGAACAGACATGATAAAGAGAGGAAAGTGGCATTAAGGATCCAAGGCTTTTTTTTGTTTCTTTTTTGCCATCCAAAAACTTTTAAAAGAAAGTTGAACTTTTTGACTTAAAGCTATTTTTGTCGCCCAAAATAAGTTCCCGCACTCTGTAAACAAAGTAAAATAAATATATATTTCACGTGTCCTGAATGCACTTGAAGATGAGAGATAATGAAAATATTTTCAAGTTGTTATTTCCTTCCAAACAAAGAGAACATGAACTTGGTCTTCTCTGTTTCTTGCAAGATCTAGGTAATGAGCGCTCGGCTCCGGAAGGGCTGGAGTCCACTGGTTACATTTCATCCCTTTGTGTGCTTAGCTGACCGGATGCGGTGACAAATGTGGCACGATCACAGTGAAACATGACAGGCAGCCATCATTTTTTTATTACCCATAATTAATTAAAAAAAAAGTGTAGCCTTTGTCTTATATGGAAAGTCGTGCAAGTAGGAGAAACACCACATATAGATGGATTGTAGCTTGACACAGACATTGTGGTGTAGTGAGCGGTCACATTGACACCTGTGACTGAGATGGGCTTAACATTAAAAACGCTCTGTATAGACAAAAGTATGTGCCCCCTTCAGGAGCTTTTCTGACCTCCAATTCTACATCCTTAGACATTAATGTGGAGACGCCCATCTGCAGGTAAATCGGCTCTCGGTTTTTGGGGAAGGATTTCTAGAAGATTTTTGAAGCATCTGTGAGAATTTTTGCCCCTTCATCCAGAAGATCATTTGTGAGGTCAGATCCTGATGTTGGGGGGAGGCCGGACCCACAATCTCTGGTCTAGTTGTTGGTTGGGGCTGAGGTCCAGGCTGTGTGCGGCCGCTTATGTCCTCTCCCCATGTCTGTATGGAGCTTGTACACTGGGCACAGTCATGTGGAACAGAAGAGGGCCTTCTCCAAACTGTACCCACAAAGCTGAAGATACAATTGTCCACAATGTCTTGTGCTAAAGTACTAAGATTTCCCTTGACTGGAGAAAAGAGGATCAGGTGGACAGCTGAGATCAACCCCAGAGTATTCTCCTCCTTCACCATCTGTACAGCGGGCACCATGCAGTTACACAGATAAACTAGACACAGACTCCTCCATCAGCCACCAGATAGAGAAGTGCGATACATAACTGCACTGAACACGTTTCCTCCAGAGACAAGTGGTGTTGGCTTTACACCACTCCATCCGAAGCTTGGCATTGTGCTTGGTGATGTACGGCTGCTAGCAGCTGCTCGGTCATGAAGCTCCCGGCAGGGACGCAGTGTTTGTACTGATGTTAAACCAGAGGAGGTCTGGACTCTGCAGTTATGGGGTCAGTAGAGCGTTGGTGACTTTTCTGCCCTCTCCTCAGCACTCGGTGATCCCGCTTTGTAGCATTATGGGGTCTCCACTTCGTGGCAGAGTAGCTGCGGTTCCTCCCACGTCTCAATAATATCAGTCACAGGTGATGGGGAAGATTCAGGAGGAAGAAATGTCATGAACGGACTTGTTACCCAGGTGGCTCCTGTTACAGGACCGCGCTGGTGTCAGTGAGCTCTCTGTCACATGTTGATAAAGTCATATAGAATGGTGGGGGGCTGGAGGTTATAATCCAGGGATCAGAGGGTATACCCCCGGGGCCAGAAGTTATACTCCAAGGACGAGGGGCTGGATGATATTATACACTACAGGCAATGGGGCTGAATGAAAAACCTGAGTTTACAAAATTAAAATGTGTTTCCCAATATTTTTCTCTGCATATAGTATACAAATACCCGAAAACATACTAAATTATTAAAATTGTCATATCTATATTTGATGAGTAATAGTCCTTTTTCAGGCTTATTGTCATACATCATTTATGCCCTTAAAGGAGCCCACACATATAAGGATAGTCTGAGTGTACTTGCAGCTGTTTGGTGCTTCATGTCAGGCTGGGATTTCATGCTGTGAGGGAGAAACAGCTGCTTTTTTTAGTGGTGGGACATGGAGCTGTTCACACCTGTCTGCAGCAGAGAGCATGGAGAGCGAATCACTGGTAAAATAAAAAAGGGACAATGTTTGTCTGGGGCTAGGAGGATAAAGACTGTATTCAGGGACAACTCCTTACCTTTCTAAAATTACTTCAATAACCTCATTACAACCTCTTACTACTAACTGAAGTTGAAGCCTTATCTTAGGAGAGTACCGCTGCTGTATATCTCTCAATATTTCCTTTGTTACCATAAGTGCAGAGAATTGTTGATTTTTGCACATCCTGACCAGAATATTAATAAAATCAGGAGATGTCTGGTGATGCTTGAGACATCTTCTAACACTGGCTGATGTCCAACAATAGACTTAATGCTTAAATCCAGGATGCACAGACAACCATGTTGGAGATGGGGCTTCATAAAGGGTGGAGAACCAAAGGTTGGAGGCCACTGACTTGGATGCCAGGTTCTCAGCATGTGGTACATCTAACCTCAGAGGCTATTTATTATGTCTCCATGGGGTATCTTGAATATGCAAAACGTAAAATTTTAATTGATCTACCACCAAGGTATATATCCTGCTCTGTCCAGACGAGGTGCGGAGCAACTTTCTGTTTTCATCCAGAAGGGTATTCCTCCAGAAAAACACTTGTGAGGTCAGATACTGATGTCGGAGCAGATGCCGGGCTTACATTCTTGGATCTAGGTGCTCCTTAATTTGTTTGATAGGGCTGAGGTCAGGGCTATGTCCAGTCAAGTTCTTCTACCAAACTTCCCTTCCATGTCTATATGGACCTTGTGCACACTGAACAGTCATGAGGAACAGAAAGTGGCCTTGCCCAAACTGTTCCCAACTAGCTATAAGCTACAATTGTCCACAAAGTCTAGAGCTGAAATCTTTAGATTTACCTTCACTGGAATTAAGGGGCCAAGTCCGCCCCCTACAAAACAAGCCTATAGCATTATTCCTCCTCTACTATGAATGTACTAAAAGACCAAAATCAGAAAAAAACATCTCAATGAAAGGAAGAAAGAATTGCCCTGAGAGTTGAATTAGGTCTAATGGGTCAAGGTGCGACATAAGGAGTAAAAAGTGAACTTGGGTTAGTGAGTGCCACAAGGTGTGAAGATTGAAAGTGAGTCAACTACTGTTATAAAGAATGGTGGTTGAGATTGGGTCAACAGGTGTCACAAAGAATGAAAGTCAAACTTGGGATAATGAGTGTCATAAGGGGTAAATGTTGAATTTCAGTCGAATGCCATAATGGGTGAAAGTTGAAGGATGGAGGTTGAAGGTTGAATCTGAGACATTGACATGTGGGGTGATGGTTGAATTTGGGTCAATGAGACCCATGAGGGATGAAGGTTCAACTTGGGTCAGTGAGTACCAAAAGGGATGAAGTCTGAACTTGAGTCAATAAGTACCACAAGAGGTGAATGTTGAACTTGACTTACTGCGTAAGGACTAATGGTTGAACTTGAGTCGGTGAGTACCATAAGGGGTGAAGGTTGAACTAAGGTTATTAAACATAATAATGGGTGAAGGTTAAACCTGGGTCAATGAACGCCATAAAGTGTGAAGGATAAACTTGGGTCATTGAGGGTCATAGAGGATGAGGGTTGATCTTTGATTAATTATCTCCATAAGAGGAAAGTTTAGCTTTGATCAGTGAGCACCGTATGGGGTTAAAATTGATTTTGAGTCAATGTTCTCCAATAAGAGGTGACAGTTGATCTTTGGTCAATAAAGGGTGATCATACTACTTCACCATAAACTGTTGTCTATGCTTCTGTGGAATATGGATATGTCAAGTGCTGTGGGTGCTACCAAATGCCTCATGGACACTTTTGCAACCCTCTAGATCAGTGTTCCCCAACTCTGGTGCTCAAGAGCCACCAACAGGTCATGTTTTCAGGATTTCCTTAGTATTGCACAGGTGATAATTGCATCACCTGGACAGGCAAGAATCCAAACACCTGAGCAATACTAAGGAAATCCTGAAAACATGACCTGTTGGTGGCTCTTGAGGACCAGAGTTGGGAAACACTGCTCTAGATCATTGCCTGTAGAGGGATAACATGATCTGAATGAACTCATCACGTTGTGTTGTTTGGACATGTTGGGGTTGACTTGCTCTTTTGGGATTTAAGTTGGAGACGTTTACCTTTTTTTTTTTTTTTTTAAGTCATCAACATTTTTTCCATTTTAAATATTCCACAGTTCATATCAAATCATATATTTCATGACACGGTCAGAAGGGCTCAACATGCACAATGGTGGATCTGGCGATAACCTCCAGCTTAGACCTTGATCTTAGACGTTTTTGTGACTCCACAATTTGCTGAGAGCAGTTACAAAACCTTCCTCAAAGCAATCTCTCAAGTTTACTCCTTCCTCTATTCATCAAGTCTCTTGGCAATGGCAGGGCTAAGTGTATTGTTCTTTGGTCACAGTTATTCTGAATTTGCACTTTGTTTTCCTGTTGTTCCTCTGGGAAGTTGGACATGGTGCAGGAGATATGGGAATGGCATGCGACTTCTGGGCTTTTGTTTAAAGAAAACACTTGGACAATGGAGACTTTATTTATTTATTTTTTCACCGTATTTGCCCCGCTTGGATTTATTTAACATATGGAGCATAAAGAGAGAAGGACGTTCCAAATACATTACTCTCATGGCAACATGTTTAGTGGGAGCCCCACATATTTCAGGATTTATGTCATAATTTATCATAGGATTGTATATGGTACATTATTGCTTTATATCTAAACATTGCAAACTTATTATTAATATTAGTGCTACTTCTAAAAATATTAATGGAAATAACAATAATAATGATTAAAAATACAAATAAAAATTATAATATAAATAAAACAATAACCATGTAATAAAAATAATAATAATATTGAACTATAAGTTGACAGTTATAATAATATGAATAGGGGAAAGGGCACCTACAGTATCCCTGTAAGACCGCAATATTTAGTTGCCCCTACCCTAGCCATGGAGGTTGGCACTCTAAATCTGCATACATCTAATAAAGATTTGCTAGTTTTTAAAGGGGTAATTTTTCTGTTATTATATGCATATATTTGTATATCCTTGTATCGTTCATACTATTTTCTCTGTGAATTTCAGTTCAAATAATAATATAAATTCTAAAATAATAATACTAAAAATTGATTATTCTGTTATTTCTAAACACTGTTTTTCGGTGATTCCTTTGTATCCCCGTTGATACTGCACCCACACACACAAATGATACACCATTTGAAAGGTAAACTTGCCCCCTTCAGCAACAAAATAGCCAAACAAACCACACATCCACGATTTGATCACAAAATACAGTTTAAACATTAATTTTCATAAACCTGCAGTAAGGAAAAATGACCTGCAGGTGGCACCACAGTACCCCAAAGCACACTACTCCAAAGCTGCTTACAGACATCACAAACAAATCCAAACATTTGCCTTGGATGCTTTCCAACTTGCTGAACTGCTTGCCCAGTCTATTTCAGGCAAATTGGAGGATTGCACACTTCACTGCAGGTGAGGCACATATGCAAACACATTTGTAAACATGCACTGCTTTTTTTGCTGATTACTTCGCCCCACACACACACATAATACACCATTTGAACGGTAAACTTGCTCCCTTCAGCAAGAAAAGAGCCAAACTTACCACACATTCATGATTTTATCACTAAATACAGTTTAAACATTCATTTTCATAATCCTGCAGAAAGACACAGTGACCTGCAGGTGGCACCTCAACTGGAAAACATTTTTTGGCCTCTACTTATCAAAACAATTTGTTGTATTACCAATCTACATATATAAATACCGGTCTGTGTTCATCAGCTCATGAAATACATTTACATTTGACCAGCTTGCTTTTTCTGAAATTGCCTGCACCCTCAACGACCAATGTGTGAAAATTTTGCACGGACCAGCTAGTAATACTTAATGCAACATAATAAAAATGATGCAAATCAATAATAGTAGAATAACTAAATTGGTATCAAATAGTGATGAGCGCATCTGCCAAAATTCAAATTCAGTAGATTCACTCCAATTTGACTGTGAAATTCGATTCACATCAAATTTACTTGATGCGAATACAATGTACATTTATATGTTGTCAGGTATTTCATGAACCCAAGTAATAATAAATATAACTAAAAATTAAAAAAATGATATTGGGCAGCACGGTGGCTCAGTAGTTAGCACTGTGTGGTGGCTCAATGGTTAGCACTCCTGGACTAATGTCCCCCATCCTGAGCCCCTTCAAGGTGTACAGTATATGTATCTCTCTGATCCTGGGCCCATGTATATAAGTCTACCATCTTGTACTAATGTCCCCATCCTGGGCCCCTTATACCTATATATGACCCCATCTCTCTCATCCAGGGCCACTTCCAGGTATACATGTCTACCATCTTGGTATATATGAACCCCATGCTGGGACTATTCAGTATATATGTCCCCCATCCTGGTATACACGTCCCCCATCCTGGTATAATGTCCCCCATCCTGGTATACATGTCCCCCATTCTGGTATCCATGTCCCCCCCATCCTGGTATATATGTCCGCCATCCTGGTATATATGTCCCCCATCCTGGTATACATGTTCCCCATCCTGGTATAATGTCCCCCATCCTGGTATACATGTCCCCCATTCTGGTATACATGTCCCCCCCTTCCTGGTATATATGTCCCCATCCTGGTATTCATGTCCCCCATCCTGGTATTCCTGTCCCCCATCCTGGTATACATGTCCCCCATCCTGGTATACATGTCCCCCATCCTGGTATACATGTCCCCCATCCTGGTATACATGTCCCCCATCTTGGTATACATGTCCCCCATCCTGTTATATATGTCCCCCATCCTGGTATACATATCCCCATCCTGGTATAATGTCCCCCATCCTGGTATACATGTCCCCCATTCTGGTATCCATGTCCCCCCCATCCTGGTATATATGTCCGCCATCCTGGTATATATGTCCCCCATCCTGGTATACATGTCCCCATCCTAGTATATGTCCCCCATCCTGGTATACATGTCCCCCATTCTGGTATGTATGCCCCACATCCTGGTATACATGTCCCCCATCCTGATATATATATATGTCCCTCATCCTGGTATACTGTCCCCCATCCTGGTTTATATGCCCCCCATCCTGGTATACATGTCCCACATCCTGGTATATATGTCCCCCATCCTGGTATAATGCCCCCATCCCAGGATATACATATCCCCCATCCTGGTATATATGTCCCCCATCCTGGTATATATCTCCCCCATCCTGGTATATAATATATTCCTCCATCCTGGTATATACATCCCCCATCCTGGTATATGTCCCCCATCCTGGTATACATGTCCCCCATACTGGTATATACATCCCCCATCCTGGTATATGTCCCCCATCCTGGTATATACATCCCCCATCTTGGTATAATGCCCCCATCCTGGTATATGTATCCCCCCATCCTGGTATATATGTCCCCCTTTCTACCGCTATTATAAATGATTCTACCCACTCCCGCGTCGCACGGCTTCTTCTATAGCCGGCGCAGAAGCTACAAGCTGACGTCACAGTGCAAGTGACGGGAAGCATATGACGTCACTGCCATGTGTTGCTGGTGTCAGTGTCAGCTCCATCTTGTATTGTGGTGCTTTTTCCTCGGACACACATCTAGTCGAAATATGCACTGGCATTGTAGGGCCACCGCAAGGTGCTGGTCACGGTCGCCCCCTCTGTGACCGCGATTGTTACCCCCACTGAATGGACATTTACATGCCACTCAAGTTTGGTGAAAAGCTGGGTGATCTGGATGTTTTTGGATTGATCTGTCTTCCATTGAGCAGACCTCACTTACATGGCAGCTCGGGTGTTATTTACTGTGGGACACCGGACTAATGATTTTCACATTGCAGCCGAGTCTCGCTCCTGGCCGCCTTCGCTCAGCTTAACATTGGCCAACTGGAAGCAAATAACAAAGCCTGACACTGTCTGTTCTCGTCTAACTCGCGGTCACTGGGACTATTTCGGAGTTGGCGTCTTTCAAAAATAATTTTGCAATTTTTTTTTCCATCTTCTCCCTTTTTTTCTTCCTCGGCTCAGCGCTGGCATCAGTGAGATAATTGACGTACGATATTGGCTCGTACAACAAAATAATCGCGTTATCCCTTGATGTAGATCTACGGGTTTTTGTTTATTGCTTTAAGGGGGGAGAAATAGCATGTGGTTTCACTTAGGCTAAAAAAAAAAAAAAATGCCTTCTGAGCCTCAAAGGATTTTGTTGCACCTACTTTTCTAAAAATGGAGCAGCGCTCGGCTCGCTGATCCGTACAATGACATATTCAGACCGCGTGGAAAGTTTCCTGTAGGGTTTGTCTGGGTGGGAAAAAAACCACTTTAACAACAGCAGTTTCAGTGGTTTAGGGAGACAAGGTGCTTGTGTTTGACTTACTATTGGCAACAAAAAAAAAGTTTCCCATGCCCAGTAGAGGGCGACTGTTATATGCAGAACTTGCAGGCAAGTTTTTTGAGGGGTGGCGAGGACCCTTTATATTAGTGTTCTGTCGTCACTAAATGAAGCAGAATTCATGTAGCTTATACAGGCAGCTAAACCGCTATACCGGGGTCCAATAAGGAAACTGTAGTTGAATCTGTGCTTTATTGAACGTGATGGTATATTGGCGCGGTGAAACTACAAGCAAAACATATATATACACTCAGTCAATACAGGGTACATCAGAAATACATATTGTACATAGTACATTATAAATCAACATCTGCACTAATAGCTAACTAGGGGAAAGGACTAATTAACCAGGTTAATATGAGACAGGAATTAGATACAGGAAGCATAAATACATACCAGCGATGCTATCACAAGGGGAGAAGAGAAATGAGATGCTTCCTGAATGCAGACTGAAGGAAAATGGAGAACTGGAGGAAAAGTACCATAATCCTTTGCAAAACTTACCAGAATGCACTGCAACGGAGGGAAAAATACGAGCATCAAAAGTGAAAGTAAAATAACACAATAACACTGCAGTTGTGACTCTGGTCACTAGAGGGAGCCAAAAACACTGAGAACATTAACAAGCAGATAATTGAGGATTATAAATCAGATGTTGGAGACAGAACAATTAGAATCAAGAAAGTTTTTCCCTGTCCCTATAGAGCCAGGGGTGCAATATCCATGAGATATGGCGAGAACTCACCTCAAGCAATCCCCTTCTCTGACTGTAGAGGGCAGCATTGTGTAGATCCACAGGTCATTAATGTGCGTGGAAATGTCAGGGTGCCCCATTTTAGAAAAAGTTAGAAGTAATCCTCCATAGAGCTATTCATATACTGAAAACTGAAGACTCTTTACATTAATTTAAACAAGTGGGTGGTGACGCACCCTAAATGTGGACCTTTTAAGGTTAGAGGAGTTGACAATTTATTGGGTAATGAGATCTGTACATGGATTTGGTCTTCAAAAGTGCTACATTCTTAGCAAACAAGTAAAAAAAAGAACCGAAGTCCTGGTAATGAGTTAAGAAGTATAGTAGTGTGCTAGCGTCAAGCAGCTGCTGAAAAGGGGCTGCATTTTTATCGTTGCTACATATCTATATACACAGGTTTTTCTTGCAGGGGTATTCTAATCATAGATATTTATAAGCTATGGTATCAATATCCGATAAATCATAGTCATGATTTTGCACGGTTTTGCATTAAAAGGCAGGGAGAGCTGGGCATGCGTGTGCTTCACACTGCACCATCATGGTTCCAGAACCAGCAGAGGCTCAGGGAAGACTGTTTTTCCTTGTGCAGATCAACTGCCAACTTAGCGAGACATATGGGAAACGCCTTGGAAAACGGGTATGGAAATGATCTGTTTTTCAAGAGAAATAAAACTGTCTCAGCCTCTAGAAATCCAACCTATAAGTCCATGTCTGACCCTTTAGCTCTCCTTGCTACGTGACCTAAAGGGGTTCTTCTTTCTTAAGAGATCTTTACCCACAAACACATATGTAAAGAATCAAACTGCACTTTACTTACCCTCCCCAGGTCCAATGTTGGGTCTCTGTCCCGGCCTCTGGTGGCAGCAGTGATGTGATGTGGACAGCACTGCAGCCGATCACTGATCTCAGTGGTTCTCAGTGGCTACAGTGTTGTTGATGTGGCTTTATCGCTGTAGTCAAACAACAGACCTCCACCAGTAGACGGCTTGTTTTAGGGTCCTTGTTCCTGCTTTGTGCAGGGTGGGGTACTGGACAATTGTAGTTGAGGCCTTTAACTGAGGACAGCTGTCAGGGTCCTTGTCTCTACTGACAGCAAGGAGGGGACTGGATAACCGGGTGAGAGACCTTTGACTGAGGTCATGAACAATCTAGGGTAGGAAACGCAACAGTATTTTCCTTTATGTACTGTGTATAACGCTAATATGTTTGTAGACACGTAAAATTACACAGATGTCACAAATGGAAAAACAACAGAAACAACAACAGACGTCCATGAGCGCCAAATCTAGGCACCTCCTAGGGCACGGAACGCAACAGCACCATGCACTATGTATAGCGCTAATATGTTTGTTGTCACGTGTAAAAATTCAGTTGTCACAGATGAAAAAAAACAACTTCTTCAATTCATCCCTACGGTTGTCGCAGAAAAATGCTTTCCGAACTATTTTTTATGAATGGTTTCCTTGACAAGCGATCGTAGTGGAAAGGCCAAAGGAAGTAAAACAGGAACTCGCAATGTTGTGCATTAGATTAAACAAGCCCCTCACTCCTTACGTGGAGGCGTCAATCACTAGGATGTCCACACACACACATGCCCATTGTCGTTTCACAATATCCTCCTGCAACAATCATCACAAACTCTCCGAGAGGTATGGACACGTCTCTGCGCCTCTAGCAGAGACAACCGCTCATCTCAAAAATCTGGTCCCTCATCACGGACCGTGGACCTCTGGGATGACGATACGTCCTTATAGGATCCGCCGGAATCTGACCTGCAGGACACCCTATCACCGCGCCTGGGGATACAATGACGTCTTCTAATTAGACCTCACTTTTCTGGTGGAAATTTATACCAAAAGGAACTAAAAGGAAACTATGAGAATTTGGTCATCAGCCCTGGGAAGATGCTTCAAACACAGTTCATTGCACCCTACGAGGACTACCCCCCCGTAAGTTATCAATGTCTTCTTCTAATCGACGTCCATTGCTGTCCATCTCCCTTCTAAACCCATCGTGTATTACGGTCAGGGGATCGTGGACCCAATATCAGAAATCACGAGCGACAAAGTTCCCAACCAAACCTCCTCCCCAGTCATCAAACCCTGGGGGCACTATGAGGCAGAGTAAGGGGAAAGCAAACTCAGCTCTGCTGCATCGGGGATTGCTCCCACTCAGGGGCTGTAAGTAACAAGGCAGAAAAGCACAAGGACAATATCTAGATACAAAGAATCCGCTGAGATAGTCTGTATCACTGATACCTGCAGGCTTCATGGGGTCTGTGCAAAAGATGGAGTTTTGTTAGTCTTAAAAAAACAAAAGTATTGTTTTATTGGGTTTAATATTAACTGCATTTATTTCTATCCTATATCTATTATCTATCTATCATCTGTCTATCATCTATCTATTATCTATCTCTCTATCTATTACCTATCTATCTATCTATTATCTATCATCTATCTATTATCTATCTCTCTATCATCTATCTATTTATTATCTATCATCTGTCTGTTATCTATCTATTATCTATTATCATCTATCTATTGTCTATCTCTCTATCTATCATCTATCTATCTATTATCTATCTATCTATCTATCTATTGTCTATCTATCTATTATTTTTCTGTGCCCCCATTGTCATGGATGAGATAGAACCACAATCGGACTATCATAGTATTAATCATTATGACTTATAGGGTCTGGCAATCTGCTGATCGCTGCAGGTTCTGCATCACATGACCTGAGGCAGATATCACTTGCGGCGGATGTGATGCCTCATGCTGACTCCATGTAATCACCGCCAGGTTTTATTTGTCGCGCTGTTTGCAGCTTCTCTCTGTTCTGACTGATAGAGGGGGCTCCCGGGTGATTTGCCCCCTTCTATGACGTACATGTGACATCAGCGGCCATGGGGACTGAGCGTCCTGCTCACTGTCTAAGCGTGCGTGATTTCTGTGGATTATTGATGACATCACAGCGGACAATAATTTACAGTAAATACAAACATCCTGAGCCACAGTATGTGTTGCAGTGATATTACCGTGCATCAGACAGTGTGATGGATTTTATACTGGGGACTTCATTAGAGTAGAAATACATTGTTTTTTCTTTTTTGCAACATTTCCAAGTTTTTAAAATTGTTAACGTTTCCTCTATTTATATCCAAAGCGGCTATAAAGAATCTACAATTTGCCCTTGAAATCATGCAGTGGTTTAGCTCCATTCTCAGTCCGTCGTGTGACTTATTCTAAATCTGTGACCATCATTCTCTCCGGTATCAGGAAGCTGGACTTCTACACTCAGCTTTACACCTAACCGGAGGAAAAACCATCAGAAAGCTCAATATCAAATACTTTTTATTGGGAAAATGTACAAACTTGCACACAGCTTTTGAAGGAACTTTGCAGAAAGGTTGTTCCAAACATCTTGGAGACCTGACCCCAGATCTTCTGTGTATGAGTCTTGTGCAGATCCTTCTGTCTCTTCATGTGATCACAGACAGATTGGACGATGATGAGATCAGGGCTCTTTGGGGGCCGAATCATCACTTCCAGGATTCCTCATTCTTAGTGACATTGGCTGGATTTTTGGGGTCATGTCCTGATGTGGAATAAGTTGGGAGCCAATCAGATGTCTCCCTGACGGTATCACATCATGGATAATCTTCTGCCTGGATTTCTCAGCATTGAGGACACCAATAATCCTGACCAAATGCCCAACTCTATTTGCTGGATTGCAGCCCCAAAACTTGCAAGGAGCCTCCACCATGTGTCATTGACCCTGCAGACACTCATCATTTTGCCGCTCTCCAGCCCTTCATGAACAAACTGCCTTATGTTACAGAAAAATATTTCACATTTTGGTACTTCAGTCCAGAGCATCTGTTGCCACCATGCTGCACCTCAGGTCTATATCTCTTAGTTCATAGTTGGGTCACTTTGTCTTGTATTCATGCAAGGTCTGTTTTTTGGCCACAATTCTTTCATGAAGACTACTTCTAGCCAGACTTCTCCAAACAATGGATAGACTAACTGGGTCCTACAAGTTGCTGCCAGCTCTGAGTTGATGGCACTGCTGGACATCTTCCAATTTTGAAGGGAAGTAAGCATAATGTGTCTTTCATCTGCTGCCCTGTTTTCTTTGTCAACCACTGCTTCTAAGGTTCTCAACATTGCTCAGAGTCCTCAATGCTGAAGAAGTAGAAACAGATATTTATACATCATGTAATACTATCAAGGAGGCATCTGATTAGCTCCAAATTTTATTCTGCAGCAGAAAACATACAGCCAATGTCATTATTAACTATCTTCAGAGTAGAAAAAAACAGTTCTGGAACTGATGATCTGGCCTTCCACAGAGCTCTGATATCATCATAAAGTTTTTTGAAATTCCATGAAGAGACAGAAGGATTTGCCTAAGCCTCATACACAGAAGATCTGTGGTTACTTCTCCAAGATATTTGGAACAACTTCCCTGCCGAGTTTCTTCAAAAACTGTGTACAAGTATAAGTACCTAGGAGAACTGATGAAGGCAAAGGGCTGTCCCAATAAAGGACCCCGATCTATTGGATCAGCTATTGCATACAGGGGAAATCAAGTATTCAATCTCCCTGCAGCACCCCTACAGGTGACATGAAGCATTACACACTTTCTCTCTCTATATACAGTATGTGTGTGTGTGTGTGTGTGTGTGTGTGTGTGTGTGTGTGTGTGTGTGTTATTTTCCCTCATGTTATCACACATCCGGGCTAACCTTAAGTTTCTGATAAATACATGAGATCATTTAGACTTTTCTTATCTTCAGCTCAGGTTCTTTCTGTAGAACATAAATCTGATGGATCTTCTGGATTTCCCTTCTTTGTTTACAGGAAGCGTTATCAGTGGTAAGTGAAGATCAATCATTATTTGAGTGCGCCTACGGAACGCCCCACCTCACCAAGGCGGAGATGACGGCTTCATCCTCCAGTGATTATGGGCAAACTTCAAAGATGAGTCCACGTGTCCCGCAGCAAGACTGGCTCACACAACCACCATCCAGAGTCACCATCAAGATGGAGTGTAATCCCAACCAGATTAACGGTTCCAGGTAAGACGCAACACTTTGCCTTTAAATATGGCAAAGAACCTCTACAAAGGAAGAGATGTTAAAATTTTAATTTTAGTTTTTTGTTAGGGGAAGGAAGTTCCACCAACTAAAACTTGTTCATAGTGATCATTTATGATCGGTGGGAGGAACCTTACAGCAAGTGTGACGTTCCCTGCAGTGCCACCACAGGGGAATTCAAGTATTACACTGCCTTCTTTAGAAGTTAATAAACATTCATGTTGGGTCATGGAGAGCAAGAGTCACTTTTAATATTCTGTGTTTATGGAAACCATTAGAGTTCACCATTACAGCCTCCATTATCTGCTGTATTTGTAGACGTCAGTGAGGGCTGTATGGATCAGGCTCAGGAGCTGATCCCGCTTCATATGTTGCAGATACCATCTGTGTTCCACAGCCGACACCTGTCTCTAAGCTGAGAAACGATCTCTGCTGTTAACCATTTAGTTGCTGCTGTTAATCACTGACACTCCTAATACACTCTCCCACCCACATTGCAATCATGGATTATCATGACACTGAGAGACCTGCTGAAGGTCCTTGTGGCTGCCATCTTAGTCCTCCTTAAAAGTTTAGCCCAAGGCTGGGCTTTGTAGGAGAACCACAATTTCACCACATACTACAATACTAGAGTACTGCAGTATATAGTATAAGAGATCAAATGAACACAAGTCCCCTTAGGAGGATTAACAAATAAAGTAAAAATATAAAAACATGTAAAAATATTAAAAAAAATTAAATCAGCCCCTCTTCTACTTAAAAAAAAATATTTGGCATCATCATCTCCAAAAAAAGTCCATTCTATTAAAATATAAAAGTATTTAAACTGTCTATCAGAACAAGAAAAACAGAACTGAAGCACCCAAAATGTTGTTTATCAGTGAACACAATTCCCTAAATAAAATAAAATAAAAAATGATCATAATAGTGTTAATGGAAATGTAAGCTCAAGTCAACGTGTAAAAAAAACAACAGGTCTCAGAAAACAGCAACAAAAAGCAATTTTTTAAAAGTTTCTGAATTTTTTTTACCCTCTAAAATCACCCGTAAACAAACCATATAAGTTTGTTGTCGCCATAATTGTTCTGAACCGGAAAATCATGTTACCAGATTAGTTTTATTGACCAATGAAAACCCCCAAAAAACTATGGCGGAATTTTGTTTTCATCTCATTGATTTTTTCCCTATTTTTCTGTGCATTGTTTGGTAAAAATAAGTTAAATCCAATGAACATAGTGGGTGGAGAAGTAAACTAGAATATGGAACAAATTACAATCTCACACACCCACAAAAACTGCGGACAATAAATGACCAACTGTAATAATATATTCACAGACAGAGGACAAATCCAGTCATAGGGTCAAATAACAAGTAAAATCAATTTTATTGGTATATAAAAAATCATACAGACAGACAGGCACAAAGTGGGGCTAGAAGATGGAATAGTCATTCTAACCACATGTAAGAGGCCCAAGGTAGGTGTGTCAGGAGGCAGATGCATAACAACGTCATAGTAGTGAACACATATCACACTACTCATATATGTACAATGGCAATAAAGGATACCCGGATTAGGCAGAATTACCAAAGCCAGAGATAGGCCACATCCATCAGAAAAATGAGTAGCGATAATCGCGCATCATAGTCAGAACATATACAGGTACCTTAAAGAAGCAGAGCCGCCTTCCTCGACAATCCTACCCGCCCAGACGCGCGTTTTGGCGTACCTTCATCAAGGGGCATGCATCTGCCTTCTGACACACCTACCTTGGGCCTCTTACATGTGGTTAGAATGACTATTCCATCTTCTAGCCCCACTTTGTACCTATCTGTCTGTATGATTTTTTAGATACCAATAAAATTGATTTTACTTGTTATTTGACCCTATGAATAGATTTGTCCTCTGTCTGTGAATTGTTTGGTAAAAGAATGGTGTCATAAAAAACTACAACTCCTCCTACATAAAATGAAGCCCTCAACCGAAAAATGTAAAAAGTTCTGGCTTTTGAAAACAAATAGTTGAAAAATGAAAGCACAAAAAACCAAAACTGTCCCTGGGCCCTTAAATGGAATTTATCAGAAATCTTTCACCCCTCAAACAATTTTTATGCACATGTAGCCCTTTCAAAGACAAGTTCAGCAACACCTTTACATGGCCGGTCTGTTCCTTCGTTACTGAGAAATCAGCGTTATTATTATATGCAAATGAGGCTGAAGAGCTATGATAGATCTGAAACCTCTGTCGCTCCAGCTCTATTCCCCACCCAGCACTACACCCTCCAGCTTGACTTGACGACTCATACATGTGAAAACCCAGAGCGTAAAGACTGCCAGTCAAGCAGAAGGAGGCATCGCTTGGTTGCGAATAGAGCTGGAGTGACAGAGGCTTCAGATCTATCATAGCTCTTCAGCCTCATTTGCATATCATACAAACAATGATTTCTAAGTAATGGAGAACCGGACCGGCCATGTGAAGGTATTGTTGGACTTGCCTTTGAAAGAGCTACACGGGGATATTAAGAGTTTGATAAGTTCAGTGTCTCGTCTAAGTGGGAAAAACCGTGCCTTGTGTTTTCCCATGGAAATAAAGAAGAATCTTATGTAAAGAGCATTGGAAGCTTATTTTTTGCTTGATGATTTTGGAGCAGAATCAGCTCTAAACTCCACATAAAAAAAGCTGTGTGTGAACAGGGCTTCAGGTTTTGTAACGTTAAATGATCATATCTCAGCCTAGACTTAAGATATTGAAAAACGGATTTGGAATTTCTGCTGAACACCTAAAAGACTTTTTTATTATATATTTTTCTATTCTACGTTCCCTATCAAAAGTTACGATTTTCTCAGATTCAGCAGCAATTGCGATGTCTAATTGCTCCTCAGCTGTAACATCAACGCTGGTGCGGAGAGAGGCGGCGGAGGGAGAAAATATGTTTTCATCCTTTGATCTGGGTTTATTTAGCAGAGAGCGCAGCTACATGCCCGTTCTTGGCAGTCGCTGTGGATTTGATGTGGTGGCCGGTACGAGCCAGTCAACTCTCCAAAGTAAGGATAAAAAAGAAAAAAAAAAGAAAAAATATGCCAAAAGAAAATATTATTCTATAGGAAAGTGAGCAGTGAGTCTCCCCGAACTGACAATGATGGATCATTCATCATGTAGCAATATGACTTATTCCATCTTTCATAACATTATACTTTTTTGGTTTATTTACTTGGTGTCATTCATGGTATTATGGGTCTGATATTAGTTCGGAGTTTCTCGGGATCCTGCTCCCCCATGCTTTTCACTGCATCTCTGCTTGTTTAGATTGGCTACACAAACTCAGCGGGAATTAATTTATTACTGGATATGAGGAAAACAAAAACCTATTTACATGATACTCTGCTGGGAGATGTTTATGCTATGTGCGACTCTATGTCGCCACCCAGTGGTTGCACTGTGGGTTGCAGCCAGTAGGAATTTTTTTTTCTTCTAACATGTCTGGATAATGTATTGAATTTTGGATCGTGAGGCAGTGGAGGCAAATCTTATGGATTTACTTGTGATATTGTAATGTATAGAAGCCTGAATCCTAACCAAATAGCAGTCGCCATCTACTGGTAATTCATGGTATGACAACTATGGCTCTTTCTTTTTTTTTGGGGGGGGGGTGGGATTATGCTATTCATAGTCCTGAAAATTATATGTTAAGTCACATTTTGTCCCAGATCCAAACCCCAGGAACAGGTTTCATGAGGACAGTCTGTAAACTATTGAACTGCAGTACATGTACAATGCCCACAGAGAATATTGCACATCTCTAGTTTGATGTCGAATCTGGCAGTAAATGTATTATTTGCCAACAGCTCCACCGCAGGAGAAATGAAGTATTACATTGTTCTCATTCCTGGGTCCTCCAGGACTAGAGACGCTCTTTGTAACTTCTTTCCTCTCCTCCTAAAAATGGGGGTTTAGCCACTTCACTGCCTTTCCACGTTCCGCTTTCCATTAGAATGTGTGGAGGAGGTGAATCTTAGCCTCCAAATATTGTGACCCCAGGGCTTCCACTGTTTAATAGCGCTCATTATCTGCTGCACGGCATCTGGTACTGAGCACATTAGTGTTTACAGTGTTTTTTGCCCCATTACATGCTGCAGTCAATAGTGACCGCGGCATGTAAGGAGTTTGACAGAGTGAGATCGCTCTCTCGCTCCAATCACTCCCTGTAGGGCAAACGCGGGGAAACGAATGTTACTATTACAACTGGAGGCCTAACGATGGCATCAGGGGTGTCACAGATCAAAGCCTAAGGCAAAGTTTAATGAGTTTTTGATGCTGCAGATTTTCTGCACTAATTAGCTAAATTAGGTTACTTGTCTTGTTTGTATTTTTTTAGTGCGCTTTTTTTACATGCGTTTTTTTTTCTGCTGATTTTTTTCTGTTTTTCGTATATGACATCTTTTAAATAATGTTGTTTTGTTGTGAATGATTCCTGCTATTTGACTTTAATAAAACCTTATTGGTAAAGTCATATGCAGATTACATGCGATTTTTAGGGAGTTTACCCTCAAAATCATGGGAAATTAACCTAATACAGTAAAACACTGACAGGCCGGAATATGCTCTGCACTACATGAGTAGTATAGTGTATTATCAACGTGATCAAAGGATCAAAAAGACACAAATGTTGTAACTCCAAGTCTATCAAAACCAACACAACAAAATTATATCATTTTTTATCCATCACGATCAACGCCTTAAAAAATACAAATGAAAAAAATATATCATTTTTGCCATTTTTATTCATCCCACCTCCCATAAAATGAAATAAATTTTTAAAAAAAAGTCATATGGACCCTGAAATGGCAAAAAAAAAAACTATAGCTCGTTGCACATAAGAACAAGCTGAAAAAAAAGAAATATGTATGGCTTTCAGAATATGATGCCATTATTTTCTTGTGCAAAAGTAGTGAAAAAAATGATTTTTTTTTTCAAAAAGAGCATTTATTAGACAAAAGTCATAAAACAAGAATGAAACTTTATAAACTTAACATTGCCATAGTCGTGCTGACTTACAGAATAAAATTTACAGTTTATTTGTGAAGAAAAGGAAAAGGGCGAAACTTTAAATGTCAAAAAGCTATAGCAAATTTGCTGTTTTTTTTTTTTCTATTTTTCTTTTTATTATTTCTTTCCATAAACAGTTAATAAAAATTAGCTGTTAGGTTGTATGTACTGAAAAATGGTGCTGCTGTCAAATGCAACTCAGCCCCAGAATAAAAAGACAAGCCAATATACAGCAATGGCGACAAAAAAAAATCAAAACAATTATGTCTTGAGGAATAAAAAAAAAAACACATAAAAAGCCACATGGCCATTAAGAGTAAATTAGGTCCGGTCCTTTTGAGGTTAAACATAGATTTAAAAATGCCATATAACCCCTCTGAAAACTGGTCCGAATATGGATTCTTTTCACGTCCCCGCACATTCTTTGGATGGTATTTCAAGGTTTTGGCCGACACTTTAGGCAAGACTAACCTCTGGGGTTCAGTGTAATTTCAGTGTAATCATACGGCATTATTTTATAAGCACTGTATGGTGGTATAATCAGTTGGGCAGTGTGCAGTGGTTTTATCTGGCACTGTATGGCATGTTTATTTATAAACTGAATAGGTATGACTGAGTAATTTAGGTACTGTATGTGGGCGGTACTATTCTCGAGCACTGTATGGTTTTTGGTAATCAGGTTCTGAATTTGGTTTATGCTCATATTGTATGATTTACTTATTTGGGCACTATATGGTGGTGGTACTGTTCCCAGGCACTGTATGGTATGTTTATTTGTACACTGTTTGATTCAAAACTATGGGCACTGTATGGCATATGTATTTGTTTGTGATGGGATTGAATTATATGGCCACTGTATGGTACAATATACGGTGGGCGTCACTTTAAGGTCCTGCACAGGGCACCACGAGTGATCTGGAGACTAAAATTTTGTCATTCTCATTTTTTTTCTACATTTTATGTAGAATAAATAATGGTATTACCTTTATAAAATGATCTGTAATTTTCCATTTCCTAAAAAGTCTAAAAGCATCTCGGCCTTTATTTCTAGGAATTCTCCAGATGACTGCAGTATGGCAAAAGGAGGCAAAATGGGCAGCGGATCAGAGCCTATGGGAATCAACTACGGCAGCTACATAGAAGAAAAGCATATACCACCCCCAAATATGACAACTAATGAACGTCGAGTGATTGTGCCAGCTGGTAAGTCTCCTTGGAAAAGTTATTTAGGTCATTTTTGCTTTTCGACAAAAGTATAGAGTCTCTCAACCTAAAGGAGAAATTTTGGATGGAAACATTATTGATTTCCTTCTTGTATCCAACAAAAAAACTGCATTGAAATGTTCACATCTTGACTATTAGCTCACACGGTGAGGAAGATTGTTTGGTGAAAGGTGGGGTGTGAAAGAAAAATCAAGAGGGTATCTCTCCGACTACTTGTTTTACCCACAACCATTCTTCTTGAGTCTTATACTTCCTCTAAACTTCTACAGTTGTGTTGATGGAAGGTTTTTCAACCCACCCCTGTCCCAAGAGTCATATCAAATGAGACTCCGATTATTGCAACTCACAAAATCTATGATCCTCCAAGCTATAGTGTGTTTTATCTCCTTTGCTGAATTTACAGTCTGTGCTTTATGGAGATTTTTGGTTAAATGAGAGCTCCAGCCGGTACATAAACAATGTAGATCTCGAGGTGGCTCCACCAAAACTGACTGTAGATTGGAGATTTACAGCTCAAGCAAGTGATCAACACTTTTTAAGACAGATCAAAGACATTGACCATTTCACACACAACCTAAAAATTATTCTTGACATTCTAGAGCATTCATGTTATGGATGGACCATCTATAATCATCTGATGGTCCACATGGTGTCTCCCGAATGACTGACAAACCTGCTTCAAATATCCCAGAAGTTGTCCAGCTTCTGCTCTCGTGACTTGTTCTCTTTCTTAGAAGTTGCCTGTTTCTTCTTCACTTTTTCTTATTGGAATTTGGATGTCATGGGTGGTACATAAATTTAGAGGAGTATCAAAAACTATGTAGCTCTCTAATACTGAATATACACTGGTCAGTTAGACCCAAAGCAAGTGACTAACACTTTTCAAGACTTGATCAAAGACGTTGACCATTTGCACGCAGCCCAAAAAATATTCTAAACATTCTAGAGTGTTCAGATTATGGATGGGCCATCAGTAATCATCTGATGGTCTATGTAGGGTCTCCCAAATGATTGAGAATCGTGTTTAAAATATTCCTCAAGTTGTCCAGCCTCTGGTTTTCTTTCTTAGAAATTACATGCTTCCTCTTGTAACGATCATGATGGAAAGGTGATGGCAGAGTCATACCTAGCGTTTCATCTCATGCCGGGTGAAACATCTGAGGGAGCCCCTATCCAGACATGATGCAATAACATCACCGCGCCATGATTCTTACCTTCCTGCCATGGCTGAGAGTGATGGGATGGTGCAGGACAAGGTCCCTGCTCTATTGTAGAGCTTAACTGTATCGACATGCTGCGCATGCCAATAGAGTTATGGGTAGCATAGCTTTGGGTGGAACCCCTTGAGTGTGGGGTCCGGAATGACTGCATCCTCTGTCTCCCGGTAGCTACACTACTGGGCAGAGGTGTTAGCTGTAGAAATCTCCAGTCACATATCAGTTGTCATTTTCTCTACAGTTGACATACAGCCATGGTTGTTATCTGATCACCACACCTCACTATCATAAGAGCAACTTCCAAAATCTTTCGTATTATCTGAGTGCTCGTCAACTTGACCCTGAATTCCCCTTCTGAGTTCAAAGATATTTCTAGTAATCATAAACCAAAATAATATGAAGCGTGCTTTCATATCACCGATCCCTTCTTGTTAAAAAAGTTGAGCTCATAAACTCGGCGGTAACAAATATTTTAGGAATTGATTGTTGTTCAGCAGATCTGCAGACACTTTGGCAGGAAGAGCTCATGGTGTATTCATAATACCTCCAGTCTTTTTGGATTCATACTGAATGGGTGTTGCCTACGGTCCTTTTTATATTTGGCCGGACGCTTTGTATAGTCTATTCGAGCCAGCAAGCTTTCCTTTAATTATCATAAAGGTTAATTGTGCAACCCAAAAGAGAATGAATTTAACTCGCGGCCCTTCCAGATCTCCTGTTCTCTTCGAGGTTTTCAACAGCAGTTTTGGAAATATTTATTTTCTAACGAAAAATCTTGATGAATGGTCCTGAATTTTTGGGGGCGAAATCGAGGCAGCTGTTCCACATCCAGGTGTTTTTACATTTCTTCCTTCACTGCCTGGATGTGCTTGCTCAGCAAAGGGCTGGATCAGTGGCAAAGCCAAGCACATATTTTCCTGAATAGCTAATTGTGCAGATTGTCTTTAAAGTTTCTAGACTGTGTAAATACGTAGTACTAATCATTACAGGGCTGCAGAAGAAATATTTTGAACCGTGGCAGCCGGGAAGTTAGTCCAAACCTTAAATAGCTTCATCTTGAAGTTTGAGGAGGTTCAAATAATATAAAAAGTCCTTATTTTTTTTGTTCTTCAAATAGTTATATAATATACATTGAAGACCTTTAGAAGTTTATAAAAAAGTAGGATGAAATGTGTTATAGCAAATGTCGGTGCTCTTAGAAGGTAAATGTCTTAAAAACAGGACTCCCTGGAACAGATGTAGTAGAGCTCCTAGAGGCACCACTTTCTATGTGATCTGGAGTCCAAAAATTCTGAAACTTTGGCGACAGGTCTTCAAAAATACTCAACTGGGTGTATCAGGGAACATAGTTCTAATTAGGGGTGTAACTATAGGCGGGGCAAGAGCTGTAGTCAAACCCAAGGCCTAAAGTATTCCAAAAGCTCTGCCTGTTTTGTCTACTGGTAGCCTCTGGTACTATGTAATGTGACTAGAGATAAGTGAATAAATTCGAGTGGAATTTAATTTAATTTGAATTTTACAAAAATCCACATTCGCCAAAATGCGGAATTTTTATAATTTTCTTCCACACGGATTCCGCAAGATGTCTACAGCTGGCCGCGATTTTTATGAGCCATAAATGCCCATCAAAATGTTAAAAAATTCTTATACTCACTTTACCGTTCACTTCCCCGCCACACCAAGTCACCTATCTGGTCCTCGTTGTCACTGGTGCTGAAAGGCCAGGCTTTACTGAGACCTGGGAGAATTCTTTGCACACAGGCTGAAGGTCATGGCTTCATGATGTCATAGTTTTTTTATTTTATTTTTTTATACCAGACTGAGCCCTTTTAAAAATAATATTTTTTCTCCTGGGCAACCCCTTTACCAGTAGGGTGGCCCCATGCACCTTGGGACACAGGTTGAACTTACGTTTGAATTTTCAAATGACTGTATGGTCACCAGTAGCTGTGAAGTCTATAAGGTCTTTACATCTCTTATAATTGTGGGTAAACAATGACTGTAAAACTTTTTGAAGCACTGACCCAAAACTACAATCCAAATAGTCTTCTAGAAGGGTAGTCCTCTCAAAGAATCACCTTCTCAAAGTCATGATATTTTTGAGGTTTTGACATAAAAGGTAAATAAAGAAAAATTAAGAAAAGGAAATATGGTGGACTAACCCACCACTTCAAGACAACATTAGATTACTGACTTGTCGAATTCATACGTCAAACTCAACTTGAGGTTCACTAATGACCTAGATCACTCTACAGGCAAAAAGAAAGACCTAGACGCAGAAAAAAAAATGTTTCCATAAAACATGGTAATGTAAATTAAGATTTTTATTTGTCTGTGTCCCATTGTAGACCCCACCTTGTGGAGCACAGAGCACGTCCGACAGTGGCTGGAATGGGCAATCAAAGAATATGGCCTCCCAGACGTTGACGTGATGCTTTTCCAAAACATCGACGGGAAAGAACTGTGCAAAATGACCAAAGAAGACTTTCAAAGACTCACGTCATGCTACAATGCAGAGATCCTCCTGTCTCATCTTCACTACCTCAGAGAAAGTATGATAATCCTACATCATATTCTATCCAATGACTCCTATTCTTCATAATCTTCAGTGTTCACATTTTTGTTTTCCTTTTGTGCTTTGTTCACATTAATGTTCTTGGTTCCATTGGGTTTTCTCAAGATAAGTCAAACCTCCACCACTATTTTTGCTGTCAGTGATGATAGGAACCTGTCGGAAACCTGATGAACACCGTTATAAGTCAATGAGATCAGGAGGATTTGCTTGAAATTGGATCCACCATGGCTCTGTTAATGGAAACCATTGTGAACATGGCCTTACACACGCAGTATGTGTTCACACTAGCATTACAGTTTTTGTTTATGTTGGAGCCATAAGTGCTGTGATGGATCCATTTTCCAACATCAAAACTGATATTAAGGAACCTCGTTGACCCTCCTACTGATTTCATTGGTGTTCAGATATCTTGGACAACAGATTCGGCTCTACAGACTTCACAACTGTTGTTGCCAAAATATTGGAAATCTTGGCAGAAATCTTTTTGGAACTCCTGGATGAAATTGTGAACAGAGCACTAATAATTTATTATTTATTTATTCTTAAAGGGTTATCTAATTACAGACAACCCTTTTTCAAAATGTTGTCCCCAGTGTGGTCAACAGATCTCCCTGGATCTCGCTCTTGGTACCCCCAGCAAACATATGATCTTGCAGAGGAAGCTATGGCCAGCCAAGCTCCATTCTGTCTCAGAGAAAGGGTCCAAGGACAGGTCCCCTCCACGATATTCATATTCACTAATCGAGCAGATGGACAGCGGCTGTCTTCTCTAGATAACCCATTTAATTTATCTTTTATTTTTTTAAGCCTTTTATTTTAGTGGTTAACTTTTATAAATAATTATGTGTAAGGGTCATGGCATGTTTTATTTTATTTCTGTACTATTAAATGGTTGAGGATCTGCATACAAAAAGCAATGCATATACCAAACAACTAACAACAACAACAAAAAATAATAATATAAAATAATGGAAATATATATATTATATATTCTAGAAACTTGAACAGAACAATTTTTAGGCAAAAAGACAAGAACATTTTGTGATTCTAGTTTATTTTTACATTTTTTTGCAGAGGTCACAGATGATTTATTGAATTTGTTTTATTATTATTATTAAAGCCCAAGCAATAATTAATAATAGCCTATTCAAAACATTAAAGCTGTACAATTCTGATTTAGATATTATACACAAAGCAAAGCTATACCTTATAGCCGGAGTGCAAGTATCGCTATATGCAGCACCATATCATGGAGACATTTTCACCTATCATTGTCTTTAATATTCAGATGAAATCTAAAAGACAAAAACTTAGCTGCCCTTTAAAGGATATTGGAAGGTACAGTATATGTGAAGTGCAGTGGTGTAACTAGAGTCCAATGGACCCCGGTAGCATTCTAGATCATGTGAAGACATACATGATTGCCCTCTCGTGTAACAATGTCCTCTATACTGTGACCCCTTCCTATAATAATGTACCCCATCCTGGCCCCTTCCTATAATAATGTCCCCCATCCTGGCCCCTTCCTATAATAATGTACCCCATCCTTGCCCCTTCCTGTTATAATGTCCCCATCCTGGCCCCTTCCTATAATAATTTCCCCCATCCTGGCTCCTTCCTATAATAATGTCCCCCATCCTGGCCCCTTCCTGTGATAATGTCCTCCATCCTGGCCCCTTCCTGATATAATGTCCTCCATCCTGTCCCCTTTCTTTAATAATGTCCTCCATCCTGGCTCCTTCCTATAATAATGTCCCCCAACCTGGCCCCTTCCTGTGATAATGTCCTCCATCCTGGCCCCTTCCTATAATAATGTCCCCCATCCTGGCCCCTTCCTGTTATAATGTCCTACATTCTGGCCCCTTTCTATAATAATGTCCTCCATCCTGGCCCCTTCCTATAATAATGTCCCCTAACCTGGCCCCTTCCTGTGATAATGTCCTCCATCCTGGCCCCTTTCTATAATAATGTCCTCCATCCTGGCCCCTTCCTATAATAATGTCCCCCATCCTGGCCCCTTCCTGTTATAATGTCCTCCATCCTGGCCCCTTTCTACAATAATGTCCCCCAACCTGGCCCCTTCCTATAATAATGTCCCCCATACTGGCCCTCCTGGTTATAATGTCCTCCATCCTGGCCCCTTTCCATAATAATGTACACCATCCTGGGCCCCATCCAGGTATAATGTCTTCCATTGTTGTCCTTTTTCTGGTATAATGTCCTCTATCCAGGGTCCCTTTCAGCAATAATGTTGCCCATCCTGGTATAATATCCTCTATCCTGGTCTCCTTCATGGTATAATTTCCACCATCCTGGGCCCCTTCCAGTAATATACAGTATGTCACCCATTCTGATATAATGATATAATGTCTCCCGTCCTCGGTCCCTTCCAGTAATAATGTCCCTATTTTGTGTCTCTCCTCCACAAATTAAGAAAAAAAGATTCTACTGATCTTCCCCTGCTTCCAAGCCATGTGGCATCCTCTTCCATAGCCTGAACAGAACCCGGGAGTGGACTTCAGCCTGCCAGCGGCAGGCAGTGCATGATGTTGCTGCCGCGTGCCCCCGGTGACTTGCACGCCGACACCATCTGCCGGCAGCATGTATTGCAGTGCAGGGACCTGACGGGTCTCTGCGCCGCAAAACATTTCAGTTTGATGTGCGTCCACAGACTAATATGGGTGCATTAAAGGGGATCTGACAATACCATCTACTCACACAGACAAACCGATCTCTTAGGCTAGTTTCACACTAGCGCTTTTGAGCGCAGCGACGGCCTGCGCACGGCCGCCGCTAAGCCCCGCCCCCTGTTGCGCCTCCGCCGGTAGGGCTCCGCCTACCGGCGCATGACGCTGCATGCGTCCTGCGTCTCCTATCTTTGTCACTGGGGGCGCAGGCCGTGCGCAGCATGCGTTTGGCGGCGCATGCGCCATTTTGACAGTGCGCCGAGCGCAACCAAACTGCAGCCATTTTGACAGTGCGCCGAGCGCAACCAAACCAACGGCCTGCGCCCCCAGTGATAAAGATAGGGGACGCAGGACGCATGCAGCATCATGCGCCGGTAGGCGGAGCTACCGGCGGAGGCGCGACAGGGGGCAGGGCTTAGCGGCGGCCGTGCGCAGGCCGTCGCTGCGCTCAAAAGTGCTAGTGTGAAACTAGCCTTAGACCTAATGAAGCTGGTGTACTTACATTGAAAATCATTCTCCGTGTGGCTGTAGAATCATATTTGAAAGTATTCCTGCCTGATATTAAAATGGGCAATTTTAAGAGTCTGGCTCTGGCTCCAGCTGGACTCATAAAATGCTCATTTTAATATCAGGAATACATATTTACAACTATTTTTTTTTTAAAGTAATTACACCAGCCTCATCAGGTGTAAGACATTAATTTAAATTCATCCATTGAATTGTGAAATCTGGTGACAGATTTAACCCTTTAAGGCTTTATACAAAGTACAGTTTATAGCAAATGATACTAAGGTAGTGCGCATAAGTCCTCAAAAATATAAGTCATTTTTTTTAGACATTTTTTAAAGAAATTACAATGGTAATATTATGGATAAATGAAAATCTGGATGTGTTTAAAAGGGTTTTGTAATTGTCCTTCTTTAGGCGGGCACCGTTCCTTTAACTCCCAGCTTCCTGTTTGCCAGGGAGTGATGTGCTCCTGATGATTGACAGTCCGGACCAGCGGCACGAAAAAAACCACCAGCCCAAACTGTACACTTTCCAACGCTGCAAGCAGAGGCAGCTGGAAGGCGCTCGGGGCACTTTTTCAATTTTAATCCTTTTGCAAAGATTAAGCAACCTGTTTAAAAATGAATAAAATTAGTATTATCTCACAATATAAATAATGATTAATAATTAATATCTAATTTGAGATGGTCAGAAAATCAATCGTAATAATCTATAATATTTGGTTTAACTAATAATTCTTATTGATAAAATAATTATAAATACGAGAAAAACGGAAGTATAGATAAAAAGAGAATAAAAAAATGGAAAAAAAGGTGCGGAAAAAAGTGATGTAAAATAAGTTATATATTTGATTAATTCTAGTATTATCATTATTATTATTGCAAATTTGAACATATTTAGATATTATATAAGACTCTTCTCTATAAAATATTTTATGCACAGGTAAAATATTTTCAGATTTCAAACTACGGTATGTTAATTATTATATAGTAATGTTTTACTCTCAAAAAATGTTCCTAAAAAAGATCCTAATAAATTTTTTTTTTTTTTTAGCTTAAAGAGAACCTGATGATCACCTGGTCAAAAGTTTCCAGTTTTTGCATTTATTTTGTTCCTGCTGCTCCTCTGAATATTTGTTTTTATTTTTTTTTTTTTGTTAACTCTGCGGTACGGTTCCAGAAATACAGCCTTTTTTATTTATTTAGGGCTAATTTTTATGGTCTATACCAAGGCGGTGTGGCTCACCGGAAGCTCGGAGGCGTGTCTCATGAGATGCCCAAGGGCGTGTCGTTAGACCGCTCCGCATAATTAACCTGTGAGTCACGCCCCCTTGTAAAATTCTTAAAAATTAGCGCTAAATAAAAAGGCCCATGTCTATGGACTCGTATTCAGGGGAGCAGTAGGATTAAAATAAGAACAAAATCTGGCCACTTTTGACCCGGTAACAGGTTTTCTTTAAGGACCTCTTCATTTTTTCTTTTTTTTTTTTTCAATTTGGTGTTGCTTTGTTTTGTTTTGCAGCTCCTCTTCCACATTTGACTTCAGATGATGTTGATAAGGCCTTACAAAACTCGCCACAATTAATGCATGCTAGAAACACAGGTAATAAATACATTGATAGATCTGCGAGTTGGGTTATCAAATCTATATTGTCCTGCTCTTCTGTCGCAGTTTCCAATGTCATGAATTCGTTCTGATTTCATCCTAATTTTAAGAGAGAATCCATACTAAAAATGCATTTCCCAGACCGATACATTCTTTCTACTGGTTGCTTGCTTGCGTTTGTGTCTGTATCTGTGCCATGCATTAGGATTACTGGAGTTCATAGTCGGTCACCAGGGCTATTGCATCCATGTCCTAGAGTGAGAATTTTTTTCCTTGTTTTTAGATATCTATAAGTAAATGGTATAAATGTTAAAATTGATGGCCTATCCTTCCATAGATCAGTTTATTGAAAGGCTTGGAAGTTACATAGCTCCTTGCATTGTGTACTGCCTGTGCATGGTACTGTAGCTGTGTAAATGAGCAAGACCTTGCAGTACCGTTCATAGCCACAATACTATATATGGAGCTGTGCCTTTTCTAGTTTGCTACATCCCCTCCAATCATCTGATCGGTGGAGATACTGGAAGTAGGACCCCCATTGATCGGCTATTAATGACCTATTTAGAGGATAGGCTGCATAGTAGAGTGAATCCATTTATAGGACCCTGGTCAGTAGTCCGTAACCACCGAATAGAACCACTGTCAACCACATTGTGCCTACCGGAATTGTCAACGCCTCTTTTAAATTGTAGGCCAGGCACAAAGTCATCATTGCAGTATGACGTCGCTTTGATCCTACTGATCAGAAGAGTGCCAGCAAGTAAGTGGATGATCACAGGGCTCTGGAGGATCAACTGACCAGAGTCCTGCAAATCAATATGCTCCCAAATGGGCCATCAATATTGAAATCCCAGTAAAACCCCAATTAAAGAAGTTTTTTTTTTTGCAATTCCCAAAGTGCCTGATTAGTAGATAAATAGAAATGCAGACTTGTCCCAGTTATTAGACCAGAAATAATTTTTCCAACTTGTATTAAATTTTACTGATGCCTCGTCTGTGATTTTTCTCTAACTTGTCAAGAAAAAAATAGAAGTAGGGAAATATCCTCCTTGTGTTTGATGAATGATTTATCACAATTAGTAGTAATCAGGTAAAACATAAATTTAAAGCAAGTCTGTGAGCGCAAACTGACAGTAAGTAAACTGGGGGAAGAGATATAGCCCCTGTAAAAATCAAACTTTTAGTGCTTTAATAGCTGTCTCCTTTCTGCCGAAAATCAATTGTAATCAGCTATGGTGCACCCTGGGTGTGACAAAAGGGCTCAGTACAGTGCCCTGCCTACTTGCTGGGCATATCACGCCCCACTCGCTGGTGATTGGCTTGCCTGAGATTTCTCTGCAGTCAGCTCTTGTTTCAGGCAAGCCAGAGCCAATCACAAGTGAGGTAGGCGGGACATGCAAATCCAGTGTAGAGAGCAGTGTACAGAGCATCTTGGTCACACTCAGGGTGCACCAAACACAGTAATTAGAATATTTGATTAAAATTCAGTTTCTTTAGAAAGGAGGCAGAGATTAGAATACTAAAGGTGCAATTTTTATTGGGGGGGGATATTCCTTGCAAGCTCAAGGGCTTAGTTTATACTGTCAGTTTGGGCCGAGAAACTCCCTTTAACTCATGTAAAGTCATTTACTTGAACCTTTAAGGAGGCGAGTGGCTTATTTTAGTATTGTCCTAATTTCCTATAGGAGGTGCAAGTTTTATATTTCCAAACACATCTGTTTACCCAGAAGCAACTCAAAGAATCACAAACAGGCCAGGTATTTATTACATTTTATATTATATAAAATTATATAGATTGTATAAAATATATTATATTTTTTATGTTTCTGTAAATATACATCAGGAGACCTGAAAGAATGAAATATTAAAAAATGGACAATTTTTTTTTCATTTTAATTTTTCTATATCTAGGTCTCATTGTCCTTTATGGTTGACTCAAGGTACAAATTGTTGCCAAACCCTTATTTTTGATCTTTACTGGACATTTCCATTGATAGTAGTGTAGGGCACAGGATTCATTTTTTTGGCCAATATATTTTTGATAACTCCACTCAGTTGTTAATAATCAACAGAGATCACAAGAAACAGGGGAGTGGGTATTAATATATCGTATGGGCCAGGGCGTAACTCAGGGGCGGACATACCGCCGGTGCTACTGGTGCAACTGCATCGGGGCCCGAAGGTAGAGGGGGGCCCCTGCAGGCAGGGGCGTACTGCCCATAGCGGAACAGTATGCAGCTGCTATGGGACCACTGAGTAAAGATTATGGGCGGGGCTGAGAGGAACTCTGTGTCATGCAGCATTGGGCCCCTCTTACTCCCTCCCGTAATCATGCTGCACAGCACACAGGGGACAACAGTGGTGAAAGAGCAAGACTTAAGGGGGCTTTACACATAGCGATATCGCTAGCAATATCGCTAAAGCGTCACCGATTTTGTGACGCAGCAGCGATATTGCTAGTGATATCACTATGTGTGATACTTACCTACAACCGGCTCCCCCGCTGGCTATCGCTGATCGTGCGAGATCGTCCACGTCCATTTCTCGTCAGCCGCTTCCTGCTGGGCTTCCTGCTGGCGCCGACGAGCGACGTGTGGACGCGGGCGGGAGGACGTTATGATCGCCGCGTCTGAAAGGTAAGTAACGACCGCTGCTGCGTCGCTACGTCGCTGTGAGATCTGCCTGTTTGGCAGCTCACTAGTGACCATTTAGTGATGCACCAGCGATCCTGACCGGGTCGTATTGTTGTCGGAATCGCTGGTGCAACGCTAAATGTAAAGGGGGCTTTACAGGGGTTCTTCCGCTCCCTCCACTGTTCTATTTCCAGCAGGCTGCAGCATTACAAAGAAGAGGTCGGGGGAGGAGGCTCACTGCACGGGACAGCACGGCAGTAGTAGGGGGCTGATATCAGTTCTCTCTGCTCTGTGTACCCATCCACCACAGTGGGTTCTGCAGCCCTCTCCAGCTGATCTCTGCATAATGTGGCCAACCTCCTCCAGGGCTCATCTGAACACCTGAGGTCATAACTTAGTATGTGTGTGTATGTATGTATGGTATATGTATGTGTGTGTATGTGTGTGTGTATGTCTGTGCAGTATATCTATGTATGTATGTGTGTATCTATGTGTATGTATGTGTGCCTCTGTCTGTGTGGATGTATGTATGGTGCATGTATGTGTGTATCTATGTGTGTGTACAGTATGTGTGTACAATATGTGTGTGTATCTATTTATGTGTGTGTACATCTGTGTATGTATGTGTGTGTATGTATGTACAGTATATGTATATGTGTATCTATGTGTTTGTATGTGTGTATCTATGTAAAGTATATGTGGGTATCTATGTCTGTGTATGTATGTGTCTGTACATCTGTGTGTATATGTGTATGTATAAGTGTGTACAGTATGTGTATACTATATATGTATAAAAGTGTGTGTATGTACGGTACGTGTATGTACGGTGTATGTGTGTATGTACAGTATGTACTATATAAGTATGTACGGTGTATGTGTGTATGTATGTATTGTATATGTACGATGTATGTGTGATCCATCTGATCAAGGATAACTTGCTGATCACTGAGGACTCGACCACTGGGCCCCACAGAGATTCTGAGAACAGGAGTCTGCAGTCTCATCCTGGATGAAGCAGAGTTGTGCATGCTCAGCCTCTGCTCTCCTCATTATCTATAGAGCTGCTGAGTGCTGCGCTCGGCTATTTCTATCCGTTCTGTAGACAATGAATAGAGCAGATACCAGATGATACAGACACCAGACATATAATATAACATAATATATACATGGTCGGGCTCTGCCGGTTCCAGCAGTTACCACACAACTCCGAGGAGGCGCTTGCACACTTGCTGTCATGCGTTATATTCACTGACAGCTGACACTAGTTGCCACCTGACTGCAAGTCTGACTGCGCTGGAACCAGCAGAAGCAATCCTAACGGATATATATATATATATATATATACAGTCATATGTTAAAGTTTGGGCACCCCTATTAATGTTAACCTTTTTTCTTTATAACAATTTTGGTTTTTGCAACAGCTATTTCAGTTTCATATATCTAATGACTAATGGACTCAGTTATATTTCTGGATTCAAATGAGGTTTATTGTACTAACAGAAAATGTGCAATCTGCATTTTAACAAAATTTGACCGGTGCAAAAGTATGGGCACCTCAACTTAAAAGTGACATTAATATTTCGTAGATCCTCCTTTTGCAAAAATAACAGCCTCTAGTCGCTTCCTGTAGCTATTAATGAGTTCCTGGATCCTGGATGAAGGTATTTGTGACCATTCCTGTTTACAAAACAGTTCCAGTTCAGTTAAGTTTGATGGTCGCCGAGCATGGACAGCCCGCTTCAAATCATCCCACAGATGTTCAATGATATTCAGGTCTGGGGACTGGGATGGCCATTCCAGAACATTGTAATTGTTCCTCTGCATGAATGCCTGAGTAGATTTGGAGCGGTGTTTTGGATCATTGTCTTGCTGAAATATCCATCCCCTGCGTAACTTCAACTTCGTCACTGATTCTTGCACATTATTGTCAAGAATCTGCTGATACTGAGTTGAATCCATGCGACCCTCAACTTTAACAAGATTCCCGGTGCCGGCATTGGCCACACAGCCCCAAAGCATGATGGAACCTCCACCAAATTTTACTGTGGGTAGCAAGTGTTTTTCTTGGAATGCTGTGTTTTTTAGCCTCCATGCATAACGCCTTTTTGTACAACCAAACAACTCAATCTTTGTTTCCTCAGTCCACAGGACCTTCTTCCAAAATGTAACTGGTTTGTCCAAATGTGCTTTTGCCTACCTCAGGCGACTGTGTTTGTGGCGTGCTTGCAGAAACGGCTTCTTTCGCATCACTCTCCCATACAGCTTCTCCTTGTGCAAAGTGCGCTGTATTGTTGACCGATGCACAGTGACACCATCTGCAGCAAGATGATGCTCCAGGTCTTTGGAGGTGGTCTGTGGATTGTCCTTGACTGTTCTCACCATTCTTCTTCTCTGCCTTTCTGATATTTTTCTTGGCTTAACAAGAACTGTACCTGTGTTCTTCCATTTCCTTACTATGTTCCTCACAGTGGAAACTGACAGGTTAAATCTCTGAGACAACTTTTTGTATCCTTCCCCTGAAAAGCTATGTTGAATAATCTTTGTTTTCAGATCATTTGAGAGTTGTTTTGAGGAGCCCATGATGCCACTCTTCATAGGAGAATCAAATAGGAGAACTACTTGCAAGTGGCCACCTTAAATACCTTTTCTCATGATTTGATACACCTGGCTATGAAGTTCAAAGCTCAATGAGGTTACAAAACCAATTTAGTGTTTCAGGAAGTCAGTAAAAAGTAGTTAGGAGTGTTCAAATAAAGAAAATGATAAGGGTGCCCATACTTTTGCACCAGTCAAATTTTGTTAAAATGCAGATTGCACATTTTCTGTTAGTACAATAAACCTCATTTGAATCCAGAAATATAACTGAGTCCATCAGTTATTAGATATATGAAACTGAAATAGCTGTTGCAAAAACCAAAACTGTTATAAAGAAAGAAGGTTAACATTAATAGGGGTGCCCAAACGTTAACATATGACTGTGTATATATATATATATATATATATATATATATATAATAAAAAAAAGCCTTGATAAAGACGGGTCACCTTTGAAACGTCACCACCTGAGGATCAGTAAAGCATCCACTTTTTTCACATTTAATTTGGAGTGCTGCCTATTTTTTTTATTTTATTAACTCGGTTGTTTGGACACTGCTGAATAGGTTTTGCACCAATTGTATAATTTTGGTAGTGCTGCCCTTTTTTATATGTATATGTATATATATATATATATATATACCACACACATACAATATATATCTCCATCTCAATGAAGAAATATAAATCCACCGTAATCCGAACCTTGCACGTCGGTCTCCAAGACTTCTCTCGTGCTGCGCCAGCTCTCTGGAATGCACTTCCCCAGACGATCAGACTGATACCTAGCCCCGACCCATTCAAGCACGCTTGGAAAACCCATCTCTTCAAACAAGCCTACCACATCAACTACTCAGTACACTAACTTTGCCCTGTTCCCTCCTTCCAAATATTATTCTGAATCTGCACCCTACTATTCATCTGTCTCCTCCATACCCTCCATGCACACGATAACTGCACTTGATACTTGACTATTGCACTTAAACACACGGGCTGATGACCGGATCATGCAGCTTTATATGAAAATCCCTATTTATTATAATTGCTAGACCGGAAATAACAAGCACTTTTCACCTACTGTGCCCTCCCCCCTATTTCCTTGTAGAGTGTCAGCTTGCGAGCAGGGACCTCACTCCTAATGTCACTGTTTAAATTGTCTTAACTTGTATTGAATTTATTGTCTGTACATGTCCCCGCTTAATTGTAAAGTGCTGCGGAAATATGTTGGCGCTATATAAATAAAAATTATTATTATTATTAAATATATATATTTTTTAGATGTGTGGGGGCCCAAATAGAACTTTTGCTATGTAGCCCTGTGATTGCGTTGTATGCCCCTGCTTGCAGGGCAGTAATAATGAGGGCGATCTGGCTTGTTTCTTGGAGCCCGAGGCTTCTGGGGTCCCATTGCCAGATTACCCTCTTCATAAGCAGCGTATCGGGGGTGGGGGGGGCAGACACATTTCTTGCACAGGGGCCCCAAGCTGTCAGTGTCCGCCCTGCCCTAACTATAATAGGTGCAGGGGTTGCAATCGCACCCAGGCCCTGGAGCCCAGGTGTCCCAAAAAGTCCCATTTGGCCCATAGGAAAACATTATTGCCATTAATAAACACCTGTGATGGTTGGGGTCCCTGTTAGAGATTTTGTGTTGGGGCCCACAAGCTTCCAATTGCACCAAATTACTATGTTTGGGGGCTAACGTTTCGATTTTAGAATTTGATGGATCCTTATTTTGGGTAATAGATTTGTAAAATTATAAATATACCCTTTTACAGATTTAGCCTATGAGCCAAGAAGATCTTCATGGCCAAATCACCCTGCACCCCAGTCTAAAGGTGAGTGGTGCTCGCATCTTCATAATTCATACTCAGTTGATACATTTTATGGAACTTTTATCTTGATGATCGAAGGCAAAAGAAGCCTCACCCCTTCGTGATGCCTCGATCACTATGGATCACTCTTTCATAAAAGTGAAATGGTGGGGATTAAGGTTCTCTCTATTAAAGGGAACCTGTCAGCAGGTTTTTGCTATGTATTCTGAGAGCAGCATGATGTAGGGACCGAGACCCTGATTCCAAAGATGTATCACTTAGTGCGCTGCTTGCTGTAATTTTCATATAATCCCTGTTTTCGCTTATGCAAATCTAGCAGAGCTCAAATGCTGAGCCCTCTATAACCCCGCCCACGCCATTAATTGGCAACTTTCTGTGTATACTGTGCATAGACAGAAAGCTGCTAATCAGTGGTGGAGCGGGGTTATGCAGAGCAGGAGGACTAGGAGGCAACAGACATCTAGTCCTGAGAAAACGAAAAGCCAAAAACACAAATATCCTGAACTAAAAAGTAAAAAATAAACTGCAGATAATGCATAAAGGTAATCTAGTCCTGTAGTAATAATCTCCTTCTAATAAAAGATTGATTTTATTGAAGAAAAAAATCATTTTTGTAATTGGGCTTCAAAAAAATTTCAACTTATTTGTCTTATTTTATAGCAAATGCTGCAAAATTTTTAATAAAACGCAATTACAAAAATTGCTTTCAGCCAAAAAATGTATGCATTTAAATAAGAAAAAAGGAAAGCTATTACTAATTGTGGCTCTTTACTCTAAATACTTTAAACAGCTGTAGATTACTAGATTGCAATCGGTAGTGTCCTCCGGCTTTACGATCTACACGTTTTTTATACACTAGGTCGTTCCGTCTGGAGTGAGGTCACAGGTGCGTTATCTGTTCTCAGCCAATTAGACTTTCCCCCTCTTATTCTGTTTCACTAAACCACTAAGGCGGATATTCTGCAGCTGCACACCCCTCCTCTCCCTACTCCTTGTGTAATATTTTCTGGTTCACAATAGATAAATGTACCAAGGAGTGCGCAATCTAGGAAAGAAAGATGCTACTTTCCAATAATAAGATAAGTTTCCTAATATACACAGAAACCGCAACACAAGGGAAACAAGATGTTCACGAAGATCATATGTCATGCGGATTTTAGTGCATATTGTGTGCTAAAATCCGTGTCTGAAAAACTGTGAAACAGCTATATTGAAGTGAACTACAACATGAATTGTGAGCTGCGTAACTGCTGTATAGACTATGCGTATAAAAGGAGATGCTTTACGATAGAGTTTGACCAAATTGTGCGAGTCCATGTGCCACCAACGCAAAGGCGACCTCTGTAGATGGGAAAACCTACCCTAACAGACGTACCTTTCTTAGGAGTCAGTTTTTCTCCATGCTCCTTAATCTTTAATGATTATGCAATTATTGGAGTAAACTAACGTTAAAAATTAATTTATTTCAGCCTCTCAGCCGCCTTCTGTGGTGCCCAAAACAGAGGATCCCAGGCCACAACTAGGTATGTAGAAGCCAAAATCCTAAAAGTTCCGCATTGACGCTGGTCGTGTCCTTTCAATGGACCCCATATTCCGTTCACATATGAAATATTTATTAAATATTTGAAATTAGAAGTATGATAAAAATGAGACCCAAGGACCGCCATTAATTTTTGCACCTTTTTGGAACTTAATTCTTTTTTTTTTTTTTTCTGTTATTGATCATTTCTGAAGACAGAATGTATATTACCGCAGCTGTTCATTGTTTCCTTTTATCATTATAGATCCTTATCAGATCCTTGGCCCAACGAGCAGTCGACTTGCAAATCCAGGTAAAAAAAAAAAAAATTGAAAAAAAAAAATATATTGTGGGCCTAATTTATCAAAACTGTCTAAAATGTATGTTGCAGAATAGCTTACATATAATATGTGCACCCGGTGTTAATCGCGGACCACCACATAGTTTAAGTTAGTCTACTTTCTATTTTAAAAGTAAAAAAATACACATTTTTGTAATTTCTTTTTAAATTTTTTTAAGTACAAATTTATTTTTTACCGTACATATTCGGTATACTTATTGTAGATTTGTACAATAAAGTTTAGGTAAACAGAACAAACAAAATTAAAGAAAAAAAAAAAAAAATTATTTAGCGATTTCTTTTCACCATGCATTCAATCAATAAAAAAAAATATTAAAAAAATCTTAACAATTAGGGTTTAAATTATATTTATCCTAAAATCTACAAATTTACTCACAAAAAAAGCTTCAGATATAGACTATACAAAAAGTAAGAAAAACACTATGCCCCAAAATGTAGGTCTTGGGGTCCTTTTGGTTCTCACTGAAGATAGACCTTTATTATAGGGTCTTCCAGGACATCCCTTATATAAATTAAAGGGTTATTTCCATTCTTCAGATGTGGATATTGATATTTAGCTCTTGTAAAGACAAGCAATTTTGCAATTTACTGCTTATTAAAATTTTCAGCCGTTACAGAGATATTAACACTTTTCTTTCTTTTTTTTTTTTTTTTTTTACAGTTTGTTGCCTTGGAAACAGACCACCGCTGCTACACATTAGAACATGCGCAGTATTTACAAGCTCTTTTCTATTGAGCTTGTGGTACTGCTTTGAAGATGGCCAGGATTAGTCGAAAGAGCGTTGTTACTTTCTAATCCCCGCCAGCTTGAACACAGTGCTTACAAGCTAAACAGCAGAGGTGGTCGGTCTCCAAGGCAACAAAGGCTGTAAATAAAAGTCTTAATATCTCAAGAACGGCTAGAAATTTTAATAAGCAGTAAATGGCAAAAGTGCTTGTTTCTAAAAGCATTATCCAGCAAACCCATGTATGAAGATGGATGGGAATAGCCCTTTAGGTGTTTATATATATCTTTATAAATATATCAATAGGTAAGGTATATAGATATGTAAACGTACTTATCACAAAAGAAAGATCTTTCATCCGTGACCTTAGACGCCCTTGAGTTTAAGACCCCCGGGGGGTCTGAAAAAAAATCAGTATTATCTGCATTAAAAGACTTTTATTAACTGCAGTATTGAAGATTCCTATTAGAACGAAGCAATAAATATATTCAATGTGCTGAAACGCGGCAGTCGCTAATTTACATCAGATGGAACTTTAACCTGTTATGACAACTTGAAAGGAGCTGGTATTTCATAAAGCGAAACCAGCTGTCATCTGCGCGTGATTAACAGAGATTAAGAGGGCCGAGCTGATTGCTTAACTCTTCTGCTCGCCATCGCTTTTTTCAAGCGTCGCCCATTTACACACACACGTGTCGTTTTTCCATTTTATCAGTAAACACGCTTTCATTCCTTAAATGGGGTGTGTATATTTCTGCATCCATTTTTAATTGCTCAGCTGAAATGAAAATAAAAAATAAAGCCTTGATGAAAAATTCTCCCACCGTTTTGGGTAGACAGCTCCTTTACTGTTGTCCTTCTATCTACTCAATACTTTCTTGCCCCACACGATGAGCTTGGCATCTTCACGGGGTGTCTTTAGGTTATTCCCATCTTTAGAATTAATCATCTATTCTGTGGATAGGTGTTAACTTGATGATCGATTGGATCTCCAACCGTTCCTGAGAACGGGTCTGTGTAAAGCCTCGTCTGAATGAAGTGGTGGTTGGACATGCTCACCACCGCTCCATCTTTTTTCTAAAGCTGAATATTGCTCAACTTTTTTTTCCAGCAGTCCCTTAGAGAACAGATGGAGTGTTGGTGTGCATTGTCAGCTACCGCTCCATTCAGAGCACCATTGTAGGGATCATTTGGAGGTCCAGCGGTTGGACCCCCACTAATCAGCAAGTTATCACCTTTTCACTGAAGACACAAAGTCTGCTTGGCAGATCATGTGTCCGGGGAAAAGCCCAACAGCAACATTGATTCTTCAGCAGTACTCATTAGCACTCTCTCACTGGGGCCTACTGGAGGATTCTCTGGTTCCGCTGTGGACCAGTCTAAAGGCCCTTTTACATTTAGCGATGCACCAGCAATCCCGACCATGATACGACCCGGTCAGGATTGCTGGTGCAATGCTAAATGGTCGCTAGTGAGCTGTCACACAGGCAGATCTCACCAGCGATGCAGCTGCGGTCGGCGGTCGCACTTACCTTTCAGACGCGGCGAGGGTGTCCGTCTTCCGCCTGCGTCCATGGCTCGCTCGTCGGCGCCAGCAGGAAGCCAACGATGAGAAATGGACCAGGCCGATCTCGCGCGATCAGTGATAACCAGCGGGGGAGCCGGTCGGAGGTAAGTATCACATGTAGCGATATCGCTAGCAATATCGCTGCTGCATCACAAAATCTGTGACTCTTTAGTGATATTGCTAGCGATATCGCCCCTTAAGCCTGATTATATGATATTATATGAGTTTTGGGGCGGGTCAGGTATGTTATATCTCAGGACTAATATTTTTCTTTTCCCTTATTATTCCACCATGGTCTTTTTAGGAAGTGGTCAAATCCAACTATGGCAATTCCTCCTAGAACTTCTTTCTGATAGTTCTAACTCTAACTGTATTACTTGGGAGGGAACCAATGGTGAATTTAAGATGACGGACCCAGATGAGGTGGCCAGACGTTGGGGCGAAAGAAAGAGCAAACCCAACATGAACTACGACAAGCTGAGCCGAGCACTCCGTTACTACTATGACAAGAACATTATGACTAAAGTCCATGGCAAGCGCTATGCCTACAAGTTTGACTTTCATGGTATCGCCCAAGCTCTTCAGCCTCATCCACCAGAGTCCTCAATGTACAAGTACCCTTCTGAACTTCCATACATGGGCTCTTACCATGCCCACCCACAAAAGATGAACTTTGTTGCTCCCCATCCACCAACTCTTCCTGTGACATCATCCAGTTTTTTTGCAGCTCCAAACCCCTACTGGAATTCACCACCCGGGAGTATCTATGCTAACAGCCGACTTCCAGCTAGCCATATGGCGTCTCATCTTGCAAATTACTACTAATTTTTTTCAATTTGGGAAAAAAAAATCACTGTGGATTATAATTTTCAAACGACTCTGAAAGGAGATTATAATGTGTTACCTGTGCCAAACGGAGGTTGGCCGCATAAAAAAAAAAAACATTGTAGAGATTAGCAATGAAGAGAGTATTACTAACGAAGTTCACATGCTAATGTTGTAATATATGACGACATCGGCGCATTGGACCAATATGAGTTTTGGGCTTTCGTAGCGGAGGCCTTTGAATAAATGGCCCAAAAGAATAGTTTCAAAAAGTGTATAAAACAAAAAAACCCACAGGGACTACAAGGGCGTACAAAGAAACTACCTGTATTTAAAAGATGAACACACGACAATGACGCAATATCATGGCTAAAATTTTGGTAAAATTTTCACTCGATGGGTGGAAAAAAGAAAGGAACCGTTGGAATAACTGTGAAGACTTCATACATTCCTTGATGAATCCAAAAGATTGATTGAGCCATTATGGAAGAACTAAAGAAAGTGTTCGGAAGGAAGCATTAAAGGCTAGAAGGTTTTGATGAAACCATAGAAGGAAGATCGGAACGTAAAGAAAGGAAAAAAAAATTTTAAAACAGGTTGATGGTGGACCCAAAACTATACGACGAACTAACAAATTATTTTTATGACTTGCTCGAGAGATTTTTTATCAGTATTATATTTTACTACGACCAGTGTTATTGGAGAAGACCTCTTATATCCATAAAGAAAAAACAAAACGAGATGATGATAATGCGTGTAAATTCGAATAGTTATCTTTAATGACTTAAAACTGGAATTATCTGATATTTAAAGGAAAATGCAGGACCTAATTTGTTCATATGGTATACTACACCCTACAGTTTCAGTACAGATGCCATGGCTAAATGTAAATGAAGGAATTTTTTATTTTTTTTCAAAAATATACCCGTATGTACCATTTACTTGGGCCAAGTAGGTTCCTATTAATATTCGTATAGAAATGCAGAATTTTGATAACAATTTTGATACTGTTCACGGATGCTGTACTACAGTTGCTTGACTTAACACGTCGACATAGGCAACATCTATAAAATTTAACATGGCACTGATGATTTTAAACAAATTTGGTGAAACGCCATAGAGGCCCTCTTCCTGTTTCACTGCCAGTGCTCTCAGGGTGAAATTTATACTCAATGCTTTATTTTAGTAAAGGGAGATTTGGTTGAATATAAATGAAGCTCCCTTATTTTTTACAATCAGAACTCTACGGTTTTGGTATTTTTTTGTTTTGTTTTTTTTTTTTTAACTTTTTTATGAGCAGTTGCCAGTTTTTATTTGAGTCGCGAACGCTGTGCGCTCGTCAGGTTGAAGTATACAAGTCAATGGTATTTTTCATTTTTATATAATTATATGTAACTTATGCATTTATACACTACGAGTTGAGCTCGGCCAAACCAAAGAACATAAAAGAAAGGGGACATTTAAAAAGAAAAAAAAAAAATGACAAAAACATTGTGGCCTTGGATTTAAACTCTGTATGCTTAATGTTTACAGTATGACGTTTAGTACTTAGGATGAACTTTGTATGCAATACAATAAGCTTGGCCTAGCATGGCAGACCAGATTTAGATAGTAGTGTGCATTTTTTTTCTTTTTACCTTTTTATTTTCATATCTGACCAACCTCAATTCTCTTAAAAGTGTATCTGTGGAATCACAATTGGTACTTTACGACCCTCCCAAAAAACTTACATGAAACTGGAAATCAATGCTTTGTGTCTCACATTGTAAATATCTGCCAAAAAACGTGGTAATTGTGAATAGCCAGAAATGATAAACATTCTTCAACGAGGCAAAATTTTTCCCCAATTTGATTAATTATTTCCTCTGTGATACAGCCGATCCTTGAACATCTCACATCATAGGTCAGTAGTGGATTAAGGATTATGATCTAGTGATCTACTGTAGATATGGATAGTAAAAATTTCCATTCCAATACCAATTTTGGTGCCTCCAATTTTAGATACAATTTACGAACAAGAAGAACTTACAGTCAACAAAGGTGATGTCCCAACTGGACAAGCTCTTCTCAGAATGAAAGTGCCCTGTGCTAACCCTGTGCCATCAACTGTTTTTGCTGGTGGTCGATGCATACAGTCACTTATCATCCAGATAGTACCACCTTGTTTTTCCACTATTTTTCAGATCAGGTCAGTAGATCCTCCTGGTTCCCCTAAGAGCATAGTCCTTCTCACTCTGTTGAGTCCTCCTCACTCATTTTGAATCTTCTCAACTTACGACTTATCTCCCATTCGACCAAAGAACTTTAGATACAATTAACGAGCAAGAAGAACTTACAGTCAACAAAGGTGATGTCCCAACCGAACAAGCTCTTCTCAGAATGAAAGTGCCCTGTGCTAACCCTGTGCCGTCAACTGTTTTTGCTGGTGGTTGATGCATATAGTCACTTATCATCCAGATGGTAGCACCTTGTTTGTCCACTATTTTTCAGATCAGGTCAGTAGATCCTCCTGGTTCCCCTAAGAACATAGTCCTCACTCTGTTGAGTCCTCATCACTCATTTTGAATCTTCTCAACTTACGACTTATCTCCCATTCGACCAAAGAATCGGGCCTTTTGAAATCAACATTCCCGTTCCCTCATTGTCCAAAACATCTACCAGTTGTGGGCAATCAGGAGGCCCCCATACTTCTTAGGTCATTGATTGGTCATGTTGAAATCAAGTAGTCCAACTAGCTTCATGTAGACAGCGCTAGATGGAGAACCTGACACTATGGCCTTAATTGATCATACGGTTTTTACCAGAATTCTAATGTAAAACTAAAATGTTACAGTCACCCTTTTTTTTTTTACCATTGGTTTTTTTTACCCTGGTCTTGACCACCTCGGCCAACTTTCTTTAAAAATGTGGAGAGCATAGCTGGACATAGGCATGACCACGCACAGCCGGCAAATTCAGTATAATTTCCCCTGATCCATTCCAGGCCAAGTTGTTTTTTCTTTTTTAACTCTTTTTTTTATTTTTTCATCAACAACTTTGCTGATGTCAGATGCTTTAGACAGATTTATGAAATGTGACTTTACCCAATGTTGCCCTTTTTTTTTTGCTGCCTCGGAGTAAGGTTTCTCAACGAGTTTTCAATTAGGTGAAAACTTGTTGAGAAACCTAATTGAAATTCCCTTACTTTTTAATAGATTTTCTTCTTTTGGTGCTAAAAAGTCACAAAAATTATTTAAAGACAAAAATAAAAGCATTTTTTTTATTTGGTGCCAAATTCCTGAACCACATTTTGAAGAATTTGGTGCAAACAACATCAGCGAATACAACAAGCCAAAAAAAAGAAAAGTCACTTCAATAAATCACAAATGATGTATTGAGCCAAATATCTACGTGTAGATTTACACAAAGTAGGGGACCAGGAGGATCATCGGCAGGTTATACTGTGTCTATACAGTGAGTCAAAAAATGTAGGAAGGATACCAATTTATTTATTTTGGTTTCATAGACCATAATCATAATTAATTATGCAAGTAGGAGAGGTACCAAATAAAACCTCACAATAATTATTGTGCCCCTAGTAGATAAATTTTATACAGGAGGACACTATAGAGGAATATATATATAGATTTCTATGGACATGTAGGCTTCTGTTAGATTATAATAAATTGATACAAAATTGAAATTCAATTGATAAATCAATGCCATTGATGATAAACAGTGGATCATTTTCCCTTAAAAACAGACTTTTTTTTAGAAAAGCACTTAAAAAAAATGTATTTACCCTATTTAAATCTTCATTCCTATAATCGCTCATGGGATCTCATGTTTGGATCACCCTTTTAAAGCTAAGCTTTTTAATGGGATGGTCTCACTGCTGAGACCTCCGGTGATTAAATCTGATCGGGAACTCAGAAGCAAGCATTTAATTTCCCTGCAGTGCCACCACAGGAGAAATGAGGCATTACACTGCTTCAATAGAACTTAACAGGCTAGGCAGGTAATGCGCAAACATGCTGGGTCCTCCAGACTATGGAGATGTTCTGTTTAGGTGCTCTCTGCTCTGACATAGAATTAAAGGTCATAAATGGAACACCCCCGGCTTTATTAACTCAGAACTCCTTAATGAGGTATTTGGAAATGGTTTTTTTAGCTAGATCAGAATAAATGACTCTTTGAAGATCTGTTGACTGACCTGTTTGCATCATAGAAGGAAGGGGCACAAATCCCCCCCCCCGATTCAGTGATCTCCCTAATCATAAGGGGTAACGACTTTGAAAATACAAAGCCATACAAATTTTTATATAATGTTTATATGTATGTTTGTCTTAATGGATTTTTCAGGTTTTAAAAAGGCGACAGTATTTTTCATTTGATGCATCTGGTATTGTATCTCAGCTTGATTCAGGGTGAACCGCAAAACCAGACACAACCTTTGGGCAAGGGTGGCGCTGTTTTACTGAGGACAATCTTATATTGGCTTTAACCAACAGTCAGCCCAAAATATATCCCATTATTGACACCGATTCCTTCCTTTGCCACCCAGATGTTCCCATCTTCTCCTACACTTGGCATAAAATAAAACCTCCATGCAGATGCATTGTATTTCTAGAACTTGTGCCTTTGATCCAGACACAGTAAAGAGCATTTACAATAATGAAAAAAATGGCGCCCGGTAGCAGAGATTTTTTTCAATATGTTTTTTCATACAACTCTTTTTGTGGGACACGGGGAGACCAAGATGGTGACGATGGTCAATGGCTCATCTGATGGTGGTGGTTAGAAGGTTCCATACGCATCCATGGATAAGGAAACTTCATGGAAGCCTTTTCCAAACCTCCAAGGTTCCTCGAAACTCACTCTAATTATGTGATTGGAGGTATCTTGATTCTTGACCAATGTCATAAAATTTCACAACTATGCACCCATGAATGCATTGATAATAGATGGACCCATTATGAATGCATTGATATAGACGGACCCATTGATACATCATCCGTTCTTATATATACCATCACTAGCCTTCAAAAATACCCCTTCAGTCAAGATTGGCAGTGCTGTTGTGTGTCTTGGTGGCGAAAACGTCCCAAGGTATATGTACTCTATGCAGTTAAGAGAGGTTTGGTTTGTCACCAGGTCGTCCACCCATCATAACCCATAACAGGGGTTATGCATGACTCCATAGCTGGTGTACCAAGACCTACACCATGACCATGGCTTGGCCACCACCTGCCATGATTTAACATTTTAGATATATTCATAAAATCTTAATATGACATGAGAACTTTTATAGTATCACATCACGGGTCATGGATAACCTCCTCGTTGGGATATTATGATACCGAGTATCTGCACCACTCAGCACAGAGCGCCACTGATCTCCGATGTGTCAGGGGAACCATGGATGCCCAGACTGAGGTCATGTCACGAATCAGGCCCCAGCCATCAGTAACTCATAAGTGCGTTAGGTGGGTTCAATGGAAAAATAAACTGTGCTGCGGCCAACTGCATTTTTTTCCTGGATTGTAAATGTGGTGGCTGTGTACTGACCTTATACCAGTTTGTACCTTCTCTGTTTTATGGACCACTACATTTGTATGTACTATGTAACAAGGTTTAGTTAAAAGTCTTAACCAAAACCTAACACTAATCGGAGATTTGTTGCAGTTACGGCAGCTTCTTAGATGTTTTCAAAGAATGAAAAACAAAAAACTTTGTCTAAAGCAGCAGTACTAATTATTATTTAAGTAATTCCATTATCTAAACCAATAAAATCGTCAAACAACCGCAAGGAGCCCCACGTGTTTTACTTTATACAGTGGTGAATCTGAACTCTGTGTGATTGTAAATGTATCTATCAATTATCTGTCTATTATCTATCATTTATCTGTCTATTATCTATGTATTGTCTCATCTATTATCCATCTATTATCTATCTCTCTCTCTATCATTTATCTATTATCTATCTATCTTTCTATCTATCTATCTATCATCTATCTATTATCTAGCTATCTTCTAGCTATTATCTATGTATTGTCTATCATCTATTATCCATTTAGTATCTATCTGTCATTTATCTATTATCTATCTATATTATCTATCTATCTATCTATCATTAATCTATTATCTATCCATCTATTATCTGTCTATCATCTATCTATTATCTATGTATTATCTATTAGTAATGAGCGAGTATACTCGTTGCTCGGTGTCCTCTGAGTATTTTGGTGTACTCGGAGATTTGGTTTGTGTTGACGCAACTGCATGATTTTCTGCTGCTGTACAGCCTGAATACATGTGGGGATTCCCTAACAAACAGGCATTCCTCACATGTATTCAGGCTGTCTAGCAGACGAAAATCATGCAGTTGCGTCAACGCAAACTAAATCTCCGAGCACGCCAAAATACTTGGAGGACACCCGAGCATGCTTTGGAAAACCCAAGTAACGAGTATACTCGCTCATCACTATTATCTATCTATTATCTACAGTGGGTATGGAAAGTATTCAGACCCTTTTAAATTGTTTACTCTTTGTTTCATTGCAGCCATTTGGTAAATTCAAAAAAGTTCATTTTTTTTTCTCATTAATGTACACTCTGCACCCCATCTTCACTGAAAAAATAACAGAAATGTAGAAATTTTTGCAAATTTAGTAAAAAAGAAAAGAAAAAAACAAAATATCACATGGTCATAAGTATTTAGACCCTTTGCTCAGACACTCATATTTAAGTCACATGCTGTCCATCTTGTGATCCTCCTTGAGATGGTTCTACTCCATCATTGGAGTCCAGCTGTGTTTAATTAAACTGATAGGACTTGATTTGTAAAGGCGCACACCTGTCTATATAAGACCTCACAGCTCACAGTGCATGTCAGACCAAATGAGAATCATGAGGTCAAAGGAACTGGCCAAGAAGCTCAGAGACAGAATTGTGGCACGGCACACATCTGGCCAAGGTTACTAAAGAATTTCTGCAGGACTCAAGGTTCCTAAGATCACAGTGGCCTCCATAATCCTGAAATGGAAGAAATTCGGGGCCACCAGAAGTCTTCCTAGACCTGGCTGTCCAGCCAAAGTGAGCAATCGTGGGAGAAGAGCCTTGGTGAGAGAGGTAAAGAAGAAACTGAAGATCACTGTGGCTGAGCTCCACAGATGCAGTAGGGAGATGAGAGAAAGTTCCACAAAGTCAACTATCACTGCAGCCCTCCACCAGTCGGGCCTTTATGGCAGCGTGGCCTGACGGAAGCCTCTCCTCAGTGACAGACATATGAAAGCCCGCATAGAAAAACACATGAAGGACTCCCAGACTATGAGAAATAAGATTCTCTGGTCTGATGAGACAAAGATATGACTTTTTGGTGATAATTCTAAGCGGTATGTGTGGAGAAAACCAGGCACTGCTCATCACCTGCCCAATACAATCCCAACAGTGAAACATGGTGGTGGCAGCATCATGCTATGGGGGGGTTTTTCAGCTGCAGGGACAGGATGACTGGTTGCAATTGAAGGAAACATGAATGCGGCCAAGTACAGAGATGTTCTGGATGAACATCTCTTCCAGAGTGCTCTGGACCTCAGACTTGGCCAAAGGTTCACCTTCCAATAAGACAATGACCCTAAGCACACAGCTAAAATAACAAAGGCGTGGCTTCAGAACAACTCTGTGACAATTCTTGACTGGCCCAGCCAGAGCCCTGACCGAAACCCAATTGAGCATCTCTGGAGAGACCTGAAAATGGCTGTCCACCAATGTTCACCATCCAACCTGACGGAACGGGAGAGGATCTGCAAGGAAGAATGGGAGAGGATACCCAAATCCAGGGGTGAAAAACTTGTGGCATCATTCCCAAGACTCATGGCTTCACTAGCTCAAAAGATGCTTCTCCTCAATACTGAGCAAAGGGTCTGAATACTTATGACCATGTTATATTTCACTTTTTCTTTTTTAATAAATTTATAAAAATGTTCTGCATTTCTGCTTTTTTCAGTCAAGATGCGGTGCAGAGTGTACAGTAATGAGAAAAAAATTAACTTTTTTGATTTTACCAAATGGCTGCAATGAAACAAAGAGTGAAAAATTTAAAGGGATCTGAATATTTTCCATACCCACAGTATCTATCTATCTATCTATCTATCTATCTATCTATCATCTAGCTATTCTATCTATCATCTATGCTTTACACTGCAGCTCTGCTTGTTCAAAGCTCAGACTAATTATTACACTGCAAGGATCTGGAGGACCATGGTTTGAAAATAAATCATCTGATAATAGCCACACAAACTGAGAAGAAGAGCCTGAATAAGGAGAAGGAGCATGGACATAGACTATGATGATGGTAATAATTTCTTCAATATAAAGAGAACCTGTCATGATGGAATTGGCTTCTGACTTGCAGGAAGGAAGTTATAGAACAGGAGAAGCTGATCAGATTAATAAACATGGCAAACATTTCAGTAAAGCTTTATTTATTTCTTGAAATACCCGGTGTTTAAATTGATAGGAGTCAAGTAGGCAGTCCTAGTCCAGTGGGCGGGACTGCTCAGCGATTGACAGTTCTCCTTGTGTGACTGTGCATGCAGAGATACCTGTCAATCACTCAGCGGGATCGCTCAGTCTACTCGTATACAAATTATAGTGAATCTCTAAACCTGTATATCATTTTTCTCATCTTCTCTGTCTGCACACAGTAATGTCCACAGATCATACTGCAGAAACAACATCACCGGTTCCTTTATGCTTCTCCTTATCATGATCTGGTGCCCCGGTATCAATTGTGGGCAATCAATTCCTGATAGAATCAGCGTTTTACAGTGAATGGAACCTTCATGCAATATTGGATCAATAATGTAGCACTTGGAAAATAAAATGCATAAAAATGAATAACTGAGATAAAGTTGTCTGTCCCAAACAGAATCTGAGACCCACAGCTACAAAAAAGTAAAAGTACAAGATGTACAGAGATCATACATGTTACTTCTGTCCTTGTCTGTGAGCACGTATCTTCTCTAAATCGTCTGAACTAGAGAGGCTGTGACTCCAATTCAACAAGACCCAAGTTGATCCTGCCGATCTTGATGAGGCAGAGCCGTACACCTCTTAATAAATCAGGAACATCTGACAAGAGCCATGTGGCTCCATGTGCCTCACCACAAATCTTACTCTATTCAAGGACTGGAGTAAGATTTCTTGCTAATGAACACCACAGCTTGTCATGAATTAGATGGCCAGGAGTTGCCACATCCCCATCCTGCCATAGCTCCACCCATTTTGAAGGGGCTGGCCAGGACTCGCATGAAAACTCCAAAAGTAGCAACATTTTTGACCAAACTTTGCACTGTTAACTTTTCAAATTGTTTTGCGTCACAGAACTAGAGTAAACACGTTGGTGTATCAGCTTCTATATTTCTGTAATCCAACTACTGATAAAAAAAAACAAACTAAAGATTCAACTAATGGGCTATTTAGGTGCAGGAGGTAAGATAAAAAAATGAACTTCTTCTTACTCATTTTGGAAAAAATCAGAGAGCATGATACCATGAAGAAAAGTTCCTGCATTCCCCCTGGTGCACTGGAGTCTGAACAAGGAGAGACATAATAATAGTAGAATGTGATTGCCAAAAAAGGGATAACATGAAGAAGAGTTCCTGTTTCCTTCCCTGGAGGCACTGATAAGTGGCAACAAGAAGAAAGACTACAGCCTGATACTGTAATATTTCCATCTACGAGCATCCAGAAAAGAATAAAGGAACTTTTCTCCAAGTTATCCCTCTTTTACCAAGCACATCTATGTCCTTGGTCGTACCCCAGGAGGAATACAGAAACCTTTCTTCATGTTATCACCCAAATTTACCAGAGGTGTGTATCTAGGCTTTCTGGCACCCGGGGCAAGAATTCAGTTCAGTGCCCCCCTCCCCCCCCCCAAAGTACACATGCGATTTGCACACTTAGTCATGTACCGACGAGCTGCTCTTCTTAATGCACTCAATGTTCAGTGAAAAACTGAGAGAAGCAGAAGAGAAGTTCGTTGTCACAGGACCATAAGTATGAAAATCGCATATGAGTGAAGTGTCCATGTGATGACTCTTGGAACCTGCAGAGCTGAATCCTGACATTGCAGCTTCTGAATTCTCACAAAGAATGCACTGCACACTTTTAGGATTCTCCCATACCGGTGGCAAGAGTACACGGTCATGTCAGCACAAGCATGTGATTTATATACTTCTGGCCACATTCCGACTAGACGTGCCCGGCCTCGCTCTGTTCATTTTCATTGAGTGAGGCCACGCATGTCTAGTCAGCACGTGACCGCATGTATGTAAATTACCGGCATGAGAGAATCCTGACAGCGTTCAGTAAGCACTGTGAGAATTCAGAAGTCTGCAGTCACATAGAATGACTGCAGACTCAGCACAAACCTGGAGAATCCCTTTACTGATCCTAACAAATAAAAACATGAGAATTAGTCAGTAACACAAATAATATTTACATCTAGGCACCTTATAGATGGCGTCGTCTCTGGAGTTGTTCTCCTTCTTTTCTTCTTCTTGTCCAAACCCCATGATGAGTTTTCTCATCCACATCTTGTTGTCACGGTCCCTGTCATGGTCCCCCGCCTTCCTGCCGCGCACCTCACCGGGTCCCCCGTCACGCGCGCTCATACTTACCGCTTGCTGCAGCCTCGTTCCCTCCGGCCTCGGCGTCTTCCTCTGACCGGCCCGCGGCCTGTGATGTCATTGCAGGCCCTGCGCATGCGCCGTGGGTCGCGGCAGACTCATTTCTCCTGATCCTATCTCCGGCGGTGCCCTGACCCGGCAGCCCCGCCGGACCAATGGGGGCACAGCGTCGTCTATATCAGGCCTCCCTCCCTTAGTGGAGGCGCCTGATCATGGTTATGCTACAGCCTCTAGGTTCTGTGGTTCCCCCGCATTAGGCTGCCTCCTATTGATCTCTTTGTGCTTCCTTGCAGCCCTGTCTCCGCACCCGCTGTCTGACTCCAGTCCTGCCTCCCGTTTCCGTGCCCACTGTCTGACTCCAGTCCTGCCTTCCGTGTCCGTGCCCGCTGTCTGACTCCAGTCCTGCCTTCCGTGTCCGTGCCCGCTGTCTGACTCCAGTCCTGCCTTCCGTGTCCGTGCCCGCTGTCTGGCTCCAGTCCTGCCTTCCGTGTCCATGCCCGCTGTCTGACTCCAGTCCTGCCTTCCGGTGTCCACACCCACTGTCTGATCTCCGGTCCTGCCAATCTGTGTCCGTACCTGCAGTCCTACTCCAGTCCTGTTTTCCCGTGTTAGTCCCTGCAGTCCATTCCGAGCAGCCCCTCTTGGTTCCGGCTGCCGTGGCATTCGAACCCCTGGACCTGCTCCTAACGATCCCTGTATAGGGGTCATTTCCACCTGGTTGCTCGTCTGGGGTCCCCTCGGTGCCATGGTCCAGAGGGTCCACTCCGGGAAGTACGCCCTGCCTAGCTGAGCGCTAACAGTAACAGTACGATCAGGCCAGGAATCCCACCGGAATCTCGGCTCCCGGTCAAAAAGAGTTGTTCTTCTTACGGGAGAACCAGGGGCGCATCATGTCGGTAATGAAGTCCATGGAGTCCCGCCTGTCGGCCCTTCAGGCTGCAGATCCAGGGAATGCTGCCCAACTGGCCAGCCTCCAGCAGGAACTGGGCCAACAGCGTGACGCCCAGTCCCATATCCTGTCATATATGGCCTCGGTAGACAACCGTTTGGGGGACCTCCAGTCCGCTGCTGCAGCCTCGGCCGCCATCCCCGCTCCCGCTTCGTTTCCCTCTCCTCACCTTGCCAAACCACCCCAGTACAGTGGAGACCCCAAACAGTGTAGAGGGTTTCTAAACCAATGTAGCCTGCATTTCAAGCTTCAGCCTCACCAGTACCCCTCCGATAGGGCCAAGGTGGCCTTTATCATGTCCCATCTGGAGGGGGAGGCCTTATCTTGGCTAAACCCTCTCGGGGAGAGGGATGATCCTATGGTCTCTTATATCCTGATTTTTCTAGACACCTTTCGTAAGGTGTTTGATGAGCCTGGACGGGTAGCCTCTCTCACTGAGTTGCTTTTCAATCTTCACCAGGGCACCCTGACAGTCGGTCAGTATGCCATCCGGTTCCGCACCATGTCTTCCGAATTGGGGTGGAATAATGCGGCTTTGGTCGGGGCCTTTTGGCGTGGATTGTCGGGTAGGATAAAGGATGAATTGGCGGGTCGGGATACTCCCACCACTCTCGAGGACTTCATCTTCCTGGCCACTCGAATAGACCTCCGGTTCCAGGAGCGTGCCCGGGAATCAGCGAGGGACAGAAGACCCATTAGGCCAGTCCCAACCGCAAATCGGTCCTTTACCCCACGACCGGCCGGTCCCCTTCACACTCCACCTCCCGAGCCCATGCAGTTAGACCGGGTCCGGATGGCAGAGAGACGTCAGAAAGAAAGACAGGAGCAGGGTCTCTGTCTTTATTGTGGGGGAGCATCCCACTTCATCCTCTCTTGTCCTGAGAGACCGGGAAACTCTTCCACCTAGGTCAGGTAAGAGAGGCCTCCCTAGGTGATAATGATTCCTCTCAAGCTCTCACATTATCTGTTCTTTTACTTTCAGGAGAGAGGCATGGGTCCGAGGTGGCCTACATGGATTCGGGCTCAGCAGGCAACTTCATCCGGCGTGAAGTGGTGGACAAATATCGGATTCCCGTGACTACCTTGAAGAACCCTCGTGTGATTGTTTCCGTTGACGGCAGACCGCTACGAGAACCCATTACTACAGTCACGGAGGAGGTGGTTTTGCAAGTGGGCGCTCTCCACCGAGAGAGAGTGGCTTTCTACGTGTTGCCCGATCTGTCTCAAGCCATTCTACTTGGTCTTCCGTGCCTACGTACTCATCAGCCGATAATTAACTGGTTGTCTGGGGAAGTCTTGCGCTGGGGAGACCTGTTCGATGGTCGCTGTCTGAAACTTATTCGTCCGGCTATTCCCGCACGACCTCCCGGGAGCTCTCGGGGCTTCCTTCAGCCTATTGGTCCTATGCAGACGTCTTTGACAAGAAGGAGGCAGAGGTCCTACCACCACACCGGTTCTTCGATTGTCCTATTGAGTTAATCCCTAATTCCACTCCTCCTAGGGGTAGGATTTATCCACTGTCTCCCGCAGAATCCGCAGCCATGTCGGAATACGTCAAAGAGAACCTCGCCAAGGGATTTATTCAAAAATCTTCCTCCCTCGCAGGAGCCGGTTTTTTCTTCGCCAAAAAGAAGGATGGTTCGCTGCGCCCATGCATCGACTATAGAGGTTTAAACAACAACACTATCAAGAACCGGTACCCACTCCCACTCATCCCAGAGTTGTTCGACTGTCTCCGAGGGCCACGGATCTTCTCCAAGTTGGACCTCAGGGGGGCGTACAACCTCATCCGCATCCGTGCTGGTGATGAATGGAAGACCGCCTTTAACACCCGTGACGGCCACTATGAGTACCTCGTGATGCCATTGGGTCTGTGCAACGCTCCGGCTGTGTTCCAGGAGTTCGTCAATGAGATATTTTGGGATCTCCTGTACTCCTGTGTGGTAGTATACTTGGATGACATCCTTGTCTTCTCCTCAGATCTTCCATCCCATAGGAAAACGGTCCGCCTAGTTCTTCAGCGTCTTCGGGAGAATCGTTTGTATGCCAAGATGGAGAAGTGCCTATTTGAGCAAATGTCTTTGCCATTTCTGGGCTACATTGTCTCTGACGCTGGTCTACAGATGGATCCCGAGAAACTGTCCGCCATTCTCAAATGGCCCCGCCCCGTCGGCCTCAGAGCCATCTAACGTTTCCTCGCGTTTGCCAACTACTACAGACAGTTTATTCCACACTTTTCCTCGCTCTCCAAGCCCATCTCCGCCCTTACCCATAAAGGGACCTCTTCTAACTCCTGGACGCCAGAGGCAGAGGAGGCCTTCCAGTCGTTAAAACGGGCTTTTTCCATGGCTCCTGTGTTGTCCCATCCTGAGAGCAGAAAACCTTTCGTGTTGGAGGTGGACGCATCCTCTACAGGAGCTGGGGCAGTCTTATCCCAGAAGACCGCTTCGGGTCGTCTACGCCCCTGTGGATTCTTCTCCAAAGCTTTCTCCTCATCGGAGTGCAATTACTCGATTGGCGACCGCGAGCCTTTGGCCATCAAATTGGCATTGGGGGAGTGGCGTCACCTTCTGGAGGGAGCTGTCCATCCGTTTGTTATTTACTCGGACCATAAGAACCTGTCCTACCTTCAGTCCACCCAGAGACTTAATCCTCGACAAGCCAGATGGTCCTTGTTTTTCGCTCGCATGGATTTTGAGCTTCACTTTCGCCCGGGGGACAGAAACACCAAAGCCGATGCTCTTTCCAGAGTCTTTCAACCGACGGAGGTTGGGGAGGAACCTTCCCACATCATTGAGCCCACGAAGATTATCACTGTGGCCCCGTTGACTCTGCTCTCTCCACCTCCAGGCAAGACTCTCATGCTGGAGAATGCCAAAAGCAGAGTTCTACAGTGGGGGCATTCCTCCCGATTGGCTGGTCATGCCGGAATTGGGAAGACCTTTGCTCTCATAGCTCGGTATTATTGGTGGCCAACTCTCCGCCAAGATGTGACAGACTTCGTTGCCTGCTGTTCCTCCTGTGCTAGGAATAAGACACCTCGTCGGTCTCCATTCGGCCTACTGCTTCCTTTGCCGGCGCCTACGTCTCCTTGGGAGAATATTGCCATGGACTTTATCACTGATCTGCCCCGCTCTTCAGGCTGTACGGGGATTCTAGTGGTTGTAGACCGCTTTTCCAAAATGGCACATTTCATTCCTTTGAGCGGTCTCCCTTCTGCACCCAAATTAGCCAAGATTTTCGTCCATCAGATTTTCAAGCTTCACGGCCTACCTCGACGGATCGTGTCTGATCGTGGAGTCCAGTTTACTGCTAAGTTTTGGAGGGCGCTTGGTAAACTTTTGGATATATCCCTGGATTTTTCATCAGTCTATCATCCGCAGACCAATGGGCAAGTAGAGCGATCCAACCAGACGTTGACTACATATCTTCGGCATTTCTCCAACGCCCATCAGAATGACTGGGTTGATGTGCTTCTATGGGCGGAGTTCGCCTACAACAATCATGCCGGTGAATCCTCAACCAAGTCGCCCTTTTTTGTGGTGTTCGGCAAACATCCTAATATACCTCTTCTGTTTCCCACGACCTCCGAGGTACCGGCAGCCAACTCCTTGTTCCAAGAATTCTCTAAAGTCTGGTCCGAGACCAACACGGCCCTCAAAAGGGCCAGCGAGCGAATGAAGAGTCACGCAGACAAAAGAAGATTGGATCTTCCTCCGTTTCGCATCGGGGATAAGGCCTAGCTCTCTTCCAAGTACATCCGGCTAAAATTGCCCTCTTACAAGCTGGGTCCCCGGTACATTGGCCCTTTTGAGATCCTGGGATGAGTCAATGAAGTCGCCTACAAGTTGAGGTTGCCTGCTTTGCTCCGCATCCCGAACACCTTCCATGTCTCTCTTCTGAAACCTGTGGTTCTAAATCAGTTCCATCCCGCGCCTTGCCCTGCTCCTCAGCCGGAGGGTTCTGACGACACCTTCGAGGTAAGAGATATTCTCACCATGAGGAGAGTTAGAGGGAGGACCTTTTTCCTTATTGACTGGAGAGGCTTTGGTCCTGAGGAAAGGTCCTGGGAGCCCCGGGAGAGCATCAACGCTCCCCACATTCTCAGGAGATTTTTTGCCAATCGCAGCAGGGGGCGGCTTAAGGGGGAGGGTACTGTCACGGTCCCTGTCATGGTCCTCCGCCTTCCTGCCGCGCACCTCACCGGGTCCCCCGTCACGCGCGCTCGTACTTATCGCGCGCTGCAGCCTCTTCCCTCCGGCCTTGGCATCCTCCTCTGACCAGCCCACGGCCTGTGACGTCATTGCAGGCCCTGCGCATGCGCCGTGGGTCGCGGCAGACTCATTTCTCCTGATCCTATCTCCGGCGGTGCCCTTACCCGGCAGCACCGCCGGACTAATGGGGGAACAGCGGCGTCTATATCAGGCCGCCCTCCCTTAGTGGAGGCGCCTGATCGTGGTTATGCTACAGCCTCTAGGTTTTCTGGTTCCCCCGCATTAGGCTGCCTCCTATTGATCTCTTTGTGCTTCCTTGCAGCCCTGTCTGCGCACCCGCTGTCTGACTCCAGTCCTGCCTCCCGTGTCCATGCCCGCTGTCTGACTCCAGTCCTGCCTTCCGTGTCCGTGCCTGCTGTCTGACTCCAGTCCTGCTTTCCGTGTCCGTACCTGCAGTCCTACTCCAGTCCTGTTTTCCAGTGTTAGTCCCTGCAGTCCATTCCGAGCCGCCCCTCTTGGTTCCGGCTGCCATGGCATTCGAACCCCTGGACCTGCTCCTAACGATCCCTGTATGTATAGGGGTCGGTTCCACCTGGTTGCTCGTCCGGGGTCCCCTTGGTGCCACGGTCCAGAGGGTCCACTCGGGGAAGTCCACCCTGCCTAGCTGAGCGCTAACAGTAAAACTTGTCTCTGCAGACTTCCATCTTCTCTGGTCTTCTGCAGCAAATCTCCACACGATCCCCTTAAAGATAGAAGAGTCAATATAATTGCTCTGTCCTCACTGAATGAGACAGACGTCATTGCAGCTTATACAGGCAGTTAAACCGCTATACCGGGGTCCAATAAGGAGACTGTAGGTTGAATCTGTGCTTTATTGAACGCGATGGTATATTGGCAAGGTGAACCTACAAACAAAAAACATATATACAATCAGTACTGGGTTCATCGGGGATTCATATATACAGTGGGGCAAAAAAGTATTTAGTCAGTCAGCAATAGTGCAAGTTCCACCACTTAAAAAGATGAGAGGCGTCTGTAATTTACATCATAGGTAGACCTCAACTATGGGAGACAAACTGAGAAAAAAAAATCCAGAAAATCACATTGTCTGTTTTTTTTTCATTTTATTTGCATATTATGGTGGAAAATAAGTATTTGGTCAGAAACAAAATTTCATCTCAATACTTTGTGATATTTGTTGGCAATGACAGAGGTCAAACGTTTTCTGTAAGTCTTCACAAGGTTGCCACACACTGTTGTTGGTATGTTGGCCCATTCCTCCATGCAGATCTCCTCTAGAGCAGTGATGTTTTTGGCTTTTCGCTTGGCAACACGGACTTTCAACTCCCTCCAAAGGTTTTCTATAGGGTTGAGATCTGGAGACTGGCTAGGCCACTCCAGGACCTTGAAATGCTTCTTACGAAGCCACTCCTTTGTTGCCCTGGCGGTGTGCTTTGGATCATTGTCATGTTGAAAGACCCAGTCACTTTTCATCTTCAATGCCCTTGCTGATGGAAGGAGGTTTGCACTCAAAATCTCACGATACATGGCCCCATTCATTCTTTCATGTACCCGGATCAGTCGTTCTGGCCCCTTTGCAGAGAAACAGCCCCAAAGCATGATGTTTCCACCACCATGCTTTACAGTAGGTATGGTGTTTGATGGATGCAACTCAGTATTCTTTTTCCTCCAAACACGACAAGTTGTGTTTCTACCAAACAGTTCCAGTTTGGTTTCATCAGACCATAGGACATTCTCCCAAAACTCCTCTGGATCATCCAAATGCTCTCTAGCAAACTTCAGACGGGCCCGGACATGTACAGGCTTAAGCAGTGGGACACGTCTGGCACTGCAGGATCTGAGTCCATGGTGGCGTAGTGTGTTACTTATGGTAGGCCTTGTTACATTGGTCCCAGCTCTCTGCAGTTCATTCACTAGGTCCCCCCGCGTGGTTCTGGGATTTTTGCTCACTGTTCTTGTGATCATTCTGACCCCACGGGGTGGGATTTTGCGTGGAGCACCAGATCGAGGGAGATTATCAGTGGTCTTGTATGTCTTCCATTTTCTAATTATTGCACCCACAGTTGATTTCTTCACTCCAAGCTGGTTGGCTATTGCAGATTCAGTCTTCCCAGCCTGGTGCAGGGCTACAATTTTGTTTCTGGTGTCCTTTGACAGCTCTTTGGTCTTCACCATAGTGGAGTTTGGAGTCAGACTGTTTGAGGGTGTGCACAGGTGTCTTTTTATACTGATAACAAGTTTAAACAGGTGCCATTACTACAGGTAATGAGTGGAGGAAAGAGGAGACTCTTAAAGAAGAAGTTACAGGTCTGTGAGAGCCAGAAATCTTGATTGCTTGTTTCTGACCAAATACTTATTTTCCACCATAATATGCAAATAAAATGAAAAAAAAAACAGACAATGTGATTTTCTTAATTTTTTTTTCTCAGTTTGTCTCCCATAGTTGAGGTCTACCTATGATGCTAATTACAGACGCCTCTCATCTTTTTAAGTGGTGGAACTTGCACTATTGCTGACTGACTAAATACTTTTTTGCCCCACTGTACATAATTCATCATCTGCACTAATAGCTAACCAGGGGAGAGCTAACTGAGCAGGTTGATCTGAGACAGGAATTAGATACAGGAAGCATGTTTACATACTAGCGATGCTGTCACAAGGGGAGAAGAAATATGAGATGCTTCCAGGATGCAGGCTGAGGGAAAAATGGAGAACTGGAGGGAAAATGGGGGCTGGACTAACCATAATCCTTTGCAAAGCTTACCAGGGTGCCTTGCAACCTTCCCAGAATGCATTGTGAACAGAGGGAAAATAGCAAGGCATAAGTAAAACACATAATAACACTGTAGTTATGACTCTGGTCACTAGATGGAGCTAAAAACACTGTAAACATTAGAATCTATGGAAAACTGAGCATTCTGTATATTATCAGCAAATCACTGTATATATAAACAAGCAGACAGTCAAAGATCATGAATTAAATGTCGGAGACAGAACAATAATGCTCCTGAATAAAAATATCTGCAATATACTGTCATCTCACATTATTCCCCTCCCTCCTCATACTGTCTCCTCTAACATCCCGCTGTTCACCATACTGTCTCCTCATATATTTACCCCCTCACTCTCTATACTGTCTGCTCACATATACCTGACTCCCCATACTGTGTCTGCACACATCCCATCACCCTCACTCCCCATACTGTGTCCACATACATTTTTTGCATTGCTACTCACTGTGTCCACATACAGTTACCCGTTCGCTCCCCATACTGTCTACACCCATCCCCCCAATCACCATACTGTGTCTGCACCCATCCCCCATACTGTTTCCTCATACATACTCTTCATTTTGTATCCTCAAATCTCCCCACACACATTAAATCCCCCCATCCCCACTCCAAACCCCCCATCCCCACTCCAAATCCCCCCACACACACATTAAATCCCCATCCCCGCTCCAAATCCCCCACACACATTAAATCCCCCATCCCAACTCCAAATTCCCCCACACACATTAAATCCCCCCATCCCAACTCCAAATCTCCTCACACATTAAGTACCCCACATCCCCAAGCCAAAACCCCCACATTAAATAACCCCCATCCCCACTCTAAATCCCCCCAAACATTAAATAACCCCCATCCCCTCTCCAAATCCCCCACACATTAAATAACCCCCATCCCCACTCTAAATTCCCCCACACATAAAGTACCCCCTCATTCCCACTTCAAATCCCCCCACACATTAATTAACCCCCAATCCCCACTCTAAATCGCCAACATAGACGCCAGTACAATTGCTCCTTGGGAGCCGGTGCTGCAGCTTCTCTGTGTCGGCTGTCCGCTTGACAGCCGACACAGAGAACGGCCGACTCCCAGGCTGGGGGCGGCAGAATGCAGCCACCAGGGGAGACACTGTGGACCGCCGTATTAGGCGGCCTGACTGCGCCCCCCTGCCGGCTGCCCCCCGGATAAGCCTCTGCCTTTTACCAACCACATTCTACTACTAGTATCTATCTCCTTGTTCAGACTGCAGTACCTCAAGAGGACTGGAGTCTGACCAAGGGGGATTAGAGTCAAAGAGATAGATAATAGTAGTAGAATGTGATTGGTAAGACGGGGATAACATGAAGCAAAGTTCCTGTATCCTTCTTTGAAGTCTGAACTAGGAGAGAGATAATAGCAGATTGTGTTTGGTAAAAGTGGTGATAGCATGAAGAAAAGTTCCTGTATGATTGATTGACATAGATAGATATTAAATCTCAAATTCTGAGTCTTCCAGTTATCCCAGGAGACCAGGATATGAAAGTTTTACTCTCTGCTTCTGTGACAAGGAAAAAGGAAGATACATGTCACAACAGGAAGAAACACGACAGCCTGATATGGTCGGTACGGTCATCTTTCCACCTATACAGCCTCCAGGGAAGGATACAGAAACTTTTCTTCATGTTATCCCTCTCTTATCAATCACATTCTACTACTATTATCCAGGGTGGGGCCGGAGCACTGGGACACTGGAGAATTCTCCAGCGGGCCCGGGTCCTTGATGGGCCCCCAAGCAGGACATAGAGGGGGCCCACTGGTTTCAACTGGATGTGCGTTCGAGGATGCACATTCAGTTGATATATATTGCGGTGTAGACTTTCAGTGCACCCATCACAGGTGACGTATGAAAATTACCTCTACAGGCGCACTGACATCAGCTGCCATCCTCTGATAGATTGGCGGCCATTTTTTCATGACCAAGCCGGATCTGAAGGGAGAGGAGTTATTTTTTCTTCTTTTGTGGGTGCGGCATGATGTGTGGCTAGGACCAGGGACATGGGACCAGGGACTGGGACATGGGGGCCAGGGACCAGGGACATGGGGGCCAGCGATATGGAGGCCAGGGACACGAGGGACATGGGACCAAGGACATTGGGGCCAGGGACATGTGGATCAGGGACCAGGGGCATGTGGATCAGGGACGTGGGGGTCAGGGACATGGGACAAGGGTGCCTGAGACCAGGAAAATGGGAGCCAAAGACCAGGGACATGAGAGCTGGGGACCAGGGACATGGGGACATGGGACCAGGGGCATGGGGGCCAGAAACATGGGGGGGTTGGGGAAATGGGACCAGGGAAATGTGTGCCAAAGACCAGAGACATGGGGTCGGGAACCAGGGACATGGGGGCCAGGGACAAGGGACATGGGGCCAGGGATCAGGGACATGGAGGTCAGGGACATAGGGACCAGGGACATGGGGGCCAAGAATATGGGGCCAGAGACTAGGGACATGGAGGCCAGGGACCAGGGACATGAGGGCTAGGAGCCAGGGTCATGGTGGCCAGGAATCAGGGACATGGGTGGGCCAGGGCCATGGCATCCAGGGACCAGAGACATGGAGGGACAGGGACATAGGGGCTAATGACCCAGGATATCGGGGCCGGGGACATGGAGGCCCAAGATGGGGATATTATTAATTAAAGGGACCAGCTTGAGGTACTTAATTACTATATGGAGGCCAAAATGAGGAACCTATTGTACATTATTAGCTTATGGTGGCAAGTGAACAGGCATAATTACTGTAGGGGCCAATTAGGGCACATTACTGCTGTAATATAATTTACTTTTTAGAATATTGTTTTCCATGTGGGGAACAAAAGGGAGGTCCTGTTACTGTGCAGAGCGGCAGTATGTCACCTTTTTTCTTCATCTGGCTCAGTGTATAAGTCAGGAAATAAGTCAGAAATGGGCTCTAGAAGCGATCAGTTATAGATAACGGTGTTATTTTCTACAGAAACGAGTCCTAGCTGCAAGAAGTGATGGAGGTCTGTGCCAGATGAAGAAGAAAAGTAAAAATGAAGGACATGAGCTAGAGGCATCACTGGTAAGTTAGTGTATCATCTGTAAACACACAATATACACTATACTGTATGTGGTCTGGTCATGATGTGGCGGTATTTCTCCCTTGTATGTGGAATTCTGAAATGCTGTAGATAAGCCCCCGATGTAACCTGAAAGATAAGAAAAACGAGTTATATTATACTTACCGTGGGTGTGGTCCGGTGTGGTGGGTGTCGCAGTCCGGTCCGGCGCGTCCCATCTTCTAGAGATGACGTCCTCTTTCTTACTTCTGCCACGGCTCCCGCGCAGGCGTACTTTATCTGCCCTGTTGAAGGCAGAGTAAAGTACTGCAGTGTGCAGGCGCCAGACCTCTCTGACCTTTCTCGGCGCCTGCGCACTGCAGTACTCTGCTCTGCCCTCAACAGGGCAGATAATGTACGCCTGCGCAGGAGCCGCTGCAGAAGTAAGGAGGAGGACGTCATCGCTAGAAGATGGGGGGCGCCGGACCGGACCGTGACACCCATCGGACCAGACCGGACCCCCGGGTGAGTATAATCTAACTCGTTTTTCTTATCTTTCAGGTTACATCGGGGGCTTATCTACAGCATTACAGAATACATTACAGAATGCTGTAGAAAAGCCCCTGATGGTGGTGGCCGCATCTCATAGGCCAAAAATGAGGTGACAGATTCTCTTTAACCCCTTTCCGACATCGGGTGTATATTTACGGACTCCCTGCCTTTGATGTGGGCTCCAGCGATGAGCCCACATCTTTCCAAGGACATGTGAGCTGTTTTGAACCCGGAACATCCGCAGGTGGAATCGCGATCCACACACGTCTATTAACTAGTTAAATGCCACTCTCAAACACTGACAGCAGCATTTAAATGGAGCTTCCGGTAATTGCGCCGGAAATACGCACACCAGTGATCCGCGTCACGTGATCGCGGGTCACCAGTGGGTTGACATGACAAGCAGAGATCTCCTTGAGACCTCTATGGTTCAGTGCCGGATTGCTGTGAGCGCCAGTCAGTGGTCGGCACTCATAGCAAGTGAGTAATTCTGCTATATGTAGGCAAACTGACCATTGCCTCTGTGTAGCAGTGCCGATCTGGCTATGGCAGCTTCTAGTCTCCTATGGAGGTTATTGAAGCATGCCCCTTTCGCCCCATTCAAAATAAAACAATAAAAATCAAATCAAACATATTTGGTATTGCCATGTTCAGAAACGCCCGATCTATCAATAAAAAAAAAGGATTAGCCTGATCGCTGAACGGCGCAGTGAGAAAAAAAAGTCAAAACGCCAGAATCATGTTTATTTGGTTGCCGTGACATTGCATTAAAGTGCAATAACGGGCAATCAAGGGAACGTATCTGCACAAACGTGGTATCATTAAAAACGTCAGCTCGGCTCGCAAAAAATAAGCCGTCACCCGACCCCAGATCACAAAAAATGGAGACACTACGGGTCTCGGAAAATGGCACAATTTTTTTTTTTTTTAGAAAAGTTTGGAATTTTTTTGACCACTTAGATAAGAGAGCCTAGACATGTTTGGTGTCTATGAACTCGTAATGTCCTGGAGAATCATAACGGCAGGTCAGATTTAGCATCTAGTGAACCTAGCAAAAAAGCCAAGCAAAAAACAACTGTGGGATTGCACTTTATTTTGCAATTTCACCACACTTGGATTTTTTTCACCATTTTCTAGTACACGACATGGTAAAACCAATGGTGTCGTTCAAAAGTACAACTCGTCCCGCAAGAAACAAGCCCTCACACGGCCATATGGATGGAAAAATATAAAAGTTATGGCTCTGGGAAGGAGGGGAGCGAAAAAACGAAAACGGAAAACCGAATAAAGCTCGGGGGTTAAGAGGTTAAAAATTATTATTATTATTATTTAGAAATATTAGAAATAATACATTGCATTATATAATAATAATAATAATAATAATAATAATAATAATAATAATAATAACAATAATTTGTTTGTAGTGCTACTTTACTGCCCTCTGTTGGCAAATATTAAAGTTACAGCTGTAGTACCTGCTCTTTAACTACTAGATGTCACTGTAGATCCAGAATTAGAACATTTTCTTTATTCCCATTTCTAGTGGAGACTTCTGCTTTCTTATTCTTCGCTCACAGACCCCGGACATACGATTTTTCTTTAGCATCATGTAGCTCCTCTACACAGAACCCCCCAACACACACACACACACATACACACACATACATTCCGTTTCATCTAACAAAACAGCAAATCTGCCTTTGATTTGGTTTACGTTTGTTTTTTTATTTTTTTACCGAGTTCAGCAATAAACTTGCCACATAACCCTTTTGTACCGGTCATGATGATTATCGTACATATATTTTCAAATAAGTGTTGGCTGACTTTAAGGAAATACATTTTTAACACTTTTTTTGTGTTGCCGAAATTTGTTTTAAGCATAATTTTAATTTTTTATCCTTTATTATTAACTATTTTTCTTACTATATATTGTTATCTGTATATACAGTTGTGTTCAAAAGTTTACATACCCTGTCAGAATTTTTGCTTTTTCTTGGGCTTTTTTTTCTGGTTGTTTGGCATATTAATGCACAAAAAAGGTCTATTATGAGGATTCACAAGCATGAGGACCCGTGACGTGGGTTGCGAGCTTGCTTATTTTGGCCATAATGTCGACTAATATTTTTGTATGTGTTTTTTGCACTTTATTTTTAGGGGTGCAGTTGGGCCCATTTGGCTCAGTAAACTGTGGTGTCTGTTCACATGGGATGCATTTTGGATAGCAGCTGGACAGCCTGCCTAATCTAATAGTATGGGCGTCACCATTAGGCTGTAAGACAGAGGATCTGCATCGTCTCTGTGTGAACAGCGCCGCATACAGACCTCTTTTGTGCATTAATATACCAAACAATCACCCCCTCCATAGATTGGCAGGCTGAGAGTGGTTGAATAAAAATGAAAATTTGGCAAAAAATTTGAAAATTTCCCAATTTTTCAAACTTTTAATTTTTAATGCCCTTAAATCAGAGAGTCGTATCGCACAAAATAGTTAATAAATAACATTTCCCACATGTCTGCTTTACATCAGCACAATTTTTGAAACATAATTTTTTTTGTCCGGAAGTTATAAGGGTTAAAAGTTGACCAGCGATTTGTCATTTTTACAGCAAAATTGACAAAAAACATTTTTTCAGGGACCAACTCACATTTGAAGTCACTTTGAGGGGTCTATATGCAGAAAATACCCAGAAGTGACACCATTCTAAAAACTGAACTCTTCAAGCTGATCAAAACCACATTCAAGAAGTTTATTAACCCTTCAGGTGCTTCACAGGAACTGAAGCAATGTGGAAGGAAAAAAATTAACATTTAATTTTTTTTTCCCAAAAAATTTACTTTAGACCCAAACTTTTTTTATTTTCACAATAGTAACAGAAGAAAATGGATCACAAAATCTGTTGTGAAATTTTTCCAGAGTACACCAATACCTGATATGTTGGGGAAACCTGTTTGTGCGCACGGCAGGGCTCAGAAGGGAAGGAGCGCCTTTTCACTTTTTGAATGGAATAATTAGCGGACGCCATGTCGTCGTGCGCAGGCCGTGCGCAGGCCGTCGCTGCGCTATAAAGCGCAAATGTGAAACTAGCCTTAGGCGGTTCTGCACTTCTTCCTGGGTTAGGCAGGTAATACTTAATGGGGAGTTTACATTATCACTCTGCATTTCCCCTGGCAAATCCTTTTCCTGTGTGAACACTGTTGAGAAAAAAGTATTTAAAACATTTGCTTTTCCCACATCGCTCTCTATGATTACACCCTCATTGTTCTTTAAAGGGCCGACACCATCAATTTTAATTTTTTTTACTGTTTATATAATCAAAGACGTAGCATGTTGCATTTCGGCGCGCACGTCGCACCTTCAAAAGTGCGCAGCGCACGGCAAAATCCTGCTAGCGCACGGCCAGCGCATGATCTGCGCACCCTATGCTAAAGATAGGGTGCGCAGATCGCAAGCGCCCATGTGCGCTAGAAGGTGGCGATGACCGGAAGGGGCAGGCAGGGAGCCGGCAGGGGGCGGGGCTTAGCGGCCGTGCGCATGCCGTCGCTGCGCTATAAAGCGCAAATGTGAAACTAGTCTTAGTAAGATTAAAATTGACAAGTCACCAGGCCCTGATGGCATTCACCCTTGGGTATTAAGGGTGTTAAGTAATGTGATAGACAGGCCTCTATTCCTTATATTTAAAGACCCTATAGAAACAGGGTCTGTTCCTTTGATTGGCGGCAAGCAAATGTGGTACCAATATTCAAAAAGGGGTGTAAAAGGGAACCTGGAAACTATAGGCCGGTAAGCTTAACATCGGTTGTGGGTAAAATTTTTGAAGGGTTTCTAAGGGATACCATTATAGGAATATCTCAATGTTAATAAATGTTTAACTCCATATTAACATGGATTTATGAAGGATCGCTCCTGTCAGACTAACCTGATCAGCTTCTATGAGGATGGAAGCTCTCAAATGGACCAAAGAGAATCATTGGATGTCATTTATCTCGACTTCTCTAAAGCATTTGACACTGTCCCACATAAAAGATTGGTAAGTAAGATGAGAAAGCTTGGGCTAGGGGAAAATGTGTGTAGATGGGTAGGTAGCTGGCTTAGTGATCGAAAACAGAGTGGTTATTAATGGGGCATACTCAGATTGGGCCAGGGTTACTAGTGGGGGACCACAGGGTTTTGTATTGGGCCCCCTACTATTTAATATATTTATTAATGATCCAGTGGATGGCTTACACAGTAAAATATCAGTATTTGCAGATGATACAAAACTATGTAAGGTAGTTAACACAAAGGAGGACAGTTTGCAACTACAGACAGATTTGAGTAAATTGGAGAATTGGGCTGAAAAATGACAAATGAGGTTTAACAGAGATAAGTGTAAGGTTATGCACATGGGAAGGAGAAACAGAGGCTACAATTACTTACTAAATGGGAAACTGCTGGGGAAATCAGACATGGAAAAAGACTTCGGCATCTTAGTCAATAAGAAGCTAAATTGGAGTGCCCAGTGTCAGGCAGCTGCCACCAAGGCAAAAACATAATTCTCCCTCTGTACAAATCACTCGTCAGACCACACTTGGAGTACTGTGTGCAATTTGGGACGCCGGTGTTCAAGAAAGACATTACTGAACTTGAAAGGGTTCAAAGGCGGGCTACTAAAATGATAAACGGAGTTGGTTCACTACAATACCCAGAAAGGTTATCAAAATTAGGTCTAATTACTCTAGAAAAGAGAAGACTTAGGGGAGACCTAATATATATGTACAAGTATATCAGAGGGCAATACAGAGATCTCTCCAATGAACTGTTTGTGCCAAGGACTGTGACAAGAACAAGGGGGCATTCTCTTAGTTTGGAGGAAAGACAATTTCTGCACCAGCATAGAAGAGGGTTCTTCACGGTAAGAGCAGTGAGGCTCTGGAATTCTCTTCCTGAGGAAGTGGTGATGGCCAACTCACTGAATGAATTTAAGAAAGGAATGGATGCTTTTCTTGTGAGTAACAGTATAGAAGGTTACGAATAACAGAATATTCTAGGTAGATGGATGACCCAGCTTAGGGGAAGGATTTTTGTTCCCTATGGAGAAAATTGGCTTCTACTCTGTGGGTTTTTTGCCTTCCCCAGGATCAACAATGCAGAACAGCTGCACTAAAAATAGGCTGAACTAGATGGACATAAGGTCTTCCTTCAGCCTGCAAAACTATGTTACTATGTTACAGAGAAGTTCCTTCAATGTAGAGCTTGTATGGCCCCATCCATCACTTTGGGTGTCAAATTTTTCTCAGATAATGTTTTTGATATGTGAGGCTTAATGATAGACAACAACTTTCAATGTCTGGGAGATAAATAAATACTGATGTCTACGGATACAATTTTACACAATAGAAGATGCAATAAATAGAGTTGAGCGAAACGGGTCGAAAAAATTCAAAAGTCGCCGACTTTTGGCAAAGTCGGGTTTCATGAAACGAAACCCGACCCTAGGATGAGGTCGGCAACGAGGTCGGCGACTTATGCGCCAAAGTCGCGTTTCAAAAGTTTGTTTTGCGCTCTTTTTCAGCCAATCAGGATCCACGGACACTGTGGGCAACGTGATGACCTAGGCACGGGTCACCACCATCTTTCAGAAGGGCATGCAAGTGATTGGCTTGCTTTGGTGGGCGTCACAGGGGGTATAAAAAGGCGTGCACGCCGACCGCCATCTTACTTCTGCCGATCTTAGTATAGGGAGAGGTTGCTGCTGATTCTGTAGGGAGAGCGTTAGGCAGGGAAGAAGACAAAAAAACTGCTTCTGCTGCTAGCGATTTAGCCTGCACAACACACAAGTCACTGTGTGTGCAGTGCAAGGGGAGGCTATATTGTGGTGTATCAGTGGTGTTGGTTGTTGGGCTGCCTTTTAAGGCTTCCTGACACGCTGGCATTGCTGTTTACCCACTGCTCCGCAAACTGCTTTTTTAAAAGCAATCCAATCTCCCTTATCCTCTAGTCACTTTTGTCACAGCTGTGCCATCGAGCCTGTCACATAGCGCTCAGATATCAGTGGGCCTCACACAATCCACAAGTGTCCAGTGTCCAAAAGTGTGCGCAGAGATTCAAAATCTCCATTATCCTCTCATCACTTTGGTCACAGGCAGCTGTGCCATCGAGCGTGTCACATAGCGCTCAGATATCAGTGGGCCTCACACAATCCACAAGTGTCCAGTGTCCAAAAGTGTGCGCAGAGATTCAAAATCTCCATTATCCTCTCGTCACTTTGGTCACAGGCAGCTGTGCCATCGAGCGTGTCACATAGCGCTCAGATATCAGTGGGCCTCACACAATCCACAAGTGTCCAGTGTCCAAAAGTGTGCGCAGAGATTCAAAATCTCCATTATCCTCTCGTCACTTTGGTCACAGGCAGCTGTGCCATCGAGCGTGTCACATAGCGCTCAGATATCAGTGGGCCTCACACAATCCACAAGTGTCCAGTGTCCAAAAGTGTGCGCAGAGATTCAAAATCTCCATTATCCTCTCGTCACTTTGGTCACAGGCAGCTGTGCCATCGAGCCTGTCACATAGCGCTCAGATATCAGTGGGCCTCACACAATCCACAAGTGTCCAGTGTCCAAAAGTGTGCGCAGAGATTCAAAATCTCCATTATCCTCTCGTCACTTTTGTCACAGGCAGCTGTGCCATTGAGCCTGTCACATAGCGCTCAGATATCAGTGGGCCTCACACAATCCACAAGTGTCCAGTGTCCAAAAGTGTGTGCAGAGATTCAAAATCTCCATTATCCTCTCGTCACTTTGGTCACAGCTGTGCCATCGAGCCTGTCACATAGCGCTCAGATATCAGTGGGCCTCACACAATCCACAAGTGTCCAGTGTCCAAAAGTGTGCGCAGAGATTCAAAATCTCCATTATCCTCTCGTCACTTTGGTCACAGGCAGCTGTGCCATCGAGCGTGTCACATAGCGCTCAGATATCAGTGGGCCTCACACAATCCACAAGTGTCCAGAGTCCAAAAGTGTGCGCAGAGATTCAAAATCTCCATTATCCTCTCGTCACTTTGGTCACAGGCAGCTGTGCCATCGAGCGTGTCACATAGCGCTCAGATATCAGTGTGCCTCACACAATCCACAAGTGTCCAGTGTCCAAAAGTGTGCGCAGAGATTCAAAATCTCCATTATCCTCTCGTCACTTTGGTCACAGGCAGCTGTGCCATCGAGCGTGTCACATAGCGCTCAGATATCAGTGGGCCTCACACAATCCACAAGTGTCCAGTGTCCAAAAGTGTGCGCAGAGATTCAAAATCTCCATTATCCTCTCGTCACTTTGGTCACAGGCAGCTGTGCCATCGAGCGTGTCACATAGCGCTCAGATATCAGTGGGCCTCACACAATCCACAAGTGTCCAGTGTCCAAAAGTGTGCGCAGAGATTCAAAATCTCCATTATCCTCTCGTCACTTTGGTCACAGGCAGCTGTGCCATCGAGCCTGTCACATAGCGCTCAGATATCAGTGGGCCTCACACAATCCACAAGTGTCCAGTGTCCAAAAGTGTGCGCAGAGATTCAAAATCTCCATTATCCTCTCGTCACTTTGGTCACAGGCAGCTGTGCCATCGAGCCTGTCACATAGCGCTCAGATATCAGTGGGCCTCACACAATTCAAAAGTGTCCACTGTCCACAAGTGTGTGCAGAAATTCTAAATCTCCCCTGTCCTATAGACACCTTGTACCTTGTTTTACATTACTATATATTTTGTTGGATTTTGTCTACATTTCTACCAAAAATGAGGAAGGCTGGTGGAAGACGCCGTGCAATTGGGCGGGGGTTGGCAGCTGGTAATGATGGTGTTGGTGGTGGATCTGATGGTAGTGGCAAGAGCAAAATAGGACCGAATGCAGGAGGTGCTGACCCTGCGTCATCGTCTGGCTACATAAGGCCTCGAACGCTTAGTTTTCTAGGAGTTGGCAAACCGCTTTTAAAGGCAGAGCATCAGGAAAAAGTTTTGTCTTACATTGCTGACTCAGCCTCCAGCTCTATCGCCTCCTCTTCTTCAGTTGTAAAAAGTAAAAGCACTGAGTCGTCATTGGAGGCTCATGTTCATGAACCACACCTTTCCTTGTGTCCTTCACCCCAACCAAGATTGAAGGATGACGCAGGCCATACTACTGATTACTCCATGGAGCTGTTTTCACATACCATGCCTGGATTATCAAGAGAAATGGTGAATTACCCAGGCCAAGATGAATCTGACATGGAGTGCACTGATGCACAGCCGCTGATGGATGATTCTGCTGGTACATTCACTCAGAGCACTACATTGTCCTCGCAGTGTACAGAGCCAGATTTTGACCCTGATGAGACTCAGGTGCCCCTTCCCGCACACTATACCACCATACACCGTGACGTGACGGGATGGCTTGTACATTATTTTGATCAAAATTATGTTTACTAAATACCCTTATTATTATCATTACCTTTGTGCATTATTTGCAGTATATTTTTTACTTTTTAGTTATATTTGTGTGTTTTTTGCTTTTTGTTTTCTCTGGTTAATGGTCATGTGTTAATATGCACTTACATTGTGCATACACATTAACTTACTTTTCTCAGTTCAGATTTGTTTTTTATTCATTTCATTGTGCATTCAGTGCATATATGGGTGTGACCGCCCTCTTTCTGAGCTGGGAAAGCCATCCAGTCTGGCCTAAGCTGTTACTAGTGGTTCAGTCGCTCGACCCTTATTCACATTCACGCCACTTGGCAAGTGAAAAGGTTTTAAATACTAGAGTAGGGACTGTCCCACAAGGGTTGCCGTGACGTGGCGGGATGGCTTGTACATTATTTTGATCAAAATTATGTTTACTAAATACCCTTATTATTATCATTACCTTTGTGCATTATTTGCAGTATATTTTTTACTTTTTAGTTATATTTGTGTGTTTTTTGCTTTTTGTTTTCTCTGGTTAATGGTCATGTGTTAATATGCACTTACATTGTGCATACACATTAACTTACTTTTCTCAGTTCAGATTTGTTTTTTATTCATTTCATTGTGCATTCAGTGCATATATGGGTGTGACCGCCCTCTTTCTGAGCTGGGAAAGCCATCCAGTCTGGCCTAAGCTGTTACTAGTGGTTCAGTCGCTCGACCCTTATTCACATTCACGCCACTTGGCAAGTGAAAAGGTTTTAAATACTAGAGTAGGGACTGTCCCACAAGGGTTGCCGTGACGTGGCGGGATGGCTTGTACATTATTTTGATCAAAATTATGTTTACTAAATACCCTTATTATTATCATTACCTTTGTGCATTATTTGCAGTATATTTTTTACTTTTTAGTTATATTTGTGTGTTTTTTGCTTTTTGTTTTCTCTGGTTAATGGTCATGTGTTAATATGCACTTACATTGTGCATACACATTAACTTACTTTTCTCAGTTCAGATTTGTTTTTTATTCATTTCATTGTGCATTCAGTGCATATATGGGTGTGACCGCCCTCTTTCTGAGCTGGGAAAGCCATCCAGTCTGGCCTAAGCTGTTACTAGTGGTTCAGTCGCTCGACCCTTATTCACATTCACGCCACTTGGCAAGTGAAAAGGTTTTAAATACTAGAGTAGGGACTGTCCCACAAGGGTTGCCGTGACGTGGCGGGATGGCTTGTACATTATTTTGATCAAAATTATGTTTACTAAATACCCTTATTATTATCATTACCTTTGTGCATTATTTGCAGTATATTTTTTACTTTTTAGTTATATTTGTGTGTTTTTTGCTTTTTGTTTTCTCTGGTTAATGGTCATGTGTTAATATGCACTTACATTGTGCATACACATTAACTTACTTTTCTCAGTTCAGATTTGTTTTTTATTCATTTCATTGTGCATTCAGTGCATATATGGGTGTGACCGCCCTCTTTCTGAGCTGGGAAAGCCATCCAGTCTGGCCTAAGCTGTTACTAGTGGTTCAGTCGCTCGACCCTTATTCACATTCACGCCACTTGACAAGTGAAAAGGTTTTAAATACTAGAGTAGGGACTGTCCCACAAGGGTTGCCGTGACGTGGCGGGATGGCTTGTACATTATTTTGATCAAAATTATGTTTACTAAATACCCTTATTATTATCATTACCTTTGTGCATTATTTGCAGTATATTTTTTACTTTTTAGTTATATTTGTGTGTTTTTTGCTTTTTGTTTTCACCATACACGGTGACACAGAGAAAGGTGCACATGACATAGAAGAGGAGGTGATGGATGACCCAGTTGTTGACCCAGATTGGCATCCATTGGGGGAAGAGGGTGCTGCTTCCAATAGCTCAGATGAGGAGCATCCACAGCAGACATCGACATCGCAACAGCTGTTATCTGGCAGGCCCGGAGCACTCCAAAGACAGGTTCCAAACATCAAAAGAGTTGCTGGACAGCTTGTCCAGAGGGTCAAAAGATCACAGCGTGCTAGGCCGCAAAATGTCTGCCAAAGTAGGAAGAGTGCAGTGTGGCACTTTTTTGAACAAAATCCTCATGATCAGGCCAAGGTTATCTGTAAGAAGTGCGCAAAGACCTTTAGCCGAGGGAAAAATCTGAAAAATTTGAATACCAGTTGCATGCTTAGACATTTAACCAGCATGCACTTGCAAGCGTGGACACAACACCAAACCTCAAGTGCCACATGTGCAACTGATCACAACGAAGGTAGTCAGCAACGCTAGATTGTTTCCCCCACTGTAAGCCCACCGGTTAGCACAGCAGCAAATGTTGAGGTGTCGTTGCAAGACCACAGCAGTCAGGGAATCCCACTGTTATATCAACGAAAGACTGATTCTAGGCCATCAGAAAGAACACCAACTCCATCACCATCATCAACCCTCTCTCAGTCCGCCCTGTCCACCGCTACTTCCACCATATGCAGCTCTCAAGTCCAGCTCACCCTCCCAGACACTATGAGTAGGTCAAGAAAGTACTCAGTCTCTCATCCGCGTACACTGGGTTTGAACGCCCACATTGCCAAACTAATCTCGTTTGAGATGATGCCCTTTCGGTTGGTGGAAAGCACAGCTTTCCGCGAACTCATGGCCTATGCAGTACCACGCTATGACCTACCCAGTCGCCACTTCTTCTCTCGCAAAGCCATCCCAGCCCTCCACCATCATGTGAAAGACCGCATTGTCCATGCACTCAAGCAGTCAGTGAGCGGAAAGGTGCACCTCACAACTGATGCATGGTCCAGTCGGCATGGCCAGGGCCGTTACGTGTCCATCACTGCGCACTGGGTTAATGTGGTGGATGCAGGGTCCACAGGGGACAGCGGTGGTGGGACAGTGCTGCCTAGCCCACGGTATAGGAAACAGTTGGCTGTAGGCGTTCGACCCTCCTCCTCCTCCTCCTCCTCCTCCAGAAGCGAAAGCTCGTCCACAGAGCGCAGTCGTACGAGCACTCCATCTGCAGCTGCCACTGTTGCACACGATGTGTCCCCCAATCGAGCAGCTAGTGGAAAGCGTCAGCAGGCTGTGTTGCAGATGATGTGTTTGGGCGACAGACACACCGCCGAGGTGCTGGCCGAGTACTTGAAGCGACAAACTGAGTCATGGCTGGGCAGTGTACATCTTGAGGCAGGCAAGGTAGTTAGTGATAACGGCCGTAATTTTGTGGCAGCCATAGCCCTTTCAAAACTCAGCCACATACCTTGCTTGGCTCACACCTTGAACCTGGTGGTGCAGTGCTTCCTCAAAAATTATCCGGAGTTAACAGCCCTGCTCCAGAAGGTGCGAAGACTGTGCGCGCACATCCGCCGGTCGCCTGTACACTCCGTTCGTATGCAGAAGCTGCAGCGATTGCTCCACCTTCCCAACCACCGCCTCATTATCGACATTGCAACAAGGTGGAACTCTACCCTGCACATGGTGGAGCGGCTGTGCGAGCAGAGGCAGGCCATAATGCATTTGTGGGAGGATACACGGCCAGGCACTTTGAGAGCAGACATGGAGTTGACAGGCGTGCAGTGGTCGAAGCTGAAAGACCTTTGTAAAGTCCTTCAGTGTTTTGAGGAATGCACACGACTGGTAAGCGCAGACGACGCCATCCTAAGCATGAGCATCCCACTTATGCGTCTGCTCATGTAAACTTTGACGCACCTTAAGGAGCAGGCGTCTGCAGCCAATGTTGATGAGGAGGAAGAGGAGGAGGGAATCCTTGATGACATTCAGCCATTGTCTGCTCAGGGACCTCTCCTGGACGAGGTGGAGGAAGAAGAGGAGGAGGAGGAGGATGATGGGGATGATTACTTAGGAGAGGAGGATGCATCTCGTGGGGCAAGTGAAAATGTTGGCGTGGCAAGGTCTGGTACAGGGTTTGTGCGTGACTGGAGGGATGTGGATTTGCCAGAAAGTGCTCCTCCACCCAGCACTCGCAGTGCATCATTGACACCGGGAACATTGGCCCACATGTCAGATTATGCCTTGCGGATCCTAAAAAGGGACCCCCGCATTGCCAAAATGATGAACGATGACGACTACTGGTTGGCCAGCATCCTGGATCCACGCTATAAAGGCAAATTACAAAACATCATGCCACAGTAGAACCTTGACCTAATATTGGCTAATAAACAAGCAACTCTGGTAAATCGGTTGCTTGAGGCATTCCCAGCACACAGCAGCGGTGATGGTTCTCACACGAGCCGTACGGGCTGGGGGCAGCTTGGCAGAGGTGTTCGTGATGCACACAGCAGAAGTGGCGTTGGAGACAGGGGTTTCATGACAATGTTGTGGACTGATTTTTCAAATACCGCTCACACAACTGGTAATACTGCATCGATGGAAAGTGACAGGAGACAGCAGTTGTCAACTATGGTTACAAACTACTTTTCCTCCCATATCGATGTTCTCCCACACAGGTCATTCCCCTTTGACTATTGGGCCGCTAAACTGGACACCTGGCCTGAATTGGCCCAATATGCCTTACAGGAGCTCGCTTGCCCAGCTGCAAGTGTGCTATCGGAAAGAGTCTTCAGTGCAGCTGGATCAATCCTGACAGAAAAAAGGACCCGTCTGTCAACCAAAAATGTGGATGATCTAACCTTCATTAAAATGAACCACGCATGGGTTTCCAAGGATTTTGTCCCACCTTCCCCTGATGACACATAGGGTGACAGAAAAATGGCTTGCTTTGATCCACCTCTTCCTGGTACTTCACCTATTTCGCCTTTTGCATCAGCTGAATGTCCAACATCAACATATGCCACTTTCTAAAACTCCCTAACTGTGCTGCCTCCCCCCCCATGGCCGGGGTCACCACCTACCGCACGACACCGTGCGAGTGCTGTTGCCCTGGACAGGTGGGTAGGCCGACTCTTGGGCGCGGGCACTGGCACAGGGTCCCTCATAGTGCAATCAAGTGTCTCTGACGGTGGTGGTGCACACCCGCCGTCAGACACACCGCTGTACTGAGGGGCCCAGTGCCAGTACCGACGCCCACGAGTGGGCCCCCCTTGCTTGGGCAGGGCCCCAGCATTTGCAATCTTTACCTCTCCCTGCTCCTCCGCTGTGTAATCTGGGCCGTCAAATCCATACTGTGCCTGACACCGTCTGAGCCTGCCTCCTGTGACATATATTTTGAATGTGTACGCTATCCATACATGTTATCCGGGGACACGGTACCCTTTCTAACCTTTGTGCAATCACGTGCAATCCATACTGTGCCTGACACCGTCTGAGCCTGCCTCCTGAGACATATATTTTGAATGTGTGCGCTATCCATACATGTTATCCAGGGATACGGTACCCTTTCTAACCTTTGTGCAATCACGTGCAATCCATACTGGGCCTGACACCGTCTGAGCCTGCCTCCTGAGATATATATTTTGAATGTGTACGCTATCCATACATGTTATCCGGGGATACGGTACCCTTTCTAACCTTTGTGCAATCACGTGCAATCCATACTGGGCCTAACACCGTCTGAGCCTGCCTCCTGAGACATATATTTTGAATGTGTACGCTATCCATACATGTTATCCGGGGATACGGTACCCTTTCTAACCTTTGTGCAATCACGTGCAAACCATACTGTGCCTGACACCGTCTGAGCCTGCCTCCTGAGACATATATTTTGAATGTGTACGCTATCCATACATGTTATCCAGGGATACGGTACCCTTTCTAACCTTTGTGCAATCACGTGCAATCCATACTGGGCCTGACACCGTCTGAGCCTGCCTCCTGAGACATATATTTTGAATGTGTACGCTATCCATACATGTTATCCAGGGATACGGTACCCTTTCTAACCTTTGTGCAATCACGTGCAATCCATACTGGGCCTGACACCGTCTGAGCCTGCCTCCTAAGACATATATTTTGAATGTGTACGCTATCCATACATGTTATCCGGGGATACGGTACCCTTTCTAACCTTTGTGCAATCACGTGCAATCCATACTGGGCCTAACACCGTCTGAGCCTGCCTCCTGATACATATATTTTGAATGTGTATGCTATCCATACATGTTATCCGGGGATACGGTACCCTTTCTAACCTTTGTGCAATCACGTGCAATCCATACTGGGCCTAACACCGTCTGAGCCTGCCTCCTGAGACATATATTTTGAATGTGTACGCTATCCATACATGTTATCCGGGGATACGGTACCCTTTCTAACCTTTGTGCAATCATGTGCAATCCATACTGTGCCTGACACCGTCTGAGCCTGCCTCCTGAGACATATATTTTGAATGTGTACGCTATCCATACATGTTATCCAGGGATACGGTACCCTTTCTAACCTTTGTGCAATCACGTGCAATCCATACTGGGCCTGACACCGTCTGAGCCTGCCTCCTGAGACATATATTTTGAATGTGTACGCTATCCATACATGTTATCCAGGGATACGGTACCCTTTCTAACCTTTGTGCAATGACGTGCAATCCATACTGGGCCTAACACCGTCTGAGCCTGCCTCCTGAGACATATATTTTGAATGTGTACGCTATCCATACATGTTATCTGGGGATACGGTACCCTTTCTCACCTTTGTGCAATCACGTGTAATCCATACTGGGCGTGAGAACGGCTGGCGAGCTGTTAAGCAAGCTACAGCACCTGTCCAGACAAGTACAGGGATTCCCTAGCGAGGAGACTTATTTGATTGTTTTCAATGTTGGGACAGCAATTTTTGGGGAGCACTATACTCTGGAGAATGATAGATGGGGCCCACCATACACTGGAACATTCCAAAGGTGGACATCAGACACTGGAGCAGCATTTACAGGGCCCATTATACACTAGAGCATTAGAAATGGGGCCCATTATGTTTGGAGCATTATTTGGGCCCATAAGACAGTGGAGCTTCATCCATGGGGACCAACATATACTGTAGCATTATGTGGAGCTCATCATATACTGTTTCAAACATTATATGGGACCAATGATTCTGTATGGAGAAATAGATGGGCCTCGTCATGAGATGTAAAAAGTGAGGTATTTTTCATTGTACTATACCGCTATTTATCTGCCGTATCGGAGCATGATGAGTTGTGGTATGGGTTAAAGGGGCGCTCTTTCGCCCAGGGCACATGAAAACCTGCAGCCAGCCCTCCCCCCCCACAACTTTAGCCAAATAACCCCCATTTTTCAGTGCGTAACTTGTATTATGAAGTTAATTAAGGTTGACAAGCTTAAGTAAGAAGAATTGATGCTTTTGGCATTCAAATGGGCACTGTAGGTGTGTTTCCTGTCCTCCTCTCACTGCCGACTTTTATTCCCCATTGACTTACATTGGGTTTCGTGTTTCGGGACGACCCCGACTTTTCCCTATAATCGGACGATCTTGCTCGACCCGACTTTTGGAAAAGTCGGGTTTCACGAAACGAAACGTGACCCTAAAAAACCAAAAGTCGCTCAACTCTAGCAATAAACTAAATTACAAAAGCAAAACTTGCACAATACAGAATAACTGAGCGTTGCCCAATATGTCCGCAGAGACGTACAAAGTTGATACAGTGTGTTTTGTCTATTGGAAAACCTGATGTGATAGTGTAAGGGAGAAGACCGGGCTGCGGGTACCTGCTTGCCGGGACCGAAACTGTTGAAGCTTCCTTTCCTGTATCCTGGGGGAAGGAATAGGGGACCGGACAGGCCCCATGACCCAGGAAGAGGGGGCGTGTTTAGTCAGAGAAACTGGCCGGAAGCTGAGGTAGAAAGCTCATGAAGCTGCAGAGTCCCCGCCGTCAGCGTACGAGCAGCAGGCAGGCAGCGCGCTCCTCACCTGAACCGCCGGCGCTGCGACGGACTAAAGGCAGACCCAGTGGCCTAGAGACAGTTTTGGTGCGGGCAGGCGGTGTGCAGCAGGCTGAGAGGGGTGCTCAGTCCCCAGAAAACCGGTGCTGTGCAGTCCTGCGTCCGTTAACCCCCACAGCCAACCGCGGGGACTTGAGAGAGAATGGTGCAGGGTGCCCAGTGACTACCAGAGAGCAAGGTGCCGTACGTTCCATGTCCATAAGTACAGCACACATGCCACATAAGAGGAACTGGGTACGGGACAGACACTTGCACCCTGATTTGCCAGTTGATACTTGCCGGTCTAAGTTGAACTCGGACAGCCCTGCGGCCTTAATTGACTCGGCCGCATCAACTTATGGACTAGGGGCTCAGCGGAAGGTACTGGAGACCGACCGATGCCACCAGAAGACAGATCCTCGTTGCCTACAGGACCTTCCTGGATAAGCACCGCGCCAGCCGTTGCTGGCGCTATTGACTTCCCAGCAGGAGTCAGTCTGAGGAACTTCTGACACGTTAATGTTTCACAAGAACTGCTGTTACCTGATTCATTGTTCCTGAACTCTGTATATCCTTTGCAAATTGAACCATTTATTCCCTCATTTAACTGTTTATCTCCCTGCGTGGAGTATTCCCCTCTTAAAGTTATTAACTCTTGCTCTGCCTTCTCTCTGTCACTGCATCCCTCAACCTGCTTACAATTGGTGTATTCGGCAGGATGCAGACCACAGGCATGGAAGTGACAGACCAAGCGGCTGTGGGTGCCCCAAGGGCCAGTATACCGTGGGAGGCAATATTGAGCAACCTCCCAAAGTTCACAGGGAGCAACACTTTACTGTGGGACTGGACTGAGCGGGTCAAGGGTATGTTGAGAATGCACTCTATGACTCCCGTAAATGACACTGTTCAGCTTGAAAAAAATTGGCCTGGAAATTAAGGTTAAAATTAGCTCGATCTCTAAGGGGTTAAAGACCCATACTTTCTTCAGAGATAGTTGTTGTCAGAAACATTATGTCAGCACTATTGGTGCTAAAACCTCCTTTCCCTTTCCAGTATATTATTGCCCAATGGCTTACCTGCATTGAACTTAACCCCTTAACGACCGCCGATACGCCTTTTAACGGCGGTAATTAAGGGTACATAAACCACAGCGCCGTGAATTCACGGCGCTGTGGAGTAAGTAAATAGAGCCCCCAGTGTCGGATTTTCTGCGGGGTCTCGGCTGCAGGGGGTAGCCAAGACCACAGAGAACATGAATTGGGTCGGTTTTTGCTGATCCCACTTTTGCGATCGCCGTTATTAACACTATAACGGCGACCGCAAAAAAAAAAGCCGCGATTTTGCATTTAATTTCTCTTTCCTCTGATGTGATCGCACATCAGAGGAGAGAGAAAGAGGGTCCCCGATCCCCCCTGGTACCACTCAGTGGTCCAGGGTCCCCTCCCGGTGGTGTGCCCGCCGGGAATCTGCAGGCTCCGGCTGGCAGATTCCATTCATTCAATTTGATCACTATGATAAACTATCATAGTGATCAAAATAAAAAAAAATATAGTAAATCACCCCCCCGTTTATCACCCCCTTAGTTAGGCAAACATAATGAAATAAGAACATTTTTTTTTTTCATTTTTCCATTAGGGTTAGGGTTATGGCTAGGGCTATGGTTAGGGCTAGGGTTAGGGTTAGGGCTAGGTTTAGGGTTAGGGCTAGGGTTAGGTCTAGGGCTAGGGTTAGGGCTAGGGTTAGGGCTAGGGTTAGGGTTAGGGCTAAAGCTAGGGCTAGGGTTAAGGTTAGGGCTAGGGTTAGGGCTAGGTTTAGGGTTAGGGCTAGGGTTAGGTCTAGGGCTAGGGTTAGGGCTAGGGTTAGGGCTAGGGTTAGGGTTAGGGCTAGGGTTAGGGCTAGGGTTATAATTAGGGTAGGGCGAATTAGGATTAGGGATTAGGGTTGGGATTAGGGATTAGGGTTGGGATTAGCGTTAGGGGTGAGTTGGGGTTAGGGTTGGAGTAAGAATTGAGGGGTTTCCACTATTTACCAACTTTGGGGGTCTAAAAATTGGTGGCTAAATATCACTTTTGTTGAAATAAAAAATACTTTTTATTTTCACGTCTCTGCTTTATAAACTTCTGTGAAGCACTTGGGGGTTCAAAGTGCTCACCAGTCGCCACACATCTAGATAAGCTCCTTGTGGGGGGTTTCCACTGTTTAGGTACATCAGGGGATCTGCAAATGCAACATGACACCTCCAGACCATTCCATCAAAGTCTGCATTCCAAAATGGCACTCTGTTATGAATGGGTCACCGAGGAGGAACAACAAAAAGCGAAGTCCCAGGACACCAGAGAGGTTGGTCACTATGCAGATTGCAGATCCCTGATCTTAACCACACAACTAACAGTAGCAGTGGAGCGTTCCAACGTTGTTCCTAGACGCCTCGTCACCGCCGGAGGACTACGTAAACCTAAAGCAAGAAAAGGGAAAACTAACTGCCACAGAGCAGACCCCTAAGGAAAAGACAGCCCCCACACATGTAGTGACGGTGAAGCAAGATGAAAACACAAACACAGGCAGGAAAATAGGCTGAGCAAACGATGGGGCCCGACTAACTAGAAAGGACAGGAAAGGAAAGCCACTGTCTGCAATCTGCCAAAAAACTCTACCAAAAATAATGTCCAACACGTCTGATAGCAAAATTAACCCTGAAGTCACTAGACTTCTCCCACTATATCAGCACTCTGAAATATTCTGAAACAGAGCAAAAAGAGGCCAATCTAATAAGGGACAAAAAAGCAAATTGGCAAATACAGATAAATAGGAGTGGAAGTTCAGCATAACCCCAGCAGGGGCAAGCTGACCACACAAGAAACTGAATTGACCAACAAGAGCAAGTGTGAACATTAGCAAAAAACAAACTTAACTTAAGAAGACTGGAAGAGAGCTGAAGTCCAAGACCTGAGAAGCAGACTGAATCACCAGCACTAGGATAGGACAGCTGTCTTATATCCAGTCTGATACTCCAGAGATCCAATCGTTATCCTTCTCATCAGGTATCAGATCACTACCACTTAAACTAACCTCACAACCTCCTGTCACCACCAGAGGGAGATCGGAAGGAGAACTCTTAACTGGTGGAGCAGAAAATGAGCTCATAACAGCACTCCTTCCCTTCCGAGCTCTCCCATGCACCCAAACAGTGGTTTACCCCCACATATGGGGTATCAGCGTACTCAGGACAAATTGTACAACAACTTTTGTGGTCCAATTTCTCCTGTTACCCTTAGGAAAATAACAAATAGTGGGCTAAAAAATCATTTTTGAGGAAAAAAAATGATTTTTTTATTTTCACGGCTCTGCGTTTATAAACTTCCGTGAAGCACTTGAGGGTTCAAAGTGCTCACCACATATCTAGATAAGCTCCTTCGGGGGTCTAGTTTCCAAAATGGGGTCACTTGGGGGAGTTTATACTGTTTAGGCACATCAGGGGCTCTGCAAACGCAACATGACGCCCACAGAAAATTCCATCAAAGTCTGCATTCCAAAATGGCACTCCTTCCCTTCTGAGCTCTCCCATGCACCCAAAACAGTGATTCCCCCCACATATGGGGTATCATCGTACTCAGGACAAATTGCAAAACAACTTTTGTGGTCCAATTTCTCCTGTTACCCTTGATCAAATAAAAAATAGCGGGCTAAAAAAAAATCACTTTTGAGGAAGAAAAAGATTTTTAATTTTCACGACTCTGCGTCTATAAACTTCTGTGAAGCACTTGGGGGTTCAAAGTGCTCACCACATATCTAGATAAGCTCCTTCAGGGGTCTAGTTTCCAAAATGGTGACACTTGTGCTTTTTTTTTTACTGTTTAGGCACATCAGAGGCTCTCCAAAAGCGACATGGCATCCAATCTCAATTCCAGCCAATTCTGCATTGAAAAAGTAAAACGGTACTCCTACCCTTCTGAGCTCTGCCGTGTGCCCAAACAGTGGTTTACCCCCACATATTGGGTATCAGCGTACTCAGGACAAATCGCACAACAACTGTGGGGGTATGATTTCTCCAGTTACCCTTGTAGAAATAAAAATTTGGGGGCGAAAATATCACTTTTGTGGAAAAAAAAGATTTTTTATTTTCACGGCTCTACGTTATAAACTTCTGTGAAGCACTTGAAGGTTCAAAGTGCTCACCACACATCTAGATAAGTTCCTTAAGGGTTCTAGTTTCCAAAAAGGAGTCACTTGTTGGGGGTTTCCACTGTTTAGGAACATTAGGGGCTCTCCGAACACAACATGGCATCCGATCTCAATTGCAGCCAATTCTGCGTTGAAAAAGTCAAACGGCGCTCCTTCCCTTGTGAGCTCTGCTGTGCGCTGATAAAGTAGTTTATCCCCACATATGGGGTATTGGTGTATTCAGGACAAATTGCACAACAAATTTTGTGCTTTATTTTCTCTTTTACCACTTGTGAAAATAAAAAAAATTGGTTCTGAAGTAAAAGTTAAATGTTAATTTTTTCCTTCCACATTGCTTTAGTTCCTGTGAAGCATGTAAAGGGTTAATAAACTTCTTGAATGTGGTTTTGAGCACCTTGAGGGGTCTAGTTTTTAGAATGGTGTCACTTTTGGGTATTTTCTGTCATGTACACCCCTCAAAATGACTTTAAATATGATGTGGTCCCTAAAAAAATGGTTTTGTAAATTTTGTTGTAAAAATGAGAAATCGCTGGTCAACTTTTAACCCTTATAACTTCCTAACAAAAAAAAATTTTGTTTCCAAAATTGTGCTTATGCAAAGTAGACATGTGGAAAATGTTATTTATTAAGAAATTTATGTGACACATCTCTCTGATTTAAGGGCATAAAAATTTTAAGTTTTAAAATTGCAAAATTTTCAAAATTTTCGCCATATTTCCATTTTTTCATAAATAAACACAAGACATATCGAAGAAATTTTACCACTAACATGAAGTACAATATGTCACGAAAAAACAATCTCAGAATCAGTGGGATCCGTTAAAGCGTTCCAGAGTTATAACCTCATAAAGTGACAGTGGTCAGAATTGTAAAAATTGGCCTGGTCAATTAGCTGTAAAATGGCTCTTCCTGTAGAGAGACAAAGACACACCTCAATTTCCTGTAATGAGTCAAAGATCCTGCCCTACTTCCTATATTGAGATAAAGACCCACTCCTTTTTCTGTTGTGAGAAAGACAACTCCCCACTTCCTGTAGAAGGAGAAATACAACTCCCCATTTCCTGTAGAGAGAGAAAGACAAACCCCACTTCCTGTAGAGAGGCAAAGACAAACCCCACTTCCTGTAGAGAGGCAAAGATAAAGCCCCACTTCCTGTAGAGAGGCAAAGACAAACCCCACTTCCTGTAGAGAGGCAAAGACAAACCCCACTTCCTGTAGAGAAACAAAGACAAACTCCCACTTCCTGTAGAGAGAGAAAGACAAACTCCCACTTCCTGTAGAAAGGCAAAGACAAACCCCACTTCCTTTAGAGAGAAAGAGAAACCCCCACTTCCTGTAGAGAAACAAAGACAAACCCCCACTTCCTGTAGAAAAACAAAGACAAACCCCCACTTCCTGTAGAGAAACAAAGACAAACCCCCACTTCTTGTAGAGAAAGACAAACCCCCACTTCCTGTAGAGAGACAAAGGCCCACCCCACCTCCTATAGAAAGAGAAAGTCCTGCCCCCACTTCCTGTCACCTGTCTCTGTGTCTCTGCTGCTAGTGATGGATTATATATGTGAACAGCAAGTTGGATAGAAGGGCGACACCTAGTGGCCTGCACTTTGGAGTAATTTCTTCATCTGAAAACATATTTTTGGTTGATCAACATAAAACAAAAGCTTAGTAAAAATGTATTAGTATCACAAGGAGAATCAGATTCCTTAGGCTAAAATTCAGACTAGAATATTAATCAGCTACAGTATCTGCTTCTTTTTGATTTTTGATTTGATGAATCATGTTGTGCGGAGGAACACGCTCTCTTCTTTCTCATAATGTCCACACAGAGGTAGTCATACAGTTTAAGAAATTTCAGCATAGTTACAGACAAGCAGACAAGATAAAGATAAAGGGTGTGTGCATTCAGCAGAAAAAGGTGCAATGACCATCAATAATCTAGTCTCACAATAAATCGAGCTTTACTTCAAGTAAACTATGCAGTCAGTCGGCCAAAGGTAGAAGACAAATACTTAAAGACAATTGAATGTAAATAAGAAAAACACCCAAGCAATAATGTTTTGTTTGCTTTTCATCTTTGCCAGTAAGAGCAATATTTTTTTTTTTCATTTCTATAACTGTACGAGAGCTGTTTTTTGTCGGACAAGTGGTATTTTTTCATGGCACCATTGGCATACCAATGACTTACTGATCAATTTTATTAACCTTTTCTGAGGAAGAATAAAAACAAAGCAATTCCTCCCATTTTAATTATTTTTTTAAATTATTATTTCTAGTTGCTACTTGTTGGTATGACAATGGAGACATCAAATAAATATAGTTTATTTTATTTACATTTTAGTAACTAAAACATATTTTATGAACACGTTAGTTTTGAGTAACTGCATTACAAAAGGCATAATTTTTGTTTTTTTCAACGTAGTAATTTGTGGGTTTGTTTTTCTGTGGGAGGGGTTGAAGTTTCTGTTTGTACTATTTTTGAGTAAATAGCGTTTATTATATTTTATAATTTTTTTGGGGGGAAGAAAGGAAAAAAAACATCAATTTTGCATTTTTTAATCCTGTGTTTCCTGCAGTAAAAATAATAAGTTAACTTTAATATTTTAGTTGTTGTGATTGTAGTGGCACTGTTGTTACTATTATAGCAAACTTTTGTAATTGACTTAAATTTTAGCTTATTTTTATTAAATAGATCTTCTAGAGCTGATCCGTGTCAGAATAGATGCATAATCCTCATATTAAGTGAGAATTTTATGAGTCCAGCTATAAAATGAAATAGCTCAAGAGACCAGATGCATTCAGTCTTAATTCACCCAGACTGACTGACAGTTGCAGCTTGTACTGATCAGTGTAAGATCTCAGCAGGGAGGAAGGACAGTGAGGAGCTTTTAATAATGTTAGGTAGTTTGAAATTTAGCAGCTGAAGGTACAATGGGGAGTTGAAAATAATGCTTGGTAGGTGGAGGTTCAGCAGCAGGAGAAAGGCGGTACACTGAGGAGTTGTCAATCATGCTTCGTAGGTGAAGGTTCAGCAGCAGCAGAAAGGAGGTGGAGCGCCCCTAGGGCTGTGAGTTACTCAGTACCGGGTCGGTACTTAAAGGGGAAGTGTCACAGTAGCGGGGACCCAGTCCGTGGCCCTGAGTGTCCATGTAAAATAAGAACTGATGAGGACTAAAGTCTATGTGTAGATAAGTTTGTGATGCCACCTGTGCTTGCTGGTCAGAGGTGACCAGTGCTGCAGTACAGATCCTCTGGGAGTGATGGTGTGATGCAGTAGAGTTGGAATAGCTCTCCACAGGCGAGGTTTTGGTCCCAAGGCAGTGTGATAGAAAATATGTTGTATTTGGTGGTGGTAGATGGAGCAGAGTTGGGTAGGTGACACAGGAAGAATTAGAGGACACAGCTGGGTGCAGTTCCAAAGCTTTACTCACAGTTCACTTGCATGCACGTGCCCACTTGGTGCTGCGTCCTCCAGGTGAGGGGTCCAGCAAACTCCCAGGTAGATGGAGAACATCTTTCCAGGACTCCCTTCAGTGTGTACCTTTCCTGGCCGTCTCCCTGTGCTAATTTCCTCCCTCCTGTCCAGCACCTTCACAAGCAGTGTCCCAAGCCAGCAGACTCGGATCTTGTCAGGAATAACCTCTAGGTCCCTGGATCCTATGTGTCTGCCTCTTCAGCGAATAATTGTGGATTTGGCTGCAGCACTTGCAATGCTCATAGCCTCTGGTTGATTTAGCTGAGTCCGTTGTTCACTCCACTAGTTTTAGGGCCAGACCCTATACTGTGACCTGATCCCTCCACCCAACGTTAGCAGGCGTGGAACGAGCCCCACGGACAGTATGGTCACTAGGGTGACCGCAAAAAATCGATGTCGGAATTTTGTCCGTCTGGACCCCACAAAACGATTCCCCTTTCCAGATATTGAGATAGCCAAAATTTGAGCTCGATCAAACGACGTTAACCCGTGCCGCTCGTCGCTCAAAGTTTGAAAAAATCCAAATTGAGGTTTTTTAAGATTTAGGTATTTTGCATAGTCTGTTAGACTATAAAGAATGTGACAACAACATTGCAGAAATAGCCCTGACCAAATTTTCGAACCATTTGTGGTATTTGAATGCAGAGTTGGTGGGATTATCGTTTTTTGATCCCACCATTACAGACAATGAAAAGTTGTTAATGGCTAATAAATTGCTCAGTAGCACAGATGAACCATCAGAGCACGCTAGGGTTGTAAAGCCAAAAGTTAGGAAAGAAAAATTAAGAGGTAGGAAGTAACCGACTTTAACGACCTTCTGACAAAAGATGAAGAACAAAAGCAATATGTCCTGCAAGTTGTAAGCAAATGCTGAGCATTATATTCTGACGTTTCAAAAACTACTTTAACAAAAGCTCTAGAATAGATTAGATAACTATGTAAAATTATCAACTCATGTAGGTTAGCGTGCTCTGATGGTTCATCTGTGCTACTGAGCAATTTATTAGCCATTAACAACTTTTCATTGTCTGTAATGGTGGGATCAAAAAACGATAATCCCACCAACTCTGCATTCAAATACCAAAAATGGTTCGAAAATTTGGTCAGGGCTATTTCTGCAATAGTCTAACAGACTATGCAAAATACCTAAATCTTAAAAAACCTCAATTTGGATTTTTTCAAACTTTGAGCGACGAGCGGCACGGGTTAACGTCGTTTGATCGAGCTCAAATTTTGGCTATCTCAATATCTGGAAAGGGGAATCGTTTTGTGGGGTCCAGACGGACAAGATTCCAACATTTTTTCCCCTCCATATGAGATCCGGTCACCCTAATGGTCACTGCCCGTGCCTATAGGATCCCTTCCCTCTTCAGGGAGCTTCCTTCTGTCTCTTGCCTTCCAAGCAGCTCCTCCTGACCAGGAGCTACTTCAAACATGTCCTTCCACTTCCTCTCCTCAGGGCGGACTCTGACTAAATTCTCCCTCTCTCATCCCACTAGCTCCACCCACCTCCCAACACTCTTTACCACCCAGGCAGGGTTGAGATCATCCTCCCGTAGGGTACATCCAGATACCCTGCTGCTATAGGGTATGTGTTGGGTGCAGGTGTTAGAATCCTGTTAGGGGCCTCCACCTTACCTGGGGAGTATCTCTGTGGTGACTGGACTCCACTGGGGTGCCACATTCCCCAACCTCCCGCCCCCCCCGTTAAACGCAGCACATCCGAGGGCTGAAAGAGTAAACAGATGTTACAGGAAACATACAAAATTTTCTGGAATGCATTTCAATAAGTACAAAAGTCAAACGCAACTTCCCTTTATGGGAGGCACTTTTTCTTTAACGTTACATAACAGTCACTACAGTCAAATATAAAGCTACTTCCTACAAAATTATCAATAATACCCTCTATAAAACATTGACATTAACTTCAATAACCAGCAGCATCATTTTTACTAAACACTCCCTTTAAGACATTCTTGATGCTACCCTAGCACATACGCTCAATAAGCTTTCCTAATTATATACTATAAAGCATTCTTACTCTAAAACATTCACTAGAAGCTGCCTTCAAGTCCTGAAAAATACTATTACTATTTTACACTCAAATATCAATAAACATTCCATACTATACTATAAAACATTCTGTACATTAGATGCAATATAGCAGTGCAAGTGCAGTAAAACTTTTTATTAAGTACAATCAAACTTTTATCAAAACAAGTTAGTTCTTAAGTGCAATCCCCATCCGGGGTGTTCTTCTTACCATATTTTTCGCTTTATAAGTCGCACCCCCTTATTTGGTGAAGAAAAAGAGAAAAAAATGTTTTCTATGTTAAATGGAGGTGTGTCTTATAATGCCAGTGTCCGTCTTTCAAATCATATTCCGTATATGTCCCTCATCTTGGTATCTATATAACCCCCATCCTGGCACATTGCCCCCCTTGTGCTGGTACATAGCCCCCCCCATAACATCCTGGATATGGCCCCTCGGTCACTATATGCCCCTTTGCTGGCACTCACATGGCCCCCCTCTCTCTATATGCCCCCCTGCTGGCATGCACATGGCCCCCCTCTCTCTATATGCCCCCCTGCTGGCATTCACATGGCCCCCCTCTTTCTATATGCCTCCCTGCTGGTACGCACATGGCCCTATATTCCCCCCTGCTGGCATTCAGACGGCCCCCCATCCCTATATTCCCCCCTGCTGGCACACATTGTCCCTCTGTCCCTATATTCCCCCCTGCTGGCACACATTGTCCCTCTGTCCCTATATTCCCCCCTGCTGGCACACATTGTCCCTCCATCCATATATTCCCCCCTGCTGGCACACATTGTCCCCCTGTCCATATATTCCCCCCTGCTGGCACACATGGCCCCCCATTCATATATTCCCCCCTGCTGTCACACATGACCCCCGTCCCTATATTTCCCCCCTGCTGGCAAGCACATGATAAAATAATAAACAGTTAACTCACATTCTGATGATGGCTCCTGCTCCCAGGTACCCCTGGGCTTTCCTGTGTCTGCTGACATCTTCCTCCTGCGAGGGCATGCACAGCTGCTGCTCATTCAGGCAGCTCATTGTAGCTACAGGACCTTCCATGATGTGACCAATAGGACCTGTGGTCATGTGACTCGCAGTGCCCACTGGGAGTCACGTGACCGCAGATCCTATTGGTCACATCATGGAAGGTCCTGAAGCGATGAACTGCCTGGATGAGCAGCTGCTGCTGCGTGCCCTGCAGGCACATGTAATATGCACCGCCCCCTGTCTACCAACTCGGCGCTGCTTCAGCACCGAGGTGATGGACAGCAGGTGCAGTGAATATTACATGAGCCTAATGAGCGGGAGCACAGGACCTCCCGCTGTCTCTGCAGCCTGCAGCCAGGCCACCCCAACCCCCTGACACCGCTCCAGAACCGTCCCCCCACACTCTATAGTACAGCAGCACACAGATTCGCATTATAAGACGCACCCCCCACTTTCCACAAAAATTTTGGGGAACAAAAGTGCATTTTATAATCCAGAAAAAACCGGTATGTCCTAAGTACAATATGGAGGACCCATTCCAAACCTCCAACATAGGCCTTGGGCGGGCTGCAAGGCATGGCTGGTCTCCTTCTAGGACCACATTTTCAGCCATGCCAAATGGGTTTTTGTTCTGTGATTAAGGCAAAGACTAACAAACCTTCACTTCTAAAGGTTACATGTAAAACCAAGAAGAAGCACCTTAAGGCTAAGTGCCCACTTTGCGGAAATGCTGCAGAATTTTCTGCAGCATTTCCGCAACTCCCTGCCGTGGGTAAAACACATGTGGAATTTACATGCATTTTCCCACAAAACACAAGTGTTTTGCAAGCGTTTTTAGCTTGCAGAATGCTAGCGCTTTCCAAGCTATTTGAAGCATCGCTTGGAAAGTGATTGACAGGTCGGTCACACACAAGCACAGCGCTTGACAAGTGTGACCAACTTTTTACTATTGATGCTGCCTATGCAGCATCAATAGTAAAAGATAGAATGTTAAAAGTAATAAAAAAATAAAAAATAGGGATATACTCACCTTCTGTCGGCCCTCAGAGTTCTCCCGCTTCTCAGCAACGCTGCCGGCAAGCTCCTTTCCCAGGGATGCATTGCGAGCATCACCTCAGATGATGTAGTGGTCACGCGACCGTGACGTCATCTGGGGTGATTTGTGCAATGCATCCCTGGAAAAGGAAGATGCTGGTCGCGCCGCGTGGACCGCTGATGACTCCGGGGGCCAACAGAGGGTAAGTATATCCCGATTTTTTAATTTTATTTCTATTTTTTACAGGGATATCGTACCCAGGGCATGGAGGTGAGTCTACTTTCCTCCAGAACCTGGGTACCATCCACACATGAAGCGCTCACTTTATGCATGGTGGGCATAGCCACATGCGTAAAGTGAGCGTTTCAATGCAATCCTATGGCGACAGAATCACCACGATTCTGCAGAATTAATGGACATGCGGCGGATTTTACCGCTATACGATTCCACAGTGGTAAAATCCGCAGCATGGGCACAGCAATTTCGAACTGCAATAGGATTCCATGGGATGCGTTTCATTAGCATTTTTTAAGCGTTTCCGCTGTGGCGGAAACGCATAAAAAACGCAATGTGGGAACACAGCATAAGAAGTGCTAAACTATTTACAAAGTTTTTCAACCATTCAGTGTTCATGATCACATAGTCCTAGTAACTTAGAAAACTTGTGCAAAACTTTTTGGAAAAACCCTACCGGGTTCTAGCAGCCCACCCCTGGGATCTACCATCTGGTCCCAAGCGACATTTACCATCACCTGGCCGGATTTAGGGGTTGGCGGTGGTCCAAAGGGCCCTAGTAGGGCATCCAATTTGCCAGGGGCAGCACCCGTACCTGCTCCTCCAGTGCTGGTGTCATCCGTCGCAGGTTCTGGCGTAGGGGGTACCGATGGCTTTCTCCAATACTGTCTGCTTCCACAGGAAGCGGTGCTTGTTGGGTCCAGGTGTTAGAATCCTGTTATGTGCCTCCACCTTACCTGTGGAGTGGGGCACCACACCTCTGGGTGAGGTGCAGTGTCTCTGTGGCGACTGGACTCCCCAGGGGCGCCACAGAGGTACACTGAGGAGCTGTCAATCATGCATGGTAGGTGGAGGTCCAGCAGCAGCAGAAAGGAGGTACACTGAGGAGTTGATAATCATGCATGGTAGGTGAAGGTTCAACAGAAGCAGCAGAAAAGAGGTACACTGAGGAGTTTTCAATCATGCTTGGTAGGTGGAGGGTCAACAGAAGCAGCAGAAAGGAGGTACACTGAGGAATTGTCAATCATACTTGGTAGGTGGTGGTTCAGCACCAGCAGCAGAAAGGAGATACACTGAGGAGATGTCAAACATGCTTGGTAGGTGGAGGTTCAGCAGCAGAAAGGAGGCACACTGAGGAGTTGTCAATCAGGCTAGGTTAATGGAGATTTAGTAGCAGGAAAGATGGATACTGAGGATTTGTGCATTATACTAGGTATAGGTGGATGGGTGGAGAATAAAAAGAAGCAGGTATAATAATCACTGAGAAGCTGTCAATCAGAATAGATTTTAAACTTTAAAACATTTTAAACAGCCATTTTGAAATTAATATTCACTGTGAGTACACCAGCATCATTGGGTCTAATGTTTTATTTCTGTAGACAGAGTGTATTGTTGAATCTTGTGATACATCTAGAAACAAAGTACGGTACTTTAAATGATTGTAGGGACACCATTTATCAAGTCAGCCAAATAAAAAATAAAGAAGTCAACTATATATGAGATGATAAGCAGTAAAAAGAGTAAAGGATGCACAACCACTGCCTGGATATACAAGGAACATTCACATGTGATGAGCTGCTCACCCTCAGTCCTGTATACGTCATACTGAGGATTAAGATGATGATATTATCATATGCACCCTCCATACAAACACCCAGATCTTGCATATTTCAAGGAGGATACAGAAATGAAGGCGAAAGCTGAAGAAGCAGCAGAGTGCATTCATCTGTAGGAAAGGAGACTTACGTGTGAATGATGGGATCGGATAAGGAAATAATCTGCCCCATCTGTCATCTCCACAAAATGATAATATCTATAATTATATATATATAAATAATCAGTCATTGTAAATATTCTCCTTTATGAATGAAGAGAGACTGTAAGACTACAACCAGAAATCACCGCTCAGAGAGAATTCTTTGTTTTGTATGAGTTCGGTCTGTATACTTCTACATACTGTCTGTTCTGTGTACTTCTATAGTATATGTGTTCTGTGTACTTCTATACAGTGGCTTGTGGAAGTATTCACCCCCTTGGCTTTTTACCTATTTTGTTATAACACAACCTGTGTTGAAATATTTTTGTAATCCGATTTGTATGTGATGCGTCAGCACTAAATAGTCTAAGATAGTGATGTGAAAAAAACAGGCATAAATCGCATTTCTAGGATTACATAACTAAAAATTGGCATGTGCCTATGTATTCACCCCTTTTGCTATGAAGCCCCTAAAAATGTATTAAAAAAAAAAAGTGGTCTCCATCATGAAAACTTCTTGATATAAAATCACAATTTTTATTTGAAAAACATTAAAACTGGTAAGTTTAAAGGTACATGGTAGATATGGGGTCCCTGGTGGTCCAACTGACGCATTTCGACCATTCAGGTCTTACTCATGGTATGAAAGCAATCCCACATCTCAAAAGTTAAACACAAAATGTATGGTGCAAGCGGTTACTTTCATAAGTCCCATGCTTAGTGACAGGACATCTCCCTGTGTGCAATCTAAGGGTCATGGCTGTCAGTATATGCGCTTTATCTTTTCTGAAAGGCCACAGACCCTGCAACACCATTAACAAGAGGCACCACTAACCAAACACCATGAAGACCAAGGAGATCTCCAAACAAGTCAGGGACAAAGTTGTAGAGAAGTACAAGTAAGGGTTGGGTTATAATAAAATATCCCACTCTGTGATGATTCCCCAGAGCACCATCAAATCCATTATCATCAAATGGAAAGAACATGGCACCACAACAAACCTGCCGAGAGAGCGCCCACCAAAACTCCCAGCCCTGGCAAGTAGGGCAATAATCAGGGAGGCAGCACAGGGACCAAAGGTAACCCCAAAGTGGCTGCAGAGTTCCCAAGTAGAGACTGGAATATCTGTCTATTTGACCACAATAAGTCATACACTCCATAAAGGTCGCCTTTATGGAAGAGTGGGCAGAAAAAAAGCTTTTGTTAGACAGAAAAATTGTAAGGCTCATTTTGACATTGCCAAAAGACTTGTAGGAGACTCCCCAAATATATGGAAGAAGTTGCTGTGGTCAGATGAGACCCAGATTTAACTTTTTGGCCACCAAGGTAAATACTGTGTCTGGCGCCAAACCAACACAGCTCATCACCCCAAAACACCATCCCCACAGTGAAACATGGTGGTCGCAGTATCATGTTGCTTGGATGTTTTTCAGCAGCAGGGACAGGGATAATGGTCAGAGTTGAGAATACGATGGATGGTGCGAAATACAGGGATATTCAGAAGCAAAACCTGTTTCAGTCTTTCAGTGAATTGTGATTGGGACGGAGGTTCACCTGCCAACAAGATAATGACCCAAAGCAGACTGCTAAGGCCTGTTTCACACTTCCGTTTTTGTGTCCGCCAAACGGATCCGTTTCCGTTTTTTTGACGGAAACTGATGCAAACGGATCCGTTTTTAAAAAAACGGATCCGTTTTTTTGACGGATCCGCGGTAACCACTAATGGAAGTCTATGGGACAAAAAAAACGGATCCTGCAAAAAAATGGCGGATCCGTTTTTTTACGGAAACCAACGGATTTTGACGGATTTGAAAAAACGGAAGTGTGAAACAGGCCTAAAGCAACACTCGCGCAGTTTAAAGGGAAACATGTAAATGTTTTGGAGTGGCCTAGTGAAAGCCCAGACCTTAATCCAATTGAGAATCTGAAGATTGCTGTTCACCAGAGAAAACCATCTAATTGAAGGAGCAGGAGCAGTTTTGCATTGGGGAATGGGCACAAATTCCAGTTCAAAGATGTCGAAAGTTCACACACTTATCAAAAGTGACTTGCAGCTGTAATTACTGCAAGAGGAGGCTCTTCAAGGTACTGACTATAGTGGAGGGGGAATAGTTATGCAAACTGAAGTTTTCAGTTATTTTGTCATATTTGTTGTTTGCTTCCCAATAAAAAGAAAATCAAATGTTCACATTTGTAGGCATGTTTGTTACATGAACTGATGCAAACCCTAAAAAAAACCCAGCGAAATTCCAGGATTTAAGGTAGCAAAACACAAAAAATGCCAAGGAGGTGAATACTTTTGCAAGTCACTGTATATGTTCTATGTATTTCTATATGTGTTCCATGTACATCTATGCGATTTCTGTGTACTGTTTTATGTGTTCTGTGTACTTGCTTCGCTGGTAGTTTAGAAAGCCTCAGCTCCCTCTTCTGTAGCTAGTACTGTCACTCAATATTTCACTGGGGAGGCTAAAGGGGTGAAGTTTTTCCTTAAAGAGATGGCAAAACTAATGTAGGTACACTTATAGGGCATGCAATACTTCCTCGGCTGCATATTTTATTTCCCAGGGACCAGTGCATGGCCTATAAATCTCCCTACACCAAGTTGATGTTCTCTCTCCTACTCTTCATTGAAGATCCCTCACTCCGTCAACTAGTCTCCTACTTTGCACTAATTAGGGGCAAAAATTCTGGAACAGCTGAATGTGAATGGAGCTTCTGATTTGGTTATATTCTAAATAACGTGACAGGGGCTCAATACAATGCCCTCACTGGAGTTGTACATAAGCATCCACTAGGGGGCGACAATACACAACCATCTAATCCTACACTGATCTCTAGGATCGATGCAGTAAAGAGAGGATGACACTGCTGTAAAGTATGATCAACAACCGCACTTTTTGAGCGATCCTGCAAAGCAACTTGAGGACATTGTGCAGTCGACATCTACATACACAAATACCTTGTAAACCTGATTGAAGTTTAGCTAAAACGTACATTATTGCTCAATTTATTGAAATATAGAAACTTAGCTATGGATTACTCTTCAGCATCTGTGCCTAGAAATGTACCACGGATTCAGGTAATCTGTCTATTCTTCTGAGAATAACGGCGGTCTTATTGTAGAGCGGTGCGCTCTCTAATTTATTAACAGTTCACTTTACTGTGCAATTTTCACCTTGTTTAGGTCCTATTACAGCGAATTGTATCTGTTTACCTCCAGTGTCGCTCGACAATGACAGAGCGCCCTCGGGGAGAGAAAGGAGTGTCGAAGACAAGAAAAAATCTGAGAATTCAGGAAAGTCAGCTGTATATAATGAGAAGGACAAGCTTCATTTCACGCAGCTGGAAATGTTCTTCATTAGGCTGATTGCATTTAGGAGATTAGGCTAATGAACAGGAGATCTGGATAGTGGATAAAAGGAACAATACATAATTATCGTCACAGATAAGTCAACGATGACGATAGGGATGGAGATGCGAGGAGTGTAGTGCCTGTTGGCGGGTAAAGGAACTTCTCATTTTTATTTCTTTTTTTAATGGCCTAGATCTCGATCTATGTAGACTTGATGGATGTACGATCTGGAAGCAGATCCATCTGGTTCAAGCCTAGAGAGGTCCACCAGGGTCTTCTTCGCCTTTAACTTGATTTTATTAAACCATTTAGTTGCTGGATTTCCTCTTTGCCTTGTTCTTTCTATTCTTCTGACCATGATGTTCTTCTCTAGTGATTGCGCACTTCTTCTGATGTGTTCAAAAGAGACAAGTCCTAGCTTGGTGATCATTGCTTCGAGTGACATGTCTGGCTTGATTTGTTCCAAAATTGGTTTGTTTGGTCTTCATCCAGCATCACATTACAAAATTAGGAAGGAGTCAATTCTACTTCTGCATTGATTGTTTATCATCCAGGTTTCACAGAATGCCCCAACAGTTCCAAAAGAAAGCTCATGCTTCACTCTACCTGATCAGAGATAGAACAGGTCAGCTGTCCTCTTCACCCCGGTTTCCTATGGATCTGTGTAGTCACTACAGCATACGAAAAGAATCCTCTGAGCCCAAGACCAGAAACAAAGCTGAACGTGGGAACCAGAATGTTATCCATAAATACTGTAAGCTACCAAAAAATGTATTATTCTACTAGTGATGTATGAATTTCCCGAAATGTTTTCATTTTTTTATTTGGCCAAAATATTCTATTTCATGAATTAAAAGTAATCCAATACCTTCGAATGCCCTGTAAAGATGTACATGACATCCCAAAGTCTCCCAAGACTATCTAACCAGCATCACTAAATTGTCATTGGCTGAACTAGAATAAACGGTGGTTTGGTGTTTCAATGCTACTAGACGTGGAAAGTACAGCAATATTGGGTATGGAGAAAACAGACAATGGACAGGTTCAAAAAATGAGTGTAGCCCGAGTGTAGACTAAAAGAGCGAATTGCAGCCCTGACAGCAGCAACTCTCAGCCTAAAAGTGCATATACATAGAAAGATTATCGTGAATGAGTGTTCTTAGAGATCTTTCAGTGTAAGCAGGCTACCAATCACCCGATGAATGAGCAAAAGGCTTGTTTGTTGGGTGAAATTATTTTTAGGCTTGCTTAAAAATTATCATTCCTGGCAGCACATTGACCTGTGTAAATAGGACTGACGCTGCCGATAACAAGGACACCCTATATTCACTGAACAATCGCCTACAGAACATTCAGTGTAGAGCATTAGCAGCGGTCTGGATGTGTAAACAGGGTATTAAACGACCGCCGATCATTAAAGGGGTTGTCCAGGCTTTTCACATAATCTCAGTACATATCTGGGCTGCAGAATTATGACAATAAGTAATTTACTTTCTGTCACTAGTTTGCACGGTTTTCTAGATATTCTGAACATCCAAGGGGGGGTGTTATGGCATTGAAATGAGAACTGGTCGTAACCTCCTACTCTACTCCAAACATGCCCTCTATAGCAACAATCCCACCCTCCATAGCTACAGGCCCTCCCCGTCCACATGAAGAAGCCCTCATCACACAGTAACAAATCCCCCCCCTCTAGCAGCCTCACTGCAGAGAGCAGCTGCTCCTCCCCCAGACACACGCTGAACAGTGATCTATGGAAAGTGAAACTAGTGAGGAGGGAAAATCGTCCTGTATTCTGGGCCACTCCATGATTACAATACATAACTCACTAATTATCAGTGATTCCTTCCCTCTCTGTCCCAGGCTGCTGGCAGCATTGAGAACAGACTGTGTGATGGCCAGTGATGGGGGTCTGCAGCTTCTAATCTGCACAAGGGATGGCAGTCACTGATGTAATCTGTTGTGTGACAAAGCCTCTGCTGTGTGAATGAGACAGCTCTGTGTCACTGATGTCTTCACACAGCAGCAGATTTGGTGCAGTATATGTGTGAGCACTGTGTCTCTAATGACACAAATACTGATGGGAGCAGCCTGTCTAATCAGCAGCTGTAACAGTGTGAAGTGTTGGGGGGGTGTATGTATGGAGATATTATTATGCATTTATATAGCGCCATTTATTCCATGGCGCTTTATATGTGAAAAGGGGAAATATAGACAAGTATAGTAAACATGTGTAAGATAAGGGACACACAAGTACATAAGGAGAGGGGACCCTGCCCGCAAGAGCTAACAGTCTACAGGGATGGGTGAGGATACAGTAGGAGAGGGTAGAGCAGGTCGTGCTGTGGTTCAGTAGACCGAGGATCATTGCAGGCTGTAGGCTTGTCAGAACAGGTGGGTCTTCAGGTTCTTCTTGAAGGTTTCCGTTGATGGTGAGAGTCTGATGTGTTGCTGCAGGGAGTTCCAAAGTATGGGGGAAGCACGGGAGAAGTCTTGCATGCGGTTGTGGGAAGAAGAGATAAGGGGGGAGTAGAGAAGGAGATCTTGAGATGATCGAAGGTTGCGTGCGGGTAGGTACCTAGAGACCATGTCACAGATGTATGGAGGAGACAGGCTGTGGATGGCTTTGTATGTCATGGTTAGAGTTTTGAATTGGAGCCTCTGGGCGATAGGAAGCCAGTGAAGGGCCTGGCATGGGGGGGAGGCTGGGGAATAGCGGGGAGACAGGTGGATTAGACGGGCAGTAGAGTATAGGATGGATTGGAGTGGAGTCAGAGTGCTAGAGGGGGGGCGGGAGAGTAGGAGGTTGCAGTAGTCGAGGCAGGAGATGATAAGAGCATGCACTAGTGTTTTTGTGGTTTCGTGGTTGAGGAATGAGCGGATCCGGGAAATATTTTTGCATTTGAGGCGGCAGGAGGAGGCGAGGGCTTGGATATGTGGTTTGAAAGAGAGCGCAGAGTCGAGGATCACCCCAAGGCACCGAGCGTACGGGACTGGGGAAAGAGAGCAGCCGTTGCCATTGATGAATAGGTCTGGTGGAGGGGTAGAGTGAGATGGGGGAAAGATGATGAATTCTGTTTTGTCCATGTTCAGTTTGAGAAAGCGAGCAGAGAAGAAGGCTGAGATAGCAGAAAGACATTGTGGGATTTCAGTCAGTAAGGAGGCGAGGTCGGGTCCAGATAGGTAGATCTGCGTGTCATCGGCATATAGGTGATACTGCAAACCGTGGGATTCTATGAGCTGTCTCAAGCCGAAGGTATAGATGGAGAATAGTAGGGGTCCTAGGACAGAGCCTTGGGGAACACCGACAGAGAGGGGGCGAGGTGAGGAGGTGGTGTGTGAGAGGGAGACACTAAATGTTCGGTCTGTTAGGTATGATGAGATCCAGGATAGGGCCAGGTCTGTGATGCCAAGAGATGAGAGAGTCTGTAGCAGGAGGGAATGGTCTACGGTGTCGAAGGCAGAGGACAGGTCCAGGAGAAGGAGGACAGAGTAGTGTCGCTTGCTCTTGGCGGTTAGTAAGTCGTTAGAGACTTTAGTTAGGGCAGTTTCAGTTGAGTGATGCGGTCGGAAGCCAGATTGTAACTGGTCAAAGAGGGAACAGGAGGAGAGGTGGGAGGACAGTTCAAGATATACATGCTGTTCCAGTAGTTTTGAGGCGTAAGGGAGAAGAGATATTGGGCGATAGACACAGAGGATTGGTCAAGGGAGGGCTTTTTGAGGATGGGTGTGATTGAGTCATGTTTGAAGGATGAGGGAAAGACACCATTTGTAAGTGAAAGGTTGAAAAGGTGTGTTAGAGATGGGATGAGGACTGTGGCCAAGTTAGGGATGAGGTGAGACGGGAGTGGGTCGAGGGCACAAGTGGTGAGGTGTGATCTTGACAGAAGGGTGGAGAACTGATCTTCTGTCATGGTGGAGAAGCTGGCTTTTGCAGAACAGGGCTGAGCGGCTAAGAGGGGCATTGGGGGCTGCGGACCAAAGTTTTGTCTGATCGTGTCGATCTTCTGCTTAAAGAAGGAGGCAAAGTCTTCGGAAATGAGAGGAGGGGGAGGAGGTGCTGTGGGACGGAGTAGAGAATTGAAAGTGTTGAAGAGCTGTTTAGGGTTGTGAGACAGGGAGGATATGAGAGATGCGAAGTAAGTTTGTTTTGCGGCAGAGAGCGTGGACTTAAAGCTGGCAAGGGACTGCTTGTATGCGTTGAAGTGCGCAGTAGAATGGGTTCTCTTCCATCTCCGCTCAGCGGCCCTGGAAACTCGTCTCAGTTCTTTGGTCAGGCTGGTCAGCCAGGGCTGCCTGTTGATTATTCGAGTTTTGCTCTGCGTGAGGGGGGCAGCCGAATCAAGCGTTGCTGTTATTGTGGTGTTATAAAAGGTGGCAGCAGCATCTGTGTCATGAAGGGAAGCTATGTCTGTAAGAGGGAGAAGGGATTCAGAGAGTGATTGTAAATTGAGGTGTTTGAGATTCCTGTGAGGGTGAGCGAGTTTATGGAGCTGGGGTTGCGCAGTAGGAGAGGAGAGGGAGGAGAATGTCAGTAGGTTGTGGTCAGACAGGGGGAGGGGTGAGTTATTGAGATTAGTGAGGGAACAGAGACGGGTGAAGATAATGTCAAGTGTGTGACCATCTTTGTGAGTGGCCGCAGGGGACCATTGAGTGAGGCCGAGGGAAGCCCTGAGTGATACAAGTTTAGAGGCAGCCAGGGTGGAAGTGTCAATGGGGATGTTGAAGTCACCCATGATGATGGTGGGGATGTCAGCAGAAAGGAAATGGAGTAGCCAGGTGGTGAAGTGGTGGAGAGGGCTAGTTCTGGGGGGCGGTAGATGACAGCCAGGTGGAGGTTGGATGGGGAATAGATGCGGACGGAGTGCACCTCAAATGAGGGAAGAGTAGCCGAGGGTGGAAAAGGAATTGGGGTAAAGGAGCAGGTATCAGACAGGAGCAAGCCAACTCCACCACGTTTGTTGCTGGGGCGAGGGGTGTGAGAGAGATGGAATCCGCCATAGGAAAGCGCAGCTGGAGAGGCTGTGTCAGAGGGAGTGAGCCAGGTTTCAGTGATGGCGAGGAAGGAGAGTTTGTTGGTGATAAAGAGGTCATGGATAAATGATAGCTTGTTGCAGACAGAGCATGCGTTCCATAGGGCTCCAGGTAAGGGGGTTGAGGGAGTGGGGGCTGGATGAATGGGTATGAGGTTATCATGGTTGCGAAGACGTGTAGAGGATCGTGGCAGGGTGGTAGAAGTGAGTGTAGGGATGTGTTGAGGAGGGCCAGGATTTGGGGATACATCGCCAGCAATAAGGAGTAGTAGACAGAGCATTAGAAGGTGGGAGCAGGATAGGACATGATGTGGCTGTGTGTGTCTGGAGAAAAAGGATTGTATGTGGAGGAACAGTTGTGATGAAGAGGTGAGATGGCTGGGAAGGATGGAGGGGGAAATGACAAGTTCCTTACTGGGTGGAGGGATTGCAGGAGTTAGGGAGAAATAGAGTAGTATGGGGGTGATAGTAAAAAGAAGGCGAAACATTGTTGTGGTGTTATAGTACGTTACCTTACAGTCAATTCCAGTCCAATTCAAGTCTAATTCAAAGTACTTAGAAATTAGTACTTTGAAATTGATGGAGCCGACTACGTCTGGAGCAGACCCATGGTGGTGAATATATGTGCAGCTAAAGACAATCAGGTGTGAGTGAAAAGTGGGGTGTGACTGCCCAGGCCAAATGCACAGAGTTAAGCAGAGGTCATAAAAGGGGGAAGGGGTTATACAGACCACTTAGATGTGTGGCAAAGATAAGATGGAGTACAATTATGGATACTAGAAGATGGGTAAGCTATGCATAGCATATAAAATACAATGCAGTTGACATGGGGCATTCAGGAGCATGAGAAAGTGGTGGAAATTCAGCAATGCATACCATATAAAATACAATACAGTTCACAGGGGGCATTCAGGAGCATGAGAAAGTGGTGGAAATTGAGCAATGTATACCATATAAAATACAATGCAGTTCACAGGGGGCATTCAGGAGCATGAGAAAGTGATGGAAATTCAGCTATGCATACAATATAAAATACAATGCAGTTCACAGGGGGCATTCAGGAGCATGAGAAAGTGGTGGAAATTCAGCAATGGATACCTGTGGGAACAGAAGAACATCTCGGTCAGATGGTGATGATGACAATACTGTAGGAGTCATGAATGGCCAAATGCATTCTAGAATTCAAGTCTAATTCAAAGTACTTAGAAATTAGTACTTTGAAATTGATGGAGCCGACTACGTCTGGAGCAGACCCATGGTGGTGAATATATGTGCAGCTACAGACAATCAGGTGTGAGTGAAAAGTGACGAACAGCGCGGCCGGTGCCACCAATATGTCACGATCCCACCACTGACACGGGTTTGTCAGTGGATGGAGGGACGTGACGCACTGCCGGCACACGGCTATCACAGGCACAGTGGGGGCTTATCTTAGTAATCCCTCCACTGACACCATGTGACCAAAATCTACAGCAAGCTAATCTCACTCTAACAATTTACCGCAGGGGGGTATTTTGGATGCCCCACCACTGCTAACAACCTTTCAAGAACTGCGGGGATTTATTAATATCCCACTTTCTCAGCTCCAGTTTGGAACTCGCAGCTCTCCGGCGCCCCCCTTACCCTCAGGTCAGTCAGGGAACTGCACCTAGGATAATTAGTCGCTGGATGGGCGGCTTGTTGTGCGCGGGCAATTAGACAACTGCAGTAAGGGAATTATCAATGCTGTGGCCGCAGCCCCTCATACAGCAATATAAGACCCTTCCGGACTGCCAACTAGCCTAACCAACCGCACACACCACGCTGCCACCAGCTCCTGGTTTCTCCACTTAAGTTATAGGCTTAATGGAGGGGTTCGAAGCCAACCTGATCAGTAGCGTAATTATCTAAAAAAGGCGCATAGTTCATTTCTTAGAGCATGGAGACAGAGCTAATCGATTTTATAATTTATTCCCAAAAGGGCAGTGATTACATAGATAAAGAATTGTTACAAAATTGAGACATTAAGTATGTACAATACAAGTATGAAACAATAAAAGGATTAAAAGGCAGAGTAACACTTACATGTGCTTAGTTGGTACCAGGCAGACAATGTGGCTGGGGGAGGGGCACTTAGCCAGATGTCCCCACTCATCGGCACGTCATTCTGGCATGAAGACTCCTGCTGAACTGCCTGAAATCTGGTAGGGAATACCTTATAGTCTAGGGTCTGTGACCTCACGAAATGGGCGGTCTGGTGAGATCCAACCCCCCTTTCTCTAAATTATGATTTGGCTACAAACCTTAGAATAACTATATCTATACGAGAAAAGCCCGTACCAACACACATAGGGCATCATTGTGTGTGATTTATCGAATCCAATAAGCCAACACCAAATATGCCATAATTAAGGCATTCCATTTGGGAGCAATCCATATCTCAATTTCTGAAGGTCCAAGAACTTCGCAAGAGCCACGGTAGAGAAGCCGGGTCCACTCAGATCAAAGAAATGTAATTATTATATCTCTGCGTTGTATGATTTTTGCAATATGACTTGTTCTAATACTTCCCATATTGATCCCAGCACATTTCTAGAGAACAAAGGACTTCCTTTCCTGGCTGTGCAAGGAGGGGGGAAGGCTACGAGAGGAAATGGACGGTATCATGTTTCAGATGCAGGCAGAGAGCACACACACAGACAGCTGCTACAAGAGATATATATGATACTAAGGATTCTGATATTATAAATAAAGGGCTTGTTTGTGTTGTTGAGGAGCCCTTCCTTCATTCCTTCCTAGCTTTTCACTATTCCTTTCTGACCCTGGCATACCTCCAGCCTGTGTAAGGTGTGTACCTATATCCTATCACTCTATAATGTTTCTAGCAGAAATACATAACCGGTGCACGCGGACTATTCACCTCTGCCAGTGCTGAGAAAGACAAGCTGCAATTTATTTATGTATTTTCCCATCACCTCCGGGCAATTTTCTGTTTTTCGTTTTTCCCTCTCCTTCTTCCATAACTTCATACCTGAGGCTACCATGATGGTCTTCATCCCTTCTCTACTTAAGTCAACCACTTAAGCAATCATCAGTGGCGGGTGTTGCATGAGACAAGGCAAGTATTGTACGCCCTGACACGGTGATAATGCCACCTACTTGACCCCTTAAAACAAAAAAATGTGTCATGCTTACTTATTGCCCCTTTCGAAAATAATGATAACCCCTGAGTGCCCCCTCCAAAAGTAATAATACCACTTTTGTAGCACCTTGAACTAATCTGAGCAGCTGGATCCTCTTTTCCGCTGTACACAGAGCGGGTCGCCACAGGCGGTTCAAGGCAGGGTTTTCATTGCGCTGCCTGCACCGGGACGCTGATGTCTTGTTGTTCATAGGCCAATGTCATCCTTTGGCTCACAAAATGGGGAATGGTGGCCTCTACCACAAGATTCAACTGTTTTGGGTGACCAGAAGATCAGGACGCGTGCACTGCCCCGGCTATTCGGTGCTGCGACATCACTGCTATGCCACTGGCAGACGTTGATTCCTACCAGGAAAGTATAAAAGGTTGAGCCTCCGATTCCTAATTATCATTTGAAGATGTTATAATGTAATTAATTACTCCAAGATATTAAATATTTCAATTTTAACATTTATTATTTGGTCAGTGCAAGAACTTACACATTTTGGCAATAATACATTGACATCGGAAAAAAAAAACATTCAATTTTAAACTTTACATTCATCGTTAGTCCACCACCTTTTAACAGCAATATACCAACATGATATATGAAATAAGGTGAATTTAATATACCATCATTTATAAAAATATATTTACAGAGATTTAAGAGCAAATTCTTAAACATTAGCAGCCGATCAGATTTCCTACTGATCACAACAGTATTTCACACCGAGCAGAGATTATACAGAGTCCTTTAATGTATTTTATCATTTTGGAAAAAAAAATAGGAAATTAATTAAAGGCTCTTATCCCTATGTCAGCACTTCTTGTCCTTGTGCTCAAAAAGCTCGGTGTTCTCAAAAGGGCGCAGTTCCCGGGAGCCATCATACCTTTTTTTTTATATTTTTATTTAAATATAACTTGTGGATTCTGGTTTGTTGTTATGAAGTGTAGCGTCTTTATTCTTTTTTATATTATTGCTATTTACTATTATTATTCTTATTGCTATTTATTATTATTATTATTATTATTATTATTGCAACTGATTATTGGGTAGTATAAGAATATATGAGTTTTATGACATGACACTCCAACATAAGATTTGAGTGTTATGTCATACAGTATCTACTATATAATCGTCTAATTCTGTCTGTAATGGAAATCCCGCTTCGCTGATCGGTCGCGCCCGGCCGCCAGCGACTAATCAGCGACAGGCACTGTCCGGCCGCGAATGGGCGCGGAATTCGAACGATGTGCACAGCCTTTACGGAGGTCAGCAGCGACGCAGCCGGGAGATGACCGGCGCTAGCCTGATTGGTCGTGGCCGGCTGGGCGCAACCAATCAGTGACAGGTGGAGTCCGCCTGCGAATTGCTGCGGGATTTGAATCACGCTTTTCTGATTGGTCGCGCCCGGTGACCAATCAGCGATATTGGCGCGGAATTTAACCCTCACTCACAGCGCAACGTAGTTCACTCATCTATACTGAACAAGTTCTGTCTTAAATCTTCATAAATAAACTACATACATATTCTAGAATACCCTATGTATTAGAATCAGGCCACCATCTAGTATTCTTATACTACCCAGTCTGGTAAGATCATAAAAGGGCCATTGAAATCAGCCTCTACTTTCATCACTTTTGGATATGGTCCCGGTATGGACTCCTTTGTGAGATAGACAGCCAAGTACAGGCAACCACCTCGCGGATAACACTGATGATCAATCAATATCGGATTTTTTTTTTTTAATTATTGAATTGGACTGATCCATTTCTTGGGTCACCAAGTTACTCCATTCCTTCCAATGGGGGCAACTTAGTAAAAGAACTAATGGTTCCTAGTTCTGGCTTGGGAAAGACCTCAGTCTTCGTGATCGAGGTCTGATTCACATGGTTTACTTGTTACTCTGTTCAACTCCAAACACCTCCATAAACTTTTGAGGAAATGCCCAAAATGCATTTCAGACAGCTTCAGCCAGTGTATATAAAAAAAAAATCCCAAATGTCCAACCAACGTTTATTGGTCAACACTATCATTCATTCATTTCAACAAAACAGCAAACAATCAATCGTTATGGATGAAATTTGCCATTTCAGACAACTTTTATCTAAAGTGTATGGGAACCAAAATTTACCACTCGTAAACCACGCCTAACACAAAATTATGGGATATGCGATTCCTAAACTTTTTTTTTTTTTTTTTGCCTTTTTTTTGGGCATCATGTAGCTTTATCAACTGTTTTCTTCAAAAGTTTAATGACGCCAATCAATTTTTGTCATCTATAAGAAAAAAAACACAGGGAAAACAAATCCATGTGCTGTGCAAAAAAAGCAGCTCTTCCATTGTTTTTCTGAGGGTGGTTGATTTTTACAGCATTCAGTATGAAGTATTAATTGAACTAGCAGTGAGATTCTTCAGGTCAGTATGACTACGGCGACAGCAAACTTAGAATATTTTTTTATTATATTTTAGTAGCTGAAAAAAAATCAGTACTTTGTAAAAAAAAAAAAAAAAAAAGAAAAAAAAAGAATTGGGTTGTCTCACCATTTTCTGAAGTGTTTTCTACTTTATTTTTATTTATATATATATATATATACGCCATTCTGATTGATTTTTACTGCATTTTTTTGCAGGAAGTGCAACAACTGAAGAAAAAAGTAGTTCTTGTGTTTCAACTATTAACATATGGTTGAAATAGTTTTATATCTTGATAGATCGGAAATTACAGACGCGTCAAAACTCAATATATTTATTTTTATTATTAGCACTATTTTTATTATTATTATTGGAAAAGGAGGGGGGCGATTTAAACTTTTATATTTTATGGAACTTTTTTTTTTTTTCATTTTTACTTTGTTTCTCAGTCCACTAAGGTTACTTGAGAACCTGTAATCACTTGATTGTTTCCACCATATATTGCAATACTACAGTATTATAGGATACAGTTAAATTGTGTTTCTCCTATGAAGCCCAATCACAAACAGGGGGCTCCATAGGAGGACATACAAGGCAGCCATGTGGGAGTTCAGCGGCCAAGGTGACCTATTAGTCGATAGGCGCACGCTAGCACTTGCAATATCACCCATTTAAATGCTGCTGTCAGTGATTGATAGCAGCAAGTAAATGGTTAACCAGAAGTGATCGAAGGAAACAAGGAGCCACCGAGTATGGTGCAGGCTCAGTTCCTGAGCCTGCCCCAGACTACTGTACATGGCGTAATTTTATGTGACATGGTTGAAGTTCTGTATTATATACCAGACTGCCTTTTTGGATATATTATATATGTCTCAGGCTGCAGGAAATAATTTTTGTTGAAGGGAACGTTTAATATGTATTATCGTAGATTAATTAATGGATAATAATCTGTTTGGTCTTTTTAACATATTGTAGTTTACTATTTACTATCTATAAAACTCTGTGTGCACTTTATGGCAGCTGAAAATAATGGGATTCAATTGACCACAAAATCACACAGATTCTAACAGTTTTCAGGGAGACATGAAGTATAGCGTCCTCCCCTGGAAATCAGGGGATATGCATACAAAATCTAAGCTATGTATATATAGTGTATAGTGTTAGGGCCCCGTCACACATAGCGACTCACCAGCGATCCCGACAACGATATCAACATGTCAGGATCGCTGGTGAGTCGCTACATGATCTCTGGTGAGCTGTCAAACAGGCAGCTTCACCAGTGATCAGGACCAGCGACGCCGAGCGCGCGGCATCGCTGTGTACGTTAGTTACCAGCGCCTGATGCAGGGAGCTGGTAACTAAGGTACACATCGGGTTTCAAAGCGGCGCGCGTCACTTAGAAACCCGATGTGTACCTTGGTTACCAGCTCCCTGCATCAGCGCGCTGGTAACTAAGGTACACATCGGGTATCTAAGGGATACACGTCCCTTAGATACCCGATGTGTACGTTAGATACCAGCTGATCGCTGGTCTCCCGCCTGTCACACGCAGTGATGCGTGCTGGCCAGCGGGAGACCAGCGATCAAAAAAATGTCCAGGCCATTCCAGGACGATCAGCGATAACCGGCGGGGGGGGCGGTCGCTGATAGGTGTCACACACAGCGATCTTGCTGGTGAGATCACTGTTGTGTCACAAAACTTGTGACTCAGGAGCGATCTTGCTAGCGAGATCACTATGTGTGACGGGGGCTTTAGTTACCAGCGCGCTGATCGCTGATCTCCCGCCTGTCACACGCAGCGATGCGTGCTGGCCAGCGGGAGACCAGCGATCAAAAAAATGTCCAGGGCTTACCAACAATGATCAGTGATACCAGCAGGGGGGCCGGTCGCTATGTGTGACGGGGGCTTTACCATCCCACCTTATCTAGACCTTCAGAGATGTCATTAACTTAACAAACGCCTCATTAAAAAAATGAGGTGACCCTGCTTACTCTGTTCCAGTCTAAACAATAAAGCAGGCAAGTGAGCTAGAGAAAAAACAAGAACCATCAAAATGTTTTTATTTTTTTAAAAATATGAATTCAATTTAAAAAATGTGATGTAACTAATACTTTATTTTATGCTTTTCCCTTTCATGAGATAAGGGCGAAAAAGAAGCAAGACAAGGGGAAAAGGTGCAGCGACAGGGGACATTGTTAGGTGTACAGGATCTGTGTACTCGGGGAGGGGACATGGGGGTGATAAGTCTGATACACATACACATACAATACCATTCATAATAAAATATTTATTGCACAAAGAAGATTTCAACATTTTTCAGGTTTTATACTATCATTCCTCCCCACGAGGATTTGGAAATTGATATATATATAATCTTTTTTTTTTTAGAATATTATTTTCTATAAAAAAACATTTTTGTGTTCCTCGGTGGTTTGGCAGATGTTTGTTCATAATATATATACAAATTGCTCTCCAGTTTTATAATACAAGTCATTGCTTAAATTATTGTATACAATTCATACCTAAAATTGCCAATAACACAATATAGAGAGGATTTTTTTGCTTTTTTTTGTTGCTTTTGTAAGCCAAGTATCCCAACTACTATGCTGTTAAGTGAAGCATTGAGAAAGGGCAAGAACCCCTCAAAAAGAAAGTGGATTTCTCCTTAAGTACTTATTCCACGGGCTGAGAACCTAGTACATAGCAAGATGATTCATCTCAGATGAGATGTGGGCCTACAGCCTTTATGAAACGAGACAGATTATGGGTTAATCATTTTGTATTACGGTAGTCTATTAGTCTGAAAATCAACAGTAGTTTAGTATTTTAGTTTTTTAATTTGATCTTTGGTCTTATGTATATGACATGTATATGATAAGTCAAGATCAGTAAAGCCAGACCTTGAGTTGTAGAACATGGGAGTCCTCATGGTTACATATTACAAAGTCGAAGGCACCTAATGTTGTGTCCAGTGCCACCAAATGATAGTATACATTATTTGTATAAGAAAATACTTGATAATAACTTATTTCATGGAATATTTCACAATTTCCTATTTACAAGGAATCAAAAAATAAAACTCTGTAGGCACCACAGAATGGTGGAAAAACCAACACACAGAAGAAAAACAACTTCTGTATTTCTGTGTGTATGAAATTAGGCTCATAGACCCATGTGTTTTGCATTATGGATCCATACAATACAAGTTTGTAATTCATGTATGTCCTTAAGGCCTAAGCTTATCCAAATGCAACCAATCCCAGAGTTTGTATGGTGGCACAGAAAATATCTATGGTTCAGAATCATAGACACTCATTGTGTTGGATCATACCTCCATCCAACACCCTACAATATCTCCAAAATATGGCATGTAATGAAAAATACCACAATGTTTTTTTCTTTAGAATTCCATAAAAAATGATAAAAACAAAACTTTACACCATTGGCCATGGGTACCATACAACATGGATCCATAATATGTAATGAGACCATAGTAGGTCTTTAAGTTTACAAATTGATCTCTTCCCCAAAATTTGAATTAAAAAAATTCAATAAAATAATTAAAAACAATTCCAGAGATGAGTCACTAGACTCATCCTCCACAGTCAGCTGAAATCCAACTTTTAGATGTGTCAAACATCGCTTTGTATTGACACCCCATTAGAACGTTCTCTTTCCCTCTCTTCTTGCTTCCTTAATTCCTCTTCCAACCTCTGTTTCTCAAAATTTGAAAAGATTATTTGTTGTATCTCCACGCTCTTCCTTATTTTATCAAAATTACTAAAATCAGCAACATATTTCCCTTGTGGAGACAAAGAGACAACAGGAACAAATTCATAACCCCAGTAGATCTCATCTGGAAGGTAAGATGTTCGACTTTGGCAGACCACACTGGTAGACTCCACGGTGGCATTGAGAAGAACGACAAGTTCAAATTCTTTCATCTTTATATTTTCGGGGGTGAGATCCTTCAACGGGCTATTTTCATCAAGGACGTGGTAGAAGGTTAATGGCACGATTAAGAAGGGACTTTCAGATGAAGAGTCCACATGGAAACTCATGTTGGCTTGTTTCAGTAGGATCTTCTCCCCTTCTTTGGTTTCATATGAATGAAGAAGCTTTCCGTAGAGTTGACATTGGATTAAAAGACTCTTCCTCATGTTTGCCACCTGTACCACCAAACACATTTTTCCATCATGTTTTGTAATAACTGCTTTATTGCTAAATTTTATAGTCTCAGCGCGCTTTTTGGGTCTGGCAATTTTGGCGAGGAAAGTACCAGTGATAAATATTTCAATCAATGTGGTTAGGACCAGCTGTGCTACGAGCAAGATTATAGCCACTGGGCATTCCTCAGTTATAAACCGAAACCCATAGCCAATTGTGGTCTGTGATTCCAGAGAAAACAAAAATGCCCCAGTGAAGGAGTCTACGTTCATTACACAAGGAGTGTGGTTGGAAGTTGGGTCTGCACGGACATCTCCATGGACGATGGCAATGACGAAATAAATGACTCCAAAAAAACACCATGTCAGAAAAAAGGTTGCAGCAAACAAAGTGAGTTTATACCTCCATTTCATGTCAATCACAGTTGTCCATAAGTCTTGAAGGTAAAGAAAAAAGACTCCATCCACTTTGTCAATTTTCACATTGCTGTGGCCACTTTTTGATATCACCCTTGGTCTGTCTGGCCTAACTTCAGTTTGAATATCTCCACCCACGAGTGGGTAACTGGATGTGTCAGAGTAGGTGATGTCCATGGTCAGCTCTGGATTAGTCCTAAAAGAAGAAAAAAATACAATGTAATTTCAAAAATATGAATTTATTTAAGAAAAATAAGGCAATGGTAGAGTCGAGCAAAATGATTTGCAGATCCCTAGTCTAGGGGCCACATTGGTAGTCCATGGACACTGGGCCAGAGAACTGGGATCCTCCTGTGGTATCCCAGCACCTCTTCTGATTGGTAGACCACATGAAGTTAGTACGATGCGGAGTGATGTATGTAAGACATAGAGGGGCCTATTAATGAAGAGGTGCCAAGGATGTTACTGGCAATAGGAAGATTGGTATACTCTGGTCCGGTGGCCACGGACTACAGCTCAGGTCACCACACCGCTATATTAACATACTCGGCCATTTGGGATTCCATGTTTTGACCACCTCCACGCTGCCTCATCTAACAGAGGTACTTTTTCTGTGTCCCCCACCTGTCTCCAGACAAAGTACCGAGAACGAAGGAGCGATATCGGGCTAGGAGGAGAGTATAGTTTTTTTTTTATTTCTTACACCACCCAGAAGTCCATTAAGTTATGTATTAACTCCTTCAAAACCTTTTTGATACAAAAATCACACAAAAAATATAACAAATCCTCCTTCAATTTCACTTTTATTTAAATCCTATTTCATCTCTTATTTTAGTTAAAATTGAGAAGCATTTAAAGAAATGTTTATGTGTTTCAAAAGTTCAACCATGTCCCCTTCCTTGATCTTACTATCTTGTGTCTGATTGTAGGATAACCGGCTGCAGCAGGAACATCCCCCCTTTTTCCATATCTGCAGTTAGATCAAAAAGATTGTTAAGCCCTACCCTCTTGGCTAAGGAGCTGGCTACAAACTGAAAATGGGACTGAAGAGCAGGACATTAAATCATGAATTCGATTCTATTCGACAAGACTGACTGTTTCAGGATCAGGCAGAAAATGTTCCAAACTAACAAAATGGTAGGGTTTCTTTTAGGGAATAGCAGTAAACTCCTTGATGTTGATGACCATATGGGTGTTTTGGTATGCTGTATTTGTTAAGTTTCTAATATGGTTAACTACTTTCAAATTACTTTATAATATATTATATATATTATATATATATATATATATTAGATTTAAAACTCCCCAGACTATGCACTCATGGCGAAACATCAATGACCCTGTAAAAAAAAAAATCCATAGCTCCATAATCTCTGCTTTGTGGGTCTGTGAATATTTTGCCTTTCAACATCCTCAACTAATAAGATCTTGTACCATTTCTCACAATATTTCACCCCATTTCCAACACAATTTTTTTTCTCACGAGAAAGCACCGCCTTGACTTTCTACATCATACCCCAAATTCTTACACGCCCAATTCTCAAGAAATCCTCATACAGAATATTTCTAAATCAATCCGAGTACTTACTGGCCTGTGCAATACTTTAACAATTCAGGTCACTAAGACCTCGAGGGCAGATACCTTATTCTGTAGCGAGAACTAGGAAATTCCAAAATATGTCTTTTTGACCTCTTAATATCCTGCACTGTTCCAACAAGCCGCTGTACTAATATGGCGCAGTGACGAAAGCGCTCAGACAGAAGTAGCGCCCATTAGTAGTATTAATGCAGAATTCATTACATTTATATCAGACGTGAGCATTCTAAAGGACCAAAAATGGAAGAATTATTCTTGTTTCCTACTCCATCAAAAACAAATAAAAAATTTGTGTAAATCCCGTCACTTTTGTATCCGGTTCCCCTGAATTGTCCCATCAAAATCTGAATTGTTGTATATTTATACATTTTATAGTACATTATTACTGATTAGCGTGTCTTTCCTCGGACTCTTTAGACCGTCTTTTATTATTCCACCTTTTATGTAACGCTCAGTTGACAGTTTTGATTATTGCATATTTGCACTTCTCTTCTTGCACAAGGGATTATGTCCAATCCTCCTCTTTTTTTCTATGCGCTTCCTTATAATTTAAAGATGGCAATAACCCAATAAACACTTAAGAATATAAACAAGAATTGATCTTATGATTAAATCAAATTGGGAATTTCTGGTCCTAATAAAAACTCTAGAGGAGCCAAGCATGGGATGAAAATAACAAATGAAGCAAAACTCGCCTGTGGTCACTCTTGTGGATCTAGTGCAGGCTGATTCGGTGGTCTGTTCCAGACTGGAAGCCATGGCGTTACCGTTCACAAGACTGCTGGCGTACTGTGATCTAGTGACTAGGACAGCTTGTCAGCAGACTTTTTTTTCTAATGACAAGTGGTTGTAGTTCTATGAACGCTGCAATCACCGGTCACAGTAGTGCTGGGATAGTAGAGCGTTCATGAGCCGCAGATCACGAGAACACCGTGTTCTAGATCCACGGGGGTGACAGCAGATGAGTATACATCAATTTGTTATTTTCTCCCTATGCATGGTGCTTGCGCAGTTATTATTGTGGCCATACCATCCCTTTAAGTCTACTACTTACACCAAAACAATGGCAAAGGTCCATACTGAAGACTATACTCACAAGTACACGCAGACTCTCCTTCTTCATCCCGCTCTCCTTATCTTCCTTTTTTGGCATTCTAGTATATGTTACATTTTTTTAAAATGTATTTATTTTACTCACTTATATAGCGCCATTAATTCCACAGCGCTTTACAGACATTATTGGTATTGTCCCCCTTGGGGCTCACAATCTACATTCCCTATCATTATGTCTTTGGAATGTGAGAGGAAACCGGAGAACCCAGAGGAAACCCACGCAAACATGGGGAGAACATACAAACTCCTTTCAAATATTGTTACATCCATAGTCTTGTACCTTTATAAATTTGGAGTTAAGACCACCATACAAATTAGACATTAGTAGTCCAAACCAGATAACTGGACTGACCATCATAAGCGGCTGTCGGCTGATTGATTGCTCGTCTGATCATAAGGCGGGCAGTTATCTCAACTGACTTTTCCATACTATGTCGAGCGTTTTTGTGTTCTCTAAGACAGTGGTCCCCAACCTTTTTTGCACCAGGGACCGGCTTCAAGCAATACCATTCTTCCATGGCCCAGTAGGGCGGGGATAGAGGTGTGGCAGGGGCGTGGCTTTGGTCATAAGGGGCGGAGCTATGGACGGGGTTGTAGTTTAGTATATACGGTATATAACCCCCATATATATGATATGATAACGGCATCAGCGCATTCCCGGCTGCAGCCAAATATGCGTCGTAGCGTTCAGATGATGAACGCTGTGTACGTACGCATGCCCCGCCCTGGTGATAGGCACCTGCAGTGTTCTCTGAGCCACCGCAGAGAGCAATGTCTGTGTGTATAGTGCTGGTCGGCGGACCGGCGCAAGAACCCCAACAGCCCGGTCCTGGGCCACGGACTGGTGGTTGGGGACCCCTGCTCTAAGAGAAAGACCTCTCTGGTGGCTTATTTCAAGAGAACAAAAGCTGTCATCGGAGCCTGTATAAACTGGACTGTTGGCCAAACCCGGCGATATCGGCAAGTTCAGTCAACTTTAGTCTAATGAATGGGAAGCTTAATCCTCCCGATTCTTCACCATCAGATGATGTCAGGGGAGATAAGGTTTGGGAAGTTTTAATTCAAGTGCCCAATCTTTTTGTTCTGCAGGAACAAAATGATTAGGCAGCCTCCAGATAAGTCTGGAGGCTGGGTACACCGCTCTCACCATAGAGAATTCATTACCTCTTGGCCAAGTGCATGGGGGGATTTGGGAAAGGCAGTTGTCAGCCAACAGCTATCTAAGGTGTATGGGCACCTCACGGCTGCAACCAAGAAAGGAAGATCCACATAACCCCACATGAACCGATAACTAAAGGTACTGAAGAAGGTCCAAGATTTCTAGAAGAATCTTTTATAAATGGTACAATAGGTATCTACTCTCTGATCAGTGGTGGTTTATTAGCCTGTGTACACAGACAACCTGCGCTTAATGATGCGTACGGAATGTTCAATAAGTTTTGGTAATTCCGTGCACACAGATTGCCATTGTTCTCGGCAGCACAAGTCGTGTTTACACAGAACGGTGCAATGTGCTGTCGAGAACCATGATCTTTTGTGCAAAAAATCATTTCACCCAACGGATGAGCGTTTTGCTCATTCATTGGGTGATTGTCTGGGCTGCAAGATTAAGAATCTTTTCCCCGCTACGACTGTATATGCTTGAGCTGTCTTTTCACCTCATCTACAATCTCTTTCAGGTAAGACAGTAAAATGTCTCAAAGTGAGTATCGGTGTCTCACCCGCAGCCTACAGAGCGCTATCTCACCAGACATCTGTAACTTCACTTCTCATACAATCCAGTCCATCTCTGGTTTTCTTCAGGGTCAGGAGACATGCAGGTATTTATGGTCCTGTCAGCTGAGCTTTACATGGCAGATCTTATTACCTGAGGCTGGTAAAGGGCCATTAAACATGGACACATAAAAAGCTACATTGCCTCCATGGAACTGGAGATGGGATTTTAAAACAATTGAACAGGAGGACTGGAAAAAGCTAAAACTGTTCAAACCAAGCACGGGAATTGGTGCACCCTTAGTGTGGCCAAGCGGCTCAGTGCACCCTTCCCCCATATAATTGTTCTTTCCTGTCCTTGACCTTCTCTAGCTCCTTTAATGCCTGAAAACAAATAGTTGGGAAGGTGCAGTGATCTTTTTGTTCATGCCAAGGGGACATTGAGAGCTTGTGCTTGGTTTGGACAGTGATTTTAAGCCGACAAACTACCTCAAACTTGTATCTCATTATGCCTAATCCTGAAAAAAAAAAAGGATTCAGAGCTGGTTCGTTACACCCACAAGCTAAAATAATTCTACTCCAATTATTATAATTATTATTATTCCCCAAATTTTCATTTTTGTGCATCCGTTTTATTTCTTCTTTTCTTCCAAGAGCCATAACTTTTTTTTTTTTTTTTTTATTTTGTGACCACTTAGTTTTAATGCTTATTTTGTCCAGGGTTGTAGATTTGCGTAACAAAATTCACTTTACTACATAAAGTACCAAAAAATGGGAAATAAAATCCAAGTGTGGTGAAGTGGTGAAAAAAATGCAATCATGCCATTGTTTATTTTTTTATTTTCCTTTTACTACGTTCATTGTGCGGTAAGAAAAAAAGGTTTGGGTCCGTGATTCCTCAGGTCAGCACGATTACAGCGATACCAAACTCATGTAGATTTTTTTTTAGATTTCAGTGGTTAAAAAAAATTCTACATTTTTCTGAGACCCATAACTTTTTTAAACTTTTCTGTTGTTGTAGTTGTGTGAAGGTTTATTTTCACCAATCCTGCCAATACAGTGCTCAGATAATAAAAAACATACAGTGACCAGATAACAGCTAAATACATAAAGTTGTGCTGTATGTATAAATAATACTGCCAGATTATTATTATTATTATTTTGACATGGTCATAAGCAGCAGCTGCAAGGATATCTAAGGTGCCCCCTTGATCTCGGTAGGTTGAGGCGCCCGGAGAGACATATTTATGAACTTTGGAGTTTGGTACCTTTATTGGGGTATTCTCATCTCCAAGATCCTATCTCAATATGTCGTCGGTGTAATAATAGTAATTTTAGCAGATATCTCCAATTAGAAATGTAGCATAGTTCTTCTGATTCGCTATGACTCTTTCCCCATGTGCAGGGCATTGCAGTAGGTTAGGTATCCATGGTTACAATTATTTAACAAATAATGAACTGTCACTATATGAGTGTTCGTAACCATGGACACCTAAGCTACAGCAATGCCCTGTACATGGGGTAAGCAACATAGCAAATCAGGAGAACAATACTATATTTCTAATTTCAGCCATTCACTAATATTATTATTATTATACCTACTACATATTGGGATAGGATCTTGGAGATGGGGATACACCTAGAGTTGAGCGACTTTGGTCGGATCGGGTTTCATGAAACAAAATTTGTTTCAGATGAAACTAACTGGTCCGACTAGGGCAGAAAAAGTCGGCATTTCGTCCGAAACCCGACCCCAATGCAAGTCAATGGGAAATAAAAGTCGGCATTCAGCGGATAACATTCATCCACTCAATGCCGACTTTTATTCCCCATTGACTTGCATTGGGGTCGGGTTTCGGACGAAACTCCGACTTTTTTTGCCCTAGTCGGACCAGTTAGTTTCATCTGAAACAAATTTTGTTTCATGAAACCCGATCCGACCAAAGTCGCTCAACTCTAGATACATCTTTAAGTCCCGTACTCCATTTTCGTCTAGAAATGCATAAACTCCACACACATTTTTTCTCAACATGACCCCGAATTTGTAGATTTTGAAAATTTTTAAACTAATCCTCATAGGGTCAGACTCCCTTGTGTGGGCCTTTTCTTAAATCCCTTTTTTTAGTCTCATGGCATGTGTTCCAACCGCTTCAAAACGGAGGACGTGGTTCGTGAATTTTGCAAAATTAAAAAATATTTTTTTTTTTTTGTTTTGGACCTTTTCAGACCAAAAAGTTACATATTCATTTAAAATGTCACAGGCAACTCTAACGTTCTGCAAAATTCAAGAGGGATTGGGAAAACAGAGGACATTAGCACAAAAATTTGATAACTTTTTAAAATGTCAGGACTCACGAATCCGGTGGCCAGCAAAAACCACGCTCACAATGACGAACATAATAAAACAAATTTTAAAAAAAGAGGGCAAACGCAAATGAAATAGACTAAAAAAAAGGTGCAACTTAAAAGAAGAATTTGGTGTAAATAAAAAAAACGGGTAAAAAATACTAAAAACAAGATAAATAACGTGTGAATACAGTAATCAGTCAGGGACAGTATCTTTACTAGAAAATATGGAAATACTCCAAATACATGACCCGGCTGCTGTCTCCATTGTCTACACTGTTATCCAATACCACATTGACTTATCCCTATAAAGTGGCTGGATATTCAGTCATCACCTCGGCTTTATATTACACCATTTGTATGGACAGCTGTAGTATCTTTGGCCATAAGACATGTTTGAAGAAGTCATGATTCTAGCAGATGTCTTGTATAACCTGCCAGGAACCTGCAGTGATCCTGAGTTCATCTGTCGAAAAGTACACAGCGTAGGAGTTGGAGATTACCTGCCTTGAACCAGACCGTTGATACCATCTACGAAATGACCAGTGTACCCAAATCTAATTTGAAAGATCCCAAACTGTATTGTAGGTCGTAACTACTGAAATACTGAGATATTGGCCAAGTGGCCTCCAATGAAAGCTTGCCTGAGCTAGTGACACACTGACACTCTTGGCCAAGTGTGTTACAGACAAAGTTTTAGCAGATGGTCTGCTGCCGAGCCCCTGTTCTATATGATGGCTCAGGTACCTAATGCTTGGATAGATAGATAGATAGATAGATAGATAGATAGATAGATAGATAGATAGATAGAAGATGCAACAGAGATAACTGGAGGTTGTATGCAGTTTCTCCTAGAGTTCTAGTATGGAAATTGTTAATATTTTACTATCCAAGAGATTTTCCCAGAGAAACATGCTCACGGCCAAATCAAGCCAGATGTTCCTGCTTGCTTGTAATTAAGGAGCAATATGTTGTACTCTATCACTTCTATTTAAAACATCAGCAAAAATTCACAAAATCATTTGCAAAATAATTTTTGCAGAGCTTCAGGCCATGTCCTGTTTGAAGGTTGAGTTAACAACATTGTTTCGGGTGTTGTTAAAGGTCAGAGAATTGTGCCACCAAGGTGTTGTGTTGGTAAAACGGCATAGAGACATTAAAATAATAGAGTGGCTTTGGTGCCAAGGAAAGGAGGCAAATGTGTCTGGTGCCTAGAGGACCATGAAACTGGTAGGCTTGAGCTTGACCATCATTAGTGTTGCTGGCCTGGACGCTGTAATGAATGTGTCCATCGTGAGAAAGATGGTGGACTGAAGACCTAGGAAAAGTGTAATGGGAAGCAAATGGAAGTGCTGCACAGTGGGTCAACTAAAGTGCTTTTGAGGGACCCATATGCGAGAGGTGCTGTTGTGGTCTTGGGTTGAAAAGTCTGGAGATTATCACAAGGGAGTTGATGATGAGCTGACAGAGTGGTCTTTTGAGGAGTGCCTTAAAGGGAATCTGTCAGTAGGCTCAACCTCCTAAGCTGTCTATATGGGAATGCAAGTCAAAGAAAATTGAATAAAATTATACCTTGATATCTGTGATCCGATATCTTATTACAGAGAAATCAACATTTTTCTTAACATATAAATTAGCTGTGTAGATCTATGTGCCTGACATAGATCTCCCTGAGAATATTCCTCCAGAATTTATTTTAAATGACGGAGGGAGTTACCAGTGTGAGACAAGTAGATCAGGAGAGCAGATTGTCAGGCACTACATAGTGCACCCCCTTTCATTTAAAATACCCTCTGGAGGCCAATTCTAAGGAAGATCTATGTCCAGCCTATAGATCTTAACAGCTTGTACACATACTAAGAAAAATGTGTATTTCTCTGGAATAAGACATCGGATCACAGATATCAAGGTATCGTTTTCTTCAGCTTCCTATAACCTACACATGTGGTCAGAATTGTTGGTACCCCTCGTTTAATGGCAGAAAAACCCACAAATGGTGACAGAAATAACTTGAATCTGACAAAAGTAAAAATAAATAAAAAAATCTATGAAAATTAACAAATTAACCCCTTCATTCCCAAGGGTGGTTTGCACGTTCATGACTGGGCCAATTTTTACAATTCTGACCACTGTACCTTTATGAGGTCATAACTCGAACGCTTCCATGGATCCCGGTGATTCTGACATTGTTTTCTCCTGACATATTGTACTTCATGATAGTGGTAAAATTTCATTCAAATAACTTGCGTTTATTTGTGAGAAAAACGGAAATTTGGCGAAAATTTTGAAAATTTCACAATTTTCCAACATTGAATTTTTATGCCCTTAAATCACAGAGATACGGCACACAAAAAACTTGATAACTCACATTTCCCACATGTTTACTTTACATCAGCACAATTTTGGAACAAAAATTTTTTTTTGTTAGGAAGTTATAAGGGTTAAAAGTTGACCAGCGATTTCTCATTTTTACAACACCATTTTATTTTTACGGACCACATTACATTTGAAGCCACTTTGAGGGGTCTATATGATAGAAAATACCCAAAAGTGACACCATTCTAAAAACTGAACCCCTTAAGGTGCTCAAAACCACATTCAAGAAGTTTATTAACCCTTTAGGTGCGTCACAGGAATTTTTTTGAATATTTAAAAAAAAAAATGAACATATAACTTTTTTTCACAAAAAAAATACTTCAGGTTCAATTTTTTTTATTTTACCAAGGATAACAGGAGAAATTGGACTGCAAAAGTTATTGTGCAATTTGTCCTGAGTACGCCGATACCTGATATGTGGGGGGGACGACTGTTTCGGCGCATGGCAGAGCTCAGAATGGAAGGAGCGCCGTTTGACTTTTTCAATGCAAAATTGGCTGGAATTCAGATCGGACGCCATGTCACGTTTGGAGAGTCCCTGATGTACCTAAACAGTGGAAATCTCCTACAAGTGACCCCATTTTGGAAACTAGACCCCCCAAGGAACTTATCTAGATATGTGGTGAGAACTTTGAACCCACAAGGACTTTACAGAAGTTTATAACGTACAGCGGTACAATTAAAAAATCATATTTTTTCCACAAAAATGATCTTTTCACCCCAATTTTTATTTTCCCAAGGGTAACAGGACCCTAAAAATTATTGTGCAATTTGTCCTGAGTGCGCTGATACCCCACATGTGGGGGTAAACCACTATTTGGGCGCATGGCAGAGCTCGGAAGGGAAGCAGCGCCATTTGACGTTTTTGGCTGGAATTGAGATCGGACATCATGTCGCGATTGGAAAACCCCTGATGTACCAAAACAGTGGAAACCCCCCACAAATGACACCATTTTGGAAACTAGACCCCCTAAGGAACTTATCTAGATGTGTGGTGAGCACTTTGAACCCCCAAGGGCTTCACAGAAGTTTGTAATGCCCGGGCATGAAAATAAAAAAATTGTATTATTTCCACAAACATGATCAATTAGTCCCCAATTTTTTCATTTTCCCAAGGGTAACAGGAGAAATTGGACCCCAAAAGTTGTTGTCCAATTTGTCATGAGTATGCTGACACCCCATATGTGGGAGAAAACTACTGTATGGACACATGTCGGGGCTCGGAAGGGAAGTAGTGACGTTTTGGAATGCAGACTTTGATGGAATGGTCTGCGGGTGTCATGTGCGTTTGGAGAGCCCCGATGTACCTAAACTATTGAAACTCCCAACAAGTGACCCCATTTTGGACACTAGATTCCCCACGGAACTTATCTAGATGTGTGGTGAGCACTTTGAACCCCCAAGTGCTTCACAGAAGTTTATAACGCTCGGACATGAAAATAAAAAAATCATTTTTTTCCACAAAAATATTTTTGCCCCCAATTTTTTTTTTTCCTAAGGGTAACAGGAGAAATTGGACCACAAAAATTGTTTTGCAATTTGTCCTGAGTAGGCTGATACCCTACATGTGGGGGTAAAACACTGTTTGGGCACATGGCAGAGCTTGGAAGGGAAGGAGCACCATTTGACTTTTTCAACTCAGAATTGGCTGGAATTGAGATCAGACGCCATGTTGCATTTGGAGAGCCCCTGATGTGCCCAAACAGTGGAAACCCCCAATTCTAACTCCAACCCGAACCCCAACACACCCCTAACCCTAATCTCAGCCCTATCCCTAACCCTAACCCTAGCCCTAACCCTAATGGAAAAATGGAAATAAATACATTTTCTTTTAGTTTAATTATTTTTCCCTAACTAAGGGGGTGATAACGGGGGGTTTGATTTACCATTTATGGCGGTTTTTATGTTTGGCAGCTGTCGCACGCTCAAAGACGCTTTTTATTGTATAAATAGTTTTTGCATCACCACATATTGAGAGCTATAATTTTTCTGTATTTTGACCCACCGAGTCATGTGAGGTCTTATTTTTTGCGGGACGACTTGACGTTTTTATTGGTACCATTTTCAGGCACGTGACATTTTTTGATCACTTTTTATTCCGATTTTTGGGACGCAGAATGAACAAAAACTAGCGTTTTATGAATTTCTTTTGGGGGGGTGCGTTTACACCGTTCCTCGTGCGGTAAAATTGATAAAGCGGTTTTATTCTTCGGGTCAGTACGGTTAGAGCCATACCTCATTTAGGTCGTTTTTTTATGTTTTGTCGGTTTTTTGCAATGAAAACTATTTTATATAAAAAATAATTATTTTTGCATCGCTTTATTCTGCGAGCTATAACTTTTTTACTTTTTCGCTAATGATGCTGTATGGCAGCTCGTTTTTTGCGGGACAAGATGACGTTTTCAGCGGTACCATGGATATTTATATGCGTCTTTTTGATCGTGCGTTATTACACTTTTTGTTTGGCGGTATGATAATAAATCATTATTTTTTGCTTTGTTTTTTATTTTTATTTTTTAAGGGGTTCGCTAAAGGGGTTAACTAATGGGACAGTTTTATAGGGCAGGTCGTTACGGACACGTCGATACCTAATATGTGTACTTTTATTGTTTTTTTTTTTTTTATTTCCAAAAAATGGATTTATTGGAATATTTTTTTTTTTCTAATTTATTTGGCGATTTTTTAAAAATTATTTTAACACTTTTTTTTATTTTTTTTTAACTTTATTACATAGTCCCAGGTGGGACATCACTGTCCTGTGACAGATCGCTGATCTGTCACATCACAGATCACTGTGACAGCTCAGCGATCTGTCACAGGCAGTGCAGAAGGCTTCCTCATGCCTGCGCTTTGCAGGCACTGAGGAAGCCAGCTTCCTGCAGGCCCCCAAAGGCCCCCGTCGCCATCTTGGATTCGGGGGCCTACAGGAAAGGAGCCCCCTGCAGCAGCGCTGCATATTGCGCTGCTGTGGGGGGCTCAGGGAAGCATGGAGGGAGCCCCCTCCCTGCCGATGCTTCCCTTTAACCCCCGGTACTCCGCGATCATGTTTGATCGCGGTGTGCAAGGGGTTAATTAGCTGACATCCGGCCGCGATCAGGGGCGCTCACCACGTGGGCGCCGCTGATCGCGGTAGACGTACTATCCTGTCCATGGGCATAGGGGCCCGGGTCCCATGGACGGGATAGTACGTCGGATGTCAGGAAGGGGTTAAAGTCAGACATTGCTTTTCAACCATGCTTCCACAGAATGTAAAAAAAATAAAACTCATGAAATAGGCCTGGACAGAAATGATGGTTCCTTAACTTAATATTTTGTTGCACAACCTTTTGAGGCAATCACTGTAATCAAACGATTCCTGTAAGGGTACCATTACACTTAGCGATGCACCAGCGATCCCGACAATGATATCACGTGGTCAGGATCGCTGGTGCATCACTAAGTGGTTGCTAGTGAGCTGCCAAACAGGCAGATCTCACCAGTGACATAGCAGTGGTTGGCGGTCGCTACTTACCTGTCAGACGAGGCAATGAAGACGTCCTCCCGCCCACGTTAAAGCGTCGCTCGTCTCCACAGCAGGAAGCTGTCGACGAGAAATGGTCTAGGACGTTCTCGCGCGATCAGCGATTACCAGCGGGGGAGCCGGTCGGAGGTAAGTATCACATGTAACGATATCGCTAGCAATATTGCTGCAGCGTCACAAAACCAGTGACGTTATAGCGATATTGCTAACGATATCGCTATGTGTAATGGGCCCTTAACTGTCAATGAGACGTCTGCACCTCTGGACAGGTATTTTGGCCCACTCCTCAAGAACAAACTGCTCCTGTTGTCTCATGTTTTGAAGGTTGCCTTTTCCAGATGACATGTTTCAGCTCTTTCCAAAGATGCTCAATAGGATTTAGGTCAGGGCTCATAGAAGGCCACTTCACAATAGTCCTATGTTTTCCTCTTAGCCATTTTTGAGTGTTTTTAGCTGTGTGTTTTTGGCCATTGCATGACCTATGAGCTGCAACTGAGACCAAGCTTTCTGACACTGGGCAACACATTTCTCTCTAGAATCCCTTGGTAGTCTTGAGATTTCATTGTACCCTGCACAGATTCTAGACACCATGAGCCAGATGCAGCAAAGCAGCCCCAGAACATAACAGAGTCTCCTCTATGTTTCACAGTAGGGAGAGTGTTCTTTTCTTGATATACTTCATTTTTCTGTCTGTGAACATAGAGCTGATGTGCCTTGCCAAAAAGTTCCATTTTTGTCTCATCTGTTCATAGGACATTCTCGCAGAAGCTTTGTGGCTTGTCAACATGTAGTTTGGCAAATTCCAGTCTGGCTTTTTCATGATTTTTTTTTCAACAATGGTGTCCTCCTTGGCCGTCTCCCCATGAAGTCCTCTTTGGCTCATACGACGGATGGTGCGATCTGACACTGATGTTCCTTGAGCTTGAAGTTCACATTTAATCTGTTTAGAAGTTTTTCTGGGCTCTTTTGTTACCATTCGTATTATCCGTCTCTTTGATTTATGATCAATTTTCCTCCTGCAGCCACGTCCAGGGAGGTTGCCTACAGTCCCATGGAGTTTACATTTCTGAACAATATGTGCAACTGTAGTCACAGGAACATCAAGCTGCTTGGAGATGGTCTTATAACTTTTACCTGTAACATGTTTGTCTATAATTTTCTTTCTAATCTACTGAGACAACTCTTTCCTACACTTCCTCTGACCCATGTTGAGTGTGATACACACCATGTCACCACACAGCACAGTAAGTATCTGTAGCCTCTATACAGGCCACTCACTGATTCCAAGATTGTAGATGCTAATTATGTGGACACACCTTGATTTAACATGTCTCTTTTGTCACATTATTTTCAGGGGTGCCATCATTTCTGTCCAGGCCTATTTCATGAGTTGTTTTTTTTTTAATTCTGTGGAAGCATGGTTGAAAAGCAATGCCTGATTTTCATGTCTTCATTTTCATAGACTTTTGATTTATTATTACTTTTGTCAGATTCAAGTTATTTCTGTCACCATTGTGGGTTTTTCTGTCATTAAACGAGGGGTACCCCAGGGCAGTGTAGATGAGGTTGGCAAGTGGGGAGATGGTGTAAAGAAGCAGATGTAGCAGAGCCGGGTGTAAGGCGCAAGAATAAGTGGAGGACACAAGGGCATGTAGTTCCAAAGCTTTACTCACAATTTGTTGCGCATACAGGTGCCCACTTCGGTGCCGTGTCCTCCAGGTCAGGGGCTCAGCCAACTCCCAGGCAAGGTAAAGTACACCTTTCCAACACTCCTCCAACATGTGCCTTCTATGAACGTCTCCACACTAGCGCCTAATCTGAAGTACTTGTAGTTGCGTATTAAACTCAAGTTCCTCCTTCTTGATGTTACTTAGAACTCTACTTGTTCGGCAGACAGCTGTAGCCTGCTTCGGGGACTCCTTGCTATCAAGTCACGGCTCACCCACATTGCTGTTGTGCCCCCAAGTCTTAGGAGGGAATAAAGTGATGACAACTTCTATTCCTCCGGTGTCTGCTGCAGGAACATCAGTATCCCTACAACCTCGGGGACGGGACCCCGGCCATGCGCTTCAAACTTGAGGAAGGGCTCTGCTCTGACCTTAGTCCTTAGTTCTCTTCTTCTCCTTATGTTCCGTACTAAACTATCTTCCTTCTGAAGAATCAGGCTTTCTATGGCTCTTTCCTGTGCCAGCAGCTCCAGGTCACAGGAGTCTGCTGCAGGACCTCCTTCACTCCATCCCGGGGATCTTCTCTCACCAACTGACCTTTTCCTAATATTCTCCCACTCTCTTGTGCAGTCTAAGCTCCACCCACCTCCCAGCACTCTTCATGTTCCAAGCAGGGAGCCACAAAGGTTGCTCTGCTACACTACTGGTATGCGTGTGGGATGCAAGTGCTGGAGTGTGGTCAGGTGTCTCCACCTTAGATGGATAGTGTGGTACCACAACTCAGGAGGAGGTGCAGTACCTCTGTGGCGACTGAACTCTCAGGGGCACCACAAACATTCTTGTGCTCCATGTTGGGTTTTTCAAGTAGCCTGACATGCTCCCATGTGATGATCTTCCTAGGCTTATATAAGGCATCCAAAGACACACACCTGTGCCTTAGTATTAAGATTTTCTAGTAAGACTTTTAGTTTGTGCATAGTTCATGTCTACAGTCTCCTGGCTGCCTGTGGTTTCCAGTATCACAAATCCCAGTCTGCAATTTCCAGTATCACAAATCCCAGCCTGTAGTTACCATTATCACAGTTTCCTGTCTGCAAATTTCAGTACACTGCTAACTGTTCTAGTTACTCCTGAGTTCAGACTGCAACCTGTTCTTGGTCTTCTAGGACTTCTGCTGCAAGTCCATCAGCAGTTTCCAGGATGTCTCCAACCTGCCTGTAGCTTCCATGATATTATTTACTATATCTTGCTATTGTTGAGCTTTTTCTTATATCTGTATGCAGTCTCTATGATGCCTCCTGTTTGCCTGCAGCTTCCAGACCTTAAGTCTCCTGTCTGCCTGTGGACTTTAGTAACTCTGCAACCTGTCTGTAGACTCCAAGACATCTGCTGGCTGCTGGCAGCTTCCAGTGCAATAGTTAACTGCTGTCTGTGTACTGCATGCCTTTCCTGTCTGCTGCACCGACACCCATGGCCCATGTGGCTACCTGGACTTTGGGCCCTTTTTGTGACTAGTGGTAATAACAGATACTATATCAACATTTAAAAAAGGACTAGGTGCTTTTATCAAAACAAATGGCATTGTGGGTTCTAAATAATCTAGCGATGACTAGTGATGAAAGGTGGAACTTGATGGACCTACTTCTTTTTTCAACCAATGTAAGTATTTACAACTAATAGTGCCACCTAGAGAGTACTGCAACCACCAAGCATACCAAGCCAATTGAAAACTGTAAATGCGACACACATTGTGCCTTATGTAACTAAATTGTAACCAACAAGTGTAATGTACTGTTCAACACATTAGTATAAGAATTTGTTCCTTTGTGATATGAAAATTAATGTTTTGTGTTCAAAGCTTGCAATCATCCTACCACTGACCACTCCTAAACCCTTCATCCAATTTTAATGTGGATACCCTCAAATGAAAGCTGAAAGTCTGAACTTCAACTGCATCTGAATGGTTTTGCTTAAAATTCATTGTGGTAATGTCTAGAACTAAAATTAGAAAAATGTTGTCTCTGTCCAAATATATATGGTCCTAACTGTACAATGAAGAACAGAGACTTGGTCGAAGATTCGCTAGTATGGTTGTTATAGGTGAATTCTGCCCAGGGAAGCAGATCAACCCAGTCATTTTGGTGGGCGTTGGAGAAATGGCATAGGTACCCAGTCAATGTCTGGTTGGTTCGCTCCACCTGCCCGTTAGACTGCGGATGGTAAGCAGAGGAGAAGTCAAGGGAAACATTCATGAGCTTACAAAGTGCCCGCCAGAACTTGGAGGTGAACTGGACCCCCCGGTCAGACACGATACGTTGAGGTAGTCCATGGAGTCTGAAGATCTGATGGATGAATACTTTGGCTAACTCAGGAGCTGAGGGAAGGCCGGACAGAGGGATGAAATGGGCCATCTTGGAGAACCGGTCCACCACCACCAGGAAGACTGTACAACCGGAAGACCGAGGCAGGTCGGTGATAAAATCCATGGTGATATGTTCCCAGGGAACTGTAGGGACTGGCAAATGGAGCAGCAGGTCAGACGGAAGTTGTTGTGGCACTTTGTTCTTGGAACAGGAGGGACAAGAGGCCACGAAATCAACCACGTCTTGGCGAAGCGTAGGCAACCTGTAGTGACGCGTGATGAGGGCTAGCGTCTTCTTGGTTTCGGCATGACCAGCCAGTTTGGAGGAATGGCCCCAGAGTAGAACCTTTTTCTTGAGATTCTCTGGTACAAGGGTCTTGCCTGGAGGTGGAGACAGCCAATTCACCGGAGCCACAGTGATGATTTTAATGGGCTCAATAATGTGCGAAGGTTCCTCCACTGTCTCGGTCGGCTGGAACACTCTGGATAAGGCCTCGGCTTTAGCGTCCTTGTTGCCTGAGCAAAAATGGAGCTCGAAATCAAAGCGAGCGAAGAATAAGGACCACCTGGCCTGACGAGGGTGGAGTTTCTGGGCACACTGAAGATAGGCCAAGTTTTTGTGGTCAGAGAAGATTACAAAGGGGTGGACAGCCCCCTCCAGTAGGTGACGCCATTCCTCCAGGGCTAATTTTATGGCCAGCAGTTCACGGTCGCTGATTGAGTAGTTGCACTCGGACGAAGAGAAAGCCTTCGAAAAGAAGCCACAGGGACGTAGTCGGCCGGAAGCGGATCTCTGGGAAGTACTGCCCCGGCCCCTGTTGAGGAAGCGTCTACTTCAAGTACAAAGGGTCGGTTACTCTCGGGGCGGTGCAACACCGGGGCTGCTGTGAAAGCCTGTTTTAGAGTCCGAAAGGCCTCCTCCGCCTCCGTAGTCCAGGAATTGGGACTCATCCCCTTCCGGGTGAGAGCAGAAATAGGTTTAGTGATTGTGGAAAAATGGGGAATAAATTGCCTGTAGTAATTGGCAAATCCGAGGAACCATTGTATGGCTTTTACCCCGACGGGACGAGGCCATTTGAGGACTGCAGTCAGTTTCTCGGGATCCATTCTTAATCCAGCATCGGAGATAATGTAGCCCAGAAACGGCAGGGAGGTTTGCTCAAAGAGGCATTTCTCTATTTGGCATACAGGCAATTCTCCCGAAGTTGCTGTAACACCAGGTGAACACTCTTTCTGTGGGATGCAAGATCCGGCAAGAAGACTAGAATGTCATCCAGGTAAACCACCACACAGGAGTACTAGAGGTCTCGAAATATCTCGTTGACAAACTAATGAAACACAGCGGGAGCATTGCAAAGACCAAAGGGCATAAAAAGGTACTTGTAGTGGCCGTCTCGAGTGTTGAACGCAGTCTTCCACTCATCCCCTGTGCGGATACGGATCAGATTGTAGGTCCAACTTGGAGAAAACCCGGGCCCCTCTAAGACGGTCAAACAACTCCAGAATGAGGGGAAGAGGATACCTGTTCTTGATGGTAATCTCATTCAAACCCCTATAGTCAATACACGACCGCAGAGTTCCGTCCTTCTTCTTGATGAAGAAAAACGCGGCTCCCACGGGCGACGAGGACTTCCGTATAAACCCCTTGGCGAGGTTCTCCCGGACGTATTCGGACATGGCTAAGGTCTCAGCAGGAGACAGTGGGTAGATTCTGCCCCTTGGAGGAGTTGAACCGGGGATTAGTTCAATTGGGCAGTCAAAGGGCCGGTGTGGGGGATGAACCTCTGCCTCCCTCTTACCAAAGACATCTGCGTAAGAACTGTAGGCTGAAGGGAGGTCAGCAAAGGTTAGGGAGTGGCCGGGGAGCGGCAGCAAGTCGGACCGGAGATAGGCAGTGATCCTGGCACGAGTGTCCCCAGCGGAGTACCTCCCCAGAAGACCAGTCGAGGACCGGCTGGTGTGTCCTTAGCCAGGGAAGACCAAGAAGAATCGAACGGGACAACTTAGGCAAAATGTAAAAGGCCATCTTCTCTCGATGTTAGGCTCCGACTTGCAACTACACTTACTCCGTGACCAAGGTGATGGTCTCCTGTAGCGGTTTGCCATCCACTGCAGCAATCAGGTGAGGATTACATAGGGTAACCATGGGAATTTGGAACTTGTCCACCTCTTCACGCCGGATGAAGTTACCTGCCGAGCCCGAATCCACGTAGGCCACCTCAGACCCACGTCTCTGCCCTGAAACCACAAGAACAGTCATGGTAAGAGGTTGAGAGGAATCAATAGCACCTAGGGAGGCCTCTCTTACCTGACCTAGGTGGAGGAGTTTCCCGGTCTCTCCGGACAGGTGCAGACAAAATGCGAAGAACCTCCGCAATAGAGGCATAGACCTTACGCCCGTCTCTCCCTCCGCCGTAACTCAGCCACCTTGAGGCGATCCACCTGTATGGGTTCGACAATGGAGGAAGCAGAGGGCCCGGCTGGACGAGGGTTGGCGGATCGATTGGGAAGGGAAACTGGTCTAGTGGGTCTCCTCTCTCTCGCAGACTCCCGAGCGCGTTCCTGGAATCGCAGGTCAATACGTGTGGCCAGCGAGATAAGGTCTTCCAGGGTGGTCGGGGTATCCCAGCCTGCGAGTTCATCTTTTACCACGCCAAATTACCCCTACCAACGCCGCATTATTCCATCCAAGCTCCGAGGAGAGAGTACGAAAGCAGATGGCATACTGCCCAACCGTGAGGGAACCCTGAAGAAGGTTGAAAAGGGATTCGGTGAGAGACGCTAAGCGACCCAGTTCATCAAAGACCCTGCGAAATGTATTCAAGAAGGCCGGGAGGCTTGAGACAACAAGGTCATCCCGTTCCCAGGGAGACTTCAGCCAGGACAGGGCCTCTCCCTCCAGATGGGACATATTGAAGGCTACTTTTGACCGGTCAGATGGATATTGCTGAGGCAACCATTCAAAATGGAGGCTACACTGGTTTAAGAACCCCCTACAGAGTTTGGGGTCGCCACTAAACCGGGGTGGCTTGGCGAGGCGGGGCGAGGGGAGAGCAGCCGAGACAGGGGGCGGAGTCGGGACCGCGGTGGCTGACTGAAGGGCCACCAAACGACTATCGACAGAGGCCATATAACTTAAAATATGGGCTTGGGTATCCCGTTGCTGACCCAGCTCCTGCTGAAGGCTGGTCAGCTGAGTAGCATTTCCGGGATCGGCCACCTGTAGGGCTGAAAATCGGAAGTCCATGGACTTCATGACGGACATTATGCGTCCCTGGTTCTCCCATAAAAAGAGCAACTCTTTTTGGATGGCAGCAGGAGTACCGGCGGGATCCATGGCCTGATCTTACTGTAAGCAAACTGGTCAGGTGAGAAAAGTCTCCAGGAGTGGACCCTCTGGATCGTGGCACCGAGGGGCCCTGGGCGAACCGCCAGGAGGAGCCGACCCCTATACAGGGATCACTAGGAGCAGGCCCAGGGGCTCGGGTACCACGATAGCCAGTACCGAGAGGGGCGGCTCAGAATGGACTGGAGTAAGACCACAGAGAGGAGGATGGAACAAGGACACGGAAGACAGGACTGGAGTCGGAAGGCAGAACTGGACCACAGACAGCAGGATGGGGACTGGCGCACGGACAACAGAACGGAGCAGGACCAGAGTTAGACTGGACCACAGACAGCAGGACGGAGCAAGGACACGGAGGACAGGACCGGAGTAGGACTGGACCACAGACAGCAGGACGGGGACTGGAGTACGGGCAGCAGAACGGAGCAGGACCGGAGTAGGACTGGACCACAGACAGCAGGACAGGGACTGGAGCACGGACAGCAGGACCGGAGTAGGACTGGACCACAGACAGCAGGACGGGGACTGGAGCACGTACAGCAGAACCGGAGTAGGACTGGACCACAGACAGCAGGATGGGGACTGGAGCACGGATAGCAGGACCGGAGTAGGACTGCGGAATACAGGAGTAGCAGGGTAAATGCAGAGGTAGCGGAAGAGGGCCTAACGTGACTTAACACAAAGATCAGGTGCCTCCATTACAGGAGGGCGGCCTGATATGCCCCTGCGTGGTCTCCTATTGGCCCGGCGGTGCTTCCAGGTCAGGGCACCGCCGGAGCACAAGACATGGGGAGGAGGCGCGGCCTGATATGCCCCTGCGTGGTCTCCTATTGGCCCGGCGGTGCTTCCAGGTCAGGGCACCGCCGGAGCACAAGACATGGGGAGGAGGCGCGGCCTACGGCGCATGCGCATAACATGCAGAGACACCATCGGCCGCGGACCTGGAAGGAGAGACCGCCGCAGCTGCCGGGCGGCGGGAGGCTGCGACGCGGGAGCGGAGGCAGGGTGAGTACTTGGCAGCGGTGGAGGCGTGACAGTCACATTGCCCCTTTTTAACCAGGAAGGTAGGGGCAAATGTAAAAAGTTATTTCCCAGTTCAAAAGGCGGCACTGTGTAGACAAATTTGTGGGCCAACTATGCCCTCTAGTTCGCTCATAGTAAGGACTTGCATGCCACAGGAACAGGCTATGCAACTACTATTGGGATCTAGAAAGGAGATGGTATAGAATCCCTGGTTGTTCCCACCCTTGTGCTACTGAGTGGAAAAAAAGCCATTGCAGGACTCATCTTTCTAGTAGCTGCATTGTTAGGAAAAAAAAAGGGTGGAGAATTAGCCCCAGGGTCATGGAAGAGACTTCTGTTACCCAACACGATGGAATGTAAATTGGCAATATAGATAGGGAAATGTGACACTGGATACCATGCTGTGAGCGGTTACACAAACATAGCTTACAATACATAATTTTACCATACCTGATCACATTTCATGGGCTAAAGCTTGCTGCCCAGCAAAACAATGCGAATTTAATTGCTACGATTGAAAATTGAAAAGTAAAAACTAAAATAGAATATTACAGCATATTAGATCAATGAAACATAATCTTGGATCTCTGGTTTCTCTACAGGAAATGCAGAAATAGAAAGAGATAATCACTTCTGTTGTTGTTTTATTTTACTCTTCAAACGACCTTTGTATACTGGGTGCCATATGTTGTTACGTAACTTTATTGTTCCTTTTGGTTTATGTCTTTTTTTGCCCATGTAAATATTTCAGATCCGTAGTTTACAGAGAAGTATTAAACTCCATAGCTGGCCATACAAATAACATAGCTCTTGGCTAAAGAAAAGCTTAGTGAACATTACAACTATCTTTCCTGTCCCAACCATACATGGGAACACTCCAATCTATTGAGCTCTCCTGCTGTCTTGAGAGAGCCACTGCCAGACTCTTCCGGCAGCAGCTTAACCCTAAATTAAACAAAATGATCACTGCTTGAATTTAATATTGATTCTTCTCTCCGCCAACATCATCTTTTGGGGGGAAGTCCGCGTTGCACATTAGATGGTGGGTCGATCCCCGCCAACTTTTATCTAATGTGTAAAGACACCTTATGGCTGTAAACAGAGAGGAGAACAACTGAATCAAAGAAGCTTCTACTACAAAAATGATCCGAACTATGACCCTTAAGAAAACGCCTTTTTTCTGTCCTATTAAGGCATTATAGTCAGGGAGTTCTCTTTTATAGATCCCCACTATGAGTCACGGATACTCTTATGATCTTCAAACATGAGTATAAAAATACCACCTGTCTAGTGCCACCTGTTTAGCTGGTTCCTAGTTTTATCATTTTTCATGGAGGCCAAACAACATGGACAACTTCATGGCTTCGTAAGTGGGTTTCTCTACAGTTTTTCCAGATATTAGAGTAGTTTATGTCTTGGCAGACCCACAGCAAATCATGGTACTCTTCAAAGAAAGTGTATTATAGCACTGAGAAAAAGTAGCAAAATGTAGACTATGGTTTGTAGCTGGCGGTATGAAAAAGGAAGTGAACTAATAGAAAAAAGAAGATGAAGAGTATATAAATGCGTACTATCCCCTATCTCAGCTCTCCACTACTCTAGAGCCATTATGGACTTGTCTTCTACATTGGATCATACTTTTATTGGGTAATAATCATAGTGTCCGACCTGCAAGTCCACCAAGAATATCTACAATTTTGACTGATTCATTCGAGGCTGAAGCACCCCAACTGTTAACTAGAGAGCTTGGACATCACCAATCACTGAAACACAATGTCATACATGCGGACTTCATGAAATGTTTACCAAATGTATACCCGTTGCTCATGCTTACCACCCATTAATGTCAACTGGCTACAGTATATACAGTATAACCATTGGCCATCAACACAGAGAACCTTTCCTATCATACATGATTTCCAGTAACTTGTCATCAATACGTTCTTCAAACATCAGAGACCAGGATCCAGACACTGGTTCCCTTGGCTTAGACTATTGAAAATATCATCAGAAATTGGATAACCTCTAAAGACTTAAGATCAATGGGGCATAGAAACTATAGGCTAAGCACAAACAGAATGACTTGACTATTGATAGACAGTCTGGGAACTGCAGTGAAATATATAATTAGATTTTATTTTCATCCTCGTAATCTCTGTGTGAATCATTGACTGCATCACACCAAGTCAAAGTTAATGAACACTTGTTTTTAAGTGACCTCAGTCTACGGAGACGTGCGACTCTGTGAGTCAAGGGATATCAAAATCCTGTAACCATTGCTTGACTGTGCCACCACTGTGTTGTTAAGGTCTCAGTGTCTGTAAGGACGGTTTGTGGTTACAACACATTGGTCCATTACATAAGGCCAACTGTCTTGTTTACAGGATGTTACACAATTTCTTGAGTAAACTTTTTTTTACAAATGGAAGACATATAATATCAAATAGTATGTTCATTTGGCATTTGTACCGTGGTGCTGAAATTCCCATTTTTTTTTTTTAAGGTGGCTATGAATTGTGAAGAACATATTTGCCACCTCATCTATTAAGGATGGTGCATACCATCGAAGGACCCTCTTATAGGAGTAACACAGGAGTACATTGTTCCCCAATTTATTGACAGTGGCTCTCTATAAACCCCTTGCTGGTACACCATTTTACCATTATTTGTGAACCACGGTGACTATTTATTGCCGTGTAGTCTTGTAGACCTTAGGAAGTTGGTCACTAAAGTCTGGAGAGGCTCTGTACAACGACCCAGGTCGCACATAAGGTATGCCCACTTATATTAGAGGTGAGCAAATTTATTTATAACCGAATCTGTTACTAATTTTCCCCCAAAATTTGGATTTGCTATATTCTAATTTTTTTTGCTATTCAACTTGCGTGACTTCCAGCAGAACAGTGACCAGACATTTTGAGGGAATCTAAGATCTGGGAAGGAGTTAAAATACTTGTATTCACCTCTCCTTGGCCCTTTCCTTATCTCTCCCTCTACCAGTCATCCAATTGGCTCCTCTGTCTTCCGTTTTTGGCCTTTTATCTTGTTCTGTTTCTAGACCTCCAGTGCTACTAGTCTTCAGCAGGCCCCAAATGGGACAGGACGCTCCTCACTGATGTTAATCCAGGTATGGTGCCCGTCCTGCTCATGTGTGTCTTCTATCTTCTTCTGTTCAAAAACAGAAGAAGATAGAAGACAGAAGAGACAATAATCGGAAGACGATCAGAAGACCACTGGTGTAGAAAGGACTAAGGAGAAATCTTTTTAAACCCTTTCTGGGAAGATACAGTTAGCCCAACTTTATTTTAGGCAAATCAAGTCTCCTGGTCGAATTTGAGTAGATGTGTCTAATTGTATCCTTAGTACATGCACAAGATTACAATTCAGAATGAATTTGCCAAAAGGATTAGCTTTACCAATTGTCATGAAACCTTAAGGACCAAATATCCCCAATCCACTTCCGTAAACATAATATGGACTTCATTTCTTAAACGATGTTCCCAACAAAATTGGTGGCTATCGAAGAGAAAGGACCAAATAGCAGAGACCAAATTGGGCTCCCAATGTGTTTCTGAATTATATCACCCATAGTAAAAATAGAGGCTACTGGGCTTGTTACCTTTTTACACCCTTGTACCATTTTTTTTTTTTTTACTAACAATCAGTTCCTCTTTTTTGCATATATTTTCTCCACCCAATATTTTCAGGAATGGGATGAGGAATAGACACCTGTCTGCATGTACCACTTAGCTGCCCCTATGGTATCTACCCCATGGTCCAAGGATTGGGATGTGTGATGGCCAAAAAATAAAACGTTGATTCCTCAACATCTATGTACACTCCTTACCTGAGGTATGTTTGGTTCAAGGTCTTTAAGATCTGTAGGGATTCGCTCTGGTAGGCAATAGCTGGGCGGCAGTAACGAGGCAACACACAGGCATAAAGTCCAATTTCAGTGGATTTAATGTCACTCCGTAATCAGCAGCTTAACAAAACATAAGGGAAATAAAACACATACTCCAGCTTGGAGAACCACAGGTCCCAGACTCACCCCTTGCATGGGACAGGCGTAACTAAGCGGCTGCCAGGTCCTGCGGCATCTGCCAGGCGCCGTTCCCAGGGTTCTTCTGAGTCTTGCTGCGATAGTCCTGCAGCACGGGAATACTATATACAAGTTCCAGGCTGAGTCCACACAAGTTCCTGTAGCTTCCAGAAACACACTCACAGTGTGGCATTTACCAACCTCCATTACATAGGGCCTAACCCCTCCCACCAGTGAGGTAGACATCACATGGGCTGATCACGTGACCCTGACATCATCGCAGGTCCCGTCTTTAAGGAAAAACCCGGCCAAACATTAATCTGCTAGGAGAAACATATCTTCCATCCAGTAAAACACCCTTTACTGTACCACAGATCATAAATTCAGTTTTACGGGTTTTATGCCGATATGTTTAACATTGGAATTCTTTTTCCAGGTAAATTCCCAATATATAACCCATGATCTAAAAATGGTTGTGCAAAAGTGGAAATTCCCTCAAATGTAGCTACAGTATGACCAACACCAGGCTTGGATCAGACTATAAATCTAGAGTAAGTAAACTGAGCCCGTTTAGCAAGATTTTGTATGGACTCTGTTAGAGGACTTGGAATTAATAGAGGATTCATCATCCATAACACTTGGCCAAAGATGAGAACAATTACAAAAAGGGTCTTTTGTTCCAGAGGACATGTCCTGTCTTGGACACTAAGTAATGCTTGATATCTCCTGTGGTGGCGCTGCAGCAAAACTGAACACTTCTAAATTTCCCACAAATTAAAGCAGGGAGACAAATTTTGATCAGTTGATCGTCAAGAGACCTTTCTAACAAATATGCATAGTGGACCACCAGTGAAAAAGAAGTACTAAATAATTGTACATATAAGTACAGCGTTACTAAACCCAAATTCTGTTTCTCACATACAGTAATGTCCCACCCAAATTCCAATTCATGGTTCACAGACGGGTCAAGTTCATTCCTTTAGTGAAAATGTAAAAAAAAAAAAAAAAAAAAAATATATGCAAATGAATTTCTTTTATTTTTTTGGAGATGGTTGAAAGACATTTACCATTTATGAAAAATATGTGCTGGTATAGATCAGTCTGAATTAAAGGATATGTATTTCATTTACAGCCCTCTGAAAGGAAAATGAGTCAGAGGAGCAGACAAAACAGACAAAACAGAAGACGATCACCTACAAAAATACGACAAAAATGGCAATTATGGTATTTTTTGGAAGTCCAACCCTGACCTTCATCAATACCTGGGCCCTACGCTTATACTGTATGATATGCCGCCATATGTGATTAGATTATGGGATTAGAATAACTGCTTTCTGTCTTTCTGCTTTTTTGTTATTTCTTAAAGGTAGTTACTACTGAAGACCACAGAATCTGGATTAATTTTATGTAATCTGTGGGACATTTTGACCTCGCTCACTCCCAAAGTCCATTTTGGAGTCTACTACAACTAAGTTCACAAGTTAAAAAGAACCTGTCATTTAATACAACCGTATAATTTTGTTTTACTTGGCGTAAATGTTGCTGTTCTCCTGAATCCGACGTTGTTTTTCTTTTGTTCCTGCTCCTCTGCATTCCTGAGATATGAAGAAGGGGTCATACCCCTGTATATAAATCTAGTTTTTTTTTGCCAAGTGGGCATTGTTTTTTACTCTTTTTCTGTTTTTTTTCTTGAGGACCACACCCATTTAGTTAAAAAAAAAAATAGATTCTAAATATATATATATTTATAAAATAGATTCTTTATAAACAAATGGGTGTGGGTCCTCAAGAACACACCCATAGAAAAAAAGTGGAAAACAACACCCACTTGGCAAAAAATGACTAGATTTATATACAGGGAAGAAGGGGTCATATCTCAGGAATAGAGAGGTGTAGGAACAAAAGAAAAACAACGCCAGATTCAGGAGAACAGCCTTCTATTAACTCAGAGTTCTCTAATAACGTATAGGAAAATAGGTTTTCTAAAGCGGACAACCCCTCTAAGCTAGAAGTATGATTCTTTTTGGATGGAACATCAAGGTGTGTCCTACAAGCTTCTTTGGAAATATCTATGTTGGCCAATGGTCATCACGTGACATAAATTTCTATTAGAAACCATCTTTTGAATAATGGGTATTCTGGCCAAGGGGTGGGGAACCTGCTTTTTCCAAGGGCCATTTGGTTATTTATACTATCATTATGGGGCTGCACAAAATTATTAACTTCACAATTTTCCTACTATATTTGGTCAAACATTTAATTAACGCTCCCCTAAAGTGATGACTGGAGCTGCTTCTCTATGATGAGTCATGTGATGTTAGGTGATATTGATGATATTGCTCATCGCAAATGCTTTTCCAGGTTTGTGCCAGTCTGGAGTTCAATCAATGTTTTTTGATAAAAAGTTTTGTAAAGAACTTATTACAGCAATAAGTTGTTCCAAACACGGATGGATATTTCAATGCATGCCTCCTCAAAGAGGAAAGTTCATCAGTGGGAGGCCTTATACATCACAAAGGAGACACCGAGACTGCTGTGTATACATCATATAGGAGACACTGCGACTGCTGTCTGTACAACACATAGGAGACACTAAGACTGCTACATACCTAAGAGACACTAAGGCTGCTATATATATATATATATATATATATATATATATCACACTGGAGACAGACTGCTGTACATACATCACATAGGAGACCCTAAGACTGATGTATAAACATCACATAGGTGACACTCAGACTGCTGTATATAGATCACATAGCAAACATTAAGACTGCTGTAAATGCATCAGAGGATACACTAAGACACTAAGATTGAGGTATGTACATCACATAGGAGACACTAAGACTGCTGAAAATACATAATATAGAAGACACTGAGACTGTTGCATACACTACAGGAGACCCAAAGACTGCTGTATATGCATCACATAGGAGACACAGACTGCTGTAAATACATACATCACATAGGAGACCCTAAGACTGATGTATAAACATTATATAGACACTAAGACTGCTGTATAATATAGACACTAAGACTACTGTATTAACATCACATAGGAGACACTGAGACTGCTGTATGTATAGAATATAGGAGACACTGTGACTGCTACATACATCAAAGGAGATACTAAGACTGCTGTATTCATCACACAGGAGAAACTGCGTCTAAGGAACACATCATGTAAGGGACACTGTGACTGCTACTACGGAGGTAGGAGCAGGATGGGAATACAGCATATGCGAATGCCACCTACACAGAACGTCTTGACGCTGGTACTGTCTTGGGTCAGGACCTAATCCAGTGTTGCATCTACCGCAGCAGCATTTAGTAGTGTGTGAGTTTGTGCTCAACCGAAATATTAAAGAGCTGGGGTCCAAAAAAACAGTATTGATGGGCCAAGCATTGCGGCCCACCAGTTATCTGCCCCTGTTCTAGAAGTAGCTAAATCGATTTTAATAGGTTCTATTATTTTGCCAATGTACGGTACATCACAGATTTTTAGATATTTAAAATTCACGAAATTGCCTCTAGTGGTCTCCAACTTGTGGCTTTTTTGCTATTGGACTCCACCGGTCTACTCCATGATAGTAGTGTAAAAGAATCATATACAAAAGTCTACTAAGCACATGGCCCCCTTCACACATCAGTGTCTCCAGTATGTGTGGTGACAGTTTTCACACGTACCGGAGACACTTACACAGGTAGACCTATTATAATCTATGGGTCTGCACACATGTCAGTGTTTCCTGGGACCCTGCGTCTGTGTGCGAAACACATTGACAAGTCCTTTTTTTGCTATTATCCATCATCTTTCTCTATCTTTGCACATCTAACACCGAAACATCTGTTATTTGTGTTCTTCATTCTATTCCAGTACTTGTTACACTGATGGTGCACATGGACGGCACACGGATGATGGACACGGACATGGGTGCTGTCACATAGGCACACGGACTGCACATGGACGGCACACGGACCTCACCGGTATAGGTTTTCACAGCACCTTGTGGAGGGGGCCAACACAGGATTTGCTGGTTGATATTCCTTTAATGAGCTTTTATTGCAGTGAAAGGCGAACGTTATGTTCTGGTTTATGTTTTATTGCATGTCATGTTAAAAAAAACGTTAATCTGGACATAGTTATCTGGAGTGGCATTGGAAACTAAATGCTAAGGAAATTAATCATTCATTCTTGCGTTAAACTTAAAGACTAAGAGACTGAAATGATCCCTGGGTGTAGGTTCTATATAATTAAGTCTATTTTATTACTGTTTCATTTGACTGTTATTTTTTATTTTTCTGGAATTTTTTATTTTATTATCGGTCAGAAAACGCCCATCTTTGGTTAGAACTGGCAACTTTTGGGTATCAGTAATTTTAGGAATGTGTTTTTTTACAACCCTGTCTGCTAGACTGAACACATTTTTGGAAAAAAAAATTTCTTTTTAAAATATCAATTAATATTTCCATTTCTTTGGACGATAATGTGAGTTGTGTCAGAATATCAGAATATTTTGGGTGGAAATATTCTGTCCTGGTCAAGAGAAACTTAAGTGAAGATTACTTTTTAGGAAAGGAGATCAGGAAGACTGTAAAGTGCAAATTATATTTTTCTGTGCGTAATTTATAAACAGGAAAAGCCCCCCCAAAATACAGCCTATAAAGAGGACTTGTCACCAGGTGAAAAGTGACCACTTTTTGCTCTTATTTTATTCCTGTTTTTCCCCTGCCTATGCCACTTTGTTTTTTTAAAAAATCCGCTGTACAATTCAAGAGATAAGGGACTTTTTATTTAGTGCTAATTTGTAATGGTGTTTAGTGTTTACCAAAGAGGTGTGGCTCACAAGGTAAACATTCAGAGCAACTTAGAGACACGCCCCTGAGGATCCTGTGAGCCACACCTCCTTTGTAAAGACCATAAAAATCATCACTAAATAGAATGCCCCATATCTCTGGAACCGTATGGTGAATTAAAAAGGGAAAAAAGATACTTGGGAGCAGCGGGAATAAAAAAAAAGGCAAAATTTGGCCAATTTACCTGCTAACAGGTCATCTTTAAATCACAAAGCGTTTGTATCATCTTGTTAACCACACATCATAAATACTAGATCCAAGATCGGACCAACAAATATATACTAGATCCAAGATCGGACCAACAAATATATACTAGATTCAAGTCCCCAAAAGCAAATGTCAGATCCTTTAAATACAAATGCAGACCAGACCTCTAAATATACAACAATGACCATAATTAAAAAAAAGAGATACAAACCACAAGACCAGCTTGAGACCATCTAGGATGAGACTGACTTCCTGGGATATTATGGGCTCCAAGGTGCCCATCACCTTGATTAAAATGTGACTTTCCATAGGAGAATAGGAGATTGATTGTGCTTTGACATTCTTTGGTCACCTGTCCTCTGAGGGCAGTCAATGGCGGGAGCATTCAGGTGACTGGAATAGTGCGTATTGATGGGCACTGAAGACCACCATTTCTTCCTATTTCGGTAGAGACCCCAGGAGTAGCCATGTCATGTCCCACGACTTGGGAAATCATTTAATATTTGCATTACTTGTGTTGTATCCTTGTTGCTAGGCAGAAGTTTGCCTTTCCCTGTATTTTGTCCCAACTCTCTCCCTGTAGTCCTGTGATGTATGTTTGTTCCCTCCCTTATTCTCCATTTTGTGATCGTCCCTCCATCTGTATGCATCTTCTTACATGTCCTCTGAAGAATATTCCTTTTTACCTGCTGCTTTCATCATAATACAAGAATTTCAGTTAAAGCATCCCTCTTTTCCTGGAGTCTTCTTACATGAGATCGTGGCTGAGTTAAGCTGTCTGATTAATCGGTATGAACGTGAGTACAGGTCGATACGGAAGGGGCCCAGAAATAGAGGTCTATCCAGGCACCATACGTTCTACATATCCATGAGTCAGAATAGTAAAAAGGAATAACCTGCCTTCAGAGACAGTAACTCAAGGTCTGTGCTGAATCTCAGTGGAAAAGGACATTTTCCAGATAGACTGTAACCCAGTTCCAGCCAGACCCCAGCGTGCATAGAAGCCACTGCAGCTGAACAGAGAGGAATATAACTCCCATCATTACACAGGACCCTGCAGCTGCTCCAGCATTAGATACAAAGTATCAACTCTGTGCAGAGTCTGTGTATTTCCTGTTACTGAACAGTGGGAAGTATAACCCCCATCATCAACTCTTCCTGCCTGCAATCTAATCATGTCTGAAGCAAGGAATACAATGTCCCTACCAGACTTACAAGCACAGGAAAGAGACCCAGACCCCCATCCACCATCTAGCGAAAGGGGAAAACGTACAGTCAAACCCACATGGAAAGTCATGGAGAATTTAGAGACTGCAAAATGTGAATTATATAGTGATGTGTCTTCAGTATGGAAGAAAGTGCTGAGTCATATAGACACTGCATCAAGGCCTGCTTCTCATGAGTTACCACCAGAGGGAGTTCTAGAACAATTATGCACAGCATACCAAATGTATATGGAGAAGAGTGACCAATACATTATTCTCCTGAAGAAACTGAATCTCCCAGAGACTTTAAACGAATTGCAAGGTTTCCAGCAACTTAATTCTGAAAGAGACTGCACTGTACGTGACATTAAAGCCAAGAGAGAGGCTAGAATCGCACAGACACCAGATGCATCAACTCGCTCATCCAAATCGTGTAAGCACTCAAAACGTTCATCTAGGTCAAGTTCATCAAAATATTCTACTCTTACTGAGCAGCTTATAAGAGCACGTGCTAAGGCTGAAACTACTAAGGTACAAGCTGCCTTTGCACAAAAAAGAGCAGAAATGGACGCAGCTGCTGCACAAAAGAGAGCAGAAATGGATGCAGCTGCTGCACAAAAGAGAGCAGAAATGGATGCAGCTGCTGCACAAAAGAGAGCAGAGATGGATGCTGAAGCGGCACGCATGGAAGCTCTAGAGAAGGAATGTGAGCATGCAACAGCCATGGCAGAATTAAAGGTACTCGAGCAGGCTGTCAGTGGGATTCAAAGAGACAGCGTCAGTTTGTGTGAAATGGAGGCAGAAGACCCTATTGAACGCACAAGAGACTACGTGCTAAGCCAAGATGGCGAACCGCAGATCATCACCAACACTCCTGATGGTGTTGACGCTTCTCCAGAGTACCAGGATGCCGATCCACTTACAGAATCCTGCATTCAAGGTCAGTACAATGCTCCCAAACTTGAACTTCCTTCATATTCCAGTATGCGCCAAAACCCTGCATCTCACCAAAATCCACAGGCTAATACCTACATGCAACCCAATATGCCGGCAGGTCATTATACCCTCGACAACCGCACAGTGCCACCTCCGCAGGTAGCACAAACTATACCCACCAAACCAGTTGCTGGACTAAATGCATATGCCACTCCATACTTCCCCATGTTTCAAGGCCAAGACGTCTCCACCCCTATGTACAACACCGCTCAGCCTACAATTGTGCATCCTAAGTCAGAAAGAACAGACATGTCCGACTTCGCAAGGTACATGATTTGCCGTGAACTTACTAAAACCGGTCTCACAAGGTTCGACGACCAACCTGAAAATTACAGAGGTTGGAAAAGTGCCTTTAGAACCGTAACTGGTGACCTCGGCATCACTGCTGCGGAAGAGCTGGACCTGCTGATCAGATGGTTAGGACCACAATCCACAGAGCGTGTCAAGAGACTCAGGTCTGTACATATCAGTAATCCAACGGCTGGTCTCATGGCTGCATGGGAAAGACTAGAGAGAAACTTTGGCAGTCCAGAAGCCATAGAGGATGCACTGTTCAAGCGACTACAGAGTTTTCCAAAGATATCAAGCAAGGACAGTTCAAAGTTCCTAGAGCTCAGTGACCTGCTGTTAGAGCTCCAGCTGGCCAAGGCAGACACCCACCGACCTGGCCTTAGCTACCTGGACACTGCTCGTGGAGTAAACCCCATTATCTCCAAGCTACCATACAATGTACAAGAGAATACATATATGATAATGCCCAGTATCAGAGAACGAGACAAGGCGGTGACCATGGTCCAAAAACGCCTTGTGCATGGATTACCACTCCATATGCTAATCTTAAAAAGGAGAAAACGGAGTAACGGATCCAAAATATATGCAAAAGTATAAATTTTATTAGTACTCACATCAAGTGCTGACAAGTATACAAGTTGACTAAAATAGGGGGGATAAGCCCCAATGATACAACAATCAGGACAGACAAGGACAGGGTAAATAAAATGATACCAGTGCTCGAAATCCACATGGCACAACGTTCAGTCAGCCCATGGGCATTGCACATAACAGACATATGTCTAATGGTAAAAGATAGTCAAATATGGCATACTCAATTAAATGTGTATTGTACATAGTTGTACATGTCTAGAGCGCCAAAAAAAAAAAAAAAAAAAAAAACCATCCAGAGGGGTCAATGTGCAAGTCCAATGGACACTGAACATAAATGAATCAATGACATGTGAAAGGATTCTTAAATAGTTAATAACATATGTATCAGCATATCAAAACTGCGCAATTGTGCCAGAGAGAACCCGGGAGACGACCCGCCCAGCGGTCCAAATGACCGAAGTGTGGAAACAAGTAAAGGCAGGCTGCTTACCGGGGAGCAGAGGAGGTGAAGGCCCATGCAACGACCCCCGACGTACCTTTCGCGCCCGCCACAGGCGCTTTATCAAGGGAGTGTGATAAAGCGCCTGTGGCGGGCGCGAAAGGTACGTCGGGGGTCGTTGCATGGGCCTTCACCTCCTCTGCTCCCCGGTAAGCAGCCTGCCTTTACTTGTTTCCACACTTCGGTCATTTGGACCGCTGGGCGGGTCGTCTCCCGGGTTCTCTCTGGCACAATTGCGCAGTTTTGATATGCTGATACATATGTTATTAACTATTTAAGAATCCTTTCACATGTCATTGATTCATTTATGTTCAGTGTCCATTGGACTTGCACATTGACCCCTCTGGATGGTGTTTTTTTTTTTTTTTGGCGCTCTAGACATGTACAACTATGTACAATACACATTTAATTGAGTATGCCATATTTGACTATCTTTTACCATTAGACATATGTCTGTTATGTGCAATGCCCATGGGCTGACTGAACGTTGTGCCATGTGGATTTCGAGCACTGGTATCATTTTATTTACCCTGTCCTTGTCTGTCCTGATTGTTGTATCATTGGGGCTTATCCCCCCTATTTTAGTCAACTTGTATACTTGTCAGCACTTGATGTGAGTACTAATAAAATTTATACTTTTGCATATATTTTGGATCCGTTACTCCGTTTTCTCCTTTTTAAGAATGTACAAGAGAAGTGGACTGCAATAGGGTCAAAATACAAGAAAGACCATCAAGTGTCATTTCCTCCGTTCTCCTACTTCTGTGAGTTTATAAAAGACATTGCAGAGCGTAAGAACGACCCAAGCTTTTCCTACGGAGAATCCAGTGGCCCAGCTTCACCTAATTCTAAATACGTGAGCACACGCTCGAATGACAGAAACCGCAGGAGTCCAGTTTCAGTGAAGAAGACGGATATTCTTCCCTTACCAACATCAGCTCCAGGCAAGAGCAACAAGGGTGAAAAGATAGAGAACCCAAATCGTGAATGTCCCATCCACAAGAAGCCACATCCCTTAAAAAAGTGCATCGGCTTCAGGAAGAAACCGCTCCAAGAACGCAAGGAACTTCTAAAGAAGTTCGGGGTATGCTACAGATGTTGTGCTTCTACTGAACACTTTGCTAAAGACTGTAAAACTACATTTAAGTGTATGGAGTGTGACAGTGAGGATCACGTACAAGCACTCCACCCATACCGTCCTGACTCTACACGTACTCCTTCCCCCACCACGAGCCATGACGGGGAGGACGCAGCTCAAACTGCAAGTCATACCACAATATCTTCTTCATGCACAGAAGTCTGCGGAGAAGGTCTCTGGGACAAGTCCTGTGCGAAGATTTGCCTGGTGAACGTATATCCCAACGGTCACCCAGAGAAAGCCGTGAAGGTGTACGTCCTCTTGGATGATCAGAGCAACCGATCACTTGCAAGGTCAGAACTCTTTGATATGTTTAACTTAAAGGGAAATGCTTACCCTTACACCTTAAGTACCTGCAGTGGTGTTACAGAGGTCTCTGGGAGAAGGGCCAGTGGTCTTATAGCGACATCCCTCGAAAACACAGTAGAGATACCCTTACCTACACTTGTCGAGTGCAACCAGATTCCATCCAATCGAGAAGAGATCCCAACGCCAGAGGCTGCTCTTCATCACCCACATCTCAAGGGGATAGCGAACAAGATACCAGCCCTCAACAACAGCGCAGATATCCTGATTCTGCTTGGCAGAGACATTCTCCGGCTGCACAAGGTACGTCAGCAAATTAACGGACCACACGACGCACCATTTGCCCAACGCTTTGATCTAGGCTGGGTAATTATAGGCAATGTTTGCATACTCAAGATGAAGAGACCTAATAACATCTCCTCTTACAAAACACACATCTTGCCAAATGGTCGCAGCACTCATTTTCAGCCATGCCCACATCATTACTGGGTGAAAGAGAAAGTGAGCAACACCAAGAGGCAACAGGAATCCTTCAACAACATGAACATGCTCCAGCCCTGGGACGAAAACCTCGGGTCAACAGTGTTCGATTCCACAGTGTTCGATTCCACAAATGAAGACAACAAGTTAGCACCCACAAGGGAAGATAAAGAATTCATAAAGGTTATGGACAAAGAATTTGTTCAAGATGACTCCAACAGTTGGGTAGCTCCTTTACCCTTTCGTTTCCCAAGAGCGAGGTTGCCGAACAACCTGCAGCAAGCAACTGCAAGGTTCTCATCCTTAAAGTGTACCCTAAAGAGGAAACCAGAGATGGAGAAGCATTTCATTGACTTTATGCAGAACATCTTTGACAGAGATCATGCTGAACCTGCTCCACCACTGAAGGAAGGAGAAGAATGTTGGTACCTTCCATCCTTTGGTGTCTATCACCCTCACAAAGCCTAACCAGATCAGAGTGGTGTTTGACTCCAGTGCTCAGTATGAAGGCCTCTCTCTCAACAACCTGCTACTAACTGGACCCAACCTGAACAACAGCCTCCTTGGAGTATTGATCTGCTTCAGACAAGAACCTGTTGCTATAATGGCCGACATTCAGCAGATGTTTCATTGCTTCATCATGAAGGAAGACAGCAGAAACTATCTTAGGTTCCTATGGCACAAAGACAACAATGTCAACAATCAAGTCATAGACTACCGGATGAAGGTCCATGTCTTCGGCAACAGTCCTTCACCTGCTGTGGCGATCTACGGACTGAGACGGACAGCCCAGGAAGGTGAGAGAGAGTACGGATCCGATGCTCGTCAATTCGTAGAGAAGAACCTCTACGTAGACGACGGGCTCAAGTCCTTGCCCACAACTGAAGAGGCAATTGACCTACTCTCCAGGACACAGGAAATGCTATCCACATCAAACTTCAGACTCCACAAGATCATCTCTAACAGTCAAGAGGTAATGAGCGCATTTCCATCTGAGGACCATGCCACGAACCTAAAGGTCCTCAACCTAGGTTCTGATGTTCCTCCCACACAGCGCAGCCTTGGTTTACTGTGGGATATCAAACAGGATACCTTCACCTTCTAAGTGTCACCCTGTGACAAACCCTTTACCAAACGAGGAGTCCTATCTGTCATAAACAGCATCTACGATCCTCTCGGGTTTGTAGCACCCATCATTATTCGAGGCAATATACTGTTAAGACAGCTCACTGCCGAGAACACTGATTGGGACACCCCGCTTCCGACTCAGAAACAGCAAAGGTGGGAGACATGGAAGAAGTCCTTGAAGTTCTTAGAGAAACTCCAAGTCCCACATTGTTATTCTCCAATGATTCTTACCCCAGCTACACTTCTTACACAGAAGATTGGAGCTGCTACAGTTCCTCCCGGGAATTTCGATAACAAGGACATTTACAAACGTCAGTGGAAGCAAGTACAACACATAGCTAACGTGTTTTGGCACCGTTGGAAGACCGAATACTTGCACCTGCTTCAAAACTGTCACAAATGGCAGACACCCAGTCCCAATCTCCAAAAGAAGGAGACCTTGTCCTCTTAAAAGACAAAGAGGCACATCGTAACGACTGGCCAATGGGTCTTATCACCAAGGTCATGCCCAGCGAGGACGGAAAGACTCGTAAGACAGAAGTTAAGGTGACAAAAGGGGGCTCTACCCGAACCTTCCTCCGTCCGGTCACCGATCTCGTGCTGCTACGGCCAAAGGAGGACGTCACATGAACTGAACATTGCTCCTGGACGTTGCTCACGGGGGGAGCATTCCTCCTCATTCCCCAGTTTTATTGAACATTGACATTTTCCATTGGATTGAACTTTGGACATTGCCATTGGATTGCTGGGTTGGTGGAAGAGTTGGCATGTTTGCGGCTTCCCCAATCCGAAGATGGGTTTAATAGACTTAGACTTATCTTCCGGTGTGATCTACGGGTCAACAACAACGAGTTGGACTTTAAAAATGTTTGATGTTTATTACTGCATGCATGTTTTTCTTTTCTCTTGTTTTTCAGGTTCGAACGACTTCGAAGAGTTACGGACATCGTGAAATCCAAGGATTTCAGACGGGGAGTGTCATGTCCCACGACTTGGGAAATCATTTAATATTTGCATTACTTGTGTTGTATCCTTGTTGCTAGGCAGAAGTTTGCCTTTCCCTGTATTTTGTCCCAACTCTCTCCCTGTAGTCCTGTGATGTATGTTTGTTCCCTCCCTTATTCTCCATTTTGTGATCGTCCCTCCATCTGTATGCATCTTCTTACATGTCCTCTGAAGAATATTCCTTTTTACCTGCTGCTTTCATCATAATACAAGAATTTCAGTTAAAGCATCCCTCTTTACCTGGAGTCTTCTTACATGAGATCGTGGCTGAGTTAAGCTGTCTGATTAATCGGTATGAACGTGAGTACAGGTCGATACGGAAGGGGCCCAGAAAGAGAGGTCTATCCAGGCACCATACGTTCTACATATCCATGAGTCAGAATAAGCCAGCTCTGGATCCTCAGAGGCTAGAGCAGGTGAATAAGCGTAATTTTAATAATTTAATCATTCCCTGTCTCTTGTAAATTTTGCTTAGGGGCCAAACAATCCCTTTAATACTAACCAAAATTTTCCTCTGAGATAAAGTCAATATTTACTCTCTACCATATGTCTGGGAAAAAAATGAACCGGGAGATGGATCGATTAGATCACTATATGATTTGCCTAATGCCAGGAAGGATGCAAAGTACAAGGGATTATCAGTTCTTTAACCTTAATCTCCTCATAGAGGTAAGGACTAAACATGTGTGAAGAACCTGAGTTCTCCAGAACCCCAAAATTTCTTTTTTAACTGTTTGATTTGCTTGAAACCAGCAAAATGACTGTCTGTAGGCCTCTATTTTGCTTGGCTTGTTTTAGGTCTGAAAATGGGTTAAAAAATAGCATATTCATCTCACTTCTCATCTTTCCTGGTGCCACAGCTCTCTGTCCAATCCTTCATTGATTCGCTTCATTCCTCCAACTCCTTTCTTCGCCTCCATCCTCTCTCTTTTCCACTGATGAGGCCTCAAGTGACATCACATTGCAGGAGGCCTCGTGAGCGATGGAGGCTCTGAAATGTGAGGACGGAAGAGAAGGCTGGAGTCAGATAGAGGATCTGGCTAGTGGAGGTTCAGGTGGGGAGATGCTTCACATGGACTGGTAAGGGGTAATGTTTTATTTTTATCCCCTCTGTTTATTATGTTCTGAGGTCTGGAGAGATCTCCGAGAATAACAAATTCCTTTTACCGGCAATTTGATTAGCAACGAATAAATTTGGTGCAAATTTTCTGTGTGGTCGAATCCAATTAGATCAGCTCTGATAAACAGTAGACAGAGGCAGGGGGACCACAAGCTGCTAGGAGTTGAGAAAGATTTCACTTTTTTCCCTAAAATACCCTATTAAAACATTACAATTCAGCGGCTGATGATTTTAAAGAGGACCCGTCATCCGGTCAAAAGTGACCAGTTTTTGCTCTTATGTTATTCACGTTGCTTCTGAGTATTATTTTCATTTTTAATTTTAAAGATCTACCATATGGTTTCAGAGATATGGGCCTTCTTATTCAGTGCTAATTTTTATGGTCTGTAGTAAGGGGGCGTGGTTCACAGGGTAATTATGCAGAGGAGCTTAAAGACACACCCCAGAGGATCCTTTGAACCACACCCCCTTTTGTTAAAGACCAGAAAAATTATCAGTGAATAAAAAAAAGACCATATTTCTGGATTTTAAAAATAGAAAAAATGAAATACTTTGGAGCAGTGGGAATTAAATAGGAACAAAAACTGGACATTATTGACCTGATGTCTGGTCTTCTTTAAGCCATGTATATATGACTTTTTTTTTGGCTGGAAAAGGAGAGAGCAGGTTTTATTTTTTATCACTGTCTGGACAAAGAATACATCACCAATAGTGATGAGACAGTATACTCGTTGCTCGGGTGTCCTCTGAGTATTTTGGTGTGCTCGAAGATTTAGCTTTCGTCTTCTCAGGTACGTGATTTGTGGCTGCTAGACAGGCTGAATACATGTGTGGAATGCCTGTTTGTTAGGGAATTCCCACATGTATTCAGCCCGTCTACAAGTCGCAAATCATGCAGCTGAGACGACAAAAAATAAATCTCCGAGCACGCCACAATACTCGGAGGACACCCGAGCATGCTCGGGAAAACCCGAGCAACGAGTACACTCACTCATCACTAATCACCAACTGCTAAATATATGGAAAAAAATGGAAATATTTGGGGGCCTATTCCATGTACTTAACTTTCTTATTTCTCTGGATTTTCCAGTATTAGAAAACCATGGCTGCTTTCTTCCAAAAACAGCACCACATCCGTCTACAGGTGATCTGCGGTATTGCAGCTCAACCCTTCTCACTTTAATAGAGCTGAGCTTGTAATGCTATACTCCTCCAGGAAGAAAGCAGCCATGCTTTTACGTTTCCATACTGTGAGCCAAAGGCTGCAAAACATAATGTTTCCTATAAATTGTATTATGCACGTGGTATAATTAAAATCCAATTTCCAAAGCTGCAAAATAACTAAAAATCCCGGCGGCCGTGATTACAAGTTTGTTATCAACAACTATGTGTCCTCTGTGTTGGAAGAACAATGTTACAACATGCGCTTATATACATGTATAAAGGTAATTGCATATTTATGACGCTATAAAAAATGTTTTCCAGTGGAAGCAACTTGTGCTGAATATAGATGAACTTCACTCATGTTCTTGGGCTTTACTGGGAAAAGAATCCTGTTTTCCAAGCATCTGGTTGTTTATTCCATGTGTGTGCCAGGGTGAGGTGCCAAGGTACACCCAGACGCTCTGCAACCAAACCCAACATTATATACATTGCACTTACTTTCTATCTCTCATAAAATCTAAGATAATTAATCATGTTGTTCTATCGAATGCAAAACACAAACTATCGGTGGCAGCTAATTGGCTGCAGTGATAACCCAACGGCCCTCCGGCGTTACAGGTGGCAGAAAATGGCCACCCCCTTTTTTTAATTTTTACAAAAGTTCTGGTTTCTGATTTTCTTTAGTCTATTAAAATAAAAATAATAAATAAAAACTACAGAACTTTATACAGCTGTAATCGTACTGACCTGGAGAATCGCGTTTCATTTTTACCAATCGATGAATTGTCCTCAATGTACACTGGGTCTGCAGAAACTATTATAATCTCCTTCCTCCAGTGGTGGCATGTGTGGCAAGGCATAGGATTCCATTTGTCTGCATGGGAGACAGCTTTTTGTGGCAGAATCCTTCTTCTATTGGTTTAGCTGCAGTCTTGCCCCAAGACTCAAGGGAGACTGTCCCCCCAATACTCAAATTAAACGGCTACTATGGTAATTTAGCCCCAACAAAACTTTTAATAAAATTTTGTCACATATGCTAAAAAGATGGTGTAGCTCCCCACAGGTGGAGCTGTAGTCCCAGGGCAGTGTAGGTGCAATGGATCTGCAGAAGTGCAGGATGGTGTGGATGCTGGTACCCAGATGTAGCGGTGCTGAAGGTGTTAGCGACAAAGGAATGGAGGCCACCAGAGCTTGTAGTTTCAAAGCTTTACTCACAGTTCATGGTACACACTGGTGCCTGCCTCCGTGCCGTGTCCTCCGGGGTAAAGAATTAATCAACCTCCCGGGCAAGTCAGGGCTCTCCTCTCCAACACTCCGCCAACATGTACCTTTCCTGAACGACTCCTCCAATGCGCCTTGTGGTGTGAAGCACTCCAGTACTTAGTTACCCTGAAATACCTCCTGTCTAGATGTTCCTAGAACTCTACTTGTATGACAGACAGCTGTAGCCTGCTCGGGGATGCTCCTGGATCCTGGTTCTCTATCCGTGTTGCTGTTGTGTCCCAAGTCTTGGATGGGAGTAGTGCATTTACAGCCAACTACTCCACCGGTGTCTGCTGCAGAACCATAAGTGTCCATACAACCTCGGGGACTGGGCCCCGGCCTTGCGCTGAGAACCTATAGGCAGGGTTCCTATCTAACCCACTCCTCCTCTCTGTTCTCTTTACTCCTTCGTTCCGTACTTGTCTCTCCTTCGTATGGATGCTTAGGTTACAGTTCTACGTCTCTCTCCTTCTCCTCGGACCCGTCCTCAGACTCTCCTGACTGACTGTCCTTCTGTCAGACGGCCCCCTACGGGACTGACCTCTAATTCTAAACATTCCCAATCTTTTATATGAATCTAAACTCCACCCACCTCCCAGCACATCTCGTGCTACGAAGCAAGGACCCACGAAAGGTGCTCTGCTACCCTCTAAGCATGGATCTGCAATCTGGTCCTTTGCTGAACTATCCTGTGTGCAGGTGTTGGAGTGTGAAAAGGAGCTCCTAACTTACCAGGATGGTGGGGCACTACACCTTAGGAGAAGGTGCAGTACCTCTGTGGCGAACGAGCCTCAGGGGCGCCACACAGACATGACTGGTTCTCTCACAGCATGTGACTAAAGGAGATTAACAACCCTAGTCCAGCAAAGATTTAACTCTTGCTAACCTGCCTAGGAGCTGAAGCTCTTTGAGACGACATCTGAGTCACTCTGTGATGATCATAGCTTACAAAGGAGTTAAAAGAAAGAGTGTAAGAATCTGAAGATTGCACAGACTCTGATGCCACCATGACAGTTGGTGATACCTACAAAAACCCACTTGTGACAGTGCCCAAGTCTTCTCCTCAGGACCATAACCCCACCAATGAACCAAATACTGCAAAGAAAGATGGATGAATCAAGAATCGACAATTTCGGATACTTGAAACTCTAATGACCCATAGACTAGGACCGGAGGCAGTGGTAAGAGAAGAGAAGTTTCAGAAGCCACATTTAAAAAAAACATGAAAAACATGAATTTTAAATGATACAGGTAATGGCAGACTGAGAGCAACATTATTAATGACCCTCGTAACGTTATAAGGACCAAAAAAACAGGATCCTAACTTCAACAAAGGTACTTTAAGTTTAATGTTCTTGGTAGACAACCACACCAGACCACCCACACACAGGTCCGGACCAAGCACACGTTTACAATCAGCTGAACGTTTATATGTGGAACTCATGTTATGCAATTGTCGCTAAACGCTCTCCCATGTAGTTGAAAATGAGGAAACAAACTGATCCTCCCCAGGTACTCCCATGGAATACCTTTCCTGCAATGAACAGAACTGAGGACACAGAAAAAGGGCGATACCCCAGTAGATTCATGACGACAATTATTAATGGCAAATTCCACAAGAGGCAGAAAAGAGGACCACTCATCCTGATTTTCAGATCCAAAACAAAGTAAATACGGCTCCAGATTCTGATTTACACGTTCCGGTTGCCCATTAGATTATGGGTGAAATGATGAAGAATTAGATAACGTAATCCCTAACTAAGAACAAAATGCTCTCCAGAATTTAGCACTAAATTGAGTTTCTGTGTCAGAGACAATATTAGAACGAGCACCGTGAAGTTTAACAACCTGCCGAACCAAAAGCTGAGCCAAAGTTTTGGTGTTTGGTAGAGGCGGCAAGGTGATACAAGTTATTTTAGAAAACCTATCAACAATCACCAAAATTACCGTATTACCAGCAGAGGAGGGCAAATCAGTTACAAAATACATAGAAATGTCTATCCATGGTTGACTGAGAATACTCAAAGGCTGCAAACATTCAGAAGGACTAGAATGAGATGCCTTAGAATGTGCACTAGTGGCACTTTTACATCCAATTGAATTTTAGGCCACCAAAAGTGACGCAATATTAGATCAAGAGTTTCTTTAACCACGAGATAACCAGCGAGTATTGTATCATAATGTTCCTCCAAGACCTTAAGATGAAGATTCAGGGGAACAAATAATGTGTCCCTCGGAATCCCAGACGGCATGCTATATTGAGCCAGTACAAAGTGCCGACACCACCACTCCTTTCTGAAGGATAGGCACAGGTTCTTTATAGGTTTCTCCACCGGGAAAACTCCTAGACAAAGCATTGGCCTTAATGTTTTTAGAACCAGGCGCGAAAGGTCACAAAGAAATTAAATCTATTGAAAAACAATGAACAATGAGCTTGTCTCAGTGTAAGTCATTTTGGAGACTCAAGGTAGAGGAGATTCTTATGGTCTGTACTCACTATAAGGCCGGGGTCACTCTTGCAAGAAACTTGCACGAGTCTCGCGTCTCAATACCTGAGCCAAAGCGCTCAGCTGCAAAGAAATACATGCAGTCGCACACTCAGGTCCCGAGGTATTGAGACGCGAGACTCGTGTGAGTTTCTCGCAAGTGTGACCCTGGCCTAACAGTGTGGATAGCTCCCTCCAAAAAGTGCCGCCACTCCTCAATCGCTAGTTTGATCGCGAGTAATTCACTATTACCAATATCATAATTGTGTTTAGCCAACGAGAGTTTCTTAGAGAAAAAGACGCACGGACGCAGATTACCAGGAGACGGACCCTGAGATAATGCCGCTCCCACACCCACCTCAGATGCAGGATCCATCCAAAAACCTGTGTTATGTGACTTCTGCTGCAGAAAATGATGTTTCTGTTCGGCGAATACACACTTCTCGAGTTCCGCATACAATCTATTCTCTCTTAGAATACGCAGCATCTGCCTGACATGTTGAACATGAGACTTGTAATCATGTGAGTATATAAGAATGTCATCTTAGTAAATAATTACAAACCTCCCTAAAAGATGAGAAAAAACATCATTAATGAAATGTTGGAATACTGCAGGTGTGTTGGTAAGGCATCACAAGGTTTTCGAAGTGTCCCTGCCGTTTTCCACTCATCCCCCTCTTTGACACGGATCAGATTATAGGTATCGGGAAGCTGATTAAAAAGGTCAGGAATCCTGAACCGCTATTTGATTGAGTTCCCGGAAGTCCAGGCACAGCTGTAATCCACCATCCTGCTTTTGACAAAGAACTCTGCTGCTATAGGCGAGGAAGACGGTCTAATGCGACCCTTAGCTAAACTCTCAGTTATATACTCCTTGACAGCTAATCTCTCAGGATAAAACAAATTGTAAAGTTTGCACTTGGGCAATTTTGCTCAAGAAATCAACCTTACGGTACAGTCATAGGGCCTATGCGGGGGTAACTCCTGACATTCTTTCTCGGAGAATGCATCACTAAAATCAGAGAGAGGACCAGGAAGACTTGTGGTAACTGCAGAAATGCAGGTTCCTATACAGTGGTCCTTACAAAAAAATTTCCATTTAATCATCTCCTGAGTTGGTCAATCCACAGTGAGATTAGGTAAGGCTAACCAAGGAAACCTGTTATGAATGGGTCACCGAGGAGAAAAAACAACACAAGCTAAGTCTCAGAAAACCAGAGAGGTTGGTAACTATGCAGATTGCAGATCCCTGATCCTAACCACACAACTAGCAGTAGTCGTGGAGCGTACCTACGATGAATCTAGACGCCTCGTCACAACCGGAGGACTACATAAGCCTAAAGCAAGAAAAGGGGAAAACTAACTGCCCCAGTGCAGACCCCAAAGGATAGACAGCCCCCACACATGTATTGATGGTGAAACAAGATGAAAACACAAACACAGGCAGGAAAATAGGCTGAGCAAACAATGGGGCCCAAACTAAATAGAAAGGACAGAAAAGGAAAGACACTGTCTGCAATCTGCCAAAAACCCTACAAAAATAATGTCCAACACTTCTGATAGCAAAATTAACCCTGAAGTCACTAGACTTCTCCCACAATATCAGCACTCTGAAATATTCTGAGACAGAGCAAAAAGAGGCCAATCTAATAAGGGACAAAAAAGGCAAATTGGCAAATACAGATAAATAAGAGTGGAAATTTAGCACAGCCCCAGCCGGGGCTGGCTGACCTCACAAAAAACTGAATAGACCAACAAAAGCAAGTGTGAACATTAGCAAAAAAACTTAGCTTGAGAAGACTGGAACAGAGCTGAAGCCCAAGACCTGAGAAGCAGACTGAATCACAGCACCAGGATAGGGCGTCGGCTGTCTTATATCCAGTCTGATATTTCAGAGATCCAATCGTTATCCTCATCATCAGGTGGCAGATCACTACCAATTAAACCAACCTCACTACCTCCTGTCACCACCAGAGGGAGAACAGAAAGAGAACTCTGAGTTCACAACAGAAACCCCAACGCTACTTTCATATGAAGGCCTCTAAGGACATAGCACAATATGTTCTCTGTATCCAGTACTCCTATTCTGAGTTCCTGCCCCTGTACCCACTCTGGAAAAACTCTCATGGTAGTTGGACCCCCCACACCATCTCCATGGCCCCTTTAACACTCACGTGTCACAATTGCTTTGACCAGCCTTACAGCATACATGCACTAAGCTTTTATTATTAACATTTACTTTTGCTATCTTGTGCTCATCTTGTTCTAAGGGAAAGTTTAGTTTAGGACTGTTTCTTTAACTACTATCAACTTTCCTAGGAGACCAGTGTTATAATTAGTGACCATGTATGCATAACACTATGCCTAGCAGAAACACATGTTCTTTCTTCATCCAGGTGGCAAATTATTGGTAACCTTTAGTAACTAATGTCCAGCCAGGCTTGTCAGAAATGTTAATTAATGATATAACATGGTCAAACTTCTACCAGGTGTTTCAAATACAAAGCCAAGCTTCACTTTACCCAAGGCAAGATTTCAGTGTCCCCTAACATTGTCTCGAAATAATCTGGGGCAAGGCAAAGTAGGTTGTGTGCACCCCTTGCATCTAACACCTAGGTTTTATGTCCTATGAGCCATCCCTTAGCTACACTCGTGCAGGGAACCATAGTCCATATAATTCGCTTGAATAGAGGCATGCCACAATTCTCTGCACAATGGTGCAACAGCAATGTACCACTAGCGAAACAACCCCTTCCTTCTCAGGATTAGATATGGACCCAGAAGTCATAAAGTGATGGCATATCCCATTAATCACTTTTTAAGAGGTTTACAGGACCCTTCTTCCAAAACCCTATTAGAGCACCCAAGTTATAAGTGTTCCTTGCCCTGGATGATGGATCCTCAAAAGGTGAGAACCATTATGAAGAGCATCTTTTTCTCAGGAGGACCTATAATAACCCTCCAATACATAAAAAGGCCATCAAATCAAATATAAACTGTGTAATTCTTCATTTCACCTGTGGTACCACTGCACAAAAAGCAAAACTTGCTTCCAGGTTCCTCCAATGGCTATGGCAAATTTGTGGCTGTCCTAATAAAGCGACACCTTTTAGCTGTCCAGAATGGACAATCCCTTTATAAAGAGTAGACTCAATCAAAAAGTTTATGAATCATATATTAGGTGGGGACTGGGATGGATTGACCCATGGAAGTACCGTAGGATCACTTGGTGGCCCAAGCTCAGCCCCAGATATGGAGCCATTCAATTAGCATCAGGGATTGGGTTTACGAAATTAATTAAGTAAAAAAAATATGTGTTCTGTGTAGGTGAAAGCTATTGAATGGGCCGTTTCTTCTGAAGGTCCCCAATTTGACGCTGGTAGAGAGTACTTGTGTAACCTCCTTACTAATGAGCTTGTTAATACAGTAAGACAGGAGCCATATTGTCATTTATGTGTTAGCACATGTTCAACCGGTTAAAAGAAAAACCCTCTGGGCAAAGTCGTACGCAAGAGCGATTTTAGTGTTGCTAAATGCCTTCTCCGTTTTCCAAGATTCATCTGAAGTCGCTCAAGGTCATCCGTCGAGTTTGTTTGTTAACATTTAAACAGGGATGTTGAGCAATGTGAGCGAGGGTATTGTTACCAGACGATGGCTTCGGTTATTGATCTCGGCGGCGCGTCCTACACTGTAACCCGCAATATTATATTAACTCCTTTAATTGGCCTGTCGCTCTAAACTCCGGGAGTCAGGTCCTGCCAAGGTCTGAGAATCATTAGCCAAAACTTCTAAGAAAACAAAAGCGTATTAAACCAGGAGTACATTAATTTCCCTAATCTCCACACTTATATAACAATGTATTGATTTACTGTTTAAGTTCGGTCAAACCTGTTACATTCCTCATTGAAAAAAATAAAATCTAATAGGTAGTCGGATGCAGGGGGAGGTTAGATAACATTTAAAAAAAAAAAAAAATTCTAGGAAAAAAAAGAAAAATCTTAAGAAAAACAATTATTATTATTATTATTATATCAATATATTATAATATATGAATATATTATAATATACATATTATATATTCATTTTATTAGTTATTATTTTATTCCAAAAAAACAGATATAATACAAAATCTCTTCATGATTGGTGATGTAGGAGCTGTGCTTCTTGCTCACAGCTAATCAGTCGTCTGCTGTGTCTTCTCCCCTCTCACAGCACGTTCTCACACTCACAGTAAGGGCTCATACTCACATGCGAGAAACTCGGACGAGTCTCGCGCGTTAATACCCGGCACTCGGATAGGAGCGTTCAGCTGCGTGTATTTCTATGCAGCTGAACGCTCCGATCCGAGTACCGGCGGCCGTGCTGAGTATTGATGTGCGAGACTCGTCCGAGTTTCTCGCATGTGAGTATGAGCCCTTAGTGTAATTTTTGCAATGACCTCTGAGTTTTTTTTTAGATTCATAAAAAATCATCATAAGGCTCCTTATCATCAGAGGTAGGATTACAATGACAGGTAACAGCTAATATGCCAAAATCTACCAATCACAAGAGGTGATTTTGCAGCTCCCCCTTCGTTCATAATGACTGGTGCACATGTTCATTAGAAGCATCAATACAAGAGTTAGGGCAGAGACAGAATGCCGTATTTCTCGTGCGAGAATCGCATCGTAAACCTCGTACGGGCTGTCTCCTGACCTGAGCTTGACAGCTGCATAGTAATCCATCACGCTGTCTTGCTCACGTCAGGAGAGGTGACGGGCCAGTCCGGGCAGTGCGATGCCATTCTCGCACGAGTTATATGGCTGTCTGACTCAGCACTTAGGGTCAGAGTCTGTTCAATGCTGCTAATGTACTTGTGATTTTTTTCTGAAATAACACAAAGTCTAAAACATAAAAAAAATACCAAGAATTCTCACTTTTATTTTTAATAAAGTTCACAAATCATTGACAAAAAAAATTAAAACTTGATTTAAAGAAGGCGCATATTCTCTTTAAAGTTACACAAAGAACTGTCCTGAGACAAAGCCACTTATAAAATAGCCCGAGCGGACAACAAAGCTCCTAAGGATGGCTGAACACATTTGATCAATGTTAGCTAAACCTGCCGATATAATTCGGACCAGTCGACCATCTAAAGGCCTGTGCACACAACATCCTTACTAAAGTTTGTCCTAGGCAGGACCTCTTTAGGAAAAAGCCAACAGATTTTTTCTTGAAGCAGGTTTGCCGGCATCTTTTTCCTATACTTTCAACTACAAAGAGCAGTCGGCTTCCAGTTGAAGCCAACGGCATGAACATTAACTGCTTGATGATTCCGAACCCTTGAAGAGGTTAAAAGAAGTAACAAAAGACTAAATATGTGCACATGTTGTTTTTACACTGCAGCACACTATATTAATTTTTGTGGTGGTTTCGCTGTGCTTTTTCAGGTGTTTTCCAGGCGGTATTTACCTAACAAAAACACTGAGGGCTCATTCAGAGATCTGATTTTTCCTTGCATGAGAAAAACAGACCAATTAGTAAGATCAGAGTGTGATTCGAGTGTCATCCGATTTTACCCTACTTGGCAAACTTTTTAAAAAAAGTTTCTCCACCTTGTTCAGTCTGACAGTGCGTGAAAATCGTACCGCACTCGGATGTCATCCAAGTGCGGTCCAAATTTTTCAAAGACCCATTAACTTGCATTGGCAGTTTTGATTCAACCCTTGAATCAATATTAGACATGTTTCTCAAACCTCTCGGTCCGCTATAAATGTGTATGGCCCCCACAGACTATCACAGGTATAAGTACTATCCATGAAAAACTCGTGAAAATTAGACATTTGAATGAGCCCTAACATATCGTACATTATATTGCATTTTTGTGCAAATTTTGCAACATTTTAGGAGAACGTGACTTTTTGGATTAAAAAAAAGTTTAAGGTAAAACTAAAGATCATTTTTGATATTGTGCAAAACTCATGACGTACCGGTAATAAAATCATTTTAAAGGATGCTGCAGAAAAAAGTTTACAACACATCATAAGACAAAAAAAAGTGACGTAAAAAAAAACATCTGAGAATTATGAATTGGGCTCAGAGTGTCCAAATCACGGATCAGGATATAGAGAGTGGGGACGGGGGAAGGTGGCACTTTAGAAGTGTAGGTAGATATGTTACCAAAGTTTTTTTTTTTTTTACATGAACAAGGAAAAAGGGAAATTAGGAACATTTCTCCTATTAAATAAAACATTCATACATTTTTCTCATGGGTATTAATGAACTCTACACTTCTATACTTCCCGCCATCAGACAAATATATACATACCGGAATTTAAAAGAATAGTAATAGCAAACACCTTGGCTATCATTTCAGGGTCAGTTACAAAAATTAGGAACCGTTAAAAGTGGAAACAAATAATAATAATTTCCCTAAAAAGTAAAGTGATTTAAAGGCCTTATAAACGTTTGCATTTTTTAAAGGTAGAGGTAAAAACGTGGTAGAACGGGCTGATTCTATTCAAAAAAGAAAAGGGCGTCCTATGACTCTTGTATATGAGTGTTGCCCGAGGGCAGAGACATAGCTCTTGTAAGGACAATGGTTCCATCAATATTAGATGAGAGGATGAAGCACGCCTCTCCTACCACCAAATTCCAACGCTGACCTTCACAGAAGATGCCCTGGATGGAACGTGAGAACGGATAGTGGCTTCAGGCTCTGTTCACATCTACGTCACGGACTTTCATTAGAATTACTTGTACGACCGATAATACCTGCTCCTGGAACACCCAAGCGATGCACAATGGGGGACTTCGGGGCTTATTATGACAGAATTTGCGACAAAGCCTTTAAATTTGGGCAAATCGAGCACAACTGCACCAAAATTTTGCCATAGTTCTCCCTTCTTTAGAGCTCATTAGCTATAAGGTGAGGCCGGACCCAAGCGAAGTATCACAGGATCCTCCAGGCATTGACATCGTAGGCGAGGAGGACAGGAGAGCTGTGGTGGCAGCAGAAGGGCAGGTGAGGACCTGGGCGAGGAATATAATGTACTTTATTATTTGAATAAAAAAGGCAACAAAATGGGAATCGACTTGTGACTGTTTTGACAGCGTCCTGCCAATCGAATACCAAAAGTTTCTGGTTTATCAGAATCAGAAAATTTGGAGAAATTCGTAACCAATTAGATTCATGACTCATTTTACCAACCAAATATCTACTTTTGAGTGGGATTTGCAAAACCTTCTGACTCTGACTCAAGTGTTGTCCCAGCAAAAATGGTACTATCAGCAAGTATGTCTGCTTTACAGACATTATCATCATTGCCCCCATTGATGGTCTTTGGAGTGTCGGATATAGCCAGAGGAAACCCACGAAAACACGGGGAGAACATACAAATTCCTTGCAGATGCTTTCCTTGGTGGGATTTGGACCCAGGGCCCCAGCGCTGCAAAGCACCAGTGCTAACCACTGAGCCACCGTGCTGCCCCACACTCACTCATATAGTGTTAATTTGTACCTGTTCTGAGTTCATACAGTAGGCGTAGGTCTAAAAGAGAGAGGTAAGTCTTCTGCTGTGTAGTGGCAGGTGGACTTATAAAAATTGATCAAAATGTGTAAAAACCTCAAGTTCCGAAGTATAAAAATGCAAATAGGAATATTAAATAAAGCAGTAATGTAAAATATTAAAATATAATGTAATATATAATAATAATAATAATATTGCATGCTTGCATATGTCTCAGCGCCCCCAGGGTGCTGCTGCGTTGTTGTGCTTGTTTGCCTTTGCAGCATTGACCGTGCTCATGTATTGTGAGATCTCTAACAAAATAATCTTACTATACGCCTACTACAATTAAAGGCGTCGAATGTTCTGATAGAAACCATAGATAATATACTGTATGTACAACTTGACCCCGTTATCAGATCTATTCTTTATCTACAACCAATCCGAGACATCTATATACATATAATGCTGGCACATATTTCCATATGTTGCTTCATACAGTTCACTTCAGGCGCTTATCTAGAAGGTCATTGTCAGGGTTCAGTAAGTAATGAGGGCAATATAACTGCTCTTGTTGTCCAAACCTTCTGCAAAATGGCGTAGCATGGATTGCTGGGGAAAAATCAAATGTTCTGCACACCCTAACCTATGGGTCGTACTGACCAGTTTCTTCCACCAGTCCAGTATTGAAGCCCTTATCCCCCCTCTCCGCACATCTATTGTTTTTTTTAGAAAATACTAAATGTAGTTATTGTTTGCCCTTTGGCCCTCAAGCTCACTCTGCTTTTTGCTGAAACCCAACATAAAGTAAAATTTATAAAATATATATAACAGTATTATCATTTGCCTTAGTTTTCAATACATTTTTTGTAGCTATTATATTGCCTTAGCCCTCACTCTAGCCCAAATCCTATCTATAGTCCTAACCTTAGACCCAATCCTAGGCCTAACCTTAGCCAGAGGCCAAATCCTAGACCCAATCCTAACCCTAACCCTAGCACAAATCCTAGACTCAATCCTAGCCCTAACTCCAGCATAAATCCTAGCCTCAGCCGTAACTCTAGCACAAATCCTAGCCATAGCCATAACACAAGTTGCAGCCCAAATCCTAGACCCAATCCTAGCCCTAAACCTAGAACAATTCCTAGCCAAAGCCCTAACCCTAGACCCAATCCAAACCCTAAACCTAGCACAAATCCTAGCCTCAGCTATAACCCTAGACCCAATCTGAACCCTAAACCTAGCACAAATCCTAGCCTCAGCTATAACCCTAGACCCAATCTGAACCCTAAACCTAGCACAAATCCTAGCCTCAGCTATAACCCTAGACCCAATCTGAACCCTAAACCTAGCACAAATCCTAGCCTCAGCTCTAACCCGAAACTCAATCTGAACCCTAAACCTAGCACAAATCCTAGCCTCAGCTCTAACCCTAGACCCAATCCTAGCCCTAAACCTAGCATAAATCCTAGCCTCAGCTATAACCCTAGACTCAATCTGAACCCTAAACCTAGCACAAATCCTAGCCTCAGCTCTAACCCTAGACCCAATCCTAATCCTAAACTTAGCACAAATCCTAGCCTCAGCTATAACCCTAGACCCAATCTGAACCCTAACCCTAGCACAAATTCTAGCCTCAGCTATAACCCTAGACCCAATCTGAACCCTAACCCTAGCACAAATTCTAGCCTCAGCTATAACCCTAGACCCAATCTGAACCCTAACCCTAGCACAAATTCTAGCCATATCCATAACACTAGCCGAAGCCCAAATCTTAGACCCAATCCTAGTTTTAACCTTAGCACAAATCCTAGCCATATCCCTAACCCTAGCCCTAATCTTAGCCCTATCCATAGCTCTAACCCTTGCCGCAATCCTTACCTTGAGAGAAAAAATGTGAGTTCTCAAAGAATTTGTCACTCAGGACAATCACCCCTATGACTTCTGACCCATGATATGACATGGCTTCTGGCAGTTATATCTATTCGCACATTCAATTTGCGGTATATTTGAAGTGAATGGCAGGCCAGGCAGGTTAAATGTACCACAGATATTATTGCTAGTGAGAAAAGACCAGAGCTCATTATTGTGGTTTAGCAGGTTAAGCATGAAGCTGAAAAATATGTAAGGAGGGCCCCAGAAAAAAAGAGAATATACAGCATGTAGCTTCTCTTCTTAAAAGCCCTTCCATGGTTTTGTTTTTTTTAGCCATGCTTAAAGGGGCTTTTCCACAAACGAAAATTCATTTTAATCCCTAGGTCTTGGAATAATAATCATTTCCACAATTGGATGTTTTTAAATAAAATATTCTCAGCACAGGAACATTTTATTTAACCCCTTTCCGAAATCGGGCGTACAATGTGGAAGAGTGGAGAGGCCACAATCCAAGCTGCTGGAGGTCCAGTGTGAAGTCTCCACAATCAGTGATGGTTTGTGGAGCCATGTCATCTGCTGGTGAAGGTCCACTGTGTTTTATCAAGACGAAAGTCAGCGCAGCCATCTACCACTGCATGCTTCCCTCTGCCAACAAGCTTTTTGGAGATGGAAATGTCATTCTCCAGTAGGACTTGGCACCTGTGCACACTGCCAAAAGTACCAATACCTAGTTTACAAGCAACAGTATCACTGTGCTTGATTGGCAGCAAACTCGCCTGACCTTAACCCCATAGAGAATCTATTGAGTATTGTCAAGAGGAAGATGAGAGACACCTGACCCAACCATGCAGACGAGCTGAAGGCTGCTATCAAAGCAACCTGGGCTTCCATAACCCCTCAGCAGTGCCACAAGCTAATCGCCTCCATGCCACGCCGCATTGATGCAAAAGAAGCCCAACCAAGTATTGAGTGCATTTACTGAACAGACATTTCAGTAGGACAACATTTCGGATTTTAAAATAATTTTTTCAAGCTGGTGTTATAAAGTATTCTAATTTACTGAGATAATGACTTCTGGGTTTTCATTGGCTGTAAGCCATAATCATCAACATTAACAGAAATAAACACGTGAAATAGATCACTCTGTGTGTAATGACTCTATAGAATATATGATTTTCACATTTTATATTGAAGAACTGAAATAAAATAACTTTTTGATGATATTCTAATTTAGTGAGATGCACCTGTATGTGATATCATCACTGCAGGGACCACCGAACGTTGCTGTGAACAAATGAGTAGTTGTTTTTTTATTATTAATACTATTTTAGTTTATCAACTTTATGGCCATTAATTTATTTTATTTTAGCATTACAGTTAACCCTTCTAAGATTTTAAGAACTATATAATAAAAATTGCTTATAAATCACATATTTCCTTTTTTCTTTCCAAAAACATTTTAGAAAACATACCTTAAATCAAATAGATCCTGATTTTTTCTTTTTAAGAAACCCAGAATCATTGATGATTTTTTTAAAATCTCCATGACCATTTCTCTATTGGTCCGCTAACTGATGTATGGTAATTAGATTAAAGTCTACCATACATCACCAATCCAGTGCTGAGTTACAGTGGAAGCATAGCAGTGCCATGCAGTGCCAATATACCATACGATACACAATGCAATATCTCCCACACTAAAGACAAACCATAAAGGAACACCTCAGGGTTGGGTTTGGCACCAATGGGCAGCACCAGTAAGTCACAGAAATATTGTCCTAGCTTAGTCAGGTTTTCCCATCACAGTGAGTTATGTATAATTCTAAGATATCAATCAATTTCGTCCTTGTGGAGATTCTGATAAAAGGGATGTGGAAAGTAGAAACAGAAGGTGGACAAGATGTGTTGGTAAATTGTAAGAAATTTATCTAGTCAATTCTTAGTGATGTCTCTGTTGAAATTTTGGATAACCGCTAGAGAAAGCATGGATGCTTCTAGTTGCTTTCTACCTACTGTATCTAAATTGCTGTTCCTCCTGTTTGTAAGTGATGTATGGATATGTATGGAGCTAATCATCCGCCCACACCTCTATGGTGTAAACAATTTTGAGAGGACCACAAAAACTCAAGAGGAACCATTGACTAATTTCGAGGCATAGGAGAGCCCTAAGCATTGGAGAAGACCAGTGGTCACCAACCAACTATTTCCGTCATCAACCAGTTGGAGATTTTAAGGACATTTTGAATTGTTGAGGTCACTGTAATGTCACAGATTAGGGATCACTGGGTTTGATGGAGGTAGTCATAGGGAAGGAGGACAAATTTATGCAAGCTGAAGGTTCTTTCACCACAAAGCTGCCAGTTGTGAGCCATGGATGATCCAGATCTAGCACCAGGAGGCAGTGTCATTTTGAGATTTTCTATAGTCTCTCCTCCTCCTCCACAAAACATCTAAAGTTTCAGACTTAGTGCTGCAGAACGCAAATCTCATTGTAGCAAATCTACTGAACAAGAACACGTTTTATTTTTACCAAGCTATTCAAAACCTGCACCCATCCGACTGGTTTCTCTTGTTGTAATACCTCCATGGTGAACTTTTGAGACAGCAATTATTGCATAGTGATGAATTTATCCGTGTAGATTGGTCTGCGATGTAGTGTTATGCTTTACGCCATCTGCCCTAGGACTTTGGATTTGGAAAGTAAACTTTATTGCTCCTGATAAACTGATAAAGAGAATAAAGGAGACGTGTCATTGAAGGGAATGTCACCTTCACTGAGAAAATATGAGCCAGCGAGTGTCAGCTCCAAACCAAAAAAAGATTCTATTTGAGCAGCAATGTGTCTCAGATAGCTCAGTCACCTTGCAGCACCGGAGACCTGGGTTTGAATCTACCCAAGAAAAAGAATGGATGTGGAAGTGTGTGCGCTAAAAAAATGGCATACTAAAAACTTTTTTTGTCCAGCTCCAGGTTTGGGCGAGCACTCGGTTCATAGAGACCCCGTGGGCTCCTCTTTGCTTTCTATTTCTCCTACTTCCAAGAGATACAACTTTTTATTTTTCGGTCACTAAAGTTGTATCGGGGGCGCTTGTTATTTCTCCAGTGTAAGCTGTCATTTTTATCATTACCATTTTGGGGTCCATACGATTTTCTGGCTTTTGTTTTTTAATTTCATTTTTGTTGGAGGCAAAGACATCCATTCCGCCATTTTGAGTGTTTTCATAAATTTTGGTGTTTTATATAAATATTATAATATTTTATTTATTCCAACAGTTACACATGCAGAGATTCCAAATACGTTTCTTTTTTAGATTTTATTTACTTTCTGGAAAAGGGGAGGTGATATGAACTTTTTTTATATATATATTTTCTTTTACACATTTTTTATTGGTGCCCCCAGGGGACTTGAACTTGGAATTACTTGATTGCTTCTACAATAAAATGACCAATCTCCTTTAAATTCCAATTAGGTGTACAAGCATGGCAGGTACAGGGATTGTCATTAGGCTGTCTTGCTGCCATGACAATGCTATTGGCACCCACAACTTTGTTGGGCAATAAGAAGGTACAATGTTCACATATTTCAAATTGCATAAATGACGCTTTTATGAGCGACAGTAGCATCTAAGAGGTGAAGCTGCCAGATTTGGAGATATCTCCATTGACAGCACTTACGCTAGGTTGATGGCTTCATAACACATGCTGTATGAAGCAGGCTCAGCTCCTGAACCTGCTCCATCCATGCAGAGTCCACATCTGCTCTATGTGTGCAGTAGATGTTACAAGTTGAAACCTTGGCAGAATGTGCTCCGGTTGATGGCTTCATAACACATGCTGTATGAAGCAGGCTCAGCTCCTGAACCTGCTCCATCCATGCAGAGCCCACATCTGCTGTATGTGTGCAGTAGATGTTACAAGTTGAAACCTTGGCAGAATGTGCTCCCTTTGCACCATGGTACTTGGGACTTGCCCTGTGTTCGTCCCAGCCTTAGGGGAAGAACTTTGCAGTATGGCTGACATGACCGTTCCTGCACTGGATGTCATTGACCTTTTACAATAAAGTGCAAAATCTGCCTAGAAACAGCCCCTTGTGCATATACTTCTTTTTACATTGGATTTCCTAATTTCAGCTGTGTCTAAACAGTTTTTTTTTATGTCCAAGCCGGACACAACTGACGCACTTTACATACTGGTGCAGTGTGAACAGTTAGATAGAAAAACTCTGCATCCAAAGTCTTTAGATGCGGCTCTTGCATCTAATGGCAAAGTCAAATCAGACCGCTGTGCTCGGAATGGCCGCAGCTCTCCCAACCCAAACGTGACAGCTGCATGGAAATATAATGGGGGCAATAGGTATTTGATACACAGTCGATTTTGCAAGTTTTCCCACCAACAAAGAATAGAGAGATCTGTAATTTTCATCGTAGGTACACTTCACCTGTGAGAGACAGAATCTAAAAATAAAAACCAGAAAATCACATTGTAGATTTTTACTTAAAATTAAATTGCATTTTATTATATGAAATAAGCATTTGATCACCTACCAACCAGCAAGAATTCTGTCTCTCACAGACCTGTTTTGCTGTAAGAAGTCTCCTACTGTGCACTCATTATCTGTATTAATTGCACCTGTTTGAACTTGTTACCTGTATAAAAGACACCTGTCCACACACTCAATCAATCACACTCCAACCTCTCGACCATGGCCAAGACCAAAGAGCTTTCTAAGGACACCAAGGACAAAATTGTAGACCTGCAAAAGGCTGGGATGGGCTACAGGACCATAGGCAAGCAGCTTGGTAAGAAGGCTGTTGGTACAATTATTATAAAATGGAAGAAACACAAGATCAGTGTCGCCTCGTGGGGTAAGGATTATCCTGAGAAAGGTCAAGAATCAGTCCAGAACTACACAGGAGGACCTGGTCAATGACATGAAGCGAGTTGGGACCACAGTCTCAAACGTTACCTTTAGTAACACATTAATGTGCAGGTGCACGCAGGGTCCCCATGCTCACACCAGCACATGTCCAGGCCCGTTTGAAGTTTGAAAGTGACCGCCTGGATGATCCAGAGGAAGTATGCGAAAACGTCATGTGGTCATATGAGACCAAAGTAGAACTTTTTGGTATCAACTCCACTCATTTGTGTTTGGAGGAAGAAGAATGAGTACAACTCCAAGAACACCATCCCAACCATGAAGCATGGTGGGAGAAACTTCATACTTTGGGGGTGCTTTTCTGCAAAGAGGACAAGATGACTGCACCGTATTGCTGGGAGGATGGATGTGGTCATGTATCGCAAGTTTTTGGCCAACAACCTCCTTCCCTCAGTAAAAGCATCGAAGCTGGGTCATGGCTGGGTCTTCTAGGATGACAATGACCCAAAACACACAGCCAGAGCAACTAAGGAGTAGCTCCATAAGAATAGGTCCTGGGGTGGCCTAGCCAGTCTCCAGACCTGAACCCAATAGAAAATCTTTGGAGGAAGCTAAAAGTCAATGTTGACCAGTGACAGTCCCAAAATCTGAAATATTTGGAAAAGATCTGTATGGAGGAGTGGGCCAAAATCCCTGCTGCAGTGTGTGCAAACCTGGTCAAAAACTAGAGGAAACGTCTGACCTCTGTAATTGCAAACAAAGTTTTCTGTACCAAATATTAAATTCTGTTTTTCTATTGTATCAAACATTTAATTCATGCAATAAAATGCAAATTAATTAATTATGTAAAAAACATGTGATTTTCTGGATATTATTTTTAAGATTCTGTCTCTCACAGGTGAAGTGTACCTACGATAAAAATTACAGACCTCTCCATTCTTTATAGGTGGGAAAGCTTGCCAAATCTGCACTGTATCTGTAAGGAGATAGATCGGACCTTGGGTACCTGCATACCAGGTCCGGAACTAGAAGGGCTGCATCCTCTGTTCCCGGGGGGAAGCTTGAGTGGGACGGACTTCCCTCAGCTGCATGAGAGAAGCCTGAGAGAGACAGACTTTCCTGCGGACAGGAGGGGGCGGGGAGAGCCAGAAAAGGGTGCGCAGCAGCCGGCAGATAAAAGGAGAAAGCGCACCAAAAGAGTCAGTCTGGCACCGGCGCAGAGCAGTGCAGAGGGCAGCGTGCAGAGCGGTGAGCAGCATGCTCTGCTTCCCCCATCAAAGTGTCCCGGTGTGGCTACGGGCCATATAGAGGGAGCACCCGTCGCCTGCAGAGCAGAGCCATGCCAGCAGTGAGAGTAGGTGCACCCAGAGTGGAGCCGAGCAAGGAGTGAGAGCCATACAGAGCCGTGCACCAAGAGCGGAGCCGAGCCGGATGTCGCAGCAGACCAGGAGAGGGGTACTCCGGCCGGAAGTACCAGCGCCAGGCAGACCAGCATCGCCCGCCACCAACATCGGGGACCAGGGAGAAGCGGGACATGCGGTGTGTGTGTCCAGTGACAGCCAGAGAGTACCAGGTGCCTTACACGACCTGACCGTGAGTACCACACATGGGCTGCCTAAGAGAAACCACATGGGACTGACACTCGCACCCTGACGTGGCCACAGAATAATTGTCCTGACCTTTGTGACCTACAGTTAAGGAGCCACTTTGCGCTCGTAGCGATCTGTGGCCCGAGCAGTATATGGACAAGGGGCAGTGGAAGGTACCGGAGACCGACCACTGTTACCAGAAGACGGGGTATTATCGTCTACCTGAACCGAGAGAGGACACCGTGCCAGCCGTTGCGGTGCAGTTGAGTTTGCAGCAGGAGCTGCAGTTTAAGGACTGCCTTACATCTATGCTAACGAACTGCCGTCATCTGAACCGTTGTTATATCCTTTGCCTTTAATGTACTGTTTGTCTCCCCTTACTAAAGGGGGTTTTACACATAGCGATATCGCTAGCAATATCGCTAAAGCATCACCGATTTGGTGATGCAGCAGCGATATTGCTAGCGATATCGCTATGTGTGATGCTTACCTCTGACCGGCTCCCCCGCTGTCTGTCGTTGATCGCACGAGATCGCGCAGCTCCATTTCTCGTCGGGCGCTTCCTGCTGGCGCCGACAAGTGACGCGTGGACACGGGCGGAAGGACGTCAGGATCGCCGCGTCTGAAAGGTAACGACTGCTGTATCGCTGCTGCATCGCTGTGAGATCTGCCTGTGTGGCAGCTCACTAGCGACCACTTAGCGATGCACCAGCGATCCTGACCGGGTCATATCGTTGTCGGGATCGCTGGTGCGTCGCTAAATGTAAAGGGGCCTTTACCCTTTATCTCCCGACTGTGTAACTATTTACCTCCCTGTGTGGAGTATTTCCCTGTAAATAAACCTGTTAACCCTTTCTCTGCCTGCGCCCCGTCACAGCATCCCGCGATCCTACTTGTTATCTTAGACTAAGTGCCCACATTGCAGAAATGCTGCGGAAATGTCCACAGCGTTTCTTCAACTCCCTGCCGCGGGTAAAACGCATTCAGAATTCGCATGTATTTTCCCGCAAAACACAAGCTCTGATGACGTAGCACCACGCGAGACCACTACGTCATCAGAGGTCATTCGCGCAATGCATCCCTGGGAACGGAAGATGCCGGCAGCGTGGCTGAATGGCGGGAGCACTCAGGGGGCCGACAGAGGGTAAGTAAATCCCTATTTTTTATTTTAATTGTATTTTTAACAGGAATATGGTACCCAGGGCATGCAGGACAGTCTCCTCTCCTCCAGACCCTGGGTACCATCCGCACATGAAGCGCTCCCTTTACGCATGGTGGGCATAGCCACATGCGTAAAGTGAGAGTTTCAATGCAATCCTATGGTGGAGGAATCGCCTCGATTCCGCAGAAATAATGGACAGGGTGCGGATTTTACTGCTATGCGATTCCGCAGCGGTAAAATCCACAGCATGGGCACAGCAACTGCGGAATCCCATAGGATTGCATGGGGGTGCGTTTTATTAGCGTTTTTTAAGCGTTTCCACTGCAGCAAAAAACGCGGTGGAAACGCATAAAACCGCAACGTGGGCACACAGCCTTACATATCAAATACTTATTTTCTCTAGTGTACATGAAGCTATCACACTCGGGTCAGGAGTGCCTCCAGCCAGTCCGTGCACTGCAGTTAGATCTCAGAGTCCGTCTGACTGCGACCTAATGTCTCAGAATATTAAACCAATTCAGTGATGATAACTTATCCAGGAATGGCATAAACTTGGTATTAGTTTTTAGTGTCTGCCAGGCAGAAAGCTGGCTGGACTCATGTGGTGGGTTTCAGGGAAAGTTAGAGATGATGGATGGATGAATGGACAAAAGACTATAGCGTTTGTGGAAAGTGTCTAACCGCGTAGCTTACATTTTACAGGAGCAGTTTATGAAATGAAAGCGGAGTTCTAATTGGTTGCTATGGGCAACAAGGACAGTTCTGATAAATAAGGCCTAGCAGTTTTGTCTTTAAGTGTTTCTTTTAGGATATATTGAGTTGGAGCAGTTGCAAAATGAAAGAAAATCACAAGCAGGAAGATTTTAATAATCAGAAAAGAAAAGAAAAAAATAGAATGAAAGCAAAATCATTTACATAGGATGCGATCCTCTGGTCTCCAGGTCAAAAATACAGAATATGCTTTTATTGGCCGAGTTCTAGTAGAAAAGTCTGTTACTTCAAAGAAGTCGCGTCTACCTGAGGCCAAGGATCACAGTCTGGCCGTTCTATTTACATGGTGGATGAAGAAACAACAGGAAATAGCATTTTGTCAGGGAAGCTGCCTTATTCCATCTGTCAGGACAGAGAATTCAGCGTACACCAGAGAGTCCGGGGTGTGAAGCTGGAGTGGAACAGCAAGTCCCAGCAATCAAATCTTCACCTGATTGGTCACTATGCTAAAAGGGTTGTGCCACAATCACTTAAGTGGTGATACACTTTTGATTGCTGGAGGGGCCACCAATCATAAGGACAGGGGTCCTAAATCACCAGGTGGAATGGATCGGTGGCGGAGAATGTGTGTGGCGCCCCTGAGGCTTCAGTCGCCACAGAGGTACTGCACCTTCTCCTAAGGTGTAGTGCCCCACCATCTAGGTAAGGTGGGAACTCCTAACCACACTCCACACCTGCATTCCACACACAGGATAGTTCAGTGGGGCCACCTAACAGCTTCAGGCTGGGGGTTAGCAGAGCACCCCTCGTGGAACCCTGCTTCGTAACACGAGATGTGCTGGGAGGCGGGTGGAGTGAGCTGATATAAAAGAGTGGGAAGAGTGAGAGTTAGTTGGAGAGAGAGAGAGAAGAGAGAAGATGGGTGTCTGAGGGATGTGCTGCAGCAGGTCCCAGTGATCTGGGCTGCTGGCATGAGAAAGACAGAGAAATAGACTGATAAGATTGATAACCTAACCTTCCATAAGAGAGATAGAACAGATCGGAACGAAGGAGAATAGAAGGACGGTGGGAAGCTGGTTGAAGAAAGATATAGAACCCTTCTAGTCCAGAGTGCAAAGGCCGGGGCCTGGTCCCCGAGGTTGATTGGATCTTTATGTCCGGCAACAGACACCGGAGGAGTAGTGAGCCACTAACGCGTTGCTCCCATCATAGACTTGGGACACACCAGCAACTGAATAGAGAGCCGGGACGCAGTGAGGAGTCCCCGAAGCAGGCTACAGCTGTCTGTCATACAAGTAGAGACTAGGAACACCTAGAGAGAGGCATTCCAGGGTAACTAAGTACTGGAGTGCTTCGCACCTAAAGGTGCATTGGTGGAGTGGTTCAGTGAAGGTACATATTGGCGGAGTGTGTAAGGGAGAACCCTACCTGGCCTGGAGGTTGGCTGGAGCCCTGACCTGGAGAACACAGTACGGAGGCAGGCGTGTGTGTGAACTGCAAACAGTGAGTGAAGCCTTGGAACCGCACACCCTGGTGTCCTCCAGTTATTCCAGCACCGCTTCACCTGGGTAACAACATCTATACCATTCTGCACCTCTCCTCATCCATTGCACCTACACTGCCCTGGGGTTACAGCTCCACCTGTGGGGAGCTACACCATCTTTGCTACACCACACTATCAGTCCCAGCGGATCTGCATGCAGCGTTGGCTCAACATCTTACTTGCCAAACACCGCGGGTGGCGTCACAAACTATTCTAATAAACTTTAACACCATTAACCTCACCGCCATTGATATTGGGCGCCCAGGGCCACGGACCGGGTCACCGCTGCTGTGACACATTTCCACCTTGACATCGGCTCGGTACCAAGTACCCCGCTGCCCTGGGTGTGAGAGGGCGACCCATGTGCACACGTGGCCACGGAACATGCAAGATGGCAACAATTTGCATCAGCTCCGGACCAACAGTCACTTGAACCATCCGAAGCTTGGCACAGGAGCCGCAATGGCTGCACAGTCCACGTTATATATACAGACTCGTTGGTTTACTGTTCAGCAGTTGCATCAATCCAGTAAATAAACATTTTTAGAAATGCAATATAATTGTAGAGCGTACATTTCTACAAGGTTGATTTCTTCCCTCTCAGACAAGACTAATCCTTTCCTCAAGTTACATAACATTAGACTGGTTCTGCGTTAATAAATTACCCATGAACAGAATATACTTAGTTTTAGTGCTGGCTGGGCAGAAAGCTGGAAGGACTAATATGGTGGATTTCATAAAGATAGATAGATAGATAGATAGATAGATAGATAGATAGATAGATAGATAGATAATGTATTCAGATTCGATCTGTTCAGTCATGTCTGACCCCTGTAAGCCATTTTTTGCCTACACCCCTGCATTTTACAGCTTCTGTCAGACGTTTAATGTTCTTTCGAGTAATTCTTAAAGATGTCTGGCCAACAGGCCTTCAGTCTCCCCGGTTTCCTTTTACCACTGACCATTCCGAGTAGCATCTCCATTTCTAGGAACTTTGCCCTCATCACACTTACAAAATACCGTAAGTCAGCTTCTGTCTGATAATCTTGCCTTCCAGGGGTATCTCTTATATGATCAAGACCATCTTTGCTGGAGATCTTAGCTGTCCATGAGATTATAAGAAGTCTTCTCCAGCACCACAAGTCAAAGTCATCAATATTCTTCTGTGTCCTCGTCTAACAGCCATATGTTGAAATTAGGAATACAATTGTCTTAATCAGTTTCTATTTGATGGTGACTGAGATGTCTTTGCACTCCCATATTTGGTCCATGCTCACCGTGGATGAACACAACACCAAAACCCACAGTGCTTATCGATGCTTGATCACTGCTGTTGTACCACCAATGTGATTAATGAAAGATCCAAGAAATACAAAGCTGTCACCACTGCTATTTCTTCATCGTTGATTGTTATGTGGATTTCCTCTTTGGCGGTTGTTAGGATTTTGGTTTTCTTGATGTTCAGGTAAAATATCATTTTCTAAGTTTCTCCCTCCAACTTAACTTTTTCAGTTCCTTCACTCCCTCTGCCATCAGGGTTATATCATCTGCATATCTCAGATTACTAATGTTTATTCTGCCTTTTTTCATCAGCAAAACTTGAATCCTCCATCTTCGTCGTGATTACTTTTGTGTATAGTGCCCAAGCGAGCTTGTTGTGGGTGAGCTGCTGCTCCCACTCATTCAGGCACTCTACAGACAACAGTGTCTCCTTCCTGATGTGCTGCTGTGTGTGGGGTGCATCACATTTCTGGACCATGAGCCTCCATTCACTACAGGTTTTCTTCTTCTGGAACCTTGGCAGCAATCAATCCAGAGGAAACAGGATTAGGAAAAGCAATCAAACTTTTACTTGGCAACTGGTAGTCTTCAAAACAGGCATACTGTACAGGATAAGGCCCCACGGGTTGTTGTCTATCCCACAGGTATCGGACACAACTTCGGCCCTGGTTCTCACTATGGGTAGAGTGTCCCTCTTGCAATCTTCTCTAGCACTAGGAATTCTTCTCCACCACCCAGATTGCAACATCTCCCACCTCCTAGAGTTTGAGTCCATCTTTCCCTGTAGCTTCACAGGCTGAGTGCACCCAAGGGCTACAACATCCATCTCAAGGTTCCCAGGCCGGCAGACAGAATCACACAAAAGGGTATTTTTGGCAATCCACTGCCCTGAGTATTAGGACCAATTTGTCCTGAGCAGCCTATTGCGTGTGACTGCTGCTACGACTTCACAATAGCTCTCAGTTCCCCTCCCCAAACTGGGCCAGCCATTACAGTTACCCTGTAACCCTGTTACCCTTGACAACATGCATGAATATAAATGCATTTAACCTCTTAGAGTGTCAGCTCTAACACTCTTACAGTTGCATAGAGGTTGAAAAGAAAAAGGAGAGAGGATACATCCTTGTCTTGAACTGGAACCATTCTGAGTCTCCCTATGTGGTTTGAACTGTTGCTTCTTGATTGTCAGATGTGTCGGAACTCCTACTTTAATCGGTGCTTTGCAAAGCTCATCATGCTAAACACAGTCAAAAGCCTAAGTTTAATCAAAGAAGCACATATAGAGCTTCTTTGGGTGCTCCCTCATCTTTTCTGTGATTCACCTCAGGTTTGTGATTTGATCACAATGTGGAATCTATATCAATCTATATCAAATATTCATCTGCAAAATTGCTATGAAAAATACAGTAAAAAAAGAAGGTACTTAGCGCATAGATTGGCCAATGTATGTGAGCCCAACTGTCATGTCAAGGCATCCTTCAAAAGTTGCATCCCTGTCCTGATATGTCACCTCTCCTGTGCAAAAAGGCCTACAATTCATGGGGCAGGAATGTACCAGTTAACTACTAGTGATGAGCGAGTATACTTGTTGCTCAGGTTTTCCCGAGCATGCTCGGGTGTCCGAGTATTTTCGCGTGCTCGGAGATTTAGTTTTCGCCATCTTATCTGCATGATTTGTGACTTGTAGACAGGCTGAATACATGTGGGAATTCCCTAACACACAGGCATTCCTCACATGTATTCAAGCTGTCAAACAGTTGCAAATCATGCAGATGAGACGACGAAAACTAAATCTCCGAGCACGCGAAAATACTCGGAGGACACCCGAGCAACGAGTATACTCGCTCAACACTATTAACTACTTAAAATCACCTGTGGCTGATAGGAGTGGGAGTGCACCTGTCCAAAAAGGCTTTGATACAAATAGAGAAAAAGACCAGCACATCCAAGCTAGTACGAACAGGTAGCAACCAATATAAGCATGTAACTTGAAAAACGATAAAGGTTGCACCATGATTTATCTTGAATGATTCCTCTAGAACAGTGGTCCCCAACCTTTTTTGCACCAGGGACCGGCTTGAACCAAGACCAATCTTCCATGGCCCGGCAGGGCGGGGATGGAGGTGTGACAGGGGCGGGGCTTTGGTCATAAGGGGGCGGGGCTATGGACGCGGTTGTAGTTTAGCAGTGCATATTTATCATTTAATTATAACATTTTTAATGTGACTCAACTCACCATAGGTTTTGAATGAGTGGGAGCACCTGGCTTGTTTCTCTGTTTCAGTGGGAGCACTGGGCTACTTCTACTGATGACCGTCACTGCTAATGATGATTGGAACCTACAAGGAAATGGAGCATTGAGCACTTAAGAACAATTGTACTGGAGTACTGTACATGCTGATTATTTTCTAATCATCAGAAAATGTATGTGTGGTCCCCCCCGTCCAGCTCTGTGTGGCTCCCCCTGTTGTATGCATGGCTCCCCTGTCCCATCCTGTATACATGGCTCTGCTCCCACTCTCCCATCCTGTATACATGGCTCCGCTCCCATCCTCCCATCCTGTATGCATGGCTCTGCTCCCACTCTTCTATCCTGTATACATGGCTCCCCTGTCCCATCCTGTATGCATGGCTCCGCTCCCACTCTCCCGGCCTCCCTTGTATATATGGCTCCACTCCCACTCTCCCTCCCTTGTATATATGGCTCTGCTCCCACTCTCCCTCCCTTGTATATATGGCTCCGCTCCCACTCTCCCTCCCTTGTATATATGGCTCGGCTTCCACTCTCCCTCCCTTGTATATATGGCTCCGCTCCCACTCTCCCTCCCTTGTATATATGGCTCGGCTTCCACTCTCCCTCCCTTGTATATATGGCTCCGCTCCCACTCTCCCTCCCTTATATATATGGCTCCGCTCCCATTCTCCCTCCCCTGTGTATATGGCTCCGCTCCCACTCTCCCTCCCTTGTATATATGGCTCCGCTCCCACTCTCCCTCCCTTGTATATGGCTCGGCTTCCACTCTCCCTCCCTTGTATATATGGCTCCGCTCCCACTCTCCCTCCCTTATATTTATGGCTCCGCTCCCATTCTCCCTCCCCTGTGTATATGGCTCCGCTCCCACTCTCCCTCCCTTGTATATATGGCTCCGCTCCCACTCTCCCTCCCTTGTATATATGGCTCGGCTTCCACTCTCCCTCCCTTGTATATATGGCTCCGCTCCCACTCTCCCTCCCTTATATATATGGCTCCGCTCCCATTCTCCCTCCCCTGTGTATATGGCTCCGCTCCCACTCTCCCTCCCTTATATATATGGCTCCGCTCCCATTCTCCCTCCCCTGTATATATGGCTCCGCTCCCATTCTCCCTCCCTTGTATATATGGCTCCGCTCCCACTCTCCCTCCCTTGTATATATGGCTCCGCTCCCACTCTCCCTCCCTTATATATATGGCTCCGCTCCCACTCTCCCTCCCTTGTATATATGGCTCCGCTCCCACTCTTCCTCCCCTGTATATATGGCTCCGCTCCCATTCTCCCTCCCCTGTGTATATGGCTCCGCTCCCACTCTCCCTCCCCTGTATATATGGCTCCGCTCCCATTCTCCCTCCCCTGTATATATGGCTCCGCTCCCACTCTCCCTCTCCTGTATATATGGCTCCGCTCCCACTCTCCCTCCCCTGTATATATGGCTCCGCTCCCATTCTCCCTCCCCTGTGTATATGGCTCCGCTCCCATTCTCCCTCCCTTGTATATATGGCTCCGCTCCCACTCTCCCTCCCTTGTATATATGGCTCCGTTCCCACTCTCCCTCCCTTGTATATATGGCTCCGCTCCCACTCTCCCTCCCCTGTGTATATGGCTCCGCTCCCACTCTCCCTCCCTTGTATATATGGCTCCGCTCCCACTCTCCCTCCCTTGTATATATGGCTCCGCTCCCACTCTCCCTCCCCTGTGTATATGGCTCCGCTCCCACTCTCCCTCCCTTGTATATATGGCTCCGCTCCCACTCTCCCTCCCTTGTATATATGGCTCCGCTCCCACTCTCCCTCCCTTGTATATATGGCTCCGCTCCCACTCTCCCTCCCTTATATATATGGCTCCGCTCCCACTCTCCCTCCCTTGTATATATGGCTCCGCTCCCACTCTCCCTCCCCTGTATATATGGCTCCGCTCCCATTCTCCCTCCCCTGTGTATATGGCTCCGCTCCCACTCTCCCTCCCCTGTATATATGGCTCCGCTCCCATTCTCCCTCCCCTGTATATATGGCTCCGCTCCCACTCTCCCTCTCCTGTATATATGGCTCCGCTCCCACTCTCCCTCCCCTGTATATATGGCTCCGCTCCCATTCTCCCTCCCCTGTATATATGGCTCCGCTCCCACTCTCCCTCCCCTGTATATATGGCTCTGCTCCCATTCTCCCTCCCCTGTATATATGGCTCCGCTCCCACTCTCCCTCCCCTGTATATATGGCTCCGCTCCCATTCTCCCTCCCCTGTGTATATGGCTCCGCTCCCATTCTCCCTCCCCTGTGTATATGGCTCCGCTCCCATTCTCCCTCCCCTGTGTATATGGCTCCGCTCCCATTCTCCCTCCCCTGTGTATATGGCTCCGCTCCCATTCTCCCTCCCCTGTATATATGGCTCCGCTCCCATTCTCCCTCCCCTGTGTATATGGCTCCGCTCCCATTCTCCCTCCCTTATGGCTCCGCTCGGCTCCCCCATCCTCCCCATCATACTTACCCTCACGTCGCTGAACTTCCTTCCCGTCGCTGCACGTCCCTGCATCTCGCGGCGCTTCAGCTTCTTCCTGTGCGGAGCGGTCACGTGATACCGCTCATTAAGGACCATGAATATGGACGCCACGCCTATGGGAGATGAGTGGCGTCCATATTCATGACCTTAAATGAGCGGTAGCACGTGACCGCTCAGCGCTGGATGAAGCCGCCGCAGGATGAAGCCGCCGCGGGATGCAGGGTGAGTATCAGCTGCTGCACCGCCCCCCGGCTCCCCTTGTGTCCGCGGACCGGCAAGGGCACTGCAACGGCCCGGTGCTGGGCCGCGGACCGGCGGTTGGGGACCCCTGCTCTAGAACATTGAAACTGCATTACTGCCATAGAAAATGGGAAAAATCTAGTCAGTAAAATCTATCAGTAATTAGAAAGCAATCCTGTCACTTAGTGAAAAATAATATCAGCTGGTTAAATCGGTAAAACCAGTGAGCTGTCTCAAGACTTTTGCAACCTTATTGTTGCAAAACATACTGATAGCATTGTTTACAGAGGAACAACTTGAAGGTTTCAGTGAGCACTGTCGAATCCATAATCTGGAAGTGGAATGAACATAATTTCACCATAAACCACTAACAACCAGGTGCTCACCACAAGATTTCAGACAGAAGAGTTAAAAGAATTATCAGAAAAGTTGTCCTAGAGCCAAGGGAACATCTGTGGAGAGCTACAGAAAGACCTGCAAACAGAAGACACAATTGTTTCAAAGAAAACTATAAGTAATTAACTCAACCTGGTTTGATCCCAGTTTGATCTCCAGATGAATAAGGCCTGTTTCACACATCAGTTTTTTTCGTCAGTTAAAATCCACTAAAATGGCGGACAACGGATCCGTTCTTGTACTGACCAGAATGTTTGGCACCGGACTGTTGTTTTAACGGATCCGTCGAAGGAAGAATTTTAAAGGAACAGCTGCCGAGAGAGAGAGAATTTTTTCAGTCGCCAGAACAGTTTTTAGGGTTAAATTTGCGGCTGAAGCAAATCCTCCGGGCATGCGCAATGTAAAATGCGGATCTGGGCGCCCGAAAAAAATGTTGCATTGTCCGTCCGGGCATGTCGGCGGACGCCAAAATTTTGGCAGATCCGCAAAAAAACGGATCCAACGGATAGCCATCCATCAAAATCTGCCGGTAATGCAACTCAATGGGAAAAAAAACGGATCCGCGAAGCAAAATGACGGATCCGTTTTTTTTGCAAAACGACAGATTTTGACTGAGGGTAAAATACGGATGTGTGAAACAGGCCTAACCGGACTGGTGGAAACTAGTGATGAGCGAGTATACTCGTTAATCGAGATTTGCGGCTGCTAGATAGACTGAATACATGTGTTGATTTCCTAACAAACAGGCAATCCCCACATGTATTCAGGCTAGCTAGCAGCCGCAAATCATGCAGCTACGGCGACAGAAACGAAATCTTCGGGCATATCCAAAAACTCGGAGATCACCCAAGCATGCTCAGGAAATCTCGAGTAACGAGTATACTCGCTCATCACTAGTGGAAACACTACTGCTATGTACAGAATCAATCATTTCTAATCAATATTAAACACATGGGTCCCAAAATAATTTGATTTATAAATTCCTGCACTGTACTGTTACAAATCAAATTATTTTGAATGCATTGCCATTCCGACAACCAAGTCATGATATTATGGTAAATTTTGGGAGGTGAGTTCCCCCACCCCTCTCAGACTGGGACCCATGTGTTTGTTAATATTGATTAGAAAAAGACAGCAAAGAGGGGAAGTCCCAAGGGAGAAACCGCATCCACATTAAAATGGAGAGACATATATAAATTCTCCTACTAGTCATACAGTTTTATGTTTTATATACCTGATGAAGGTTCTTTGTGAGCAGAAACGCATTGTGTACTTATGTTACATGTCTCCACTTTTTTTATTACATCTGTCATTTTTAGAAATCCTTTTAATTGACATGTTAGTTTTTTGTTCTTATTTGTAACCTTTGAGAATAAACAACTTTTGTACATAGCAATAGTGTTTCCACCAGTCCAGTTATTCAGCTGGAGATCAAATTGGACGTCAAACTGGGATCAATCCATCAAAATGGAAGCACCTCCATAATTTTTTTTATCCCTATACTACCACTTGGACCTGTGGCCACACCAGGATGAGCACAGCATTACGGATGGGCGGCATACCACAGTGGAGGATCCCATTCACATGCTAAATGCAATCTAGTGTTGTGCCTACTGCACTACTCTTCCAGGTGAGCACATATATATCACCCACATATCTATCTTTACAAATCTTTATTGCACTTAGGTAGCGCTCCTGTATTTTCTTTTTCCAACAGTTTCCTGCAAAGAAAAATCCACATCAAGAGCATTTAAAGTTTGCTCAACAATATTTAGACAAACCTGTGAAATACTGGGAAAACATAGTCTGGTCAGCTGAGATGAAAATGGAACTCTTTGGATGCCATAATACACACCATGTTTGGAAGCCAAAAGGCACTGCATATAACCCCAAAAACACCATACCAACAGTGAGGATTGGAGCTGGGAACATCATGGTGTGTGGCTGTTTTTCAGCATATGACACTGGCAATCTGGATTCTATTAAATGAAGATTGAATGGAGAAGTATACCAAGAAATTCTTGATAAAAATCTGCTGCCATCTACCAAAATGATGAAGATGAAACGAGGGTGGACATTTCAGCAAGACAATGATCCCAAGCACATAGCCAAGGAAGCTCTCAATTGGCTTCAGAGAAAGAAAATAAAACTGCTAGAACGGCCAACCCAAACACCTGGCCTTCAGGATGTGAAGATTGTTTGTGTGGAAGAATTGGGCAAAATCACACCTGAGCAATGCCTGTGACTAGTTTCTCCATACGGGAGGCGTCTTGAAGCTGTCATCACCAACAAAGGGTTTTGTACAAAGTGTTAAATAAATTTCAGTAAGTGTGTTCAATACTTCTTCTATGTGTCATTTCTCATTATTACACATAATTTATGGACATCTATCGCTGATTTCTATGCCTGAATTGGATGTTTTGTTACTGACATCTGGTGAAAATTTCATGTCAATAGCACCTTTAGAAATATGTTTACTTTAGAAAATTGGTGACGTGTTCAATACTTATTTCTCCTGCTGTAGATAGATAGATAATGGATAGATAGGCTGGAGGATTGCTACCATTTTTGGTGTATATCTATTATTATGGACAGCAGGATCCTGAGGTCGGCCAGTACGTCATTTTCCAGCCTTTCCTAATACAATCTGTTACTTTATTCCGGATATTTTTACTTCCGAAGAAGTAACTTTCTCGATATTTGCAGTAAGCGCCGTTCAAGGAGTGCTTGTTGTGTGAACACTTAAGACAATTCACCATCTCATAAAAGAGAAAGCGACTGTAAATTGTAACCTTTGTGCTGGTAAACAGCGAGAACAGCAGAGTAGGATCAGTGGGTTCATTAAGACTGTGTACACGCGTCGCGTTTTTCACAAGTTTTTACTGCGCGGATTTGTCAAAAAACCTGAAGGGATTCCTGATGCCAGCAAAGTGAATGTGAACCCTGAAGTCTCGTGCACACGTTGCTTACTTGTAACCTGCAGATTTGGTGCAGATTCAAATCTGAAGCATGTTAATTCATTAATTCTTTCAGCATTTTTCCAATGTTTTTTCACCCATTGACTTTAATAAAGTTAGTTGAAAGTGCTGCAAATCACAGCTGACATCAACCCCAAGCCACATTATAATTGCCACAGCACCAGGGCAATCAGGAAGAGTGAAGGTAAAATGCCAGACTTGGAGCATCTAATGTGATGTGCCTCTTCTGTAGCAACTGGTATTTTTAGGCTAGGAAGGACCCAATAACCAGGGACCTTCCCAGCCTGATAATATAAGGCTGCGGCTGTCTGCTTTACCTTTGCTGGTTACAAAAAATGGGGAAGACCCCATGTCGTTTAATTTATTTAATGATAAAAAGCTGTTCAATAAGCCACAAAAGGGGGAAATGTTATAATTTGTAGGGGGGCTGTGCAATTATATGTCTATATGTCTGTCTTATCTATCTATCTATCTCTATAGCATTGATTGCTGTGCAAAAACGCATCGAAAATTAGGCCAAAACTCATGTTTTTGCAGATTCCTTTCTCAATGCCAAAAGATGCAGAAATGGTGCAGAAATTTTTACATCCAAATACTCAACGTTTGCACACACTCTAAAGTTAATTCAAAGGAGTACATATGTAGGAGAGATGAACATGAAATTTAAAGGGACGCTTTAGACAAAAGTGAGTGCATGGCCTGAGGAGGTGGAGTATGATGGGGCATTAAAAGGGGTCTCTGAAACTTTTACATTTACAGCCTACTAACTCTTGATCAGTAGGTGTCTCATGTCCTGCCCCATTGAAAACCCGTGGCTGATAGTTATTTTATCTTCCCATCAACATCACCTAATACGCATGCTTGGCTAGGTAAGGTATATGAGTCCCTTAAGGTCAGGTAAGAAGTGTGCAAGTGTAAGGGGTGTACCAGGACCATGTGATGCTCCACTCACTTTCCTCTATATATATATATATATATATATATATATATATAGTGTAGATAGGGGCAGTGCAGTTATAGAATTAGCCACTAGAGGGGGGCATAGTAGAGTAGGGATATGAATTTAATGTAATAAATAGTTAATTTAGGAGGGGTCTACTGTGGGTAAGCCAGGAGTATTTCCTGATTGTAGTGAGTAGGACCAGGGAGCCCAGACAGTCCTGTAGGGCTTAGGGCCCGGGACAGCACAGTGACCCTGCAACATTCACTAGATAGGAGCCCAGTCATCCAGGGCTTGAGTACTGGAAGATTCAGCAACAGTAGAATGCAGGGCAGCACCAAGATGTGGCACCTTACTACATGGGCAGATGCCCTTATGTCTGGGGCGAAATGGATAGGCGAACTTCTAAAGGTAGTGAAGCTGGACAGTCGAAGGAATGCTGCCGTACAGGATGAAATGGTACGACCCAGGAGCATTCTAGAAGAAATAGGGAAAAGCACAGGAATAGACAAGGATGTATACTGTGATGTTCCCTGTGAAGTTGCTGTAACTGAGCTGGACATACTGTGAAAGAAAACAATTAAAGTTGTCTGTTACAAGTTGAAACTGAACTGTGTCTCTCTTTGTGTGAAACCAGTAGGAGTGAACCCACAGCCATCCAGATGGGACCCTGATGGTACAGAAGGCGTTATAAAAGGTACACTGCAAAGGGGACATTGTATGTATGCGGCAGGACACCAGGGCGCGTTTGCGCAATCTGTCAGCCACGACTACGGCCCTGGCTCCCCTCACACACACTGCAACAGAGTTGTGCCAAACTGCAACATGCATAAACTTCTATATCCAGTATCACAGGTATGTAGTGTTATTATTACTATGTAGTGTAGGCTTCCTAATACATAGGAGGATCACACCCGGTCCCTGGGGACATAGCACTTGTACTAATGTTATGTTTATATATAAGGGGAGTGCTAATTTATTGTATATAAATATGTAGTATTTGTAATGATCCCTCCTGCTCATCCATCCATCCATAATATTCTTAATAATAATCTTGCAATGATAACTTGCAATGCCAGAAAGAATCATCACAAAATTAATTTATAGGGATGCTGTTATAATCGGAAATGTTGACCACTAATCTAAAACCTTTTGCAAATACCACCGTAGTCTGAGCCTTAGGACACCACGCATATAAAGCTCTTCATTAGATATAGCATCCAGTTAAGTCATAGGTAGTAAGGCGGAGGGTTTACCCCAGATGTCCAAGGCTTTAGTCCTAGAAACTACCGATCAATTATCCTTGATCATTGGAACATACAGACACAATCTAACTTCACATTGGTAAATACAAGCCTTTGTGAAGGCCACATCTACAGAAGCTTCCAACTGGGCAACGGCCACATGAAAGGAAACAAATATCATAAGTGCATGAACCATGGATACAGCCAGATGGAATGGAGCTGATAGTTGACTCCATCCACCATGATTAATGTGAACCTACTAAAAAACTTCTTCTTGAGAAGGACAACCAAACTAAGGTCAAGAGTGTTAATTATGGGATCTGAAGAGATTGGAGTATTTTTGGGTGGAATGACGACACTGACACTACCGGACAGTCCAGACTAGTACAAAGCTTTGTAGATAACACATTCCACCTTACATCTGGTACCATAATCATACAAGATTGACCAGATCCAACCATGTCTAGGTGTCCACATAAAAGCAAACTTAAGGCCCTTTTACATTTAGCGATGCACCAGCGATCCGACCAGCGATCCGACCCGGCCAGGATCGCTGGTGCATCGCTAAATGATCGCTAGTGAGCTTTCATACAGAAAGATCTCACAGCGATGCAGCAGCGACGCAGCGCACGATACTCACCTTTCACACACAGCGATCCTGGCGTCCTCCCGCCCGCCTCCACGCGTCGCTCGTCGTCACAGCAGGAAGTCTCAGCAGGAAGCGCCCGACGAGAAATGGAGCCGGACATTCTCGCGCGATCAGCGATGGACAGCGTGGGAGCCGGTCGTCGGTAAGTATCACACATAGCGATATTGCTAGCAATATCGCTATAACGTCACAAAACCAGTGACGTTTTAGCGATATTGCTAGCGATATCGCTTAGTGTAAAACCCCCTTTAGCCAAATTTGCCAATTATGCCAAGATTGGTCAAACATTTTAAGTCTGAGGGGGCTTCCAAGCTCTCTGCCGTCGACAAACAAGGCTCAGGAAGGAAGGTTCAGACTTGTTAAATTCCGATGGCTGAACCATTTGTCTTTAAGGAAGATAAGCAGCTGTCAGAGGTGTCTGGTAGCGGATTATTTATCACTGAAAAACTGCATGCACACAGGCCTGGACCCTGTGGACATGTATTGGGGCGAGCAGCCAGTGAAGAGGTCTGGTCACTTTAACAGTCAAACGTCAATCAAATTATATCTCCAACTCATGGCTCCTCACTTTAGGTTTAGGACTTTGATAACAACTGTAGAACACTACCTTCTTCACATCCTCAGAAAGAAAAAAAAAAGTTGTGGAGTCTTAAAAACACATCACCCCAACAAAGAATAAAATACTAAACACTGTAAACACTGATAGCAATCAGGTAAACTAAGGAGACAAAGTCTACTGCCTAAGGATGTGCCTAGGTGAACTGATTAAGATGTTTGCGTTCCCAGCCCGATTCCGTAGCTTATACATGTATTATTGATTTTTCCCACTCTCTCAAGTCAAAGGACTTTATAATTTCACTAAAATTTCTACCTAAAAAAAATATTAAAACACTCTAAAATCCTGGTTATTACATTATATGACCAGTATTCTGCCTGTATTGTATCATGTCGACCTTTGTGCCCAATTATCGGCCATAAATTCGTCATGTTCCTTCATATAAGCTAAGACATCATCCGTTGACATTTGGATCTGTCACGTCGGAATTTTCTTTTAGCCGGTGGTTGATTGTAAAAAAAAATTTACTAGTTTCTTGGACTTTTTTTATGAGGGTATTTTTGTTTTCTATTTTTCTTGATACTGATTATTTTTGGTTTTTAGTGTTTGGGGTGTTATCAGTCGGACAACCAATCGGTTGTGTATATGGAAACAAATGTTTATGGCAAGCTACACTCGTAGCCTAAAATATGAGCACAGTTGACCCAAGAAGCACAAATCTTCAATCTGACGCTCCCAGAATTCCAGGAAGTTAAGATATAGTGAGATGTTTGTAGAGGTCCTCTGACCTACATTAGCTATCCTTGGGCCTGCTTCTGACATAGTGACCCTGCAGAATAAAAAGAAATTCTATTTTTGACTCTGGGAGCTGTCATTATTTTTCTGGACCCCTATGAGGGGTCCCTGAGGGCTACCTGCAGACACATATGGGTTGTCGGTAGCTTTAATGGCCTCCAAATACAAGACAACTATGGAAGGACGAATGGTTGTTTGTCTGCGGGAAAACCCATCTCAGAATACATCGGTCGTGTTGAATTTTTTCCCCCAATGATACAGTCTGTTGTAACGGACTGATGAAAAAATCCAATACCCCCAATCAGTCCTTTAAATTAAATTGAGCATTTGTCAATCGGCCATTGGTTCGAAACAATCATGGCAGCCGATAATAATTCATTATGGTCAGCCATTCTAAAAAAAAAAAATGCATTTTTTTATAGACTTTTTGGCAATTTTTTTTTCAAGAAAAACTGAGTTCACGCATGTATGTGTAAGTCAATTGGAAAGGTAAATGTGCTCCAAACAGTGTGTTTTTGTGTGGCTTTTTTGACACTTTTTGTGCCATTTTTCAGTGACGTAGAGGGCTTGATGGCATTTTTTCAATTTGCATCTTTGCTTAGGTTTCTCTATTAGCCAGGAGAATAATGTATGTGTGAATAAAAAAAAAAAAAAACATGGGCGATGGAACGTTGTCAGCACAGTCCTTGCAAAATGACTGATAGTACAGCGTGTGGAGTAATAATGTGCCAGGATGTGGTTAAAAGGAGAAGGAAACTGAACAACAACCTTCCCTAATAACCAAGAAAGCCCTAATTCAGTGTAAACACGGTCTAATGTTGCCTTCACCGTTCTCGGCCACGATATTCTGAATTATAGCAATGTTGTCATTTTTGCAGCAAATACAAAAAAAAATGCTACAAAAATACGAATGCATAAAAAGTTTGCAAAAAGTTTTTTAAAAAGTCATCTCTTTTAGTGAAAGTTCAGCTGTGTCATGCGTGAATATACCTTTACCGAGTCACACAACCTTTTCCGGGTTCCTGAAAGTCAAATTTGCTAAGATATTGACCCCCACTCAAGCCATATTTGCCTTTTCAAGTTGGGTGACTACCCCAGACTTTTTTTTTGTTTTGATGGTCACCCAGCTGTCTCCACTAATACTTTTTGATGTCTAATGTACCATAAAAAAAAAACAAAAAAAGGAAGCAATAGGATAAAGTGAAGAACAATGCAGGAATCCCTATTGCACAGCGGAGTTTGTCACCTGGCGCGCCTACTTTTTCTTAGACCTGCAGGTAAACATACCCCAATGCCACAAGTGCTACATCTAGAACTTTGCTGGGTGCTACAATCTTTATTTGCAAAGTTGTTATATTGTCTCCTGAGGGTGCAATGTCCTCTCCAGGTATTAACTCTATGACCTGAGATCCCAGAATGTCTGCAGCTTCTTACCTGCCTGAGTCCAGTGTACACAGTCCTTAAGCCATGTCCTCAGCAGCAGCTTCTTAGCAAACAGTTCTCAGACACCCAGGAACAAGTCAGCTCAAGTCAGCCAGCACCTGATGCTATGAAGTGCAGAGCAGGACAGAGGAATCTGAGACCTCTAGTGATGTCACCAGCAGCAGGTCTTAAAGGAAATCTCCAGCCCAGGACCTGTCCCTATGGCACAGGACATCCACCCTCCTCTGCAGTCAGTCCAAATGCTCAGACACACACCTGACTTGAAGGAAACGGTTGGACTTGCGAGAGGAATGCGGGTGATCGTGGATTCTTGTTTGCCACCCTTTCATTGCCAGTGTTTTTGCATATCATAGCTATGAGGTTAATGAGTACACAAGCAAAGATCGCAGTCACGCGTTACACCGGCTGAAGTTTGGCAACGACTGTTTTTTGCAGAAGTGTGAAAAAGTTGCGACGTTTCCAATTAAACTTTTTTAAAATGACTCAAGAAGTTACGAAAAAAAAGTGATCACATTACTAGTAAGAATGCAAAGGCTTTACAGAAAGGAGGAGACTTCTTTTTTTTCTGATTTGACCACTGGGTTGTGTGCCAAGTCAAAACCAACTCCTAGACGGGAGGCTCTTGGGCCTGATTGCTGTCCCCTTCATAACCTCTCCATGGTCTTCATGGTCCTTGTGCTTGGAGAGGAGAGTCGCTGCATTAGTACTGGATAACATTGTAATATAAGCTGTGCCCCCTTCTCTGAAGCCCCCAAGATATCAACTCTGGCTAACGACCGCCCCGGGGTAAATATTTACCAATCGGTGGTCATTTAAGGCCGCCAGATTGGGTAATGTAAATGCACCTTCAAACTATGGCACCGACACTCTTAGCTTTTCGCTGCTGCTCTGGATGTAACTTACATCCGAAATAAGTGACATTGAAGTGACAGATGATTGACTGCAGGGGTCACGTGTTAACAAAGTCAAACGATCCCCAGGAGACCCGGCACCGATGTCACATGAATGGTGCCTACCGAAGATGGATATACTGTAGCATTGTTTTTACTCTACGTTGGGGAATTTTGTAATTGAGAAGGGGTTGTCCAAGATGTTGACAACCCCTTAAAGGGCTCAAACTCACTTACGAGAGACTCGCATGATTCTCGTGCAAGTCTCTCGCATGAAACCCGGCACTGCCGCTGGCACTCGGACTGGAGAGTGCGGATACATGTATTTCTCTGCCCCCGCACTCTCCGGTCCCAGTGTCGGCAGCTGTGCCAGGTTTTCATGTGAGAGACTCTCGTGCGAGTCTCTCGCAAGTGAGTTTGAGCCCAAAGAAGGGGTATTTTACAAAGTGGGGTCACTCTGACGGTACTGCTGATAGGAGGAACTCTGGACTATTAATGGGTCACTGTGATGGTACTGTAGAACTGTTAATAGGGGTATTCTGAACTGTTAATAGAGTCACTGTGATGGTACTGCCAAAAGGGGGTACTGTGAACTCTTAATGGGGTCACTGTTCCGGTTACTGCTAAGAAGAGGTACTCTGAACTATTAATGGGGTCATTGTGATGGTACTGCTAATATGGGGCACTCTGAACTGTTAGGACACTTTTAATAAGGACCATTCAGGGACACGTGATAGTATTATTAAGGGGCCACTCTGATAGCACTGATGAGAAAAGAGAAATGTAAGACAACATAACAACAAAGATTCTGCAATGTCACCCCATAATGACAATGGATTTTGTGCAGTGTCGCCCCATTGTCACATTCTACGCAAAAAGTTTAAGACTAAATAAGTAAAATCTGCCCCATATCTTTATTAGCTTCCAATTAAAATGAAATCAATGTATCGTAAAAAAAAAAAAAAAATTCACACAAATATACAATATCAAACGTAAAAAAAAAAAAAAAAGATATATCCCCAGGCCCAAACTTAGGGTTGTGCTACTTATGGAGCCGTAAGTGACGCTTCATCTGCCACAACTTAAGAGGTGCAACTAGCCTTGATGGCTTTCCACCAAGATCCTATACTTTATGCCCGAGGCAATAGGAAGGTAGCATGGCAGGATTTTGTTACATTGGGGACCCCTTTTGGCTCGCATTTGGACGCTGCAGTATATGACTTAATTCTTTGGGCACTACATGGGGAAGAATCTACAGAATGTATGGCAATAGGTGCCAATTAAAATTATTACCCTCTAGGAAAAAAAGACCTCCCAAACTCCGTGAGGGTGGCAAAATTCTCAACTGAATCCACCCAAAGCATCTCAGAAAGTTGTAGAAGAGGAACGGAAAGGATATGGTGAGGTATACCAGTGGCAGAAATACCAAAACACCCAAACATTGTATATTTTGGACTAAATACTCATGACATAAGACTTCGAAAAATTGCCAATCTCCTTATTCCTAATGGAAGATACGCAGGATCATGAACAAATTGTCACCTGTACATAGGGACTGCCATGATAGCAAACAATGACACCCTGCAGCAACACCCACGATCGGGGTGCTAGCACTGATCGTGGATGTTTAACCCCTCTGATGCCACTGTCAATAGTGTCAGAAACATCGAGGAGCATCGCACAGGGAGTGGGCTCCCTATGTGTTTCCGTCTGCACAATGTGATGCAGTCGCATTGTGCTGATGGTCTTCATGGTGACCCCATGGCTGCAAGATAGCTGCGTGGTCCTTCAGGGTCCTGCAGGGAAGGTGACTTGTGAGCACCTGCTGAGAGCAAGACATGAGACACCTCCTCCTCTGGCTGTCAGGCACTGTTCCAATGCCCTGCAGTGCAGAAGCATTGCAGTGTATCAAATTAGCGATCCGTCAGTACAAGGATGATGTCCCATAGAGGGACAATGTAAAAAAGTAAAAGAAAAAAAAAGAAATTAAAAAGTGTAAAAATGTTTTAAAAAATTCCAAAATAAAGAACAAAAAAGAAGAAATATTAATCCGATAAATACATTTAGTTGTGTAAAAAAAAAAAAAAAGTGCACATATTTGGTATCGCTAAAACTGTCCCACTAGTTAACCCCTTCAGTGAATACTGTAAAAAAAATGAGGCAAAGAGCAATGCTTAATCATCATACAACCAAATAAAAAGTGCAATAAAACGTGATCAAAAAGACAAAAGCAAAAACAGGTACCGCTGAAAATGTCTTCTCCTGCAAAAAAAACAAGCTGCCATACAGCTCCGCCAGCAGAAAAATACAAAAGTTATAGCTCTCAGAATAAAAAATAGCAATTTTTTTCCATAAAATAGTTGTAATCGTAACGCTGTAATCATACTGACCTGAAGTATAAAGTTGCCTTATCAATTTTACCACATGCGGAACGTTATAAAAAACAATTCTTGAATTGCTGGTTTTTGTTCAATCTGCCTCCCAAAAATTGGAATAGAAAGCGATCAAAAAATGTCATGATACCAATAAAAACATCAACTCATCCCCAAAAAAACAAGCCCTCACATGACTTTGAGGGCCGAAATAAGGAAAAATTATAGATCTCAAAATACAGTGATGCGAAAAACTATTTTTTGCAATAAAAAGCGTATTTTAGAGTGAGACAGCAGCCAAACATAAAAACCCGATAGAAATCTGATATTGCTGTAATCGCACCGTTCCGAAGAATAAAGTCACCTAATCATTTATACCCCACGAGGAACGGCATAAAAAATAAATAAAACCAATTCTTCACCTGCTGTTGATTTTTTCATTCTGCCTCCCCATGATTGCAGCAAGGCTCGGCGTACATAAAAGCGCAGTCGTCCACAGTTTTGTGCATTTTTGAAAAGAAGGATGCCGCTGAACAGAGGTGATGCGGAGTCCAGAGTAACTCTGCTGCATCATTATAGTGAATGGATCCCTCGGAGGTTTCATCTGTCACGTCACTCAGAGATATAGATGGAAACCCCAAAGTAAGTGCTCAGCATAGCGCGAAGGATAACTGGGATCATAAATGTTATGTAAAATGTTCCTAACAAAAGCTTCAACTCAATCCACAAAGAAAGCAAGTCTTCACTCAGTTCCGCCATCTGTTAACAGAAATATAGCAGGTTTCCACGTTACTGGTAGTGTAGAAATTGCAGGAACGCGGGATGCAGTGACGAACAGGAGGCAGAACAAGAGTTAACGGGTTTATTACAGGGAATAAGGCAAAGGAAGAATTGGTTCCAGCTGCGTATAAAATCCTTTTCTTCTTTATTGAAAAAACGTATTAAAATGCACAAATAGCTTATGCGCTCTCCACAGGTGCCATAACAGACAGAGGCTACGCGTTTCGACCTTGTCGGTCTTTAACCAAGCCATACTAGTACATATACAGCTTATCTCTATATAGAAAATTGTAACCAATCACAACACAATAGTATATCACATGACAGATAAGCAGGTCCTATACAAAATTTAAAAGCATAAACCATGATATTTAAGGTACAAATCAAGCAGAAAAATGAATGAATAAAAAAATTAACAAAAAAAATTGAATCAAAAAATGATGAATGAATGGGGAAAAAAAACATGGTAAATTAACAATAATGTAGCAATATAGTCCTCAGTTCACACAGATCAGAAAAATTGTAGATAAATATCTTCCATTTCTATTTGAAGATGACAAATTAGCCAGTATTTTAACCCCTGGTATTAATGTGGTATCAAGAAGGGCTCCTACATTGGGGAACAAATTATCTCTAAGTTTATTTTTTCTGGATAAAAAATCCCCCAAAAATTGGTTGACCTGCACTGGATTTTTAAAATGCGGGTCTAACATAGTAACATAGTTTTGAAGGCTGAAGGAAGACCTTATGTCCATCTAGTTCCGCCTATTTTAAGTGCAGCTGTTCTGCATTGTTGATCCTGGGGAAGGCAAAAAACCCATAGAGTAGAAGCCAATTTTCTCCATAGGGAAAAAAATTCCTTCCCCTAAGCTGGGTCAACCGTCTACCTATAATATTCTGTTATTCGTAACCTTCTATACTGTTACTCACAAGAAAAGCATCCATTCCTTTCTTAAATTCATTCAGTGAGTTGGCCATCACCACTTCCTCAGGAAGAGAATTCCAGAGCCTCACTGCTCTTACCGTGAAGAACCCTCTTCTATGCTGGTGCAGAAATTGTCTTTCCTCCAAACGAAGAGAATGCCCCCTTGTTCTTGTCACAGTCCTTGGTACAAACAGTTCATTGGAGAGATCTCTGTATTGCCCTCTGATATACTTGTACATATATATTAGGTCTCCCCTAAGTCTTCTCTTTTCTAGAGTAAATAGACCTAATTTTGATAACCTTTCTGGGTATTGTAGTGAACCAACTCCATTTATCATTTTAGTAGCCCGCGTTTGAACCCTTTCAAGTTCAGTAATGTCTTTCTTGAGCACCGGCGTCCAAAATTGCACACAATACTCCAAGTGTGGTCTGACGAGTGATTTGTACAGAGGGAGAATTATGTTTTCATCTCGTGTCCCCAGACCTCTTCTAATGCATCCCATGACCCTATTTGCTTTGGTGGCAGCTGCCTGACACTGGGCACTCCAATTTAGCTTCTTATTGACTAAGATGCCTAAGTTTTTTCCATGTCTGATTTCCCCAGCAGTTTCCCATTTAGTAAGTAATTATAAGACGTGCAAATACGCATTTATTTCAAAAAATTTCTCAAATACGGACAACACGGTCAATTTTAAAATAAAAAATTATATTAATTGCAATTCGACCAATGTTGTATGCAAAATAGACTGCAAAGCTTGTAATTTATCATATATAGGTTGTACTTCTAGGACACTAAAAACACAAATTAGAGAACATCTTAGTGATATTAATAATACCAACAATACAGATCGTCATGTATCAGCAGCTTCTTACCATTTCATATCCCAGCATGCTCGCAATACAGCGCATTTTCGGGTACAGGGAATAGATCGTGTCACCATACCTTTTCGGGGAGGGGATGCCAGATGGCGTCTCCTTACCAGAGAAGCTTATTGGATCTACCGCTTAAACACTAGAATCCCTGGTGGTCTCAACAAAAGAATTGATTTAATGCTACATTATTGTTAATTTACCATGTTTTTTTTTTTTCTCATTCATTCATCATTTTTTAATTTAATTTTTTTTTTGTTCATTTTTTTATTCATTCATTTTTCTGTTTGTTTTGTACCTTAAATATCATGGTTAATGCTTTTAAATTTTGTATAGGACCTGCTTATCTGTCATGTGATATACTATTGTGTTGTGATTGGTTACAGTTTTCTATATAGAGATAAGCTGTATATGTACCAGCATGGCTTGGTTAAAGACCGACAAGGTCAAAACGCGTAGCCTCTGTCTGTTTTGGCACCTGTGGAGAGCGCATAAGCTATTTGTGCATTTTAATACGTTTTTCCAATAAAGAAGAAAAGGATTTTATACGCAGCTGAAACCAATTCTTCCTTTGCCTTGTTCGTTTCCAAGTTTGTCTGCACGGGGTTCCGAGGATCTGCGCAGGTGGCTGGTGAGCTGGCTTACTTTTCATAATTACAGGGAATACTTCACACAGGGAGGTAATGGGTTAATAGAGAGTAAACATGAATATTATGTCTATATAGGAACAATGGTTCATGAAACATGTAAACTTATCAGTCTGCTGGTGTCCTGGCTATGAAGGCTTGCAATTCCATGGCGGCGTCCACGTAGGTGACGGGTAAAATCTCTGGCGTGATCCTGAAGATAGTTGAGGAGTTGGTTCCCGACAAAGGCGTAGTCAGGCTCTCCTAAGCGTGGTCCTGCATTAGCGGGTTAACGAACATGTGGTGTCACAGTCTGTGGAATCACCGAAGCGTGGCTTAGTTTATCGGTGGCAGCCGGGGTGAAACTGCCCTACTCTTTGTGAAGCACCAGGTCAGTCTTAGGCTGTGAGCCCGTGGCAATCAGCGGGACAGTGAGAGGAGGCTTCCTGGTATCAGGGGTAAGCGGACTCACAGCTACTGTCTGATCACATTCAGTGCACGCAAATGGCCACGGAAATAAAGCACAGAACTGAGAAATCACATCGCTGACAGGACAGTGAGCCAACATTCTCCTGCTGCACACTCTGTCTTCCCGCCAAGTCCCCCACTCTCCCGTGCGCCGTCCCTTTTATCCCAGACACGCCCCCTACAGTCCAGTGCAAAGGTCTGTCCGGGTAAGAAAGTGTCACGCTCACGCCTTGGCTGAATGGCATGAGCCGGGGGGTTGTGGCCCCACTGTGCCACAACCCAGACTACCCTGGAAGGGGCGTAACTACGGCAGCTACCTCGGTCTTCACTGGAGCCTCTGATGGTGAGGTCAGGCTTGTGCAGCAGGTAGCTGCCGGGTGCCACTCCAGGGTGGTGTCTGGCTGTGGCTGCTTATCCCACTCGGGAACAGGACACCTGGACAGGTGCGAGTGACAAGCAGGCTGAGACACAGGGCAAGCCGGCACGGCTTGGAGACACAGGACAGGCAGGCACGGCTTGGAGACACAGGACAGGCGGGCATGGCTTGGAGACACAGGACAGGCGGGCACGGCTTGGAGATACAGGACAGGCGGGCACGGCTTGGAGACACAGGACAGGCGGGCACGGCTTGGAGGCACAGGACAGGCGGGCACGGCTTGGAGACACAGGACAGACTGGTGTGGTATGAGAAGGGGCAGGTAGGGACCTGTTCCCACAGCAGGTGCAGGCAGGAGGGAGTGGTGTATGTTGGAACAGGATTTGGACCTGTTCACACAGGAGGTGCAGGTATGGATATAGGCAGGAGTGTGGAGTAGGCAGAGCCGCAGGAGTGCGGAGTAGGCAGAGCGGCAAGGGAGCCGGGCAAAAAGAGCGGCAAGGGAGCCGGGCAGGCAGAGCAGCAAGGGAGCCGGGCAGGCAGAGCAGCTAGGGAGCCATGCAGGCAGAGCGGCTAGAGAGCCGTGCAGGCAGAGCGGCTAGAGAGCCGTGCAGGCAGAGCGGCTAGAGAGCCGTGCAGGCAGAGCAGCTAGAGAGCCATGCAGGCAGAGCGGCTAGGGTGCAGATGCACAGATAGAGCTGCAAGGGTGCAGATGCACAGATAGAGCTGCAAGGGTGCAGATGCACAGATAGAGCTGCAAGGGTGCAGATTCACAGACAGAGCTGCAAGGGTGCAGATTCACAGACAGAGCTGCAAGGGTGCAGATTCACAGACAGAGCTGCAAGGGTGCAGATGCACAGACAGAGCTGCAAGGAAAGATACAGCAAGGAAGGAAGCCACGGACAAGGAGAAAGGGAGACTAAGGAAGGACAGAGTACAGAAAAGGTACTGGAACCAAGACTAAAGGGCCAGGATATTCAGCCTCCTGGCAGGCAGACAAGGTACAAGGAAAGACAAGAAGTATTCCTCCAGAGAAGGTGGAAATACACAGAACGGGGCCTGGCTTCCTCAGCAGCAAGATACTAACTGAGATTAGACATTGCTCAGGCCATGTTTCAGTGGGTGTTGCAAAACTAAATAGTCAAGGGCTCTAGGTGATTGGTCAGGGACAGATCAGGCAGGTGCACCCTGACTGCATAAGAACCAGAGAGTTCTGGCGCCGCCCCCCTATACACACAGTCAGGAAACATGGAGAGCAGAAGCACGAAGCACAGGACTGGCAACAGACTGAATTCACTGCATGGCTTGAAGCAGAAAGTAAGTTGGTGTGGGGGATGGGAGGCCATGCAGTGATGCCAGCAGGGTTGTTACAGTACCCTGTTATGAATGAGTCACCTATCAACAACTAGCAGTAGCCGTGGGGGGTTCCTATGATGCCCTAGACCCCTCGATCACAGCCGGAGAACTGCCAAGCCTAAAGACAGAAAGGGAAATCTAAACTGCCCCAGAGCAGACCCCAAAGCAATAAGCAGACCCCAACATATAATGACGGTGAAGCAAGAAGAAAAAACACTAACACAGATAGAAAGATAGACTGAGCAAATGATGGGGCCCAAGCTAACTAGATAGGACAGGATAGGAAAGCTGCTGTCTGCAATCCGCGAAAAACCCTATCAAAATAAGAGCCAACAGACTGACAGGGAAAAAGGCCCTGAAGACGCTAGGCTTCAAAAAGACTATGTCAGTACTCAGGTATTTTCTGAAGACAGAGCAAAGCGACAAAAAGGAATTCAGCTCACCCCAGCAGGGAATGGCAGAATCCAGGAAAGCAAGGCAAACTTAAACCAAGACACAAATGCAAAAAGGCAAAGCAGAAAACTTAGCTTTTGAGGAGCAGGAATCAGACTGGTCTCCTAGAATTCCACAGAGAAATCACCAGCTAGGCAGAAGGGCATCAGCTGCCTTATATCCAGTCAGAGATCCCCGTCGCCCAGTCATCCTCTCCCAGCTCAGGTGCTTGGTAATCAGCCTCACTACCTTCCTTCACCAGAAGAGGGAGTTCATCAGACCTCAATGGTGAAGGGGGAAATGAACTCATAACAGTACCCCCCCTTTACGGCCCCTCTTCCTTAAGCCTGCCAGAATGACAAAAAGAAGTAGTACGAGACCACACACAATCCAGGCTGACAGGGCATCCTTCTGATGAGACGAAGTAGGTGTGCCATCTGGAATCCCCGAATGCCAAGTTTCTTGGTGCCCAACAGCTTCCAACACAGAGGGTACAAGGATTTCTTCCTCCTGATTGGCAGAAGGCAGGGACCTGGAAGCTTCAGACTTGACCCCTACATCAGCCGGCCAGCTAGAAACAGAAGACACCTTCACTGAGTCCAACTTCAGCCCGACATGCCAGAAAAATTGGACCTCCTCCTCCCGGTTGGTGAGAAACGGAGATACGTAGGTCACTGTTCCAACTTCTTCACCCACCTGCCAAAAGGAAGCTGGAGGCATACATACAGGGAGCCACTTCAGCCTGTTACCCTGAAAAAACTGGACCACATCTTCCTGGTTAGAGGATGAGTGAAGCTCTGTCTTGGGACCTTCACCCCTAGGCCACAGGGGAGCTGAAGGCATACACTCTGGATCCATCTTCAGCCCTTTATCCTGGGGAAGACAATCAAGAGGCAGGGGTGCTATTGGGAGCAGAACACTGGTATAGTCGCTGGGGATGTGTGAGGAGACTGAGACCACCTCCCACTCTTCAGAGGCATCCTCACACCTTGACTCAGCGACTAGCAAACCAGGCGAAGAAGACGACCTTGCTGACTGAATGCGACGCAAGGGAACCAGACACCTCTTGTCACTTGGTTGTTTCAAGTGTGGTGCCTTGCTGGGTCTCCAAACATAAATGGGCATCAGGATCTCTGGCTCAGAATGACCCGTGGGCATACCAGACAGCCAATGGAAGACGAACTTCTTTGTATACAAAGCTCCGACCTGGAGCTGTAGTTGTCCTTGCAGGACTAGACTGTTCTCAAAGAGGGCTCGGCCACCTTTAGACGAAGCCCATGCCGGGTTCTGGAGCTGAAGAATGGAGATCACACACCGACTCTGTATGGCTGGTGGCTCGAACACCCCAAAGCTCCCAGAAGGCAACGAAACAGTCATAGGCTTTAATGGAGAGGGAGGACTCTCGCCAGGGACAGCCTCTCCTACTGGCCCTGGTTTCTGGAGTACGGGCTTCACAGGGCAGAGGCCAGATTCCGGCTGCAACTTGGCCCGCTTCTTCTTTTTAGACCTCTTGGATCTTGCACGGGAGGCCGCATCGGCAGACTGTGGAACAGGTGATGACTGGACGGTCATAGGTGGTTGAGACGATTCACCCACAGGTTCCTCTTGTCTCTGGAAGCTTGGAGGGGAAGACTTTTCAAGAGCAGCTGGACGAGGCATGTCGAACACTTTACGGAAGGCCACCAGGAAGGCCCCCAGGCTCATGACGACAGGGTCCCCTGCTTCCCAAAGAGGACAGATCCACATCAAGGCATCACCAGCGAGGTAGGACATGATGTATCCCACCTTGACCCGGTCAGAGGGGAAACAAGCTGCATTCTGCAGGATGCAGTGCAGGCACTTTTTCAGGAACCCTTGGCTCTCTTTGGGGTCCCCATAGAACCTAGCCTGGTCTGCTGGGTCGTGCTCTTCATAGGCCAGGAGCTGCTCATAGATGGCCTTGGAGACTATGAGTGGTTCAGAAGTCTCAACAATTGGAACCACACAAGGCGGAACAAACTCTTCCGGTGGCTCACACTGGCAGGGAGAGAGTTTATCATGCTCTGCAAGCGGAAGGACATGGGACTCAGCGGGGACCAGAAAACGAAAGAGCTCTTTCTGGTTTTTCCCCACATGTGTGGTATTGGCATGCTCAGATGAAATTGCACAACAAATTGTATGGTCCATTTTCTCCTGTTATCCTTGCAAAAATAAGAAACAATTAGGTCTAATGGAAAATTTTGGAGAGAAAAAGTTAAATGTTTATTTTTTTCATTCCGCATTCCATTAATTCCTGTGAAGCACCTGAAGGGTTAATAAACTTCTTGAATGTGAATTTGAGCACCTTGAGTTTTTAGAATGGTGTCACTTTTGGGTATTTTCTGTCATATAGGCCCCTCAAAGTCACTTCAAATATCAGGTGGACCACCTAAAAAAAATGGTTTTGTAAATTTTGTTGTAAGGGTATGTGCAAATGTTGCAGATTTGCCACGGATCCGCTGCAGTTTTCCTAGTGATTTACAGTACAATGTAAATCTATGGAAAAAAACCCACTGTGCACATGCTGTGGAAAAATCCGCACGGAAGCGCAGTGGTTTATTTTCCGCAGCATGTCAATTCTTTGTGTGGATTCCGCAGCGTTTTTACATCCCATCCCATTCCATTATAGGAATCCGCAGGTGTAAAAACGCAGGTGAAATCCGCACAAAATCCACAGGAAATCCACAGGTAAAACGCACAGATTTTGACCTGCGGATTCTGCCAAAAATAGCAGATTCCGCACGGAAAATTCCGCATACAAATCCGCAACGTATGCACATACCTTAAAAATGAGACATCTCTGGTCAACTTTTAACCCTTATGAATTCCTAACACCAAAAAATTATGTATCAAAAATTGTGCTGATGTAAAGTAGACATGTGGGAAATGTTAATTATTAACTATAATTTGTGTGATATGACTGATTTAGGGGCATAAAAATTAAAAGTTTGAAAATTGCTACATTTTTGCCAAATTTCAGATTTTTCACAAATAAATGTAAGTCACACTGAAGAAAGTTTACCACTATCATGAAGTACAATAAGTCATGAAAAAAAAATCTCAGAATCATTGGAATCCGTTGAAGCGTTCCAGAAGGGGGCTGGAGGGGGCACAGCCTAAAGGAAGCCCCCCATGACTGCAATGGGCGGGTAGGTTTTTGAATTTGTTTTGGCCGGGCAATAATGGTTGGCTGGGATGGGCCAGGGGAGGGGTTTGGGGTGGGGGGGGCAGCCTGGTCAGGGAAAAGTGCGGGAAAGCCACACTTCACCAACGAATCTGAAGGAGAGAAGACCCTTACCTAAAACGCAGCAGCCAGATGGAGACCGTGGAGCAGCTGATGGCCAGACTTCAAGAGGCCGCCCGTCCAGGAGGGGAGGATGGCTTCAAACGCAGCTTTCCACCATCCTCAGCGCAACGGACCCTCCAGGGACCAGCCGGCGAGGAAGAAGGACCAGGCCCCCCGAAAGGCTGTCGCCAGAGGTGACGCGGCGCAGCAGGCGACGGCTGCGGAGCCCCTCCAGGGACCCTGCGGGCGGCACAGGCACTGGGGTCGCTTCCCCTCCTAGCGCCCGTCCCGGCAGGAATCCGCCCAGCCGGCCTGTGGGCGCTCATAGCCGGAGAGCGGAGGGCGGCCAGGAGCAGGAAGTGAGACCGGAAGTGACGTCACGGGCTGGAGACGACTCATCGCGGGGCCCAGCAGCGTCCGGCCGGCCCCAGGGAGACGGAGCAGGCCGCGGCAGGTCTGCTGCCACACGTGGGGGACGGCAGCGGGCAGCGACAGGAAGGACGGCGCCTGGTGGAGCGGCGGCAGGTACCCCCAGTGATGCGGACTGCTCCGGGGTGCCTGGCAGTCGGGGCGCCAGATGGAGTGGCGCAACGGGCGGGCGGGGGCAGCGAGGGGACGCCCTGCTTGGCCTCACCACTGCAGGGAGAGCAGAGGGAGCAGCGGGCGGGAGGGGGCAGTGGGACGGCACCCCGCCTGGCCCCAGCACAGCGCGGACGGCAGAGAGAGCGGCGGGCGGGAGAGGGCAGTTGGAGACCGCCCGACCTGGCCCCAACACAGAATGGAGGGTGGAGAGAGCGACTGGTGCCCCCGACCGGATGCCCGGCAGTCGGCTGGAGTGTCATACGGACCGGTCAGGCTGGTCCGGGTCTAGAGAACGTCGCAGATCCCGTTCAGGCGGGAGTTCAAGGGAGCGTCGGGATTCTCGTGCTCGGGTCCCCCCTGGTGACGAGGAGGCCAGGGGCGCGGGCCTTGAGCAGCCGAGCGTGCTTCAGGAGGACGGAAGGCGTCAGGATTCTGGATATCCGGCTGGCGGGGACACAGCACCCGCGCAGCTTGGTGAGTATGGCTCTATGTCTTGTTTGTTGCCCGCAGGGGCTGTATTACATGAGATTGGAGATAGGATGGGAGATGTTAGGGAGCAGGGGGGGCGTAGGGGTCCTACCGGAGCTGAGGTGCCAGGACTCAGGGATATTTTAGATACTATGTCAAAAGTATTGCGGAGATTGGAAGGGGGGGTAATTGGAGAAGCAGCTCCATCCCCGGCGGGGGTATGGTTAGCGGGGCGTGGTTCCGTCACTCAGTCAGTAGGTGAGGCGGTTCGCACTGTGGAAGGTGACGAGGGAGCATCGGCGGGGGTATCTGTCTCGGTGCAGACGGACACAGATAAGGGGGATAAGATAAAACTGGACGATAGGGCAAAGGGGGAGGTTTATGTGTGTTTTGAGGGGCCTCTGGGTGCCCATTTGAAAAAAGAGGTGAAGGAAAAGATTTGGCGCGACGAGTATGTTGAGATATTTTCCCTGCTTCCGTTAGAAAAATTTAATCTGGAGAAGGGAAAAAAAGATGATAGTAAGAAAGAAGAGGAGGAAAAGAGGAGGTGGCGTCTGATTCCACAGACTTTTGTGAATTGGATGCAGGCATTCGCTATTTTGGCGAGTGTTATAGGTGAAAAGTCTCCGGATAATTGTTCTGGCTTGTTCTGTTATTTAGACGCTATTGGGGAGGCGCATCGTATCTACGGGGGGCAGGCGTGGCTGCGATATGACGAGCAGTTTAGACAGAGGAAGGCAGTAAGGCCAGAGATAAAGTGGGACCAGAAAGATATCGGGTTGTGGTTGAAGGTGATGGCTCCAGTGAGGTATGGGCAGTCCTTTCACGGGAGCGGGGGCGGTAGTAGTCAGCCGGCAGGTCACGGAAGTGGTGGTCAGGGAACCCAGGGAGGAAGAGAAAAGGCAGGGATGTGCTGGCAATTTAATGATGGGCAGTGCAAGTATGGGACCAACTGCAAGTTTAGGCATGCGTGCTCCCACTGTAACGGTGGCTCCCACGGGGCTTCAAAATGTTTTAAGAAGGGGAAGGGTAAGCCAAACGTGGGTGCCGGTCAAGGGGGAGAGCCCGGTGAGAGTTCAAAAGATGGCCCCCTTTCTAAATAGATACCCATCTAGGGCAGAGGCTAGTGTTCTTTGGCACGGTTTTATGGAGGGTTTTAGGATTCCGGCTCCCGGCCATGTGGTTCCGCTTTCGTTTAAAAATTTGCGGTCGGCAGTAATGCATGCGGAGGTGGTTGATGCGAAATTGAATAAGGAAGTGGAATTGGGCAGGATGGCGGGTCCGTTCCCCGCGGCTCCAGTGGCGGGTTTGGTTGTTTCCCCATTGGGGGTGGTGCCAAAGAAGGAGCCGAACAAGTTTCGTTTGATTCAACATTTGTCGTACCCAAAGGGCTTGTCAGTCAATGACGGTATTGACCGAGAGTTGTGCTCAGTGGAGTATACCTCCTTTGATACGGCGGTGCATTGGGTGCGTCGTTATGGGTCAGGGGCCTTGTTGGCAAAGACGGACATCAAGTCCGCGTTTCGGTTATTGCCGGTTCATGCAGACAGCATTCCGCTGTTGGGTTGCTTTTGGGACGGGAATTTTTACCTTGATAGGTGTTTGCCGATGGGTTGTGCAATTTCGTGTTCGTTGTTTGAGATGTTTAGTACTTTTTTGGAGTGGGTGGTAAGGGATGTCGCGGGTGTGGAATCGATCATTCACTATCTGGATGACTTTCTTTTTATTGGTCCCCCGGATTCACAGTTGTGTAGGAATGCGTTAGCAGCCATGGTTTGGACGGCAGAGCATTTTGGGGTCCCGCTTGCGTCAGAGAAGACGGAAGGGCCGAAAACCGTTATAAGTTTTTTGGGCATAATCATCGATTCGGAAAGGATGGAGTGTCGTTTGCCAGAGGACAAGTTGTCATTGTTGAAGCAGGAGGTGGATAGGATTGCGAAGTTGCATAAAGTGACTCTGAAGGAGTTGCAATCAGTGTTGGGGCGTTTGAATTTTGCCTGTAGGATCATGCCTATGGGCCGCATTTTTTCTCGTCGCTTGGCAGGTGCGACGGCAGGAGTAAAGGCTCCGCACCATTTTGTTCGTTTAAATAAAGAGCATAGGGCGGACTTGTTGGTTTGGCAGCGTTTTTTGCAGAATTACAATGGTCGGTCACTGATGCAAGAGGAGGCGTTGAGCAATTTTGATTTTGAGATTTATACGGATGCAGCGGGTGGTTCTGGTTACGGCGCCTACTGCAAAGGAAAGTGGAGAGTGGGGCGTTGGCCTCAGGCCTGGCAGTTGCTGGGCCATACAAAAAAACTTGGCATTGTTGGAACTGTTTCCTATTGTGGTGGCGGTGTTCGTGTAGGGTCCTATGTTTGCGAACCGGAAAGTGCGTTTTCATTGCGACAACGCCAGTGTAGTGGCGGTGATTAATAGCTTGTCGGCCTCTTCTCCCCCAGTGATCAGATTGGTTAGAGTTTTGGTTCTTCGCTGTCTGGAGTTGAATGCAGGGATTTCAGCAGTGCATGTGCCCGGTGTTTCGAACTCAATAGCAGACTCTTTGTCTCGTTTTCAGTGGGGGCGTTTTCGAGAGTTGGCACCAGGAGCGGATGTCGTGGGCGTGGAATGCCCTTCTCAGCTGTGGAAGGTGATTTTGGAAGAGCGGGAAGACTAATCCGGGAATCGTTATCTCAGCAAACCTGGTCGGCATACGAATCCTCGTGGCGAGTATGGCAGCGGTGGATGGCAGAATGGGATGGGGTTGATAGCGAGGAGGATAGGATGTTGGCGGTATTGTTTTTGGTCGGGAAGGCGGCTGACAGCGGTTGGTCCGCCGCTAAGGTCAATAAATTTGTGTCAGGCTTGGCTTTCGGTTTCAAGTTACAGGGGATGACGGACGTGACGAAAAATTTTTTGGTGAGACAGGCGTTGAAAGGCTTTCGTAGGGGTAAGAAAGTTTGTGATAAACGAAGGCCTATTTCGTTTACTACGTTGGAAAGCTTAGGCAGAGTCCTGGAGGGTATTTGTACTTCAGGATTCGAGTTGATGCTGTTTAGGTTGGCTTTTTCTTTGGCCTTTTTTGGAGCAATGCGGATTGGCGAGGTGGTGTCATGCAGCAAGGTTTCACCTGGTGGGCTGCAGGCGGAAGATGTGGAATTTTGGTCAGGGGGCATCGTTTTTTGGATCCGGCGTTCGAAAACGGATCAACTGGGGAGGGGCAGAAGGGTAGTTTTGGGGCGCATTGGTCGGGCACTAATGTGCCCAAGTAGTTGTTTGGAATCATATTGGAATGTGTGGGCAGGTAGGACGGGGCCTCTTTTGTGCCATGCGGATGGCACCTATTTGTCTCGCTTCCAGTTCATTGCAGTCTTGAAGAAGGGATTGTTGGAGTTGGGCCTTCCCCAGGACAGGTTCGGGTCGCATTCTTTTAGGATCGGAGCGGCAACTGAGGCGGACGGTCTTGGTCTGGGGGCGGAGGCAATCAAGGGAATTGGCGGGTGGCAGTCGGATCGCTACTTACTATATGTTCGACGTTAACAGTGGTCGTGGCTCCGGTTAAGTAATTTGTTTTTATAATCTGTTATGTTTTTTCAGGTGGCGACCCCTTGCTTGCCTGGATATTTGGACATTCCTATGTGTATTGGGGTGCGCTGAGAGCTGATGCGAGGCCAGATGGTAGGCAGTTGGGTTTTAGGAGGGGACAGGTTCTGGTTCGGTGGTTGGGTTTTCGTGGTATGGTGTGGAGCAGGGTGTTCCCGGAATTTGCCAGGTCCGTCCGCCTGGACCGAGCCCCCGACGTTATCGTCATACATGTTGGAGGTAACGATTTGGGGGTCAGGCCGGTGAGGGACTTGATCAGGGACATACGTTCCGATTTTTTAAGATTGTGGGCATCTTTCCCGGAAGTGTTGACTGTATGGTCGGATGTTGTTCCGAGGCAAAAGTGGAGGCAGGCTAGGTCTTTAAAGGGCATTAACAGGGCAAGGGTCAAATTGAATCGGGCAGTGTCGGGGTTTGTGTCTAGGAATGGGGGCATTAGTGTCAGGCACTTTGAGTTGGAGGCAGGTGTCGGTAATTTTTGGTTGGGTGATGGGGTTCATTTAAATTCTATCGGCACTGATCTGTGGGCATTGGCAATACAAGAGGGGATCGAGAGGGCCTTGGTGGTTTTGGGGCACTCACGAGCCTGAGGTGGTCAGGGCTGTTCGTGGTTGGCGGGGGGTGGGGTTCTTGGAGTTGACGGTGATTGGTCGGGGAAGGAGTTGGATGTAATATTCCCGACAGTTTAAAAATGGTATGGGGGATCTGGCTTTTTGGTTATGGGCTCTGGACGGGGTTTTTACCTCGGGAGCTCTGGTGGTGAGTCTCCCGGAACGGGAGTTACGGTGCCCTTGAGCTGGGTTGGACGGCTGGGGGTAACATGGTGGTTTAGTTTTTGGTCTTGGGCCAAAAAGGTTTTTTATAGCCAGATCTTTTAGCTCCAAGAACCCTCCCCTCATATTATTTGTATTTAATATTTGGATGTTTATTGTTAATATTTGATTGTTTGTTAATAAATTGGCCGCTGTGGCCATAATTATCCAAAGGAAAAGTGGTAGTCTGCGTTATTTTAAGAGTATGGGATACGAGGAGTCGGGGTGGTTTTTGGGAGAAGAGAGAAAAACTGGATTCGCCATATGCGGTCAAAAAGGGGGCTGGAGGGGGCACAGCCTAAAGGAAGCCCCCCATGACTGCAATGGGCGGGTAGGTTTTTGAATTTGTTTTGGCCGGGCAATAATGGTTGGCTGGGATGGGCCAGGGGAGGGGTTTGGGGTGGGGGGGCAGCCTGGTCAGGGAAAAGTGCGGGAAAGCCACACTTCACCAACGAATCTGAAGGAGAGAAGACCCACCCACCCTCCCTTTTTTAGGCAGCAGGATTGAATTAAAGGTGTTTAGGGGAATTTTGTAATTAAAAAAAAAAGAAAAAGGAGGAAAAAGTAGCAGAGGCATTTTGGTGTGAATTTATGCGAGGCGCTGCTTGTTGCTGTCGTCACAGTGGCTAAGGGGCGGGGGGTGGGGTTCTTGGAGTTGACGGTGATTGGTCGGGGAAGGAGTTGGATGTAATATTCCCGACAGTTTAAAAATGGTATGGGGGATCTGGCTTTTTGGTTATGGGCTCTGGACGGGGTTTTTACCTCGGGAGCTCTGGTGGTGAGTCTCCCGGAACGGGAGTTACGGTGCCCTTGAGCTGGGTTGGACGGCTGGGGGTAACATGGTGGTTTAGTTTTTGGTCTTGGGCCAAAAAGGTTTTTTATAGCCAGATCTTTTAGCTCCAAGAACCCTCCCCTCATATTATTTGTATTTAATATTTGGATGTTTATTGTTAATATTTGATTGTTTGTTAATAAATTGGCCGCTGTGGCCATAATTATCCAAAGGAAAAGTGGTAGTCTGCGTTATTTTAAGAGTATGGGATACGAGGAGTCGGGGTGGTTTTTGGGAGAAGAGAGAAAAACTGGATTCGCCATATGCGGTCAAGAGTTCTGACCTCATAAAGCAACAGTGGTCAGAATTGAAAATAATTGGCTTGGTCAAAAAGATGAAAACAGGCTTCAAGGTGAAGGGGTTAAGAGAATTTGTCAGGGAACAAAGGATTAGTACTGCAATGGAGTAATTCTGGGAAGCAGTCTTTCCAGAAGATGAGACTCTTGTCTAAAGCCCCCGTTACACACTGCGATATTGCTAGCAATATCGCTGTAAAGTCACTGATTTTGTGACGTTATAGCGATATTGCTGTGTCTGATACTTACCTCCGACCGGCTCCCCCGCTGGTTATCGCTGATCGCGCGAGAAGCTCCTGGTCCATTCCTCGTCGGCCACTTCCTGCTGGGGCTTCCTGTGGCGCCGACGAGCGACGCGTGGAGCCGGGCGGGAGGACGCAGGATCGCCGCGTCTGACAGGTAAGTAGCGATCCCCATCCCCAGCAATGTCGCTGGTGAGATCTGCCTGTGTGGCAGCTCACTAGCGACCACCTAGCGATGCACCAGCGATCCTGACCGCGTCATATCGCTAGTCGGGATCGCTGGTGCATCGCTAGGTGCAACGGTACCCTTACATAGTGAAGATGGAAGAAGGCAAAGGATTTGACTGTGTGAGCAGAGTTATTAATTGTTTGATCAGAGAAAGAGGGGAAGAGGGAAGGGGAGATGATTATTTGGTTAGAGGGTGCTGGGGTTTGGGGGATAGCGAGGGAGAGTGAGGATTAAAAGAGCAAACACTGTGAGGGCATATGTAAATATGGTGAATTAATAGGAGGGTTAATAGAAAAGCTTGATGAGGTGGATGTTAATTATCGGCCATTGTAATAACTGCATCTTCAAGATACTTTTGCTGCAGTGATACTTATGCTGCAGGGAGACACGTGCCAGACCCCACACACGATGTATCGATCATGTGAGCAGAGGTACAGATCATGTTAGCGGATGTATTGATGATGTGAGCAGAGGTACAGATCATGTTAGCAGATGTATCGATCATGTGAACAGAGGTACAATCATATTAGCGGAGGTATCGATCATGTGAACAGAGGTACAGATCATGTTAGCGGAGGTATCAATCGTGTTATCAGAGGTACAGATCATGTTAGTAGAGGTATTGATCATGTTAGTGGATGTATCCATCATGTGAGCAGAGGTACAGATCATGTTAGCGGAGGAATGGGATGTGTGAGCGGAGATACAGATCATGATGGTAGAGGTTTCGATCGTGTGAGTGGAGGTACAGATCATTTTAGTAGAGGTATGGATCTTGTGAGCATAGGTGCAGATCATGTTAGCTGAGGTATCGATTGTGTGAGCAGAGGTGCAAATCATGTTAACGGAGGTATCGATCGTGTGAGCAGAGGTACAAATCATTTTAGTAGAGGTATCGACCATATGAGCAGAGGAACAGATCATGTTAGTAGAGGTATGGATCGTGTGAGCAGAGGTACAGATCATGTTAGCGGAGGTATCGATCGTGTGAGCAGAGGTACAAATCATGTTAATGGAGGTATCGATCGAGTGATCAGAGGTACAGATCATGTTAACAGAGGTATGGATCGTGTGAGCAGAGGTACATATCATGTTAATAGAGGTATCAATCGTGTGAGCAGAGGTACAGATCATGTTAATAGAGGTATCGATCGTGTGAGCAGAGGTGCAGATCATGTTAGCGGAGTTATCGATCGTGTGAGCAGAGGTACAGATCAAGTTAATATAGGTATCGATCGAGTGATCAGAGGTACAGATCATGTTAACAGAGGTATGGATCGTGTGAGCAGAGGTACATATCATGTTAATAGAGGTATCAATCGTGTGAGCAGAGGTACAGATCATGTTAATAGAGGTATCGATCGTGTGAGCAGAGGTACAGATCATGTTAAAAGAGGTATGGATTGTGTGAGCAGAGGTACAAATCATGTTAGCGGAGGTATCGATTGTGTGAGCAGAGGTACAAATCATGTCAATGGAGGTATCGATCGAGTGATCAGAGGTACAGATCATGTTAACAGAGGTATGGATCGTGTGAGCAGAGGTACATATCATGTTAGCGGAGGTATCGATTGTGTGAGCAGAGGTACAAATCATGTCAATGGAGGTATCGATCGAGTGATCAGGGGTACAGATCATGTTAACAGAGGTATGGATCGTGTGAGCAGAGGTACATATCATGTTAGCGGAGGTATCGATTGTGTGAGCAAAGGTACAAATCATGTCAATGGAGGTATCGATCGAGTGATCAGAGGTACAGATCATGTTAACAGAGGTATGGATCGAGTGATCAGAGGTACAGATCATGTTAACAGAGGTATGGATCGTGTGAGCAGAGGTACATATCATGTTAACAGAGGTATCGATCGTGTGAGCAGAGGTACAGATCATGTTAACAGAGGTATGGATCGAGTGATCAGAGGTACAGATCATGTTAACAGAGGTATGGATCGTGTGAGCAGAGGTACAGATCATGTTAACAGAGGTATGGATCGTGTGAGCAGAGGTACATATCATGTTAACAGAGGTATCGATCGTGTGAGCAGAGGTACAGATCATGTTAGCGGAGGTATCGATCGTGTGAGCAGAGGTACAGATCATGTTAAAAGAGGTATGGATCGTGTGAGCAGAGGTGCAGATCATGTTAGCGGAGGTATCGATTGTGTGAGCAGAGGTACAAATCATGTCAATGGAGGTATCGATCGAGTGATCAGAGGTACAGATCATGTTAACAGAGGTATGGATCGTGTGAGCAGAGGTGCAGATCATGTTAATGGAGGTATGGATCGTGTGAGCTGTGGAGAACATGAGACTGTAGATGACAAGAGAAGGTCTATCGATGACTAGTATTTCCTGCGGTCTGCGGTGAGAGACCAGACCAAGTTATGCCGCCGAGTAGCGTATGAAGTTAATGGACTCCTGTGGGGGTTAAGGTGTGTTGACCGCCACTAGAATTTGGGGCAGATTGACAGAAGCCCTCTGGTTTCAAAGTGGACATTGTCATCAGACTGTTCACCGCATCCTTATGACCACACATTAATGTACATTGACTCAGATATTTGCATTTAGCAGCGTTTAGGGTACAGGGCCAAGACTAGGGCCAGACTGATAGCCACAGAACCAGCGCAGAACGCGATAGATCCTGAACTGTTGTTACTGTAAAATTGTCATTTTCTTGCATTTTGACTTAATTATGTAAATAGTTAAGAAATAATATCCTGTTATTTTATAACCACTGAGTCCATGTCCTTCGTGCTGTTGCATCTTCGAACCTATTTACAATGTTATAGAGAGATTTCAGAAGCTTAAAGGGAAGCCATCATGAGAAAATGATTGATTAAATCAGATGGTTGTTAAATTTACTTTTTTATATTTTAGCTATTTTTTATACATATCACAATCAGTATTAAAAGGAATAAAATAGAAATATTGCAATTTTCTCACTGTCCCCTAGGTTTTTCTTAAAACTCCAACCTCCTGTAGTTTCAGGAAACAACACATGCACCGTACATTTTCCACAGCGAGCAGACCCCCGACCCTATCTTTTGTAATGAGGTGAGAAAAGGGGAGTACAAAGTTTTATTTTAATTTGTAACTTCTCCCGTCTTCTCACAGCAATAAGAGCTATTTCGATGTGGACTAAATTTATTTGCACCGAATCAAAAGTGAAATATATGGAAACTCATTGTAAAAATACCCTTTTTATCTCAGAGAAAGGCAGTCTGCAATATTAAGCTTCATCATCTACGAAGAGCGCCCCCTTAGTTTGGAGGACCCAGCTTGTCTGTGCACATCTATTGATTTCAATAACAAATGTGTAATGCTTCTTTTCTCCAGAGGTGGCACTGTAGGAAAAATTAACACTTTGTAATGGTTCCTTCAGCAGATTACCACTGATTGCCGAGGAAGCATCGATCTAACAAAGTGTGGCTGACCACAGAGTAGAAGCCCTTTAAATGGTGCACACATGTTGTTAGTAAGGGAAACATTCAAGAATAATAAGGTAGCGACAGCGTTATGAGAGTTTCTCAGCATCCCAGCTGACTGGAATAAGTAAACCAGTGCTGTCGGTCACATTGTTAGTGGAGGAACACAACAAAATAATGCCAAAATCTGTGTTTATCTGGTAACCAAATGCCGGGCAGTGTTTATGCAATGGTGGCCTGATACTGTCTGCGATAAGGCGCTGTTTGTGTAACCTTGTAATACATACCTTGCGATGCCATGTCTGCTGGTTCCCATACTAAAACATGATTATCCACCACAAGTAGCTCAGACAGCTAGAGCCACAAAGGAGAAAGGACAAGCGGGTGTATTAGACGAGCGCTGCTCTGCAGAACATGCATCCAGTATCCCAATGTGTACGTTGTATGATCAGCATGCGACAGACAGATAATTCAGCAATTATCCCACAGCCTTGTAGGTGGCAGCATTGCTTATTGCAGCATTTATTAAGTAAATAAGTAGTTGTTTTACCATTTTGAGTTTTCTCCCCTTAATGAAGTTGATCTTGTGATCTGCTGATCAGCATTCTGCATTGATCCATGCGCTTATAATTCTTCCTTTTATGTAACAGCTGCAGGCTTATGCTGTTAAGAAATTCTCTTGACCACACAGTGGATAGTGATCTGTTGACTAATATATTATGCTTTGTGCATGTACTTTCTCTAGATTCTAATTTGTGATCCATCAGATTTGTTTGTTGTGACACACACCTGTCCTGTGCATCCCTGGCTTTGCTTCCTTCACCTGGGTCTGCTGCCCTCTGTTGTGCTCCACGTCAGGATTTGCAGTTTGCCCGTCATAGATCACCAGTGTCTTGGGATTAAGTTTTAAGACCTCAATGTTTGGTGTGCTCCACCATCTGTGCTTGAGTGTTTATGTCTCTGCTTTACTTGTTTCCATCCCTTCTGGGTTCCACTTCTTTCCTGCTCCTCTTAAGATTCTTGAGTGTGCCAAGTTTTCACTGCTCACAGACCTTCCAGCTTACTGCATCAATGCTTGGGGTCCATGTGCCCACCCAAACCTGGGGCTTAGAGGATCCACCTCATCTGGTGAGCCTTAACGTGTAAAGTTCTTTTGTGTAATCCGCCACCATGTTTTGATGATGCAGATCATGGTTATTGTGCAAAGTTGTATGTTCCAAATAAACTGTTCTTTCTCTGTCCCACCATGTCTGAGTGCTGAATTGTAAGAAAGTCACTGGGAAGGAATAATGCAGACAACGAGTATTCAGTGGTAGGCAACCGACACGATTTATTTATCTAATACAGAAGCGAAATCTAGTTGTAGTTATATCTGTATATCCATGTACACAAGGTATGATAGAAAAAAAAAACAAAGACAGAAACATAATGATTGAATACCCTGCTGTAAATAAATAAATAAGCAGCATAGTGCATGAAAATAATATGGGGTACTTAGTTAACATGTTTTTTTATTTAACCCTTTCGCGCCTGAGCCTGTTTTTGCCTTCGTGACCAGGCCAATTTTTTCAATTCTGACCAGTGTCACTTTATGAGGCCATAACTCTAGAACGCTTCAACGGATCCTGCTGATTCTGACATTGTTTTCTCATGACATATTGTACTTCAGGATAGTGGTAAAATTTCTTAGATATGAACTGCGCTTATATGTTAAAAAAATCGAAATTTAGCAAAAATTTTGAAAATTTTGCAATTTTCAAACTTTTAATTTTTATGCCCTTAAATCAGAGAGTGATATCGCACAAAATAGTTAATAAATAACATTTCCCACATGTCTACTTTACATCTGCACAATTTTGGAAACATAATTTTATTTTTTTTTGGAAGTTATAAGGGTTAAAAGTTGACCAGCGATTTCTCATTTTTACAACAAAATTTACAACACCATTTTTTTTAGGGACCACCTCACATTTGAAGTGAGTTTGGGGGGTCAATATGACAGAAAATACCCAAAAGTGACACCATTCTAAAAACTGCACCTCTCAATGTACTCAAAACCACATTCAAGAAGTTTATTAACCCTTCAGGTGCTTCACATGAATGAATGGAATGTGGAAGGAAAAAATAAACATTTAACTTTTTTTCACAAACATTTTACTTCAGAACCATTTTTTTTATTTTCACAAGTGTAAAAACAGAAAATGAACCACAAAATTTTTTGTGCAATTTCTCCCAAATACGCCGATACCCCGTATGTGGGGCTAAACCACTGTTTGAGCACACGGCAGAGCTCAGAAAGGAAGGAGTGCCGTTTGACTTTTTCAATGCAGAATTGGCTGGAATTGAGATAGGACGCCATGTCGCATTTGGAGAGCCCCTAATGTGCCTAAACAGTGGAAACCCCCACAAGTGACCCCATTTTGGAAACTAGACCCCTTAAAGAACTTATCTAGATGTGTGGTGAGCACTTTGAACCCCCAAGTGCTTCACAGAAGTTTATAACGTAGAGCCATGAAAATAAAAAATCATTTTTGTTCCACAAACATGATCTTTTAGCCCCCAATTTTTTATTTTCACAAGGGTAACAGGAGAAATTGGACCCCAAAAGTTGTTGTCCAATTTGTCCTGAGTACACTGGTACCCCATATGTGGAAGAAAACTACTGTTTGGGCACACGGTGGGGATCGGAAGGGAAGTAGTGACGTTTTGGAATGCAGACTTTGATGGAATGGTCTGCGGGTGTCATGTCGCGTTTGCAGAGCCCCTGATGTGCCTAAACAGTGGAAATCCTCCACAAGTGACCCCTTTTTGGAAACTAGACCCCCCCAAGGAACTTATCTAGATGTGTGGTGAGCACTTTGAACCCCCAAGTGTTTCACTAAAGTTTATAATGTAGAGCCGTGAAAATAAAAAAATCATTTTTTTTCCACAAAAATGATCTTTTAGCTCCCAATTTTTATTTTCACAAGGGTAACAGGAGAAATTGGACCCTAAGAGTTGTTGTCCAATTTGTCCTGAGTACGCTGGTACCCCACATGTGGGGGGGGACCACTGTTTGGGCACACGGTGGGGCTCGGAAGGGAAGTAGTGACGTTCTGGAATGCAGACTTTGATGGAATGGTCTGCGGGTGTCATGTCGCGTTTGCAGATCCCCTGATGTGCCTAAACAGTGGAAATCCTCCACAAGTGACCCCTTTTTGGAAACTAGACCCCCCCAAGGAACTTATCTAGATGTGTGGTGAGCACTTTGAACCCCCAAGTGTTTCACTAAAGTTTATAATGTAGAGCCGTGAAAATAAAAAAATCATTTTTTTTCCACAAAAATGATCTTTTAGCTCCCAATTTTTATTTTCACAAGGGTAACAGGAGAAATTGGACCCTAAGAGTTGTTGTCCAATTTGTCCTGAGTACGCTGGTACCCCACATGTGGGGGGGGGACCACTGTTTGGGCACACGGTGGGGCTCGGAAGGGAAGTAGTGACGTTCTGGAATGCAGACTTTGATGGAATGGTCTGCGGGCGTCATATTGCATTTACAGAGCCCCTGATGTACCTAAACAGTGGAAACCCCCAATTCGAATTCCAACCCTAACCCCAACACACCCCTAACCCTAGCCCTAACCCTAGCCCTAACCCTAGCCCTAACCCTAGCCCTAACCCTAACCCTAGCCCTAACCCTAGCCCTAACCCTAACCCTAACCCTAACCCTAGCCCTAGCCCTAACCCTAACCCTAACCCTAGCCCTAACCCTAGCCCTAACCCTAGACATAGCCCTAGCCTGCCTACCTGCTTTTTTTTTCTTTACTTTTTTTTTATTTTTGTGTTTTTTATTTTTTGTATTTTTGACTCATAGTAACGCCACTTCTCCTCTGATCTCACACTGGCAGATGATCAGAGGAGAAGCAGCGTTACTATGTGACAAGATCGCTGCCCGGCACATAGTAACGCCACTTCTCTGATCTCACACTGACAGATGATCAGAGGAGAAGCAGCGTTACTGTGTGACAAGATCGCTGCCTGACACAGCTGTGCCAGGCAGCGATCAGCTGTGCCAGGCAGCGATCTAGTCACACTGTAATGCTGCTTCACCTCTGCTCATCTGTCAGCATGAGCTCAGAGGAGAAGTCGCGTTATAATGAGGGAGATCGCCTTGAAACAAGCAGCTTTCCCAGCGAGCTCTCTCATTGGCTGCTGTGACGCGACGTCATCAGGACCTGAACCAATCAGGTCTCGATGACGTCGGGGGTCCCAGCATGCATTGTGCACCGGGATCCCCGCGTTATAAGGTATGAGGGGGTCCCGGGGGGCACAAAACCGCCGACAGTAGATAAACGTCGGCGCTGCACAAAGCCCAGCAAGCGCCAACGTTTATCTACTGTGGGCGGTCGGGAAGAGGTTAAAAAAAATGCAAAAGCCATCCCACCACTTCACGGTGACCCTAATGCAAAAGCCATCCCACCACTTCATGGTGACCCTAATGCAAAAGCCATCCCACCACTTCACGGTGACCCTAATTGGGACAGTCCTAACACTAATATTAAAATCCTTACAGTTTGTCAAGTGACAAGCATGTGGATAACGGCTGAGAAGGACTGGACCCAGCTAGTGGACACACAGCATGGGAGACCACATCAATATAATGCCCAGTTCAAAGAAAAGGCATGCCACACCTTAATATGCTCATGATGCACACAGACTTAAAAAAAGTCTTATGGAGTATTCTAATTTACTGAGATAATGACTTTTGGGTTTTCATTGGCTGTAAGCCAAAATTATCAACATTAACAGAAATAAACACGTTAAATAGATCCCTCTGTGTGTAATGACTCTACTGTCAAAAATATATGAGTTTCACTTTTTGTATTGAAGAACCGAAATAAATTAACTTTTTGATGATATTCTAATTTTGTGAGAAGCAACTGCATGTTCCCCATTCTGCAGCTGTTCTTTAGCGCATAAAAAATACAAACAGTTCGACTCACCTTCCTTGGTTTCCACAAAGCGCGGCGTTCTCTTCTGTAGCCAACACAGAAGCCAGCAGCTGACTTCAGTGTGCAAGCGACGGACGCAAATTCAGTGGAAATATGAGCTGGCATCGGGAGACTCCCCTGCACCTCTTGGCACGGTGACAATAGGACACTCTGCGACCGCGATCATTATGCCTCTGAGTGTAGGATGATCAAGTGACCCCCCCATAAGACATGAGAACACTGCTAAAGGCATGAGAGATACAGTCCAAACTGTAAGATATATGTATATGCAAATTAAACTGTACAAAATGAGTCTTTGCAAAGAAAAGCGGGTGCAAGAGCACATACTGTAAATGTAATGCTTGAAGAGATCACGAACTGAGATCACTGGGAGAGGATATAAAAAACAGCCATATTTGTTATGAGTTCATTTTCTGCTCCACCAGTAGAGAGTTCTCCTTCCGTTCTCCCTCTGGTGGTGACAGGAGGTAGTGAGGTTGGTTCAAGTGGTAGTGATCTGCCACCTGATGAGAAGGATAATGATTGGATCTCTGGAGTATCAGACTGGATATAAGACAGCCGACGCCCTATCCTAGTGCTGGTGATTCAGTCTGCTTCTCAGGTCTTGGACTTCAGCTCTCTTCCAGTCTTCTTAAGTTAAGTTTGTTTTTTGCTAATGCTCATACTTGCTCTTGTTGGTCAATTCAGTTTCTTGTGTGGTCAGCTTGCCCCTGCTGGGGCTATGCTGAACTTCCACTCCTATTTATCTGTATTTGCCAATTTGCCTTTTTGTCCCTTATTAGATTGGCCTCTTTTTGCTCTGTTTCAGAATATTTCAGAGTGCTGATATAGTGGGAGAAGTCTAGTGACTTCAGGGTTAATTTTGCTATCAGATATGTTGGACATTATTTTTGGTAGGGTTTTTTGGCAGATTGCAGACAGTGCCTTTCCTTTCCTGTCCTTTCTAGTTAGTCGGGCCCCATCGTTTGCTCAGCCTATTTTTCTGCCTTTGTTTGTGTTTTCATCTTGCTTCACCGTCAATACATGTGTGGGGGCTGTCTTTTCCTTTGGGGTCTGCTCTGGGGCAGTTAGTGTTCCCTTTTCCTACTTTAGGTTTATGTAGTCCTCCGGCGGTGACGAGGCATCTAGGAGCAACGTAGGAACGCTCCACTGCTACTGTTAGTTGTGTGGCTAAGATCAGGGATCTGCAATCTGCATAGTGACCAACCTCTCTGGTTTTCTGGGACTTAGCTTTTTGTTGTTCCTCCTCGGTGACCCATTCATTGCACATATTGTTAGGCAGTTTACCTGACACGTAGAGTGCACTGATTAATGCACTAGAGACACGACCTGGGACAGACCTGAAAGTAGAGTTTGCATAGACCAGACTAAAAGATGAACACCAGAGAAGAAAGGAATGTGTACAGGACTCCACAGTAGGTAACAGTGCAAGATTACATCTAGATTAGAGCATGTTTCAGATGCCACAAACAGGGACACTTAAAGAAAAACTGTACAAAACAAAAGGTCAAATCTATAACTCCAATTCCAAAAAACTCAGGAAGCTTTGTAAAATGTAAGAAAAGCCAGAATGCAATGATTTGGAAATTTCTTATAGGCATATCTTATTCACAGCAGAACATAGAAGACAAATCAGAAGGTGAACGTTGGACAATTTTCCATTTCATTGAAAAAAATTAACTAATTTAGAAAATGATGGCAGCAAAAGTTGTACTTGGTCCATGTTCAGCATTGTGTACTGTCCCCTCTTCTATTTACAACAGTCTGCAAATGTTTTGGAATTGAGGAGACAATTGCAGGACTTTTGGGTTGTCCCATTCTTGTGTAAACAGGTGCTGAGATGCAGTGCGCAGGGATCGCAGCGCAATGTGGTATAACATATTATTTAATTTAACAGCAAAGATGCAAATAATCTCTTCGCAGAGAGTTAATAAATAGTAAATGGGGCCTGTCCGGTCCCCTATACTTTCCACCGGGCAACAAGGGAAACAACCTCAGCAGTTCCGGACCCGGCAAGATGCAGGTACCCGCCGCCTGGTCTCTCCTTTAGCTCGCCATTCCATGGACGAGAGCTCCTTCATCAGTCATTCACACTCTTCCATTTCTTGAACAATTTGCTGCCAAATAGACTGGTTTTGTCTTGTTCATAACGAGAGGGAGTAACCCACTGCTCTGAACCGAGGCTGCCGTTCCATGCTTCTGCTCTAGCACGCACTCTTCCGCTCCGATCTCCAGGAAAGTCATGCATGGATCGGTACGCAGGTGCTTCTGCAAAGCTTGTTTAAGCGACGTGTCTCTTAGGCCTCTTTCACACATCAGTTTTTCGCTGTCAGGCGCGATCCGACTTTTTTTTGTAAAACCGGATCCGGCAAAATGCAATGCCGGATCCAGTTTTCCCCCATTGACTTGCATTAGCGCCAGATCGCGCCGGATGGCATTGCGTTTCATCCGTTTTTTGCCGGATCAGGCTACTTGTCTCATTCCAGCGTCTGGAAAAAACGGCTACTGCAACGTTTTTTGTCTCCGGCGAAAAAGCCGGAAGCGCCGGATCCGACGCTTCCGGCTTTTTGCCACAATGAAAGTCTATGGGCGCCGGAATGCGACGAATCCAGAAAAAGACGGATCCAGCCACCGAATCCGTTTTTTTAAGTCTGCACATGCTCAGATCCAATTGGCCAGCCCCCAGGAAAAAGATATAACCTGTTAGACGGATCCGGCAGAAAAACGGATCCGTTTCTACAGTTCTCCAAAATTTATGCCGGATTTGTTTTTTCTAAAAATAGCCGGATCCTGCCTGACGGCAAAAAACTGATGTGTGAAAGTAGCCTTAGGCCCGCTACAAGTTAATCTTTCAAGATCACATCAGGGAGTCCCACGCCCACATCATCCCGCTTGGCGATCACCACGTGCATCTCTTGTAGTGCATTCATATATTGAGTCGCGGATTCTCCCTCTCTCTGAACACGGCTAAACAATCGCATCCGGAATTCTCCGACGTCAGTGGGATCCCCATGCATCTCTTCTAAAATTTGCAACACCTTGGTGAAGGTGTTTCGTTCATGCGGGGACCGAAGCACTATAGAACATCTAGTCTCCCCATCCAGGGCCATCACAGCAATCTCTGCTTGCATCCTCAGCATGCCTTTAACCCGCTCAGTCCCATCCCACAGCAGTGAATTGCTCCCTGTAAATTTTGGGAGATTGCTGAGCATGGCCCCTAGGGTTAAGCTGGCCCTCGGGGTATCCATGACTGTTTGGTCTGCTGCCTCTGTGCTCGTAGACTGCATCCTGCCGACTACGCCAAATGTAAGCAGGTGCTGAGATGCAGTACGAAGGGATTGCAGAGCAATATTATTTAATTTAATAGCAAACATGCAAATAATCTCTTCTCAAGGTGTTAATAAACAGTAAACAAGACCTAAGGGAAGAATAAGAATAAGGCTGTGTTCACACGTTGCGTTTTTTTCGCGGTTTTACCAAATAAACCGCGTCAAAGCTTAAAAGAAGCTTCCTATTCATTTTAATGAATTCCGCACTTTCTGTGCACATTGGTGCGTTTTTTTCTGCAAAAAAAACATATTGCGGTAAAAAACGCTGCATGCTCATTCATTTCGCGGAAAGTTCCGCATTTTTAGGTATTTTCTATGTGACTCGGGATGCGCGAAAAAAACGCATAATAAACGCACGTTTTTTGCACAAAAACCGCGCAAAAAACGCACGGAAAAAAAACGCGCGTTTTCTGGGAAGGAGTCCAGTTTTCACGCAGAAATTTTCTGCATACGTGTGCACATAGCCTTAATGCGACAGTCTGAAGTTTAAACAGCAGTCATCTGATGTTGGGCAGCACGGTGGCTCAGTGGGTAGCATTGCAGCGCTGGAGTCCTGGGTTCAAATCCCACCAAGGACAACATCTGCCAGGAGTTTGTATGTTCTCCCCGTGTTTGTGTGGGTTTCCTCCGGGTTCTCCGGTTTCCTCCCACATTTCAAAGACATACTGATAGGGAATTTAGATTGTGAGCCCATCGGGGACAGCGATGATAATGTGTGCAAACTGTAAAGAGCTGCGGAATATGTTAGCACTGTATAAAAAATAAAGATTATTATTATCGTGACTCCTGCTAGTCCTCTTTGATAAACAATTCGATGAGGGTTGTAGTGCCAGCATAGGGTCCTCTATTAATTATTAATATTATAGCGCCATTTATTCCATGGCTCTTTACATGTGAGGAGGGGTATACATAATACATACAGTACAAGTACAGTAATCTTAAACAATACAAGTCACGACTGGTACAGGTTGAGAGAGGACCCTGCCCGTGAGGGCTCACAATCTACAAGGGATGGGTGATGATACAGTAGGCGAGGGCAGAGCTGGTCGTGCAGCGGTTTGGTGGATCAGTGGTTACAGCAAGTTGTAGTTAATGATCCAACTTCTGGCAGAAACGGGCTGTCTCCGGTTTGGCCTGCTGAGGCCCGAGTCCATAAGCCTGTGCAGCCAAAGTGAAGGAAGTTGCACGAGTCCCTGTACTAAGCGTGGGCTGATGGGCGCTGGTCAACAGAGGGAACCGCACCTCAGTGTCCTGTAGCCGGCCCACACTTCTCCGTACAAGCACTGGCTGGTGTTTATCCGGGCGCAAGGTGCTCTCCACCATCACTGTCCCGCTGGAGCATTTGGGTAAGCCTGGTCACGGAATATCTTGGCTCTGCTGCGCTGGGTCCGAAGCGCGCTGCACACCCTGTTGCACTCTCCCTGACGGCGGGAAACTAACTGTTCCTTTGCACGCTTTCTCCTCACCGCATGGCTTAGCCACACCCCCTCTCCCCGGGTCATGGGGCCTGTCCGGTCCCCTATACTGTACTTTCCCCCCAGGCAACATGGGACACAGCCTCAGCAGTTCCGGACCCAGCATGATGAAGGTACCCGCCGCCCAGTCTTCCTCCTTACACTTGTCTGATGTCGGATTCTCACTGCTTCAGAGTTTGGGGTCTGTGCTGGACTGTTCATTTCATAATGGGCCAAATGTTTTCCATTGATGAAAAGTTCAGACTGCAGGCGGCCAATTCCTCATCCCATATCTTCTGCGAAGCTGTGATGTTGTGATGGAGGGTGGTTTGCCATTGTCCTGATGAAATATGCAAGAACTTCCCTTGAATAGACACTGTCTGGATGGGGCAGATGTTGTTCAAAAACCTCTATATAACACTCAGCACTGATAGCACCTTTCATGTGTGCTGCCATAGGGACTAATGCAGCCCCGACCATCAGAGATGCAGAACTGTGCGCTGATAACAAGCAACAATGACCCCAGAAAGACGGCAGCGTTTCTGAAAAGTGTTGATATTTGGCTTCTTCTTTGCATGATGGAGCTTTCATTTGCATTTGTGGTTTGCACAACAGACTGTGCTCACAGACAATGATTTCTGAAAGAATTCCTGAGCCCATGCAGGGATTTGCCTGTTTTTAATGCAGTGCGTCATGAGAGCTCATGAGCATCCAATATTGACTGTTACTTGAGCACATGCTGTAGGTCCATCATCAAATGTTTTAACTCCAAAAAAGTATCATAAAAGCTTTGAAAAGTTACAAAATTCTTGCACAATGCAGAGTTGTGCAAAAATTTTGCAACTGTTGGCATTCTTACACCAGATTTAATCAGCTCCAAAAAAATGAGTGGAGCTAGGGCGGAACCAAGGTGAACTTTTCTATGGCACAAAGTGTTACACCACGAAGATACGTCCCTTAATGAATTTGGCTCCTTGTAATCCAGCAAGAATTCGGGTAATGCTAGTATACATTTTGCCAGTCTTGATGAACAGGGCCCCATAGAGTTCTCCAGAATCTGTAACTAGGTCTATACAACAATTTCCCAAAAAAGTTAAGCAGACCTCAAAGCTTAACATTTCTTTAAAAATACAGTTTTATTTCATAGCCTGTTGTGCACTACCTTTACATTGATGAGCTATGCGTAAGATAGGTCATCAATATCAGATCGATGGGGTTCCAACACCCGATACCTCCACCCATCAGCTGTAATTGGCATTGGGTACTGCAAGTCCAGAGGCAGTTCTGTAGTACACGGCAGCAGCCACTACACAGTTGAGGAAGATGTGCTATTCGAGGGGCTTGGCTTGGTTGAGAGAGATGTTCTATTCGAGAAGCTTGGCTTGGTTGAGAGTAATGTACTATTCGAGGAGCTTGTCTTGACTGAGAGAGATGGGCTATTCGAGGGGCTTGGCTTGGTTGAGAGAGATGTACAATTTGAGGAACTGGGCTTGGTTGAGGGAGATGTACTATTCGAGAAGCTTGACTTGGTTGAGGGAGATGTACCATTTGAGGAGCTTGGCTTGGTTGAGAGAGATGTACTATTCGAGAAGCTTGACTTGGTTGAGAGAGATGTACTATTCGAGGGGGTTGGCTTGGTTGTGAGAGATGTACTATTCGAGGAGCATGACTTGGTTGAGAGAGATGTACTATATGAGGAACTTGGCTTGGTTGAGGGAGATCTACTATTCAAGGAGCTTGGCTTGCTTGACTTGGTTGAGGGAGATATACTATTCACGGAGCATGACTTGGTTGAGAGAGATGTACAATATGAGGAGCTTGGCTTGGTTGAGGGAGATGTACTATTCGAGGAGCTTCAATTGGTTGAGGGAGTTGTACTATTCGAGGGGCTTGGTTTGGATTAGTAGGCAGAATGAAAGCAGAACCTCAGTGCAACTCAAAGAAATTAAGAAATTAGTAGGATTTAATATTCATAGGGGTCCCAGATCTTTGTTCCTCTTTTTTTGTGGTCACGATTAAATAGAGCAGCATGGTGGGACTTACAGAGGTAACAAAGTACAAGTTCAATAGAAATGAACAAACTGTCAGTGTTCATGTGCACCATGCCAGTTCATTCCATCTTGACCACAGTGAGGGAAAACCAGAGATTGGAAGTGCCATGGTAGTGTCACCAGTGATCTCCTGATGGAATGGGATTTCTGAAAAAAACCCTTATATGTAAAAGCCCCCATACACATTAGATTAATGTCCTCCAAACTCGCCAGTATCGACAGGTTTATCCGACAGTTTAATGTTTAGAATGGTTGAGGGAGATGTTTATTACATATGTCCGATTTGGACCGCTGATCCCATTGTTTTCCCAGGGATAACCGGTGTGTCAGCTTTTGGCTTTCTCATAGAGAACACAGGAGAGCTCGGCAGAGTACGGAAGAGTCGGCTAAGATGGCTGTCGGCGTCGTTCGTCCAACAGCCATCTAATGTGCATGGTCAGCTTAAGGCTCTGCTCACATCTTATTGGGTAATCATGTCTGCCATAGGTAGCTGTAGGACCCCATTCAGCAGACTGATATAAAGATTTGTTTGTGCCCCTCAACAACCTTTCCCTGTATTTTTTAGTAGGTAAGAATATTTTGGCCACTTTTATCTTCTTTAACTCCATGCAGATATGATAGGATGTAATCGGTGTTTCCTATCTGTTTGTCCTTCCTCGCAGGGGGCACTTAGTATACTATCCTACACCTCTATCTATCCTCATTCTCTATAGTAATTTCCATAATTAACACCAGAGATAGAGTGGACCCTGTGCCATGCACAATGGTGCAATGTAACAAAACAATGGACCAAAAACTTAAAAGAAGGATCCATTCAAAAATATAACAATTGAAAAAAAAATATTGTTGTTTTATTTTTTTTTGCTAAACTCCCTGCAGCCTCCCACTTCCTATTACACAGGTCAACGAAAAAAATTTTTTTTTCTGGTGTCCAAAATATTTTAATGAATTTGGGGTATTTTTGGGGTGCTGATTCTGAATATGTCATCAGTTTTGCCAGATTGGCTCAAGTTTTTGAGATTTTTGGTATCTTATTTATAGCACTTGTTGGTAAATGCGACGCATCATCTCATTAATTTCTTTGGATTAGTACTTGAACTGAGCAGTTCTCAATATAGTTTTGTGTTAATTAGTGTTCTAAAAGTTTGTTCATAGCTTGATTTTTGCACTAACTTTATGTTGTTGTCTGTTTTCCAGTGAAAAGCATGAACTCATCATGAAGAAGTTGTCTTAACGATCCAGACTCATTCTGTTACATTTGTGGTGAATATACACTGCCAAAACATAGAAGAAACATAACACACTTCGTAAAAAAAGTGTATTTTGCCTATTTTGGGGTTATGCTTGGGGACCAAGACAAGTTTTGGGCACCACACATAGTGTGCAAAGCATGTATCGAATTATTACGAAAATGGAGCAAAGGACAAAGAAAAAGCTTCAAATTTGGTGTTCCAATGGTGTGGAGAGAGCCAAAAAATCATCATGATGACTGTTATTTCTGTGCAGTGCAAGTGCAAGGATTCAATAAGCATAAGAAACGAAAATGGGAGTAACATGGAATCTGCAAGAAGGCCTGTCCCTCATTGTGAAGATGTGCCTGTACCTGTGTTTACCATAAATAACAGTCATCATGATGATTTTTTGGCTCTCTCCACACCATTGGAACACCAAATTTGAAGCTTTTTCTTTGTCCTTTGCTCCATTTTCGTAATAATTCGATACATGCTTTGCACACTATGTGTGGTGCCCAAAACTTGTCTTGGTCCCCAAGCATAACCCCAAAATAGGCAAAATACACTTTTTTTACGAAGTGTGTTATGTTTCTTCTATGTTTTGGCAGTGTATATTCACCACAAATGTAACAGAATGAGTCTGGATCGTTAAGACAACTTCTTCATGATGAGTTCATGCTTTTCACTGGAAAACAGACAACAACATAAAGTTAGTGCAAAAATCAAGCTATGAACAAACTTTTAGAACACTAATTAACACAAAACTATATTGAGAACTGCTCAGTTCAAGTACTAATCCAAAGAAATTAATGAGATGATGCGTCGCATTTACCAACAAGTGCTATAAATAAGATACCAAAAATCTCAAAAACTTGAGCCAATCTGGCAAAACTGATGACATATTCAGAATCAGCACCCCAAAAATACCCTAAATTCGATGAAATATCTTTGGCACCAAAAATGCTGTTGACCAGTGTTATTAGTTAGATGACTTTGTGATTCCCTGAAAATAACTGATTATGCAAATAGTAACCTTTATTTTATGTCACAAAAAAAATGTTATGTTCTTTTGTTTTCCTTGTTTGTTAAAAAATACTTGAAATACAGAATTTATTAAAAAAAAAGAAAATTTCATTAAAATATAAAAAATAATTTAAAACGTTTTGAAATTTTCAATTTTTAAATACTAGGAGGATCATCGGCTGAAATTTGCCATGGATCTGCTCCATGTGTCTGACATCACTACTTCCCTTCTGGGCGTTTGCAAACGGATAAGGGAGGATGAAGTTTAGGATCTCCTTGCAGAGACATTTTGCTGGTGAGAAAAAAAAATTGGTTTCTGTCGTCATTTGTGTTTTATTGCGTTTCTTTGGGCAGTTGGAGGTGACCAAAAAAATGCAATTCTGGCAATTTCATTATTTTTCTGTTCATGGCATATCCTGTCAAGGAGAATTCATTTTATATTTTGATAGTCTGGGCTTTTACGGGTGCGGCGATGCTAAATATATTTTTTCTTTATTCATATGAACAAATGTTAGTTTTATCTACTCCTGGGACGCCTGCCCGGGATGACACTTTGACATCCATGTCTGTCCACCTTCCTCACAGTGTGGGTCATATCAGCCTTGCAACCCAAGAAAGTTACCAAATGGGTGAGCCTATCTGTTCCTGGGAAAGCAGAATGGGATCATTAACTTCAGTATAGAAGGAGGCATTAGGGATTTATCTCTGAGAACGAGCAATGTGTCAACTATATTTCCAGAGTCAAAATTTCAACGCCTAAGTGCAGAAACTTGTGAAAAAGTAAATACTGTAATGCAATTTTATGTGTAATATATTTAATTTTTAACACGTGGACATACAACATTAATTTTCGATTTTTATTTAATGCCTGAGCCTGTTGTCATCTTTCAATTTTTATAATTCTGACTGGTGTCACTTTATGTGATAATAATTTTGGAACACTTCAACGGATCCCGGTGATTCTGAGATTGTTTTTGATAGTGGTAAAATGTGTCTGCTATGACTTGCACTTATTTGTGAAAATATCGAAAATTTGCCAAAAACTTGGAAACTTTTTGCAATTTTTAAACTTTTAAATTTGTATGCCCTTAAACCAGTGTCATGTCACACAAAATAGTTAATAAATAACATTTCCCACATGTCTACTTCTTTACATCAACACATTTTTTGGAACGTAATTTTTTATTTTTGTTAGGAAGTTATAACGATTAAAAGTTGACCAGTGATTTCTAATTTTTTGCAACAAAATTTACAAACTATTTTTTTGGGAATCACATTTTATTTGAAGTGACTTTGAAGGGTTCTATATGACAAAAGATACCCAGAAGTGACACCATTCTAAAAACTGCACCCCTCAAGGTGCTCAAAACCACATTCAAGAAGTTTATTAACCCAGTAGCCATAACGCTTTTCCACAGTCTTTGTACTATGAGTAACGTGGAAGCCCCCTATATTTCCGTCAACAGATGACGGACCTGAGCAGGGACTTGCTTTCTTTGTGGATTGAGTTGAAGCTTTTGTTTGGAACATTTTGCACAATGTTTGGGATCGCATTTGTCCTGCGCTCTACGTTGAGCACTTATATCGAGGTTTACATCTTAATCTCCAAGTGACGTGATTCATATGAAACCCCCGAAGGATACAATCAGCATAATGATGCAGCAGAGTCGGATTAATATTTTTTCTTTTTTTTGTTCTCTTGTTTGTGATTTTTTTTCTAAACTTTTTTTTTTCCTTTTTTTACCTTGTCCCTATATGGGACATCAATTTTTCCTGCCCTGATCAATGATCTAACACTCTGCAATGCTTCTGCTTTGCAGGACATTAGAACAGTGCATCACAGGCAGGGAGGAGGCATGTCAGCTCTTGCTCTGAGCATGAGCTTAGGGTACCGTTACACTTAGCGATGCACCAGCGATCCCGACAACGATATGGATCGCTGGTGCATCGCTAAGTGGTCGCTAGTGAGCTGCCACACAGGCAGATCTCACCAGCGACATAGCAGTGGTCGGGGGTCGCTACTTACCTGTCAGACGCGGCGATCCTGATGTCCTCCCGCCCGCATCCACGCGTCGCCACAGGAAGCGCCCGACGAGAAATGGTCCAGGACGTTCTCGCGCGACCAGCGATGAGCAGCAGGGGAGCTGGTCAGAGGTAAGTATCAGACATAGCGATATCGTTAGCAATATCGCTGCTATGTCACAAAATCGGTGACGTTACAGCGATATTGCTAGCGATATCGCAATGTGTAACGGGCCCCTTACAGGCCACCATCCCTGGGTGACACTATAGTCATCTTTCAGCCTGGGGTCATCATGGAGACTATTGGCACAACTCAATTGTGTTATGCCGATGAGAGCACAAAGGGAGCTCCCTCCCTCTGTGATGCCCCACCATGTCGCTGTCACTTTTGGCAGCAGCAGCAGAGGGATTAAACGCCCGCTAGCGGTGCTAATTGATTAAACAAATAAACATAAAAAATAGGAGATTTTGACATTCAATTGCTCTAATATTTGACATAAATTTTTCCATTCCTACAAAAATATTCAGAATTGAGAGTCCTCAGTGGTTGATACCTTTTAAAGGCTAACTGAAAATATGGTAACACATTGCAAGCTTTCTAGACTACTGTTGCATCACAAAATTGGTGACGCTTTAGCAATATCGCTAGCGATCTCGCTATGTGAGAAGGGGGCTTTACTAGGAATTAATGCGATTTCATCTGGAATGTGCAGTTCAGTTCTAGACAACAGTTCATAGAAAGGATGTCCTGGAGTTAGAAAAAAGTGCAGAGTAGAGCCACAAACCTCTAAAGATTATTACTAGTGATGAGCGAGTATACTCGTTGCTCGCGTTTTCCCGAGCATGCTTGGGTGTCTTCCGAGTATTTTAGCGTGCTCAGAGATTTAGTTTTCGTTGGTCTTATCTGCATGATTTGCAACTTGTAGACAGGCTGAATACATGTGGGAATTTCCTAACAAACAGGCATTCCACACATGTATTCAGCCTGTCTGCAAGTCGCAAATCATGCAGATAAGACCAACGAAAACTAAATCTCTGAGCATGCTAAAATACTCGGAGGACACCCGAGCATGCTCGGAAAAACCCGAGCAACGAGTATACTCGCTAATCACTAATTAATTATTACACTTACATATATTTTGCCTTGAGAAAAAACATGGGAGTATGTGATTAAATGAGAAGTGTACTTTCAACAAACTTTGCAAAAATCAATAAGTACGGACGAATATTACAATCATTGTAATATGACTTATCAGAGAACTCTGCTTCTTTCTTTCCTGCCTGAGATAATCATTCATTCTGAAAAAAATCAGCTCAACTCCATCATGGTGAAGACAAGACTTACAGCCAGCATATAAGGTTGCACAGTTTTTTTTATATTGATTGAAGTGATGGAATGGGGAGGAGGACTGAAGAGCAGAGAGAGAAAACTAGCAAGAGGGAGACACAGAAAGATTATGCTGAGCTTTCTAAAAATTCTGTTATCTCACCCCCAGAGATGCATTCATATTTATACGGCTCAATACTGCAGTGTCATTTCATCCATGCCTCTGCTCCTTCTGCGCGTGTTCTGACTAAAGAATGAAGAGCAGGACTACCTCGATGTGTGCTGAAATGTCTAAGGGAGACATACCAGCAGCTAGTCTTTTACTACCAGCTCAGAATCAACTGTAAATTGAGACATGAGTCCTGCAGGAGTTGAGACTTCAGGATACAAGTCATACAATTGACAGAAATAAATGTATTACTAATGTAGGACACACAGGACAAACTTATTCTGAAAAGTTACTTTAACCCCTTCACCTCCAAACCTGTTTTCACCATCCTGACCAGGCCAAATTTTACAATTCTTACCAATGTTACTTTATGTGGTAAGAACTCTTAACCATTTCAATGTATCCAAAGTTTGGGCTACTATTTTTGGGCAGGCACCAGGCCCCATTTTTTAATCCAAATCATTTGGGCTAATACTGTGTTGCAGTCAGGAGGTCACGTTTACTAATCAAAAATTGTTTGGGCTAATATTGGTGTGCAGGCACCAGGCCACATTTCCTAATTAAAATCGTTTTGCCTAATAATCTGGTGCAGGCACCAAGTCTCATTTCATGATGCAAATTGTTTGGGAAAATACTCTGGTACAGGCATTAGCCCACATTTCATAATATAAATCCATTGTGTTAATTGTGTGTTGCAGGCACCAGCCTCATTTCATAGTCCAAATCGTTTGGGCTAATATTCTGGTGCTGACAACAGGCCTCATTTCATAATCAAAATCGTTTGGGCTAATACTCTGGTGCAGGCATCAGCCCACATTTCATAATATACTTCCTTTTTGCTAATACTGTGTTGCAGGCACCAGGCCCTATTTCATAGGGCCCACCACCAATCCATATTTTAGCATTTAAATCCTTTGTGCTAATTGTGCGGTCCAGCCACCAGTCCACATTTCAGCACATAAATCCTTTGTGCTAATTCTGTGGTCCAGCCACACTATATCAGCCAACAAATACTGATTATTCATTTAGTGACAGGTGACTGACAGGTTTGGGCCTAGAGTTGTGAAACAGTTGGTTAAAAGAGGGGAAGGGTACTTCCAACATGAGTGGGAAAAAGCAAGGTTGTGGTGGAAGGGGCAATAGGCTTGGTGTTCGAGGTGTACGTGAAGTAGGTGGTAAGGTTACTGAAAGCTCTACTGAACAAACAGCAGCTCATCCTATGCAAATACAACTGACAATTTATGTTACTGGACAGGCTACTTAACTCCTTTTCTTTGGCAGCCACACAGCGGTATGACTTGTAGATGAGGGCGAGAAAGAGCATGTGCTCGAGTGGATGGCAAGCACTGCATCAAGTGGCCTCTCCTCCTCTTCCTCAACCTTAACATCACACACAGTACAGCCCTCAGATGTGGCACCACAATTACCCTTGTTTCCCCTCACGTCGCAAATCTCCAACCGCCCAACTGACCCTGAATACAAATAGTATATTTGCTCGGCATGGATGCATATGGAATGTGCCAACGCATTGGAAATTCACTTTGCACAGGTTGCCGCGACTGTGGCAGCAGCGATAAGCCCTGCTGCAGTATGTCCACAGATGTGGTACAAATCACGCTTGCGAAGTGGACATAGATGGACCTCTGCACCCTTCTGCACAGTTTCAAAATGGCTACATAGATGTTAGCGCTGACGATGTCATCATCAGCATCACTCTTCCAGTCATCTACATGTTGGGGCACACTTTCAATAGTCTGTGCGAGGAGTTGGTGGTCCCAGAGAAAGAAGAGGAGAAAGCAGAGGAGGATGCAGAACAGATAACAATATCTCAAAATTCCGGACTGTCGTCGCACAAATGAGTGCCCTGGGAGGGTGGATTACAGCAATCAAGGGGGGTCAATGTACCAGACAAACTGTTAGTGCAGGTGCCGAGGAACAAATGGAGGAGGATGAGGAGGAAGAGGTGATGCACAGGCAACAGTCAGGGGATGAAGAGGATAATGATCTCCTCTCTGTTGTCCGTGGTTGGCGGGAAGGGACAAAGTAAGCTTGAACGTTACCCCACTGCCAACACACCATGGACTTGTACCTGATATTAGCACCCGACACATGAACACCTTCTTTCTGCACTATCTGCAACATAATGCTCAGATTGTTAGGTTTAGAAATACTGCTGACTGCGGGGTTGCCACTGTAAGGTCCATTGTACAAGAGTAAATTTTGACAGATGCTTCCTGCTCTGGAAAAGGATGCGTGTGCTTGAGTATCGAAACACACTTGTAGACAATCTGGAGAGTGGTTTTCCTCAAGACAGCAGTCAGGCACACAGCGTGCATCGCAGTTATAGGCTTCCAACCCTGGAATGCTGTCAATGCAAAAACATTAGCAGCAGCAGCCAAAGCAATTTCACACATTTTTTACACCAGCCCGTGCACCAGCAGAACAAAGTACAATTCTGACTCGTGAATGACTGTAAAGGATGGTGCAGGAGTATCATTATCTCAGTATCAATGTCCTCAGGGGTTGGTTTGTGCCCTTTTGCATTTTGGTCTTCAAAAATGGAAGAGTGACCTGAACTCGCCTGTCATGCCTTGGAGGTTTTGTCATGTCCGGCAGCCAGTGTTCCCTCAGAATGTGTCTTCAGCTCTGCTGGTAGTGTTCTGACAGATAAGCGCATCAAGCTGTCTACTGAAAGTGTAGACCACCTAACTTTCATAAAGAGGATCTCCTATGACTTTTGCACCCCAGTCACAGACTGTGCAGACTATGTGATTTGGCAGTTTTTAGTGTGCTGCATTGATCTTGCGTTATTGCAGTCTGTGACACCTTTGTGGTGTCTTCTATGTCTGTTGTTGCTACTGCTGCTGATGTTACTAACAATTTTTGGAAATGTGGAGACTCTAAAGTTGGGTCTTCATCTGGTGACTTGCCTGTAGTGGAAGGGGTGTCAGAGCCCCATTATACTATTTTTACTCGGGAAATTGATGACACTTTAGTGGTGTCTGCCCCTAATTTTTGGAAATGTTTGGACTCCAAGTAGAGTCTTCTTCATGTATGTTGCTTGAATTTGTCAGGGCTCTCAGAGCACCAGGCCTACACGCAGGGCCGGCATTAGCGGCAGGAAGACCAGGTAGCTGCCTAGGGGGCTCCCAGCTAGCGGTACATCACGCAGTCGCTATGGGGCCCGTGAGGCAGGGGGGCCCACCTGCCACCAGCGCCAACTCCCCCCACCGCCGCCGCCGCATTGAACTATACCGGCGTGACGCAAGTAGAGTTCAAAGCCATGATGGAGGAGAGAGCGTCAGCTGACGCTCCCTTTCCCATCAGTCCCCTCTGACACTGTGGTTGCACGATTACATCATATCATCGCGCATCCGCTGTGTGCCGGGCAGACGAGGAGAGGTGAGGATTTTGGGTTTTTTTTAATATATCCCTGAGTACTGGACTGTGGTGCTATTTGTGGGGGGAGGCTGTGTTATATGCTATGGGGGTGAGGAGGCTGTGTTATATACTATGGGGGGTGAGGAGGCTGTGTTATATACTATGGGGAGAGGAGGCTGTGTTATATACTCTGGAGGGAGGAGGAGGCTGTGTTATATACTATGGGGGAGGAGGAGGCTGTGTTATATACTATGGGGGGTGAAGAGGCTGTGTTATATACTATGGGGGAGGAGGCAGTGTTATATACTAGGAGGAGGCTGTGTTATATACTATGGGGGGAGGAGGCTGTGTTATATACTATGGGGGGAGGGGGCTGTGTTATATACTATGGGGGCACATTATATTCTATAGGGAGGTGAGCTGTATTATATTCTATGGGGTGCTACATTATATTCTATAGGGAGGTGGGCTGTATTATATTCTATAGGGAGGTGGGCTGCATTATATTCTATGGGGGATGTATTATATTCTATAGGGATTCTATGATTCTATGATTCTATGAGGTGGTGGGCTGTATTATATTCTATGGGGGCTGTATTATATTCTATGAGGGAGGATTGCATCATACTCTTTGATGGAGATACATTATATTCTGTGGGAGGTGGGCTGTATTATATTCTGTGGGAGATACATTCTATTCTGTTCAGGGTTGTATTATATTTATTATATTCTATGAGGGGTGATTGCACCATACTCTATGAGGGGGCTACATTATACTATATGAGGGGGCTGTGTTATATTCTATGGGGGCTAGATTACATTGTAAGGGGGCTTCATTATATTCTATGAGGGGGCTACATTATATTCTATGGGGGGCTGCATTATACTCTATTAGGAGAGCTACATTGTATTCTATGGAGGGGCTACATTATACTATATAAGGGGGCTGCATTATATTCTATGGAGTGGCTGAATTATACTCTATGAGGGGGCTACCATATATTCTATGGAGGGGCTGCATTATACTATATGAGGGGGGCTGCATTATATTCTATGGGGGTTACATTATATTGTATAGCTGGGCTGCAATATACTCTGTGGGGTGGCTGTATTATACTCTGTGGGTTGGCTGCATTATACTCTGGGGTGGCTGCATTATACTCTGTGGGTTGGCTGCATTATGCTCTATGGGGTGGCTGCATTATACTATATGTGGGCTGCATTGTACTGTATCGAGGACTATGGGGAATACATTATACTATATGAAGAACTATGGGGTGCACTATACTATGGGAAGTGAATTGTACTACATGGATGACTATGGCAGTGCATTATACTATATGGAGCACTATGAGGAGTGTATTATACTATATGGAGGACTAAGGCTAGTTTCACACTTGCTTTTTTTTGCAGCGCGTTTTTCCCGCAAAAAAACGCATTGAAAAAACGCATACAAAAGCATACAACTGCTGCGTTTTTTTCAAGCATTTTTATGAGCATGCGCCCTGAGGAAGGAGTTCTTTTAACTCCGAAACGCGCGTCGGGGATAGGACCGACCTTGCTGCTTTCTTCCCCGTATTTCAGGTATAGTAATGCAGTTTATTATGTTACCTCATGACGTGTACTATACATTAATTTTGCGTGTGCGCATTTGCACCTTGTCAGGGTATACTCCCTATGAAGGACTGTAGCACTTGCTGTATGATTTGTTATATTACATTCTATATAACCTCCTGACTTGTATTAGCTATATCATCTAGCTCTGCATTCTATTATCCTGGCGGGGTGCTTGCAGCTTTGTTGGCCCTTCATGACCATCGTGTTCATTTATATGCTGTTCCTTTTCCCTGTCCAAACACTATGTGTCCATATTCAATAATGTTTTAATATTATATTTAATAAATATCATAGTTTTATGGATCTTTTGACTGCTTTTTTGTTTGGTACTTTCTAGTAAATGTGCAGTTGTCCTGCATTTGTCCTGTTTCAATTATGTGGATCATGATATATGGTTTATATTATTGATCCTTTTTTATGGCCATTACACATACTATTGATACTTGGCCTCCACATATGTCTACTACTCTTCTATATGGAGGACTGAGTAGTGTATTAAACTATATAGAGGAATATGGGATGTGTATAATATATGGAGGACTGAGGAGTGTATTTAATATATGGAGGGACTATAGGGAGTGTACTATACTATATGAAGGACTATAGGGAGTGTATTATACTATATGGAGGACCATGGGGAGTGTATTATACTATATGGAGGACTATGGGGAGTGTATTATAATATATGGAGGACTGTAGGGCACATTATAATATATGGAGGACTATGGGGGTGTATTATACTAAACAAGCAAAATGATGTATATTCATCGAGTGATTGGATTGTTTATGCCGGAACAAAAATCATTGTTCTCAGCAGCACATCGCCCGGTGTAAACTGTAGATGTGCTGCTGATAACATGATACTGTATGGGGACAGATTGATCTAATAGTGATTGTTCTGGTCCCATCATTCTTTCTCAGTTGGTGTAAAGAGGCCGGGAAACAAGCAGCGAATGACTTCAATATTGTTGATCACACTCGTTTAGTGGCCTGAACTTAGCGCACGTAATTACAACAGAAATGCTTCTGTGTGATGTGCAATATGTTAACATTTGGGGTCCCATTTTAAACTTTTGCCTTTGGCCCCACTTTGCCTAAAACCGGCCCTGCCTACACAAGTCGCTCATCCAACTATTACTGATCAATGTTTCAGCAAGAAATACTGGTCCAAGCCCTGTCCTAGGCCCTGTCCCATGCATCCTCGCTGCGCAATTATACTACTTGTAGTCTGGGTCAATTGATGCCACCATTCCTGGTGTCTGCCCGTAATTGAGCTGTTTGGGAAGCTTTTTGGTCCCCCTTAAGGTGCTGTCTATGCGTTTGATTTCAATGGGGTTCGGGTATGTTTGGTGAACTGTTCCGTGAACATGTTCGACAAATATCTGGACGCTTGCCGAACCAAAACTTGAATGGTTCGCTCATCTCTAGTGCTTAGTTTGCAGCAGATTCCATCAGTAGCAACTTCAAGAAAGTGATATGCTTTGCACTGAGGAGGGGTAACACCCCGAAACATCATGCCTGCAAATTGAGATTATGGTTTGGTTTTTACCCTAATTCATGTGACAAGTCTTGTTAAAGGGTCGATATTGACTTTTAAGATTGCTTCTTCTAATAGATGGCACTCTCTGAAGAGACAATTTGCACATGTTAAAGTAATTTTTTACACATGACAGACACACGGTTGATTTTCTTCTAATCCGCAGCTAATTACAGTAGTCGTCAAAAACATGAGATTTGACAAAATTTCTCCCATAAACTGCAGAAAGGGTATGGGTTTTTAAATGTGCACCATGTGGGTTCTGATACGGACAGAACTGGGTTTTCTGTGCATTTTCCTCATTTAATTAAATCGGGAAGCAATGTTGTGCTGCAGATTGTACACAGATCCTGAGCAAAATCCAAAAGTAAGGGTTTTAAATTAATTAAAGGGTTTTTTTGTTTCTAAGGAAATTCGCTGAAAAATCTGTAGAGGTAAATCCTCCCCGTTTTCTTCATCTACACAGGAGGCTGTTCAAATTTGTCTTGTGGATTTCTGTGGAAGTAATTCTACACGTGTGGACTACAATATTTGCTGTTGGATAAAGACTCCTTTTCTTTTCTACTCCCAGGTTTCCAGTGTGTGAATTCTTAAGTTACTTTTTTATTTTATTTTTTTTATACAAAGTGGTGATATTACACGGCTTGCACCAGCAGGCATAACAGCTCATGACGCAGCTGTCCTTAAAGCTAATATTTTCCATGGTGTAGAAAAAATAAAAGAATCTGTTGAGTATAAAAAAAAGAGATTACATATCTAAAATTATAGCATTGTATTAAACCGAGCAATTTGCTTAGTGGGAAGGATACGGGAAAAGATGTAAGAAAACAGAGAGAATGATCAAAGTAAAGCTTCATCTTAAAGTGGAATTTCTATTTTATAATGTTATGGCATAAAGTATAATATTATCATCAGTGGATCCTCTCCGATCCAAAATAATGGCCCTTTAGCTTTTTTCCCCCTTCTCAGTGGTGCTTTCAAGTGCTTGATGTATCAACAAAGCTCCTTTCAAGGTAATTGTGTGCAATTAACATGCCTCCCAATCCCATATCCATCATGAGAATGGGAAGTTATCCCAGGACATCGACAGTATGTTTCATTTTCGATTGTATCTGCAAATTTAGGACGCAGATACAGTTGAATATATTAGTGGAGCAGGGAGCCATCAGCTCCCTGCTCCACTATTCACCTGTGCTCTGTTTTGTGAGTGCCAGTGCACCAGGCGAAGTGTAGTGCTATCACGCTTCATGTACTGAGACCTAAACAACACAAGTGAATAGTGGAGCAGGACACTATTGGCTGTCTGCTCCACTAATATATTCAACTGTGCTGTCTGAGACTCAGGAAGCGTGATGACATCACTACATTTTGCTTTGTGCACTGGATCTACTTTGCTCTACTCATTGTAGAAATGGTTAGAATTTTTTCTATAGTGGGTGGGAGACGCATTATTCTGGCAGGAATGGGGCACTCTGGGGTATCATATTGTGTGTAGGGAAAATGATGTTGGGTAGAGGGCACTGTGTATAATCCTATGTAGGGGAATCACATTGTGTGGTGGGAATCATTGTGTGTGGGAAGAAATGGGAACATCATTGTCAGGAACACCGCACTGCACTTGCTCACTGAACCAGTGCGTGTGTCCTGAGCAAGACAAACTGTGCTCAGCGATACCAGTGGGGCGGGCAGCAGCAGAGAAAGTGCGTGCTTCAGACCAGCAGGACCTAAAGCACGTGACTGCTGGGGGCGTGGCCTAAACCTCAGAGAGCTAGGAGCTGCAGGAAAACTCCTAGCAGGGTAACTATGGAACAAAGTTACCAAGGGGCATAGACAGGCTGGGGTCAAAGCACGAGATGGCATGACAAAACCAGAGGATAGACAGAACGGGGAGTCAGGACGTAGCCAATGAGTCATACACAGAGATAGCTGCAAAGTACAAGAGAGGCGAGCACAAAATAGTCAGGTCACAGGCAAGGAGTCATACACAGAGAGGGTAGCGCAGTACAGAATCAACAGGCAAACTCACAACAGGGGACAGAACCGGGTCAGAACCATATAAGCAAGCTAGAAGACAACGAACAGGCACAGGCACACAGGGGTCAACACACTTGGCCAAAGGCAAACGTATAACTGACGGGGATTGGAGTTTCCCAGGGCTATAAGAAGCTCTCCCTGAACCAAAGAGAGGCCACAATAATTAACCCCAGGTGTGCAGGTCAAAGCCTGCACTGGGCTCAAGACATTAACCCTTGATGTGCAGGTCAAAACCTGCACTGGGATCATGACAATCATATTGTCTTAAGACCATTACTGTATGAGGGAACCACTGTGGGACATCATTCTGTATGGAGACTGGGACATTATAATATGTAAGGTAGGCACTGTAGGAACATAAGGCTGTGGGGAATGTGATGATGACATTATGATGTGTGGAGAGGCATCATGCTTTGGGGGCATTATACATAGGGGTGTCAAACTGTGGGGGTCCTAATGTAAAAAGGAGGCAATGTGGGGGCATCATACTGTGGTGGGCATTATTATGTGTGTGGATACATTGTGGGGTTGTGCGTGAGAAGCATTGTTATACTTTGAGGAAGGGGAACTGTGGGGGGTATTATAATTTGTGGGAGGCACTGCGAGGGCATATTTGTGGTTTCATACTCTGTGATGTGCATTGGAGGGGCATAATATTTTATGATGGCCATCATCAACAGTCTCAAACTGTTTTGAAACACCAAGGTGCTTCACTAAGAGAATTATTTCTGTATGGTCACACAAAAGGAACTGGGTTACATTAGGGTTAGGTGTAAAAAAGAAATCACTGTTTCCTGTCTTTCAAAGTTGGGAGGTATGCAAGTGTAGCAAGGGCCCAGATTGGGGGGGTGGTCCACTGCTTACCGCGCACAGACGACACAGAGACAAGACGGAGGCAGATTTTCGGGTACAACAGGTCCGAGTTTATTGGCCGTCCTCCTGACGACCGTAGCAATACACCACAGCACCTTTACAGCTCTCCATATTCAGTCCCGGGTACCTTCACCTTCCTTCAGTCGTAGTGATGTTCCTCACGGATCTTTCGCTGGGGCTGCCCTAGGCCTATCTACCGCCAGCGCGTCACCAGTCCGAGGTCGTCGTCCAATCGGTACCTCCGAGACCTCGTCTGTCCTGCGGTTCTTTGTCTCAGGGCCACCCCCTGACTGTCTCTTCCTATCAGTCCCCTGGTCGAGCTCTCCACCATTGTCAGTCCTCCGTACTGAGTTTTCTCCTCCTGAGCTCCTCCCGGGACTAGCCTCACCTGGAACCCTGTCCTGTCCTATTTATCCCCTTCCTCGGGAATTTCCCTCCTGGGTTCCTATCTCCCGGCCCCCTATGACTAAGCGGTTTCTAAAGCCCTAAGCTGCTGTCAAGTCCTGAACTACGCTCCCCCTTGCCATCTTGTGGTCAAATCTAGGTACTGCACTCCTTTTCCATCTTCCCCAGCTGTTTCCCTTCTGTCATTACAAACATACGTCTACAGTGCACAAACTGTCCCTTCTCCCCTCAGCCAAGTCCGTCTGTCAAGTCACCCTCCCCACACTCCCCCTTCCTTTGTCTATTGTCATCCCTGACAATTGTACTCCTTACCTTCGTCGTCCTAAAGCTTGCCCACTGACTGTTGTCGGACCGGTTGTTGGGCCAAACCCGCCACACGCGGGGGGGCCGAACGAAACCGGGAGCACCATGCTTCAAGCAGCCTACTGCTACTCACCGGCGCGCACGCCACGTGACAACTTCTTTCAGGTTGGCTAGGTCCACCTGGACTACTCTACGGTGTGTACCTCCCACTACTCTCCCCTTCTGTTACCCTCAACTGTCCAGAACGCTATAACCGAGGCCTTTTGCCTACCAGGTCATCGTTAGCGCCCGCCTATCCTTTTGGGGTGTCCGTGGTGTCGGGGACCTGACTGAATGACCACTGTCTGATTCAATGTCTTCTGTCTCTTTGTCCCTCAAGTTAGAAAGTCATGGTCAGCGTTTTTATCGTACCCTGTACCCGGGACCTGTTGCACATTCTTATACATACTACATATCAAACCAACTTTTGTATACTGTATACACCGTTAACCATAATTTAACAATAGCATAAGTAACTCCTTTTTTCTTTTCTTTAAGCAAAACATTTCAAAAACAATACGTGAATACTCCCCCTTCCTTTAACATGAGTACTTTACCGTATGCATCCCTGCTGTGTGAGGAGAAAACAAAAACAAAAAAACATTTTTTTTCTTATCTTGGAAGTGAAACTGTCCTGCAGGCTGCACAACGGTGCACCGAATTCCCGATAGTCCGGGCCATCTCCTGACGGCCGAAGTTCCGCCAATTCAGCAGGGAACTCCACAGCCTTGGAGCTCCCGGGTTGTCTCGACTGTTCCTGGGCCTCGACTGTTCTTTTTGCCCAGGGCTCAGGGGTCATCTCCCTCCTGAGTGATGCGTCAAAAGGGGTAGAAGGGGCCGAAGGTAGTTCCACGGTGCGCGTTCCGCGCAATTTCTCTGCTTGGGAACCAGGCCCTGGCACGGTCCTTTGGGAACTCCGCCGCCACAGCATCGTTAACTGGCAGAAAAGTCTCAGAGGCAGAGCCGGCCTCAGTCGCCTCTGCGCAGGGATTGGCACCCTCTCCACAGGGCCCAGTGACCCCTGGGGGTACCCTGCACAGATGTTCAGTGGCACGAGCCTTAGGTCCCATGTCCCCGCTGGGGGACAGCGCAGGGGCCCAGCAGTCCACCACCGGTGGTGGCGTAGGCGTTCCCATCTCCGGTGATGCGACGGCTTCGCTCCATCTGGCCCCAAGCTCCTGCAGTTCCAACCGCAGGCAGGGGACCGGGGTTGTTGACCGGCGAGAAGCGGAGCGGAGAAGCTGGGGCCTGCTAGTGGAGATGGCAGACAGCTTCGCAGAGGCGGTGGAGCCCGGCGACCTGGCCGAAGCCGCGATCTGGAGTGGGTCCGTCAAGTCACCCTCCCCACACAAGTAAAAGATTACAGCCATGAGCAAGTGAAAATGTAATTCTATGTACTATGTAATATATTCTTGTCACTGAATATCCACCAGGCTGTGACTGACAAACTACTACCTTCCATCTTTCCGGCTGTGAGCTAACATTTGCACGCTGCATGTGACATGCTTGCTGCGTCTTGTGCAGTCCGTCGCTTCTCCTGTGCTTTTTCCTCTTCCTTGAATTTGCACTTGTGGCTTGTGTCCCTCTCAGAACTTGCAATGATCTATATAAAATACACCTATGGGATGTGATTTTAGACAATTCTTGTTACAAGATGCCAAGGCAATGCAACATGGGACATGTAGCTACCAAAGCTACAGCCTGTAGTTGTTATTTAATACAATGACGGTGGTGGAGAGATGCTAAGGTGGTGGAAGCTAAAAAGCAAGTTTGAGAAAATAGCAGAGCAAAGTATTTTTTAGAAAAGCACCAGCGATTGTCTAAACGCTGTGTCCAACATCACGTCCTCACTATATCTGAAACTGAACCTGTCAAAGACTGAACTCCTTGTGTTTCCTCCCTCTACTAATGTACCTATACCCGACATTGCCATTTCCGTTTGTGGTTCCACTATTACTCCCCAGCAACATGCCCGCTGTCTTGGGGTCATACTTGACTCCGAGCTTTCATTCACCCCCCCACATCCGATCACTGGCTCGCTCTTGTTATCTGCACCTCAAAAACATTTGTAGAATTCGACCTTTTCTTACTTTTGACTCCGCAAAAACTCTTACTGTTTCTCTTATTCATTCTCGTCTGGACTATTGTAACTCTCTTCTAATTGGTCTTCCTCTTACCAAACTCTCCCCTCTCCAATCTGTCTTGAATGCTGCAGCCAGGATCATATTCCTCACCATTCGTTACACCGATGCCTCTACCTTGTGCCAGTCCTTACACTGGCTACCCATCCACTTCAGAATTCAGTATAAACTTATTACCCTCACCCACAAAGCCCTCCATGGCTCAGCACCACCCTACATCTCCTCCCTCGTTTCAGTCTACCACCCTACCCGCGCTCTCTGTTCTGCTGATGACCTGAGGTTAGCATCCTCAATAATCAGAACCTCCCATTCCAGTCTCCAAGACTATACACGTGCTGCGCCAGTTCTTTGGAATGCACTTCCCAGGTCAATACGATTAGTCCCCAATCCCTACAATTTTAAGCGTGCCCTGAAAACGCATTTATTCAGACTGGCCTATCGCCTCAACACATTAACCTAACTATCCCTGTGTGGCACAGTCAAAAGTTTTACCATAACCAGGTTCCCCGCATCATATTTCCACATGCTTTATGCATCCATTAGCCCTCTGTGTCTGTACTGTTACACACTTAACATTATGGCTGGTCCATACAATCAGGGCAATTGTTACCACCCACCTTTCGTGTCTCCCCTTTTTTCCTCATAGACTGTAAGCTTGCGAGCAGGGCCCTCATTCCTCTTGGTATCTGTTATGATCTATGTGATTATTGTTATGCTGTAATGTCTATTGTCTGTACAAGTCCCCTCTGAAATGTAAAGTGCTGCGGAATATGTCGGCGCTATAGAAATAAAATTTATTAATATTATTATTATTATTATTATTAATTTATTATTATATAGCAAGAGAAACAGATTTCTTGTTTTTAGTATTTCTGATATCGGAATGTTTACGGTAAAAAATGTATATACATCTTATTACGACTTGTTACAACATGGATTTACTGCACAGATATAAGGAGTGGGGCACTTAGTCTATGTGTAATCAGCTTCAGACTTGGCAGACATGGAAATAGTAGAATTAAGATGATGGATGGACCGGAGTGGAATGACTTCACAGGCAGGTGCCTTGCGAGAGATTATACAGTGAGTTATAAATTCCCATAACATTATGTATTATGACATAACTATAATACATAGACTGTTTCCTAAAAGTGCGCTGGAGAGGTAATTGCTACTAAATTATAGTATTCTGGATCTACTGGAGAGGTATGACGGAATGCAGTATCGAGTCCTACATAACGCTATGCAATAGTGAGAGGACGTTGTATCAGGCTAAGTTGTCTCGTAGTATAGGGAGTAAGGGGAAAACGTACTATTATAAGAGTCCGGATATTCCCACCATAGTTATGGGATATTGCAAGGATATGCAATCATTTGTTGATTGTGGAGGGTCCAAAGCTTTATATTATTATTGGGCTTTCGCTATTACACATAAGAAATATGAAGAACGCCCAAAGTCAATTTCATTGAAGTCAGTGAAGCTGTTATAGTACCCCCCCCAGCGCACGGTGCTGATGTTGGATCCTCCACAATCAATAAATGATGTTAGCATGGTGGTTAGCATTATTGTTGACGTCGTTCACCACTGAGACTTTCGGTTAAAATTCTCCCAATACAGATCCCTGTGGTACCCACTGCTTCTAGCACAGATCTATGTGGTCCTCACTGCTTCCAGAACAGATCCCTACGGTCCCCACTGCTCTCAGTACAAATCCATGCGGTCCTCACTGCTCCTAGCACAGATCCATGTGTTTCTCACTGCTTTTAGCACAGATCCCTGCGGTATCCACTGCTCCTAGCACAGATCCCTGTGGTCCTCACCCTCTTTGCACAGATCCCTGCGGAACCCACTGCTCCTAGCACAGATCCCTGTGGTCCTCACTGCTCCTAGCACAGATCCCTGTGGTCCTCACTGCTCTTAGCACAGATCCCTGTGGTACCCACTGCTCCTAGCACAGATCCCTGCGGTACCCACTGCTCCTAGCACAGATCCCTGTGGTACCCACTGCTCCTAGCACAGATCCCTTCAGTACCCACTGCTCCTAGCACAGATTCCAGCGGTACCCACTGCTCCTAGCACAGATCCCTTCAGTACCCACTGCTCCTAGCACAGATCGCTGCGGTACCCACTGCTTCTAGCACAGATCCCTGTGGTCCTCACTGCTCCTAGCACAGATCCCTGTGGTCCTCACTGCTCTTAGCACAGATCCCTGTGGTACCCACTGCTCCTAGCACAGATCCCTGTGGTACCCACTGCTCCTAGCACAGATCCCTGTGGTACCCACTGCTCCTAGCACAGATCCCTTCAGTACCCACTGCTCCTAGCACAGATTCCAGCGGTACCCACTGCTCCTAGCACAGATCCCTTCAGTACCCACTGCTCCTAGCACAGATCGCTGCGGTACCCACTGCTCCTAGCACAGATCCCTGTGGTCCTCACTGCTCCTAGCACAGATCCCTGTGGTCCTCACTGCTCTTAGCACAGATCCCTGTGGTACCCACTGCTCCTAGCACAGATCCCTGTGGTACCCACTGCTCCTAGCACAGATCCCTGCGGTACCCACTGCTCCTAGCACAGATCCCTTCAGTACCCACTGCTCCTAGCACAGATTCCAGCGGTACCCACTGCTCCTAGCACAGATCCCTTCAGTACCCACTGCTCCTAGCACAGATCGCTGCGGTACCCACTGCTTCTAGCACAGATCCATGTGTTCCTCACTGCTCTTAGCACAGATCCCTGTGGTATCCACTGCTCCTAGCACAGATCCCTGTGGTCCTCACTGCTCTTAGCACAGATCCCTGCGGTATCCACTGCTCCTAGCACAGATCCCTGTGGTCCTCACCCTCTTTGCACAGATCCCTGCGGTACCCACTGCTCCTAGCACAGATCCCTTCAGTACCCACTGCTCCTAGCACAGATCCCAGCGGTACCCACTGCTCCTAGCACAGATCCATGTGCTCTCCAATGCTCCTAGCACAGATACCTATGGTCCCCACTGCTCCCAGTACAGATTCCTGCGGTACCCACTGCTCCCAGTACAGATTCCTGCGGTACCCACTGCTTCTAGCACAGATCCATGTGTTCCTCACTGCTCTTAGCCAGTGGCGGATTAAGTGGACTATGGGCCCGGGGCTGTTCATAAAACCTGGGCCCCTGTACCCCCCTTCCCACCTGAGCGCTGCGGTCCCCGTGCGGGAATTGACAGCCGTACGGACCGCAGCACTTGGTTTGCTGTGGGTCCATACGGAAAACCCGCCACCATTCCACCACGTGTGGACATGGCCTAAAAAGACGTTGCACATAAGCTGTAGGCCTACGGCCAATACGCACAAAATCGCCCATCGTGATCCTGGCCATAGGGGATCCACTTTAATGTCCCCACTTTAATTTGAAGTCCCCTTACTTCATCCATTGCAGTCCCCTATCACCCACTCACTTCATCTGCAGTGCCGCTTCATCATTTGCAGCCCCTTATCCCCCCTTCCATTTTATCATGTGCAGTCCCCTTCCCCCCCAACTTCATGTGCAGCCCCACTCCCCCATCATCATGTGCAGTTAATTTTACCCCCACATCATGTGCAGTCCCCCTTACCCCCAATTCATCATGTGCAGTCCCCCTTACCCCCAATTCATCATGTGCAGTCCCTCTTACCCCCAATTCATCATGTTCAGTCCCACTTACCCCTTAATTCATCATGTGCAGTCCCACTTACCCCTTAATTCATCATGTGCAGTCCCACTTACCCCTTAATTCATCATGTGCAGTCCCCCTTATCCCCCACTTCATCATGTGCAGCCCCACTTATCCCCCACTTCATCATGTGCAGCCCCACTCACCCCCCCTTCATCATATGCAGCCCCACTCACCCCCCCTTCATCATGTGCAGCCCCACTCACCCCCCTTCATCATGTGAAGCCCCCACTCACCCCCCTTCATCATGTGAAGCCCCCACTCATCCCCCCTTCATCCTGTGAAGCCCCCACTCACCCCCTTCATCCTGTACAACCCCAGTCACCCCCCTTCATCATATACAGCCCCCAGTCACCCCCCGTCATCATATACAGCCCCCAGTCACCCCCCGTCATCATATACAGCCCCCAGTCACCCCCTTCATCATATACAGCCCCCAGTCACCCCCCATCATCATATACAGCCCCCAGTCACCCCCCGTCATCATATACAGCCCCCAGTCACCCCCCTTCATCATATACAGCCCCCAGTCACCCCCCCTTCATCATATACAGCCCCCAGTCACCCCCCCTTCATCATATACAGCCCCCAGTCACCCCCCTTCATCATATACAGCCCCCAGTCACCCCCCCTTCATCATATACAGCCCCCAGTCACCCCCCTTCATCATATACAGCCCAGTCACCCCCCTTCATCATATACAGCCCCCATTCACCCCCCCTTCATCATATACAGCCCCCAGTCACCCCCCTTCATCATATACAGGCCCCAGTCACCCCCCCTTCATCATATACAGGCCCCAGTCACCCCCCCTTCATCATATACAGGCCCCAGTCACCCCCCCTTCATTGTGTACAGCCCCCACTCACCCCCTCCCCCATTTAATTCATTTTATAAATAAAAAAAAATAAAAAAAGTTCCCCATACTTACCTCACAGCCGGCTCGCTCCCCAGCAGCGCCTCTGCTTTCAGCATCCTCCGGGACATGTCGGCGCGTGCACGATGACGTCATCGCGCACGCCCGACATCTGACCCGGAAGTACAGCCGGAGCTGAGCAGCCGTCAAGGTGACGGCCGTGCACAGCTCCCGGCCCCTCATAGAATGTGACGCGGGCGGCTGTCTGCTGCCGGCGGCGTCACAGCACAGGGCACGGCCGGCCCTGTACAGGTGCTGGGGGAGCGGTCCGGGGGGCATTTGCCTCTCTGCCACCCGGCCCAGCCCGCCCCTGCCACTGCCCCTGGGCCCCCAAAAAACCTTGGGCCCGGGGTGACCGCCCCTATTAAGATCCGCCATTGCTCTTAGCACAGATCCCTGCGGTACCCACTGCTCCTAGCACAGATCCCTGTGGTCCTCACTGCTCTTAGCACAGATCCCTGTGGTACCCACTGCTCCTAGCACAGATCCCAGCGGTACCCACTGCTCCTAGCACAGATCTCTGTGGTCCTCACCCTCTTTGCACAGATCCCTGCGGTACCCACTGCTCCTAGCACAGATCCCTGTGGTCCTCACTGCTCTTAGCACAGATCCCTGCGGTACCCACTGCTCCTAGCACAGATCCCTGTGGTACCCACTGCTCCTAGCACAGATCCCTGCGGTACCCACTGCTCCTAGCACAGATCCCTTCAGTACCCACTGCTCCTAGCACAGATCCCAGCGGTACCCACTGCTCCTAGCACAGATCCATGTGCTCTCCAATGCTCCTAGCACAGATCCCTACAGTCCCCACTGCTCCTAGTACAGATTCCTGCAGTACCCACTGCTCCCAGTACAGATCCAGGTGGTCTCCAATGCTCCTACCACAGATCCCTACAGTCCCTACTGCTCCCAGTACAGATTCCTGCGGTACCCACTGCTCCTAGCACAGCTCCATGTGGTTCTCACTGCTTCCAGAACATATCACTATGGTCCCCACTGATCTCAGTACAGATCCATGCGGTCCTCACTGCTCTTAGCACAGATCCCTGCGGTACCCACTACTCCTAGCACAGATCCATGTGTTTCTCGCTGCTCCTAGCACAGATCCCTGCGGTACCCACTGCTTCTAGCACAGATCCATGTGTTCCTCACTGCTCCTAGCACAGATCCCTGCGGTACCCACTGCTCCTAGCACAGATCCCAGTGGTACCCACTGCTCCTAGCACAGATCCCTGTGGTCCTCACCCTCTTTGCACAGATCCCTGCGGTACCCACTGCTCCTAGCACAGATCCCTGTGGTCCTCACTGCTCCTAGCACAGATCCCTGTGGTACCCACTGCTCCTAGCACAGATCCCTGCGGTACCCACTGCTCCTAGCACAGATCCCTGCGGTACCCACTTCTCATAGCACAGATCCCTGTGGTACCCACTGCTTTTAGCACAGATCCCTGTGGTCCTCACCCTCTTTGCACAGATCCCTGCGGTACCCACTGCTCCTAGCACAGATCCCTATGGTCCACACTGCTCCCAGTACAGATTCCTGCAGTACCCACTGCTCCCAGTACAGATTCCTGCGGTACCCACTGCTCCCAGTACAGATTCCTGCGGTACCCACTGCTCCTAGCACAGATCCATGTGGTTCTCACTGCTTCCAGAACATATCACTACGGTCTCCACTGATCTCAGTACAGATCCATGCAGTCCTCACTACTCCTAGCACAGATCCCCGCGGTACCCACTAGGAACGTGTGCCGACTGGGGGGGGGTGGTCCCTTCTGTACACCCCGCACCATGTAATGGCCGATGTGTGTTCCCAAAGACTGGAGACCGGAGCCCGTGAACGTTCAAACAGTTTCTTCATTTGGTTCTTTTTCCAGTATCAGCAGTTCCAGACAGCTCCTGCACGCCTGGCTGGGTACTCGTAAACACGTTTCTTCCTTCACTCCTCTGCTTCCCCGGTGCGACGTCGTTTTAGACTCTCTCACTGTGGCTGCCTTAACCCTCCGTCAGGCGCAATATAGATTCTCCTCAGTTCATGCGCAATGTGCCTGACAAGCACAGGTCAGAAAACCACCTATAGTAGCTACATATTTCAATTTCAGGACTATAGAAGTAGTCAGTGACCTTCATAGGAATGTATTAAAAGAGATTACACCAAATCAGATGCAAAAAAAAACATTTATTAACCATAAACTTATTAAAACTAAAAGTACCACTTTTCGGTAGTACCGCCAAATAGGCTCCAGTTATCTTTACTTAACTATTGCTTAAATATAAAATTATGGAAAAAAACTTAAAGGATATTGCACTTAGATGTTACTTAATTATTTTCTGCTCATCTTCAGTGGTTTCAATTGCAGCAGAAGCAGCACAGGTACACTTAGAAAAGCAAGGCTGGCAGACGAAAGTTGCATGGGAAAGGCAGACTGATTCTTTACATATTTTGCAGTCATATTTAGAAAGCCTTCTGAAACCAGATACAAATGAGCAGGTAGTACAACTGCGTCTTTTAGAAGGTGGTAGAGTCGGTGTTTGTTCTGGAACGTCCTTGGGACGATATCTCTTCAACCGGTGTTGCAGGGCAAGGGGCATTCCAACCGTCTTTGTACTTCTTAGGCTTAGCTCTCCACTCACCAGTTCATTAGCCAATTGTTTTAGGTACATTCTTCTGCGCATTTGTTTAAGTTCATTACCGAGGTAAATTACTTGTGAGTTGATGCCACCCACATTCAGCATTGTAAAGAAGATTACCATCGGCCAGCGCTTGTTATTTCGACTTACATTGAAATTGCCACACATTTGGTCAGCAGTGTCAACGCCGCTTTTGGTCAAATTATAAAAAGTTATGATTTCTGGTTTCCTTAGCTCCCCAGACTCTGGATCAATGGTGTAATCATTATGTAATGAAGAGACCAAAATCACATTTTTCCTCTCGCGTGGGATGTAAGAAACTAAAATCTTTCCATTACTGAACCCAAACATAGTGCTATACTGTTGTTCGCCTTTTGTATATAGAAAATCTGGCGGCAACTGCCTTTTGTTTTTTCTAACAGTTCCCACATATGACAGCTTTTTCGTTTTTAAAAAATCAATCAGATCAAAGTCAGTAAACCAGTTGTCCGCAGTGATATTTCGACCAGATCCAAACATTGGCTCAGCAATTCTCTTTACCACATCACTAGGCTTGTTGCTCACATTGAAAGGACCTGGTGGCTGTCTTCCACAATAACCTTCCATGTTCATAGTGTACATCATCCTTGCATCAACCATGGCAAAAATTTTAATTCCATATTTGTTTGGCTTTGATGGTATATATTGCCGAAAACCACATCTTCCACGGAAACCTGGAAGCATCTCATCAATAGTGAGGTTTTGCCCCGGGCAATAGCTTTTTTGACAATTCATAATAAATTGTTGAAATATGTCCCGAATTGGTGCAAGCCGGTCATAACCTTTTCGTTCTGTCCGGGTACTTCGATCATCGAAACGGAGGCAACGGATCAGGACTTTGAATCGTTTCAGATTCATCACAAGGCTGAATTTTTCGATGCCATCACCGTCTGTCCCCCACAGCTCCTCCAAACTTTGCCTATTTGCTCTGAAAGCACCAGCTAGGTATAACAAGCCAATAAATGCCTTGAGTTCAATCACATCAGTGTTTTTGATGTCCCTCTCTCTGGAGAATTGCTCTTTGATTGTGTCAATATACTGGTTAGTGAACCGAACAATAGTTTCCAACATGCTATCTGTAATTAGATTACTCCAACATTCCACTGCAGTTTTAGCTTTTCTAGCACTTCCAATAACTCCAGGAAGGTGTGTAATAATATTGTGGGATTCTCTGCGCTGTTTGTTCTTGGGTGCCTTTTTGTTCCACTTTGTATTTTTATCTTTGCCCAAATAATAAGCTAGATCTGTGTCTGTTTCCTCTGTATCAGTGTCATCACCATCCTGCTCTGTTCCAGAATCAGTGTTACATTCTGCTACCTCATCTTCAGATGAAATGTCACTAGATTCCTCTAAATCCTCAGTTACTGCCAGGGGTGGATTAAGGGTAGCCAGGGCCCGGGGCAGTTCAGACTCTGTGGGCCCCCCTCGTCACGTGACGGGGGTCAAGAATCGTAGAGCCACACTCTACATAGAGAATAATGGGGCCTCCAGCACCGACCTCCACCCGCAGAGCCACACTCTACATAGAGAATAATGGGGCCTCCAGCACCGACCTCCACCCGCAGAGCCGCACTCCACATAGAGAATAATGGAGCCTCCAGCACCGACCTCCACCTGCAGAGCCCCACTCCACATAGAGAATAATGGAGCCTCCAGCACCAACCTCCACCCGCAGAGCCACACTCCACATAGAGAATAATGGAGCCTCCAGCACCGACCTCCACCCGCAGAGCCGCACTCCACATAGAGAATAATGGGGCCTCCAGCACCGACCTCCACCCGCAGAGCCCCACTCCACATAGAGAATAATGGAGCCTCCAGCACCGACCTCCACCCGCAGAGCCCCACTCCACATAGAGAATAATGGAGCCTCCAGCACCGACCTCCACCCGCAGAGCCCCACTCCACATAGAGAATAATGGAGCCTCCAGCACCGACCTCCACCCGCAGAGCCACACTCCACATAGAGAATAATGGAGCCTCCAGCACCGACCTCCACCCGCAGAGCCCCACTCCACATAGAGAATAATGGAGCCTCCAGCACCGACCTCCACCCGCAGAGCCCCACTCCACATAGAGAATAATGGAGCCTCCAGCACCGACCTCCACCCGCAGAGCCCCACTCCACATAGAGAATAATGGAGCCTCCAGCACAGACCTCCACCCGCAGAGCCGCACTCCACATAGAGAATAATGGAGCCTCCAGCACCCACCTCCACCCGCACTCCACATGGAGAATAATGGAGCCTCCAGTACCGACCTCCACCCGCAGAGCCGCACTCCACATAGAGAATAATGGAGCCTCCAGCACCGACCTCCACCCGCAGAGCCGCACTCCACATAGAGAATAATGGAGCCTCCAGCACTGACCTCCACCCGCAGAACCTCACTCCACATACATGGCTGCTCTCAGTGCTGTGCGCACAGGACCTGTGATGAGGTCACAGGAGGGGAGGAGACAGGGGTCACATGATCGGGGGCCCTGACACCTTCCCTCCTGTGATCTCATCACAAGCCTTTGCACGCTACGAGCAGCATCAGCGTTCACGCTACTTGTAGATGCTGCTGGTAGCAGAGCACATAATGCCGCCCCCACGGTCACTCACTTTTAGGTGGGGAGAAGATGGAGTGCCATTGCAGCAGCCAGCAGGAATGTGGTGGGGGCCCCCTTAGAAGCTCTTGTGGTGGGGGCCCCGGGGCTGAAGCCCCGCCTGCCCTGCCTATAATCCAGCCCTGCGCAGTGGCGGATTATAATGGGGCAATTTACTGGCCTGGGCTGTGGGCCCCTTAACCCCACTGGGCCCGGGGCAACTGCCCAAATTGACCTCATTATAATCCGCCACTGGTTACTGCTGGTTCTTCCTCATCATCTTCTAACAAAAAAATCTTCATTTCTTCTAAATGAAGGGGTTTAGATGAATCATACTGTTTTCTGGCCATTGCAGCAGAAAATCTGAAGCAAGAGAGAAAGAATATGTGTTAGGGCGCAATGTGCCTTAGAAGCCACCCTCCTTTTGTCTAAGAAAACAGTACTTATGTACACTAACTTAGCATTAATCCTTCATAAAACAAGCTAAATACACAATCGTGATGAATAAAAAAAGAAAATACTAACCTTTCAATTTGTGTTGAAATCAGGCGCAATGTGCCTGAGAAGCCAAAGTGTTGATATCTGCTCACTAGAAGGTCTGCTGAGTCACTGTGATATCAGGTTTCACAGAGCCTGTAGAGTCAGGAGATAACTAGGAGGGGTGGGGTTTTCTGATAAGTGGGCAAGGAGAGAGAAGTGAAACTAATTACTGTGTGCCTGTCAGATCTATTGCGCCTGACGGAGGGTTTTAAGGTACTGTGACACTTAGCGATGCACCAGCGATCCCAACCAGCGATATGACGCGGTCAGGATTGCTGGTGCATCGCTAAGTGGTCGCTAGTGAGCTGCCACACAGGCAGATCTCACCATCGACATCGCAGGGGTCAGGGGTCGCTACTTACCTGTCAGACGAGGCGATCCTGCGTCCTCCCGCCCGGCTCCACGCGTCGCTCGTCTCTCCACAGGAAGCGCCGCAGGAAGCTGACGATGAGAAACAGTCCTGGACGTTCTCGCGCGATCAGCGATAACCAGTGGGAGAGCCGGTCGGAGGTAAGTATCACACATAGCGATATCGCTAGCAATATCTCTTAGTGTGACAGGCCCTTTAGGTCCACAGCCACAGCAATCACCTACTCGGCCCGTCCACCCGCTGCCACACCTACTTCTCTTCGGTGCCCAGCTCTCCAGAAGTTCAGTACCCCCCAGGCTGTCCTTCCCTTCCGCTGTCTTTCCAGGGACACCCCCCTTCTCTGTGCTCTCTCTCCTTCTCTCTTCTCTGTCTTTCTCCTCTGTCTCTTCCTGAGCTCTCTTCTATCCTTTGCTGTTCTCTCTCTAATCTGGGGATCCCCCACCTTTTATCCTTTCCTCCTGGAAATCCCCTTCTCCTGTTCCACTTGATCCGCCCATCATGACTTGGCTTTTCCTAGCATTAGCGGTTGTTAAGGCCTTTCTTTTCCCTGCCCTGTGTCTCCCCCTAGTGGCCAACTACCAAACTCCACCTTTCCCTAGCTGATACATTCTACCTCCAACATCTACACATATACATGTAATGGTTACGGGCAGCATATACATTTGTCCTATACACTCAGACAGGTTCACGTATTAGTACACGCTACGACACTAGCACAGATCCCTGCAGTCCCCACTGCTCCTAGCACAGATCCCTACAGTCCCCATTGCTCCCAGTACAGATCCCTGCAGTCCCCATTGCTCCCAGTACAGATTTCTGAGGTCCCCACTGCTCCCAGTACAGATCCCTGCAGCCCCCACTGCTCCCAGTACAGATCCCTGCAGTCCCCACTGCTCCCAGTACAGATCCCTGCAGTCCCCACTGCTCCCAGTACAAATCCCTGCAGTCCCCACTGCTCCCAGTACAGATCCCTGCAGTCCCCATTGCTCCCAGTACAGATTCCTGCGGTCCCCACTGCTCCCAGTACAGATCCCTGCAGCCCCCACTGATCCCAGTACAGATCCCTGCAGTCCCCACTGCTCCCAGTACAGATCCCTGCAGTCCCCACTGCTCCCAGTACAGATCCCTGCAGTCCCCATTGCTCCCAGTACAGATTCCTGCGGTCCCCACTGCTCCCAGTACAGATCCCTGCAGCCCCCACTGCTCCCAGTACAGATCCCTGCAGTCCCCACTGCTCCCAGTACAGATCCCTGCAGTCCCCACTGCTCCCAGTACAGATCCCTGCAGCCCCCACTGCTCCCAGTACAGATCCCTGCAGTCCCCACTGCTCCCAGTACAGATCCCTGCAGTCCCCATTGCTCCCAGTACAGATCCCTGCAGTCCCCACTGCTCCCAGTACAGATCCCTGCAGTCCCCACTGCTCCCAGTACAGATCCCTGCAGTCCCCACTGCTCCCAGTACAGATCCCTGCAGTCCCCACTGCTCCCAGTACAGATCCCTGCAGTCCCCACTGCTCCCAGTACAGATCCCTGCAGTCCCCACTGCCGACTATATCCCATTTAGAGAACGTACCATTCATGACGACTCTTTGTTTCCTGTATTTTAGCCAATTCCTTACCCATCTGCATATAGTTTCCCCCAGTCCTTGCTTCTGGAGCGTCAGTATAAGCTGGTATGTGATACAGTATCAAAGGCCTTTGCAAAGTCCAGATAAATCACATCAGCCGCATTACCAACATCCAGATTTGCACTCACCTTCTCATAGAAACCCAACACGCTGGTTAGACACGACCTATTCTTCATGAATCCTTGCTTGTTGTCATTTAATATATTATTATCTGCAATATATTTCTGCAGGTCATCTCTTATAATGCCCTCATATGTGTCACACACCACTGATGTCAGACTTACCGGACAGTAGTTGCCTGGCTCCACCTTCTTACCTTTCTTAAATATCGGTACCACATCAGCCATCCTCCAATCCCATGGCACCGACCCTGTTACAAGAGAGTCTAAGGGTACGTGCCACGATCAGGAAGAGTAGCGTTTTGGATGCAGCTCACCTGCGCTGTGTTCTACATTAGAAGTACAGTGGATGGGATGTCTTGAAATCCCATGCCCACCCATGGTGCGGATTTACAAGCCACAGAATGTCAATTATCTGTAGAGGAAATAACAAAAGACTGACTGGCGCATCCAGACGAGTGTAGGGCAATAGGGCAATAGAATAGGGCAATACCAGAAGCAGATACCTCCATATACAATATACAAAAAAGGGTTGCACTCTATTGAGCTAAAGCATGTCAATGTGAAATATGAATAGCAATATGGCTTTTGAATATTAGGAAAAAATGAATTTGGCCAAATAATGTTTGCCCATCAACCATCGTCAAGGTGGTCTCAAAACTGATGGGTCCTTGACCTGTGTGAATACCTCTCTTAGGCTGATGTCTGAGTTCCTTGGTGAATGTGGACACCTCTCTCAGTAAAGCCTGCATTTATGGGTTGGTAGGGACCTGCTGTAATTAAAAGCATCACATAGGCAGACATTATTTCTTTGTTAGCTTACTGACAGAGCACTCCGCCCTTCACCATGTGGTGATTTTAATTACAGCAAATTCAGACATCAGCCAAAGAGAGGTGTTCACACAGGTCAGGGACCCATCAGACTGAGGCCACCTTGACGATGGTTGATGGACAGACATTAGTTGGCCAAATTTTGTGCAAAGCGTCTCATTCATTTTTTCCTACTATTCAAAAGCCATATTGCTATTCAGATTTCATATTTCACATTGACATGCTTTAGCACAATAGAGTGCAACGCTTTTTTTGTAAATTTTCTGCAGTGGAGACACTAGTCTCACCCATAGCCATTCACTAGATGCAGTAAATCTACATGGTTCAATGAACACATGTGGATTTAACTGCGTGATTAGAACACAGCATTTGGATGCAGCGAAAATACGTTGCATCCAAAACCCTATTTCCTGATCGTGGGTATGTAAGGGGAGGCCAGGACTGTCGTCATGGCCAGAGACACTGAAGTATCTGTGTCCCGACCTTCCCTCACAAAAAACTGAATTTCTCTTCTCAGCGTACCTGCGTCTCCAGTTTCAGGTCCCCCCGGGCACTTCCCAGGCGGTGATGGCCCCCTCTTTCGGGTGCCCCCCAGTAACGGAAACACAGTCCAGGATAACTTGACCATTCTCTTTACTTAGAACTTCACAGGTTACATCCACAGTTGGCACATCATGGAATTCACTTGTTTCCTCATCTTACCCTACTTCGCTGATGCTTCTGTGCGGCACACGTCCGAACCGGACCGTCTTAGACTGCTCCCGAGATCCTTCCTGACCTAACCTCGCCATGATGACAATTCCTTCTGTTTCACCCCAGACTTGAAATCATCAGCCACCAGGTTTGGTTGCCTCTGGAAAAGCATCCGATCCGTCTGTACCGTTCCCCTCGAAGCTCCAACTTTCTTTAGTTCCTCACTCCAACTGAAAAGGCATCCGCCCAGGCTATGAGTCACCACATCTTCCTTCTCCTGTATTGGCCCACTGCGATGATGCTCAGTGGCCGTGGATAACGTGAGTTGCAGCTACCTAACGTTGTGTGACTGCTGAGCCATCCGGGGCCTATAGCACATGTGGACACTTCGGGCATCCTAGCCCCGTCTGACTTAACTTCCTAGAAACTCCTGTATTACCACCTGGCAGCCCTTCCTATTTTAACACCCTACAAACTAGCTAAGACCTATTCTAACCGTGCACACTAGTATGCCCCCATCTAGTGGCTCCCAAAGAAACTACACTTACCCTTAGCTATGAGAACTATAATACTACAGTACCCCCTCTAATGTCCGAAGGGTGCACTTTACTTTCCCTATCTTACACAGTATTATATTACAGGCACATAATGCATATACAACATTGTACATAAAATGGTAACACTGAAAAGAGTGTGGCAGTACCATTGACTATGCAGAGTAATACATATTTTACATGTGGCAGTACCACCGAATATTAACATTACAGTAACTAACATATGTAAACAGTTACACATTAAGAACCATTAGGGAAGCAAAGCAAGGCGGCAATCCTATATCACCCCCTTACAGGTACATAGCCTAAGAATATGAGTTACAGCAGTCTGTCAATTGCTGAGCTCAATTCCCTCAATATTTGTGGATGAATGTCATCTGGGCAGGGGGATTTGTCAATGTTTAATTTGCTCAGAACCAGGCATACTTTTTTTTGTGATAAACTAGTTATATCAGCTGGTGAAATTTGATTTTTGCTTTGTTAAATGATCCCTGGAACAGTTCATTGGTGAACACAGATGAAAAGTGCCTGTTTAATATCTCAGTCTTTTCTTTGTTCTCTATAATTATCTTGTTATTATAATCCTTTAAGGGGCCGATACCATCCGTCTTTTCTTTTTGGAATGGAAGTATTTACCGTATATGTGGCACCCCAGGAGTTCGGTTACCACAATGGCCTTGCCTCCCTCCAGGGGGGAGTGATGTCATGCTTGGAAGGAAGGAATCCCTTTATCGGGTAGTTCCAGCATACAACACAGTTCCTGCTCCAAGCCAGCAGGGGGAGCTCTAAACCAGACTTCAGGGGAGCTGCTCTCTCTGGTCAGAAAGAGGAAGTTAGTAAGCAGTTGATGCCAGAGCAGGGTGAAGAGAGGACGTGCAGAGAGAGAAGCTAGGGACTGGAGCCATAGCTGAGCCCATCCCTAGGATTAAGCACCAGAGACCGGACCCCGGAGTCCAAGGCTGTGTGAGTACTAAAGTCCCGCAGCAGAATCCGGAGGACAGGAGGCAGCAGATCCTCTGTCCCCAACTGAGACTCAACGACATAGCAGCACGTGTGAGCCGGAGACGCCATAAGCAGCGATCCCTGAAGCAGGCTACAGCTGCCTGTCATGCGAGTGGAATTCTACCTAAGTAGCAGACAGAGAGAGGAACTTGAGTTCACAGCAGCAAGTACCTCAGAGAATAACGATAGAGAGGAGGCCTCACAACCAACCTGAATAAGGAGATTCCCAAATTGCTTCCAGGCTGATCGACTCCAGAACCATCTGTAAGCTGAGCCCTGGACTGTACCTACACAGCTCAGTAAAAGGTAAAGGAAACTTCACTCTGTTGTGTCCTCTAGTCATTCCTGTATCACCTATCCAACTCTGCTACATCTATCATCCTCAAACACAACATCTTCTCTACGACAATTGCCCTGGGACAAAGCTCTGCCTGTGGAGAGCTATACCAACTCTGCTGCATCGCCATCAGTCCCAGAGGGTCTGCCCTGCAGCACTGGTCACCTCTGATCAGACACCACAGGTGGCATCATGAACACTTTACAAACTCTTTATTTTCCCTTTGCAAAAATATCCCTTTTTATTGGACGCCCAGGGCCACGGACCGGGTCACTGCTCCTGTGACACATCCCCTTCAGAAGCAGTCTGGTACTGAGTATCCACACTGCCCTGGCGGGCGCTCCATATATACTTGGGTATAAGCTGACCCAAGTATAAGCCACGGAAAACTGGGTAAGCTTATTGACTTGAGTATAAGCCGGGTATGCATTGTACCCTCATCCCTGTCCTGCTATGTGTGGCTCTCCCTGTTGCATACATGGCTCCCCCATACTCCCCCCATGTATGTATGGCTTCCCCATACTCCCCCGCGTATGCATTGCTCCCTCATACTCCCCCTGTTGTATGCATGGCTACCCCGTACTCCCCCTGTTGTATGCATGGCTCCCAAAAATACTCCCCCTGTTCTATGCATGGCTCTCCTGTACTCCCCCTGTTGTATGCCTGGCTCCCCCATACTCCCCCTGTTCTATGCATGGCTCCGCTGTACTCCTCCTGTTGTATGCATGGCTCCCAAAACTACTCCCCCTGTTCTATGCATGGCTCTCCTGTACTCCTCCTGTTGTATGTATGGCTCCCCCATGTATGCATAGCTCCCTCGCATTCCTTCATGTATGCATGGCTCCCTTGTACTCCCCCATGTATGCATGGCTCCCCCATACTCCCCCGCATATGCATGGCTCCCTTGTACTCCCCTGTGTATGCATGGTTCCCCTGTACTCCCCCACATGTATGCTCGGCTCCCCAGTCCTCCTCCGTCATACTCATCCCTCCTAGCGCAGTCTCTGCACTTCCCTGCTTCTCTGTTGTCCTGGGGCCAACATTTCTTCCTGTGCAGAGTGGTCACATGGTACTGCTCATTAAGGTAATGAATATGCGCTCCACGCCTATGGCAGTGGAGTCGCGTGCATATTCATTACTTTAATGAGCAGTACCATGTTACCGCTCTGCACAGGAAGGCGCTGCCGGCGCCTGACAATGGAGATGCAGGGATAGAGATCCAGCGATGGAAGGTGAGTATTGATGTCTGACTCGTGTTTAAGCCGAGGGGGAGCGTTTTCAGCTGAAAATCTCGGCTTAGGCTACTTTCACACATCAGGTTTTCGGCGTCAGGCGCGATCCGGCGTCGTGCCGGAATGCCGGATCCGGCAAATGTTTTGTAAAACCTGAAGTGCCGGATCCGGTTTTCTGCCGGATCCGTCTTGTTCTTGACAGACAAAACCGGATCCGTCTCATCCGGTTCATCCGTTTTTCTATCCGTTTTTCTATCCGTTTTTCGACGGATTACGCCGGATCCGGTTTTTAAAATTGACCCTTGTGGCCTTCCGAACGGGATTGGCTACTGGAAAACTATATATAGCATGTTCCTACAGCCCTTCTTTGACAGGTTGTAGAGAAGAAAGTGCAGGTTGGAGAGAAGAGCAAGTTACTGGCGAAGATGGATGTTGTCATTGGAAATATTACCACTAGAAGTTCTGTGACGGTTTCAGGGACAATTTTCCACTATACTTTATGTCACCTCAAGGCAGAGTACACTGGGATGACAGAGTGTGAAAGATTTGTGCCCTAAACTTGTGTACCTTCTGGACCAACAGTATATACCTTTGCCAACCAAAGTTGGCTATCTTGTCATGGTCTTACTATTTTTACCTTTAGGCCACAGGTGTGTACCTGGTTGTGTTTTATGCAAAGTATTTCACCTTTTAACAAAAGTTGTGTACATTGGTAGGAAATCACCAACAATAAACACAACTTTTTAGGTGAAATACTTTGCTTCAAACACAACCAGGAACACAACTGTGGCAAAAAGCTAAAATTTACCCACAGTTATATACCTGGTTTTGAATACCTTTTTACCTTTGAAATACCCTGTATTTAACCTTTTTTTTAAACATAGTTCGCCGCAGAAAGAAATGACAGACAACCATTGTGAAACGATAATTTAACTTTTATTTAAATTTTTTTTTTTGTAAAATGTTTTTAAAGTGCAAAAAACTTTTTTAATAAAGGTTTTAAACCCAATGGGCATTTTTATTACAAAAAACACACATTACAAATCTGTGTACTGTGGGGTGGAAATACTGCTGGAGGGGCTGCGGGACACTTCGACACTGGGTGTGTGGAGAGAGGACTGGGATCGTGGTGGGGAAGGAACAGTTAGAGGTGAAGGTGTGGAAAAAGCTACAGAATGGGTGGACATGTGGGAGGCAGAAGAGGTGGTGGGCGGTGGAGTGGAGGGTTGGGCAGGGACTGTAGGAGCAGATGATGTTGATGGAAAGTTGTATGGGGAAGGAGTTTGGTACGGGGAAGGAGTTTGGTACGGGGAAGGAGTTTGGTACGGGGCAGGTTGCTGGAAGTGGGGAGATGTCTGGTACTGGGGAGGTTGCTGGTACTGGTGAGGTTGCTGGTATGTAATAGGAGGGGGAGGATGGAAAGTGGCTGGAGGGGGTGCAGATGTAATAGGAGGGGGAGGATGGAAAGTGGCTGGAGGGGGTGCAGATGTAATAGGAGGGGGAGGATGGAAAGTGGCTGGAGGGGGTGCAGGTGGAGGAACTACAGTGGTGGGAGGTGGAGGTTGGGAGTTAACCTGCTGTAGAGCACCGTGGCACGAATGCATTACATGCATCTGCTGGGTAGGAGATAGTGTTGCCATGCGCTCCACAACAGACCTGAAAAAGGTGTAGTTTGGCGAAGATCTTGCTTCTGAATGCATGGTTTGCAGAAGTGTCTTCACCTCCAGAATGCTGGAGTTGATCTGCTGAAAGCCTGCGGAGATTTGCTCTGACAAGACTTTGAGACAGTTCTGGAAAGATGCATTCAGATGCAAGAACTCTGGCGCATAACTCTTTTCCTGACCCCTCTGCCGCTGCCGCCCAGTACCCGCAGGTGTACTAGAGGTGGCAGGGGCAGAAGGGTGGGGTAAAGGGAAAGCGATCTCCTCACCAGCAGCTTCATGTAATGTAGGCGGCCACGATGCTCCTGTGCTGGTGGATGGGACAGATGGGTTGAATGTGTGGGAAGGCTGGGAAGGTGCAGATGTACCGGGGCGGTCGAAGTGTCCCTCGGTGCCGGTCTCCTCAGGGATCGCCTCAGAAGGGTCCAATCGTGCAGGCTCCCGAGTGCTGCTCACCGTGCTGTGTAATAAAGAGAAAAAAAAACAATTAAAATACTGACATGGTATGGCCCTGGCTGAAAAAAAAAAGTTACATCTAACATTTTTTTCACATGTGGTGTGTAATATTTACCTTTTGGTGAGCATTGTTTCCCGGAGGAACGACAGGGCTTGTGCGTACTTGTACTTGCTCCTGCGTCCTCCAGATCCACTCGGGGCCCGCATCTCTTTATTGAACTCCTTCTTGAAACGATCCCTCACAGACCGCCACCGATTCACAATTCTGTTCCCTGAAACGAGAAAGGAGTGGTTAGTATACAACATCAGTGTTTCACAAACTCCAGTCCTCATGGTCCCCAGGGGTCATGTTTTCAGGATTTCCATAGTAAATAGAAATCCTGAACACATGATCTGTGGGGACCACGAGGACTGGAGTTCGGGAAACACTGGTTTACATCAAGCAACCGGTACTGTATATACTTACGCTCTTTAATCAGGGCCCGAACATCGAGGTCCTCCCAGCGGTCCACAAGGAGCGAACAGATTTCCTCCCAGAGTCGTCGGGTAACGATCAGGTCAGCGTGGCGGCGGTCAGCCATATTCCAGAGCGGCTCCCTTTCTCTGACGAGATCGATGAGGCGGTCCACATCAATCCCTCCATCCTCACCGTCAGAGTCGGGAGCACGCTGTGAAGGCTGTTAAAGAAAAAGACAAAAATAACATAATTAGCCTCCACAAAAGAAATGAAATAAAAAGTGCAAAAAAACAAAGCAAAAATATTTATACTTACACGCTGGTGACCGCCGCGTTGCTGTCGCCAACGACCCTGGGAGGCACTGCGAGGACCTCTTGGCCGAGCACCAGATTGGGAAGACTAGAGAAGAAAACAAAAAATGTTATGTCTTTGGATATAGACATTTGTTTGCTGTGTGTGGTCTGCAGAACATTGTTTTCTATGTGTTGTGTGTAGTGTGATGTTGTGTTTCTGCGTTTGATGCAAAAAACTTACCAATTGTGAGCCCACTCCAGGTGTCTGTCCACCCCTTCCTTCTTCTTCTGGGAGCTCCTCTTCATCTTGTGATTCCTGTTTTGAAATAAAAGTCAATGAATAGACATATATTACAGAGATGATGGATTTTGGAAATAAAAACTTACCGTCAAACGCTGACGATGCGAGGGAGGGCTCCCAGAAGAAGATGTGCTGTCCTGTTGATGGCCAGACTCCATGGCTGTTGGTATTGCTGCTGCTGTTGCTGCTGCCAGTGATGCCATTTCTGCTGCTGCTGCTGCTGCTGCTGCATCTCTTTGGCGGCTGTTGAATAAAGAGAAACAAAGGGCCAATGAATATCTTGATATTCCATGGCCCTAGTTTGGAGGAATGGGGGATTTGATAATTACCGTCTCTCATCTGCTGCTGGACTCCCCTCCTCAGCATGTTCCATTTGCTGCTCCATTTGGGGTGGTGCTGATGGTGCTGCTGCTGCAGATGTCTGCTGCCTTCTCCTGCTCCTGGTTCTTGGCTTGGGTGGCATGTTGGGTGTGGCTGAGGGTCCCATTGTCTTGCTTTTACATATCTCCTGTGGGCAGAGCTACTGAGCATGCTCAGACCAAAATCCGGCGCATTGCGGCGCTCATAGGCTTTCATTGTGTGAAAAAGCCGGACGCGCCGGATCCGGCGTGTCCGGCTTTTTCGCCGGAGACAAAAAACGTTACAGTAGACGTTTTTTCCAGACGCCGGATCGCGACACATTGCCGGATCCGGCGAAAACCGGATGAAACGCATGGCCATCCGGCGCGATCCGGCGCAAATGCAAGTCAATGGGGGGGAAACCGGATCCGGCATTGCATTTCGCCGGATCCGGTTTCTGTTAAAAGCGCCGGATCGCGCCTGACAGCGAAAACCTGATGTGTGAAAGAGGCCTTATACACGAGTATATACGGTATATCATTTTTGAGGATTTATTTTAATGTCACTGGAGATTTGTTTCTCTGTAAATAACTTTGCAGCTTGATTTCATTTTTATGTCTGTTATTAAGATCTTTATACTTGTGCTCACAAAGAAGAAGAATTTAAAAGGTCGGTGGACATCAAAACACAGCTGCTGACCTAAGCACTATAGTCAACAGGAACCTGCTCCTGGGCTGGAGAACAGGTCATCGCGGGCTGTATATGGCCCGAGGGCCTAAGGTTCCCTACCCCTGCCAGAGGGTATAAGTTTTCTACAGGATTCTAGTAGTATTTCATTAAACATTCCCCATTTATGTTCGGTATCCCCAGTTACCATAACATGGTCCCAGTCTACACGATTAAGATCTTCCCTTAATTTGTTGAAATCAGCTTTCCTAAAGTTTTGCATTTCCCCTTTGAAATGTTTTATTGAATATTACATTGAATATTACCATATTATGGTCCATGCATCCTAAATGTTCCCGGACCTGTAGATCTGACAGAACCAGATCCAGCAAATTATCTCCCCTGGTTGGTTCATCTACCAACTTAGAGAGGTAATTGTCTTGAACTGTGGTCGACAACCCATCCTTTTGATTGAACTCTGCTCTAAGATCCTGAAACCTTCTCATACATATTATTTATTCCACAACCTGTCTCCACCATACATCTCTGTCCTAATCACTTGATACCTCCCCATATATAATGTCTAGTCAACAACCAGCCCCCTACATAGATTCCTTCCCTCATCTCTCTCCTACCACCCCCTCACACATAATCTCTGATCTGCCACATGTCCTCTCCATTTAATTTCTGCCCGAATATCCTGATGCAGCCCCATATATAAACGTTGACATAATTTCATGAAAGGTTTCTGTTCACACCACTTTTTATAAATTTGGGGCAACACATTTATGGTTTCTTTGCACATATTGTATTTCATATTGTTAATTATTATACATTTTTTTATGAAACATAATAATGGGGTAATATTTTTGCTTCTTTTATATTTATTATACCTATATGATCTATTCATTGATCATTCCTTAGACTTGAGTAATGGTGTCCCTAACACAATGTTAGGGTATTGCTGCTATATCGGTCTACTTGTATAAATGCAATATAATAAAACTTTTCCTACTTTCTCACACCTCTTGCATTACACAGGTATTAAAATCTATTGAGAATAAGGATTTAACTCATGTTTCAGGGTCTATTGGATTCCACGTTTACAAAGAATTAGCAGCCCCTAAAAATCCAGATATTTCACAGCAGCATAACCAGGTGCATTGAAGATGATTTCACTCGTGGAGGAGATCAGGTTAACAACTTCTCATTGATCGGTCACTTAAAATTTTTCATGTTTAAATCCAGCATCAGAAACACCTGAGAGAAGAGAATGAGAAGTGTGAGAGAGCGTACTCAAGATGCATTAAGTGACACTAACTCTGGCCATACAATTAGAAGCCCCCCAGGATCAATTTGATCGGCTAATAATCTCATATGTTTTAGGGCCTCTCACCTTTAGCCCACAGGGTACTTTTGACTTCAATATACTTGAACTTTTGTTCCCAGGGAAGGTGTCAGCAGTTTATTTATCATTTATGCTTACAGTGAAACATGGTGGTGACTGAGTAATGCCTACAGTGAAACAGTGCAGATGCTCGGTGATGCCTACAGTGAAGCATAGCAGTGACTAAGTAATGCCTACAGTGAAGCATGGCTGTGGCTTGCTGATGCGTACAGTGAAGCATGGCTGTGGCTTGCTGATGCCTACAATTAAACACTTTGAAGTCTTGGGGATGCATGCTGTGAAGCATTTCGGAGGCTTGCTGATGCCACCAGTGAAGAATGGCATGGACCCTGTGATGCCTATAGTGATACTTAGGGGTAGCTCAGTGATGCGTACCATGAAGCACTATGGAATCTTGGTGATGCCTACAATGAAGCACTGTAGTGTCTTAGAGATGCCTGCAGTGAAGAATGGTGATGGCTTGCTGAAACATACATTGAAGCATGGTGGGGGCTCTGTGATGCCTTCAAGGAAGCATGGTAGGGCTTGTTGATGCTCTGAGGATCCTTTGTTTCCTTTGGCACTAGACACGTGCAGTGAATGAACGGCAAGATGGATTCAAATAAGTATCAGAAAATACTAAGAGAAAATGTCAAGCCTTCTTTGAGGAAGCTGAAACTTGTTCACCATTGGACATTCCAACCGGACAATGATCCCAAGTATGCCTCCAAGTCCACCAAGGCTTAATCTCACAAGAAGTCCTCACCCCAGAATAATTTCACATGAGCCCTGGGAGTCTTGGCATTGACAATGCTGGATCGGTGCCAGTGTGGGAGGTGAGTATTTTTATTAAAAATGGGGAAATGTAGCATTTAAGAAGGGGTTGTCCGAGTAGTGGAAAACCCCTTTAATGATTAAGATTTCCATGTTCTCATCGTCACACAATAAGAGAAAAAAGAATGGATCTACCTGTGGCAAAACATTTTTGTATGTCTGATCACAACACCATGGATATGAAATTTCTGGTATTGAAAAGTAACGTCACATCTCAGAGAGAGAAAGATTCTGGGAGTTCAAGCTCATGATAACCTTTGACACTCTCAATGCTGGAATGAACGTGTCGCATGGATTTATGTCATTTTACATCAATTAAGGAATTTACTCCTAAGACCTTGTGGGGGCATCACAACACATTAGGAGACCCCAATCAGAGAACAATAAAACATCCAGACTCCTTATCTATGAACTGGTCCAATATTTATGTTTCTCCCTCTCCCATAATGATAGTTCTGCTTCGCGTCACTTGTCTTATCTATTGCATTTTTTCTTGCTGTGTTGTGCATAAATATGTGATTCTTCAGATTTTGTATTAGTCTAGCCTGATGAAGAGACCTGAGTAGTCTCGAAAGCTTGCAATGTGTTGCCATCTTTTCAGTTAGCCATTAAAAGGTATCAATCACTGAGGACTCTCAATTCTGAATATTTTTCTATCTACTGGCTAACACAGTACAAAGATATACATCTTTACTGTATCAAAATATTTGATTTGGCACATTATATGAAACATCAACTATAAAATGTGCTATTGCATTCAGACATAATGAAATGTTATGATGTGGACATGATCCAAATAAAGAAAATAGCACTTGTCTTCTATTACCCAAGACAATGATCGAAGGTAATCTCCATCTTATGTGGTTCTAAAACCACACCGAACTGCAACGCACTACAATTATAAGAAAACGATCACCCCATGGATTATTTACTCAACTTTTGATTTGTTAAAAGATATCATAATAGTATTTGGAAACCTTTGGGACTTGTTTCAACAAGTCCTACATTGTTTCTGCAATGATACCTATTGACATAGTGCAAAGTAATTGCACCCATCCCATATGCAGAAATGTCTTTTGACTATGCTGAAATGATGTCTTAATTTTGTAAAACTGACCTTTACAATGTTATGGGAGTTGGAGTTCCACAGTAAATTCTGCGATCTGCAGTCCTATTGGCCATAATACTTCAGCAGGGGTGGGACATGAATCTAAACTTGTTCTAGATGTGACCAAATGACTAAGGTTTATCCAGACCTTTTTTTTATCTTCAGGTCTCATGGTTCTTCTTCTTGTTGATCATCTTTTCATGTTTTTGCTTCAATGCTTCCAAGGAAATTTCTTCAAGGCTAAGATTAAGCATGGACTGCCCAGTCAGAATAGACCTCCGCAATCAGTAATCCTTATAGCAGTTGGTTGTTCCATTTTATACATAAAACTTCTCTTCAGAAGTCGAGTTTACGTTTTTGACCCAAATTGATTTGAAATAAATGGGTCTTGTGATATCTTCCACACCGTGAAAATTATTCTTTTTTCCATTTCATCCTGGACCATGTTCCTCCAGGTTTTCTTTTAATTACACATTCTACATGCAGAATAAGTAAATATGGTGAAACCACACAATCTATGTCAATCTGGAGCAATTCTGCTCTTATTCTCACTTGATATTGATTTATCAATGATGAAACGTGAGTGAAAAAAATCTACTCGTGACTTTGTCAAGCATTACGGCCCATTAATGATATGAACCACTCATGACTGTCACACTATAGCAAGCATCAAAAGTGTTGAAACCTTACTGAAACCCCGGTTTGCCATGTCAATTCTCACTTGTAATCATTGATGTCTGAGCCGCTGCCATTTTTCATAAGTTTCTGAAAAGAGATGAGCGGATTGCTTTGAGCAACCTCGGTCCAAGGTCCAGGTTGGTGCGCTCCGGCCATGGTCAAGAGTTGCACAAATTTCCTTATCCGCTGGAAGCTTAGGCTCAGCTTATAGTTAGCCATGCCATACAGATGACGTCACGCCAGGCAGGAGAATCAAATCCAAAAGCTCAGTTTGGACTTCTCCGCTCACCATTGGCTTTGATCATTGATCATTGGTTGACAGATCTCTCTTCCCTCAATGATCTGACTCCCTTGCGTAGGTGTCCTCTTACCATTCGTTCCAATGACCGCGCCTACACAGTGAGCTCGTAATGATGCCTTCATATATCCCGCCACATCATCAATATCTTACTACTCATGCGCCTTGCCTTCTGATGAAAATAACCCAGGCAATGATGGCCCTTGCGCAGGCAAGACAGGTCACTGAGGGAAGCGTGACCTGTCAATCAATGACCAGAGGCAGAGCTGAGAAGTTAAGTGCTCACGCCGATGCACTTGGGAGTTGGGACTAAAGCTTCAAAAATGGATTTCTCATTAATGCACCAACAACTAGAAAGGTTAATTAATGTTCTTAAAGGAGCTTTACACTTATACCTTTATTTAGGATTCAAATATCCTGATGTCTATTTTATAGCATAACTAAACTTTCATTTTATTTATTTTTTTAAATTTTGTCCAGCATGGAAAGATTACTTTAATTACTTTATTAGGGGATTGTCAAAGATCGCAGCCAGGGAGGTCGAGCAGAACCACCGACACTAATCTTTGCAGTGAACAGCTCTCTGCGGCCCTCTATCGTCCGGGCAATTACGCGATTGACTGACAATCAATGGACGATGCTGCGGCTGTTTCCACTAATAGGCCAGTTACACCTGTGTTACACCCACACACCCCTGTGATGGCCTCACGTGGGCCAGGTTGTGGGATGTCCACTCCTCAGCCGTTCAGGATTTTATGAAATTCCCAACTTATGCAACAACTTCACTCCTGATGATTGCAGAAGTTCAAGATTGCCGCCATATCTTTTATCCGGATTTTACCCTTACCTAGAGACCAAACATGACATGGCTGTTGTCAGCTATCTGCCCACTATTGATTTGTGGCTTATAGGCCAGGGTTACAGTTTTAAAAAAAAATAAGCATCTTCTTCCTTGATTTATCCTGAAGCTGAAAATGTATGTCCCATCCGTATTGAGCCTATAAGAACTTCAATATTCATATGTCGAAGACATAATTAGGGGGTCAATGTATAGTATTTCCCTTGCAGAAAACAATAGTGTCACTTGAAATCAAGATGCATTTCCTATGGACAAGCCTTGTCTCCTTTGCTATCTATGTGTAAACACATGCACCTTTGTTATTCAGCCCTGTGAAAAGACCTTTTATGTCTCAATTACATGTCTAATCTATAACTCTTTGTCTACATACAGAAGATATCCTCTTTGGTACTGCATGGGGGCCCTTTCTTCAAAAAGGAGCTGCCTGCATTTTAATTAAGATTGCCACTTCACAACTATACTTAATTTCCTTCTCATGTCCATTGTACAGTCTATTTCAAGAGGTTCAGACTGTCAGCTATTTGTTTCCTTACCTGGAAATCTGTGTGAGAGGGAAGGAGAGTGGGGGGGGGGGATTCCCCCCTCATTAGATATTATAATATTTTCTATGACAGGGATTTATATTCATTTTTGTAAAAAAAAATAAAATTGCATGTAAGTGGCTTCCATGCCCCTGATTTTCCCTAGTCTGTTTGCCCGTGTAGTGAGGAATATGGGGCTGCGGATACCTGTACTGAGCCCCATGTTACCCAAGTCCCATGTTGCCCGGGGGAAGGAGTAGGGCCCCAATGACCCAGGGAGGAGGGGCATTTTAAAAGCAAAAGCGAGTGCAACGGCAAGCAGTTTCCCACCAGCAGAGGCTGAGGCAGATGGGGTGTGTGCGCTGTGTACTCCGGTCTCTGGGGAGCAGAGTCGCAACGGGTTGCAGCTGACCTCCCGCGGGCACGGCATTGGAACTGTGAGCAGAGACAGGCCCGTGGGCTCCGTTAAGTTTAGGACCGCGCGCGTGCATAGAAGCGTGGGCTGTGTACGGGACCCGGCACTATGGTCACCCTTACTGACCTTCACATCAGAGACTTCACCTGATACCGGGATTGTTGCAGCACCTGTGAATTTGGCTGCAGGAGTTCATGGACTAGGGGCCCAACGGGTGAGACCAGAGATGGCCCGTTGCCGCTAGAAGCTGGACCGGAAACTGCGGATCCCCATCTGAGGACATTTCGTCGGCTGTCACCAAGGACTACAACCCTCAGCGGGACATCTGCGGCTGAGGAAACCCCCGACATGATAAGTTTGCTGAGTGAACTGTTGCTATTTTTTTTGCTTTGTGTGCAATTACCCTTTATCCATCCCCAGTTTAACTGTTTATCTCCCTGCGAGGAGTAGCGTTACTATTAACCCTTGCTCTGCCTTCCTTGCGTCACTGCATCTTGCAACCTTACACCTGCATTCAACTGCATTGATGTCAGAGAGTACTAATGTGGAGTACAGATGATGGCAGTGATAGATCAGCTCAGCTCCTGTGTCTCACTAACTCTCGGGATAAGCTGCTGCAGGAGATTATTCTGATAAGCCCAAAACTCAGATGAGGAGACAGGTGCGGACTCATCACTGCCATTATCTGTACTCCAAAGTTCTAATATCAGTACATCTGAAAGCAGGCGAATAGACTGGGGAAAAGCAGGGGATTGGAAGCCACTCATATGCAATTTTTTTTTTTTACAGCAATGAAGAAAAATCCCCTAAAAGATACAGTAGCTGTCTGCTGAACTCCAACATCACCCATACATAGCAGTGCTGTACTCGTCCGAGCTATGGGGTTCTTACAAGGATCGCTCATTGGAAATCTGATGGGCCGGATCGTTCTCTCCTGCGACATTATCTATTGGGGCAGAGTTTAGGAGTCACCGTATACATTTTTCCTGCAGGTCAATCCCACCGACATTAATCTAATGTGAATACAGACATTATATCATCCCCCCGTGTTTGTGTGGGTTTCCTCCGGGTTCTCCAGTTTCCTCCCACACTTCAGATATACTGATCGGGAATTTAGATTGTGAGCCCCATCGGGGACAGTGATGGTAATGTGTGCAAAATGTAAAGCGCTGCGGAATATATAAATAAAAAGATTATTATTTATTATTTTATCAACCAATCATCCCCGTCCATACTTGCAGTGGTTTGAACACTGCTCATGAAATGCATGCCTATGCACAGGGCACAGTCTGCCACCTCTCCTGTGCCATTTCTGACACCTTATGTGGGGCGGTTGGTCTGACGGACGGATCTGCCTAAGGAGAGAGGCAGAGGAGCAGCGCAGTGTAGGCTGAGATATAGAGCCAGGGGCGACATGTGGCCGTTTGACCATTAGAGGGCAGTGGGGAGCGTAGGAGAGAGTGGTTATGTAACTGCCATGGGTCAAGGTCACTGCCATTGGTTAAGGGTTACTGTCAGGTGATAGTGGGCGGAGCAACTGGGACTGGGGAGTATAAGAGGTCAGGGAAGGTTCTGGAAGTTCCAGTCAGCCAAGGGCGCTCACTAGAGAGGAGAGTTAGATGTAGGTAGAAAGACGAAAAAAGGCCTACAGAGAGCTACTGACCGTGGAGACGGTCACGGGGGGTGACCCAAAAGGACAGTGGCTGCGGACAGAGACAGACCGTGAGTATCAGGTGGACGACGTACTCTAAAGGGTGAAACGCTGTGGTGAAAGTGCTTAGCGCAGCCACAGCGGGGAAGAGCCATAGAGGACACCACGAACGATAATATAAGGAAGAGAAGGTTCCCGGGTCCGTGTGTAAAAGTGAATTGTGGACAAATCCTGTGATGAAGTACGGTGGTCGTCCAAAAAACGGCCAATAAAATCTGAACTGTTGGACACAACCCTTGTCTCAGTCTCATGTCTGCCGGCGCCACGAAGTGGGTCACCCCCCAGTCCTGTTGGATCAGCACCACCTAATCGCCTCCCTACATTTACAAGCATTGCATGCTCCGTCTGGAATGATTTATAGAACTATATATTCTACAAGATCTCGTCTGGCCATTCCTTCTTATGGGATGCCTGAGCATAATGGGATAGGAAGAGACCGGAACTGCTGCCTGGATCGCACGGTAGAGGTGTCATGGCGGCTGATAGCGGAACACTGTTATAGCAGGGCTGGAGAGGAATTTGGACACCAGATCTTGTCTTGTGAAAGTGAAATCATTCATATGGATTTTGTATATATATTTAAGAATGGATAAACTTGGTAGTTTAACTTTTTGTTTTCACAGATCGCACAAGGTTAGGAGAGGCAATTACTCAAGGTGGCTGTTTGATGAGAACAGAACAACCCAAGTATCAAACAGAACCTGTCGGACAAGTTATGTCTAATGTGAAACATTCTCCCTGATGAGAAGGCCCAGCACGCTCTGTGACTTCAGCCTGAACTGGTTTGGTTTGGTTACCTGTAAATTAAAGTTAAACTGTGTTGTAGTAAATGTTTGGTGAGTGATTATATCAGGGCTCGGGGCGGGCGGCAGTTAAAATACAAATACCACCAATAAACAGGGTAAAAATAAAATCCCTTTTAGCTGTAAACATCCCCACGTGCCCTCCACTTGTAAGAATTTATAGAGTACCAGCATGCACAATTTATGGAACGAGCATTTAAGAAGAGTGAACTTTGTATCCTCTTTTCACAACATAGGACTCAGTACGTTTCCATTAAATAGAATCATTAAAAGAAATGCATCACCAGAAAATGACCTATTGTTTAAAAAAAAGTTTTTGCGTTACATCTTTTTTTTTCTTTTAGGCAACATGTTTATTTTCATATTACAATTTTTATTTAGAAAGCAAATTAGAATGCTTGCAATTCTTACAAAGGCCACTGGGGCTTTTTTAGACTCTAATATCCTATTGTTTCAGTTAATGCACACGCACTTTAGCAGCAATGAATAGACCCAATCTTTTGTGTTGAAGCATCTCATGAGCGTGTGCAAAGGTCATTGGGAAAGAAGATGGAGCAGGTGACATGGCCTATTAGGATTGGTGGATCCTGTATTATCAACTGTATATAGAGGTGTTACCTGTCATTGCAATCATGCCTCTGATGATAAGGAGCCTGCTGTAATTTTGCCCAGAAAGGACAAGAAGTATGAGTCTAAAAAAACAGCCCAAGAGGTTACTGTGAACATTACTAGATTATTAATTTTATTTATTTTTATAAACACAGTGAATGATATGAAATTTAAAAATTCCCAAAAGTTTTTAAAAAAATACATGTAGCACTAAAACCTCATGTAAAAATAAGTCTTTAACCCCTTAGAGTCCTTGCACTTTTTCGTTTTGTGTTTCTGTTTTTCGCTCCCCTTCTTCCCAGAGCCATGACTTTTTTATTTTCCCGTCAATATGGCCGTGTGAGGGCTTCTTTTTTTGCTGGACAAGTTGTACTTTTGAACAACACTACTGCACTATTGGTTTTGCCATATCACATACTCAAAAAATTCCAAGCGTAGTGAAATTGCAAAAAAAAAAAAAATGCAATTCCACAAAGTTGTTTTGGATTTTTTTTTTTACCTTGTTCACCAAATGCTAAAACTGACCTTATGATTCTCCAGCTCATTATGAGTTCATAGACATTAAACATGTCTAGGTTCTTTTTTAAGCTGCAAAGGGGAACCCGGCTTCCTGGATCGCGCCGGCTGAACAGTTGATCGCCGCCGCAGCTGTGTGACAGACAGTCACAGTACATGCATGGACAGCCTGCTTGTTGGGTTCTCCATGCATGTGCTGTGACGGCGACACAGCCGCGACACATGCAGCGGCGATCAGCAGGTCAACTGATTTCTGGTATGTTTCTGTTTGTGTTTAACAAAAATATTGTTTTTCAGTAGAATATTTGTGGTATGAGTAGAGTTGCGATAGAGGTTGAATATTTACTACTATGACTCACAGAGAAAAATTGCCTATGGGAAATATTTATAAAACCTTTGCTGATTTCATGGGCAATTTCAACCGACGGTACATTTTTAGCGGCACCATTACGGTATAAAACAATGTAACAATAAATACGAGGAAGCCTCAAAGGCTTGGATAAGGCTTCATCGTTTACCTTCAGGCACTAATTTTTTTTTTTTTACTAAAACAATCACAAACTTCATTTTTCCCTTATTCTTACTCCTTTCGCTAAGATTCTCTTTTTGTTTTAAGTTAGACCTATGCTGTCCTCCTCCTCTTTGACCTCCTACATAACTGAAAAAACTCAACCATTGACATTGCCCCAGCACAATGACTTATTCCTACATGAACTCGTAAACCCAAAGTCTTATCTCCAAAAGTTATATATCCTTTCTCAAACCTCATGGAGTTTCAAAATTGTTTTGGAGGGGATTCAAAAATTATTGTTTATGTAAAATTTAACACTGAAAACTCCATTTTTTTTGGCATAAAAACAAAATTGTAAATCTAAAACATGAAAATGTTTTGATCCCTTTCTCCCCTAAAAGGTCATACATAAACTCATGAGTGGAGAACAGATCACTCTATGTAAAATCTGAAATATTCCTAAAAATTTGAGATAAGTGATTCATTTCAGGCGGAATTGAATTCTACTCGAATTTTACAAAATGCCGCATTTGCCAAAATGTGAATCTTTAGTTATTTGATTCCAGGCGGATTGAGCAAAATGGCATACGCTGGCTACCATTCTTCTGATTAGTTAAGGCTAGTTTCACACTAGCGTTACCAAGCGCAGGGCTGCTGCTAAGATCCGCCCCTGGCTGCGCCCCCTCCGGTCAGCTCCTCCTCTAGGTGCAAGACGCTGCATGCGACCAGCGTACCCTATATTTAGCGTTGGGTGCGCTGGCCGTGCACTGGTATGGTTTTACTGGCGCGTGCGCCCTTTTTGCACTGCGCCGAGTGCACACAATTGCAACAGAGTGCGTTTGGCGCATGTCGGCACAGCGCAAAAAGGGCGCAACCATACCAGCGCACGGCCAGCGTACCCAATGCTAAATATAGGGTACGCTGGTCGCATGCAGTGTCATGCGCCCAGAGGAGGAGCTGACCGGAGGGGGCACGGCCGGGGGTGGAGCTTAGCAGCGGCCCTGCACTGCGCTTGGTAACGCTAGTGTGAAACAAGCCTAAGAGCCATAAAAAGGAAAAATAAAATATACTTATGCTTACCTCTTCGATCTCTTCGTCGTCACCTGTCCAGTCCTCATTGCATCTTCTGATCAACAGCCATTCGCGCTGAAAATCCCCCTTCCTTCCTAAAAGCTGGGGCTTTCATCTATGATGAGACCCATATGCATGCGCAAGGGAATGGTGGCCGTCATGACTTCACGATGTTGCAATCATTTTAGGTAGAAGTCCCGGCTCAGTGTGAGAGGCCAGAGGATTTCAGCACAAGCGGCGAGGATCAGAAGATTCCATGAAGACTTGACGGGTGACCACATGACGGTAAGGAGCAGAGGGTCCGGAAAGTTGAGCGGTGAGGTAAGCATGAGGATTTTTTTCTTTTTTAGATATTACGGTACCTTTATTATTCTCCGTGGACATAAGTTCCCATATTATACCTTGGAGCTTTTGCAGACCAAATACATAATTTTTTCGGAAAAAAAACATGCAAACAGTATAATTTAGAATTTTGCCTGATCTAACATCTCTCTACTAATGACCTTTCTGTGTGCACAAAAGGACCTTCACAAAAACATCTAAAAAATTGTTTTATGGCTTTACGATAAGAGGACTTGTCTAATCTGGAACTTGACATTCCAAAGGGATGACCAGGTGGGTCAACTATGTGTCATCGCTTAAAGAATTAGTTTGGGTAAGTAGTTAATTGGTTTAACCTTTCATAAATACAAAATGTAAGAATTAAAAATAAAAAATATTGAAATATTTTGAAATATTTCATTGTAGTCAATATATTTAAAACAATCCTATGAAACACACACTTTAAAGCAGTTTTATTTTAAGATATTTTTTGATGGGGTCAGGAAGGTCATGGCTCAAGGCCAAAAATTTCAATGATGGGTAACTTGAGAACACGAGCAATAAATATGTCTTGACAGGCTGTCAAAATCTATCTATAAAACCATCCTATGCTCATCCCAATATTCACGTAATGGTCATAGATTAGAGGTCACTGGCCTAGCAAACCCAACACAAAAAAAAAACAATTAAAACAGGACAAAAAAACATAAATAAAGGAGTTTCCCTGAAATTTTTTAACACATTTTTAGAATATATAAGTAATTTATTCCAGTCTAGAATTTTTAGAAAAGTGAAATTCTTGAAGTTCAAAGGTTGTTCAAAAAGTTACACGTTTAAAGGAAAAAGTGAGTTCAATTTACAAGCCAAATTTTACTAATTACTGTAGCTTCAAAACCAACCATAAAACTGGAATAAATCTCAGAATGCTTGGCTCGTTCCGTGTTTTCTTCCATAATTACAATGAAGATTAATAGAAAACTTTTTTTTTAATAAATGAGTTTCCAGCCAAAAATAACCTCAGCTGGTAAATAGTCTATCTCAAGCCTCCAGATCTCGATGCAGGGCAGATATTCTATGTTTTCATGTAGTAGGTTTATTATACAAGATGTTATCTTCATAGACGTCCTGTGACTACTAGGTATGGGTCTTGGTCTCTCCGATTGATTTCACAATCAGTCGGTGGTGATCGTTCCTAGGGGGAGGGCTGCCCCTCTACTCATTACACAGGAGAACTTTCTTTGCCAGTGTAATTAATGTAACCCATAATGTTCCTTCTTCATCCTTAGTTTTTCTAGAAATAAATGATGAAAGAGCAATATTTGAATTATCAACAAGATAGGCTCCTATTTTTGTCATCTTCAGACAGCATGGTTTTAGGGTTTCCTGATGCAGTGGGAAAAAAAGATAAAGAAAGGGCCCCAATATAAGAACATTTTCTTGGCCCTTTGCAGTCCAATGGCTCATCATAATTTACTTGTCATTGAGGTGGTATTGGTCCCCTTAACTCTGGGTCCCTGTGCGGGTGGCCCCAATGATATGGCCGCCCCTGAGTGGGACATCCTGAGTGATCCTGACAGCAAGTGTCCAGTTCCTGGCTAAATGTTAGGCTCACCTGGTAAGGTAGATTCATGATGCTGCAGGTCAAGGTGGACACATGGACCCAGGGTGTTGGAGAAAGCATCTGGAAGGCATATGGAACTTCGAGAACTTGGACACACTGGGAAACAGAGAACAATAAGTGCAAGTGAGGAGGGACATGGCTATCCTGAAGAAGAGAAACCTCAGGAGTTTTTGCAAAGTTGAATCCATAATATGAACAGAGTCCAATAACAGTATTATTGGCATCAATGGGTTAGCCGCCAGGAGTTAGCAAGCTAATGGTTATCCAACAGCCTATACAGGGAACATAGGAGTCTTGTAAAGATGTCGGCAGTGTGAATGGACGGTGTAGCACTTCTAACAAACTGAACACGTAAGTCTCAGTACTAAAACACTGATGTGTGTCTAAGTGGGTCTTAAGAGGCCTAGAGAGAAGACATCACTATGACATGCCGGTCATTCTGTATAACCGAACGTGGAGCACAACAAAGGGAGCCAGCAAAAGGAGAAGAGAGTGGAGCCCGGCCCAGCCAGGACAGGTAGGTAACACCTTAAAAGAGACCCTCTTACACTGTCAGACATCCTGGTAGGCTATTTCAAAATAAATTAAACATTTCCACACCTGGATTCAATCTCAGATATACAGGACAACCAATGGAAAAGTGAAAACAGTACAATGAAATCCTGTGAGTCACAAGCGACATCTCAGGTTGTGGTCACCTGATTTTTCTTTTCTATCCAGCCTGGCCCATCATGAAGACCCATCTGAATCAATACTCATCTCTTCATATAACTCCCCATCGTGATGTTACCTCCATTAATAGTGCCCTACACCCAGAGGCGTAGCTAGGGTTTCGGTTCAGGGGGGGCGAAACTTCTGAGTGGGCCCCTAACTAGGTAACTGTGATTACAACTCGGTGACGCACCCTAATAGTGGATGTAGGAGATGACTGCGCTGTTACTGAAAATAATCCCTATATAAAGACCAACATGAATATTACCGCAATATGATCAGTGGTAAATACCAGTCCTACAAAACATATGTGATTACTGCACAGGTATAGTTGGTGTCTTACCGCTGACGTTCTTTCTGATGGAATCGGTCACTTTTCACGTCTTTTCCATCTGGCCCAGACCGACATGACAACTCCTCCAGCTACGGCTCTGCTACAGAGAATACAACAATGACACGTTTCACTTCTCATATTCCAGCCCCATCACCATGTATCCCCAACCTGCACAAACCACTCATCCTGCTGATACCCCAATGCTGAGCCGCTGCTGCCATATGTGTCCCTATTACTGCACCTGATACCCCAATGCTGAACCGCTGCTGCCATATGTGTCCCTATTACTGCACCTGATACCCCAATGCTGAGCCGCTGCTGCCATATGTGTCCCTATTACTGCACCTGATACCCCAATGCTGAACCGCTGCTGCCATATGTGTCCCTATTACTGCACCTGATACCCCAATGCTGAGCCGCTGCTGCCGTATGTGTCCCTATTACTGCACCTGATACCCCAATGCTGAGCCGCTGCTGCCGTATGTGTCCCTATTACTGCACCTGATACCCCCTATACACACACGGCTCTGCTCCACACCCCCCTATACACACAGCTCTGCTCCGTACACCTTGTACACACATGGCTCTGTTCCATACACCTTGTACACACGAAGCTCTGTTCCATACACCTTGTACACACGAAGCTCTGTTCCATACACCTTGTACACACGCAGCTCTGTTCCGTACACCTTGTACACACGCACCTCTGCTACGTACACGCTGTACACATGCACCTCTGCTACGTACACGCTGTACACACGCACCTCTGCTACGTACACGCTGTACACACGCACCTCTGCTACGTACACGCTGTACAAACGTGCCTCTGCTCCGTACACATTGTACACACCTGGCTCCGCTCCGTGCACTTGTACACATGCGGCTCTGCTGCGTACACCTTGTACACACGCAGCTCTGCTCCCTACACCCTGTACACACTCAGCTCTGCTCCGTATACGCTGTACACATGCGGCTCCGCTCCGTACACCTTGTACACACACGGCTCTGCTCCGTACAAGCTGTACACATGCGGCTCTGCTCCGCACACCCCGTACACACGCGGCTCCGCACCAAACACCTCATACACAAACGGCTCCAATCCGTACACATTGCACACACACGGCTCTGCTCCGTACACCCCGTACACACACGGCTCTGCTCCGTACACCCTGACCCGTACACACTTGGCTCCGCTCCGTACATAAACGGCTCTGCTCACCCCATACACACGCGGCTCCGCTCCTCTGTACACCTCATACATGCATATCTCTGCTCCGTACACCTTCTACACACACGGCTCCGCTCTGTACACCTCATACACACACAGCTCTGCTACATCCACCCTGTAAACCCCTCCTGAGCCCACACAGAAACTTACTTCACCTCATCCAGCACCATGACAACCAGCACAGCAGAGCCCTGCAGCCGCTGAAGCCCCTGATCATGTGACCCCCTGAATCCGCCCCTCCCGTGACCTCATCACAGGTCCTGTGCCCACAGAATAGCCCACTGGGTTAAGCCCAGGATGACATTGCTGGCTGTGAGTGAGGGGCGCACTGCTGGCACCGGGGCCCCCCACCGCCTCCTTAGGGGCCCATAGCGGCTGGGCGGCAGAGTAGGGAGATCGATTCTCACTGCTCTGCCTCAGAATGTAACTGTATGGGCACACCGTGCACGCCGATACAGTTTAAACAGTAGCATAGCTCCAGTGGGCCCCCTCAGAGCTCGGGGCCCGGGGCGACCGCCCTCTCTGCCCCCCCCGGTAGCTACGCTACTGCCTACACCATACTAGTGCCCCTTGTGTGTTCCATACAGTATTAGTTGTCCTACACAGTAATAGTTACATCACTGTGCCCATCATAAAATAAAATTCCTTCTTTTGTGTTTCATAGTAATAATACTGCCCCCTTTGTACCCCAAAAAGTCATAATATCTTCCTTGTGCCAGTAATAGTGTCTCATACACAACAATGGTACACGCTTTAGAGCATTAAAAAAAATCTAATACTTAACCTAACTCTGTTTCCACATCGCTTATTCCTATGTGCAGGGGCCACGTTATAAAGTCCCAAAACTGCGCTACCTAAATTCACGCCTTGAGTTGCAAGTAGCGGTCGCGGGGCTTCATGGTCAGTTGCCTGATCCTAGTGATGCCCTTGTTAGTTTCTCAACCACGTCGTTATGATAGCAGGTAGAAGTGACGTTACTTATTTCATTGGATTCCAGTTTTATTGTGTTCATTTCTGGACTTTCCATTGGCTTCTGTTCAGGAGGACTCATGTATAGGACAGGAGTCACTGTTGACTCTGTAAACGTTCTCCTCCGAGAAAATCAAAACACAACTTGAGACATTTTTAAAGCTTGAAATACCACTTAATGAGAAAGTGACAGATCTGTTGTAATGTTGCTGTATGCAACCAATTACGTAAACAGAGAATGAAATATGGAGACAGGTCACCTTCAATCCACTCATACGCACTTGTTTAAACACAGCTAGTGCGCCACCTACCGGGGACTTTGGAGTAATGTCTTGTTCTTGCAACAAAATAAAAATACAAAAGGACATGTATACCATCTAATACAATAAAAAAAGAGCTTAACTGGTGGGACCGGGCCAGGAGAAGACGGCTGCCTTAGGCGTCATCTGGTGGAAACTATGGAGCTTTGGTGAGAGAATAGACTGGCACTAGAAATATCTGCAGATGAGCGAAAGTGAATTTCACAAAAGATTCAGACTTGATTGAACTTTTTTGCAAATACATTTCAGCAAAATGGACAGCTCATTGCCATTGTGCTTGACTCTTTATAGAGCTGTGAAGAGGATACTATGTAAAAGGTTTTAGGCAGATGTGGAAAAAATATAAAACCTACAAGAGACAAAATGAGCAAAAACCCTACTCTAACTAAATAGCTAAAAAGCAAAAGTGCATTTAAATAACACAGTTCTTAGTAATACTGTATTTGATCAAAAATAGCATAAAAGCCGTCCCACCATTGTCAAGGTGACTCTGATCGGGACGGTCCTACACTGTCTAATATTAAAAACCTTACCATGTGGCAGAGTTGACCTCAGTGTGTGAATAAAGGCAGACAAAAGGACTGGGTCCCGACCAGTGGACACCAGTCTGAAGAAGCTTTTATATACAATTTCCAGCTCAGAAGATGGAGGCCACACCCCGGCTTGCACAGAAAGCAAAATACAAAGAAAAAACAAAAAAATTGAGCTTCATGCAGCACATAAACGTTTGCATGTTCACATTGGCCATAAAACATACAAAACCTACAAGAGACAAAATGAGCAAAAACCCTGCTATAACTAAATAAGTAAAAAGCAAAAGTGCATTTAAATAGCAGAGTTCTTAGTAATACTGTTTGGGACCCAGTCCTTTTGTCTGCCTTATTCACACACTGAGGTCAACTCTGCCACATGGTAAGGTTTTTAATATTAGACAGTATAGGACCGTCCCGATCAGAGTCACCTTGTCGACGGTGGGATGGCTTTTATGCTATTTTTGATCAAAAACAGTATTAATAAGAACTCTGTGTTATTTAAATGCACTATTGCTTTTTACTTATTTAGTTATAGCTGGGTTTTTGCTAATTTTGTCTCTTGTAGACTTTACATGTTTTGTGGCCAATGTGAACATGCGTTTATGTGCTGCATGTATACCAACTTAGACCAAGCTCAATTTTTGTGTTTTTTCTTTGTATTTTGCATTCTGTGCAAGCTGGGATGTGGCCTCCCTCTTTTTTCCTTTTTTTGGTGCGTAAAAAACCCTGCAAAGTAAGAATGCTGTCAAAAGTAGAGCAATGTTAACAAAATTTAAACTGAATGAACAAAAGAGAAATCAAAATCAATATTTAGTGATCGCGTTTTGTCTTCAAAATGGCAAAAAAAATTCCTCTAGGTACACATGCACAAAGTTAGGGATTATGTAGGATTATAGACAAGTGTATGAGTAATCAATCATGCCAAACAGACGATAGTGATACTTCAACCCTTTTAGGTTGACACACGTTCATTAACAAACAGAAACAGCTGTGTGACATGAATAAAACTGAGTGAGAAACACCGCTACAAGGGTGTGGATGTGGAAGACGGTTTCATGTTACAGGTCATACATTGGTCATACACTGTGACAATGGAGAGAACAGCAACTAGACACAAGGTAGTTATACTGCATTGGCAAGGTCTATCCCAGGCAAAGATATCAAACTTATCTGGGATTTCAAAATGTGCTGTCCAAACTTTTTTTTTAAGGAGCACCAAGAAATGGTTAATACTGAGATCCATAGAGGTTTTGGTCGACCAAAAGGAAACGTATTGAAAGAGATGAAAGACACATCCTTCTTCCCATACAAATCAGAAGATGTCAAGCTGCACCATCAGCTAAGATATGTCAGCAAGTCATTGGATCCAGCTACAGCCATCTATTGTTAGGTGCAGTCTGGCGAGAAGTGGTCTTCATGGAAAGATTGCAGCCAAAATCCATACCTTCAAAATCAAAACAAGGCAAAGAAACTCAACTATACACAAAAACATAGGTTTTGGAGTGCAGAAGATTGGCAGCAGGTGATCTGGACTGATGACTCAAATTGTGAAATATTTGGTTGTAACAAAAGGCAAAGTTTCTTTGACAAAGGGCTGGAACAATGAGTGTTTGCACGCTACAATGAAAAATGGTGGAAGGTCCTCTTAAGTTCGGGGTGGCATTTCTGAAAATAGAGATGAGGATTTGGACAGCATTAATAGTGACACCAATGATGAGATGAAAAGGCAGTACCATCAGGGAGGCATTTGATTGGTTTCAAATTTATTCTGCGGGAGGACCACAAACCCAAACATACAATATGATCAATCAGTAAGATCGATCCTCAGCGCAATTAACTTTTCCGAGAGATCACGTGAGAAACCGAGACTGTTCCGAGAGATCATGTGAGAACCAATAAACTGAAATTAATTCTGCTCAGCCAAGAACCCCCCACATAGTATGATGTCCCCAATCATTCACCATTTTGTAATGCCCCAAGATATGATTCCCACACAGCCCCGCACACAGTATGATGCCTCCAGTCCCCCCCCCCGCCACACTCACACAGTATGATGCCTGCCCAGTCCCACACATGTTATGCAGGACCTTCATTCTCACACATAGTATTATCACCTAGACCTCACCCACACAGTATGATGCCCCCACATGCCCCAACACAGTATGATGCACCCACAGAAAATAATGGCCTCACAGCTCCCGCCAAAGCACCACAAACTTTAAGATCCTCTAAGTTCCCCCACACAGTATGATACTTCACAGTCCACTACAAAGTATGATAACCCCAGAGACACCCACGTTTTATGATATACCCACTGTGTGACACACAATATGTTAGCCCCCACAGACTTTCACATAGTGTGATGCTCCCGAAGCTCACCACACAGTATAACTTCTCCACAGCCAGACACAATATGATGCCCCTTTAGTTTCCCCCCACAAGTAATGAATGACAATTAAAAAAAGGACTCACCTTTTCCCGTTTCACTGATGCACTTATCTGGTGTGTGCATTATGTGGGCCAAGGTGTTACACCTGGTGCGATCTAGTATCGTCTTTGCTCTTGTTGCTTTGAGTTTTAGTTACACAGGCGAATGGTGCAGTAGAGAGTCGATGGCTGTCTATTCTACCATTGTATACAATGGTGTCTCCCAAACAGTATGCCACCGTTTCTAGACCTTTGGTTGTCCTAGTCAGCAGGGACAAGAACATCCAAAGGGCTGGATGTGGCAACCTGACCACTTTTTGCCCAGGTCTGGTCAGTGATCTGGAGAAATAAATGTTGAACTTGGCACTCAAAAGGGTAACTGATTACATCTTTATTTGTGATAGCAAGCCAAAATCATCAAATGACTCGGGTTAAACATTACTGAAGCACTTCTCTGCCCCCGGTAGTGATGGATACCATTCTCATGCTATTGTGCCGACTTCTTACTTCTTTCTCTCTGGGCAATCAGTGTTACTGATGAAGGCCTATTGTTTGGACCGAAACGTTTGATGATTTTTGTGATTTTCGATTGCTATCACAAATAAAGATTGAATCAGTTACCCTTTTTGAGTGCCAAGTTCTACATTCAATGCATTACGGGGTTGGATCCTAATTGGGCACCTATATGCCAGAAGTGCCATGATGTGATGTGATTTATTCTACTATGGGATCTGGAGAGACCTCAGAACATAATAACTGTCTTTTACGGGCACATTTCATTCTCATCAAATCAAATTTCCCAGCCAGATTCAAGCAAATCTGTGGAATTTGAATTTTTCCAGATTTGTCCATTTGTAGTCCACACCCACTGTAACCAATTACCACTTTCCCGTGGAAAGAAACAAGATGTTTAGTTGGCCAGTTTCTAAACTCCTTCTTCTGTACAGGATATATGGAAGAAAATCCCATGACAGACAACATGATCAGAGATACCGGAAATTTTCAATCAAGTGTCACCTGATAATCTGTCAGGAAGTACGGAATCACCTTAATATCAATAACGTAGTCAAATCACCTTGCCCAGATGGCATTAATCCCCCCCACTGAGGACTAGCACATAGCAAAAGTGGTGTTAATATTCGAAAACGGGACAAAAAGTGAGCCTGGAAATTATAGGTCAGTAAGTTTACCCTCTACTGTAGGTAATATCTTTGAGTGTTTCCTAAGACATGCTTTCCTGGTGGAGTATCTCAACAAGAATAGCCTTATGACCCAGCAACAGCATGGTTTTATGAGGGATTGATCCTGACAGACTAATCTGATCAGCTTCTATGAGGCGGTGACTTCCAGACTGGACAACGATAACGTTGTGGATGTAGTCTATCTGGACTTTTCAAAGGCGTTTCATGCCATAGATCATGGGGCCCCAACCACCGGTCCACGGCCCAGGACCGGGCCTTTGGGGTTTTTGCGGTGTCAGCGGGATGTGTCACAGCAGCGGTGACCCGGTCCGTGGCCCTGGGTGCCCAAGTAATAGGGAAATTGAATGGTGGAATGTGGCTAAATGAATAGTTTGTGACGCCACCTGTGGTGTTCGGCAAGGGAGGTGTTAAGCCGACGCTGCCTGCAGATCCGCTGGGACTGATGGTATGGTGCAGCAAAGATGTAAAAGCTCTCCACAGGTGAAGCTGTAGTCCCAGGGCAGTGTAGATGTGGTTGGCACGGGGATGTAGCGGTGCCGGAAGGGTAGGAAACAGACAAGACACAGCGGGGTGCAGTTTCTGTACCTTTACTTCACAAATGCAGTCCAGGGTCCTGATTACAGATGGTAACGGAGCAGCCTAGCCTGGAAGCAACTCAGGGATTCTCTCTCAGCAGATGGGCTGTGCAGTCTCCTTCCTAGCGCTTATTTGAGTGAAGTACTCCTAGTACTGAGTTACACTGAAGTTCCTCTCAATTCTCTTCTACTCTCACTCCTCATATGGCAAACAGTTGTAGCCGCTATTCCTCTCTTGGCTCAATCCATGCTGTTGTGCCTCCGTGTCTTAGATAGGGGTAGAGCATTTACAGCCTCCTACTCCTCTGGTGTCTGTTGCAGGATCATTAGCATCCATACAACCGTGGAGACCAGGCTCCAGTTCATGCGCTCTCACTGGAGATGAGCCTTTCCTCTCTGCTCGATCTCCGCGCTTCTTCCACACGTCTGCACACTTCACCCTCCTCAGACTAACTGACCACTCCTTCCTCTTGGCCCTCAGAGAGCACTCCTCCCCTTAATTCCGGTTCAGAGTCCCCCTGCTGGCCTGGAGTGGAACTGTGTTGCATGTATAGGTTAACTGCGAGAGAGACCCTTCCTTGCTTCCAGGCATGACATCACCTTCCCTGGAGGAAGGCAATGCCATGTGGCGGCCATACTCCTGGGGGGCGCCACAGAAGAATGGTCTTGCTTGAAGCCAGTCCCTGGTGCAAGAAAGGTTGGGGACCACTGCCATAGATTGTTAGGTTGAAGGTAGACATACAGTAAGTCCATCGAGTAGAACCAATAGTCTAACATGTTGATCCAGTAGAAGGCTAAAAGTCCAGGTGGCAGACGCTAACAGCCTGATAACTCCTTCCCGACTACACATGCGGCAGTTAGACTAGTTCCCTGGATAAGTGTCCCATGATGGAATCTAGTGCTCGTAACCTGTAATACTTAATTTTTTTTAAAAAAAGCATCCGGACCATTCTTGTACTTTTGTAATAAACCAACCATTACAATATCACGTGAAAGAGAGAGCAATAGTCTCACTGCTCTTACAGTAAATGGAGGATGGTCCCTTGCCACGGTCGCAGGGCTAGGTGTAGAAAGATCATTAGAGCGAAATCCTTCGTTTGGGCCTCTCTAATAAAGCTGACCAACCAAATTTGTTGTCGGTTAGTCAAACCATTTGATGTTGGAAGGATTGGTTGACTATATGTTGTTTGGGGTTGCTCCATCTCTACCTTGAAGACATGCAGGAGAAAGATGGAATGGACAGGTTGGATTCCTCTCAGTTGGGGATGCAGATTTGGGCTCATGGAATAATTGGTTGTTAAATATGTACATAAAAACTGATCTAAAAATTGCATGCAATTAGAGGAGCAATACACTATCAACTGCTGAGATAAAAAGCAATTTAAAGCTCGTGTCTTTTCACAAAACCTGTAGAAAAAGAATAGTCTTGCTGCTCCACAACAAGATTACAGAGGAGAAACACCTAGTGGTCGGCCCTTTGGAGGGATTTTTCAGGGGTAAGACAACGGAAGAAAATGATTTACAGATTGTTAATTTATCTCAATATCTATCCAATGAGACCAGTTATCAGAAAATACAGGAACCATTTACGTTTTCGACCCCTTTAATTTGATGTAATTAAGTACCTTTTGGTTTATTTCAGGTGCAAACCAATACTCATGATATGATATGCCAGGTTGATGGATTTGATTAGCTCGTGTTCCTGGGGGGGTTACAGAAAGGGGGCTATTTTGAAGGTCGGTATAATGGGCAGGCTTTGTCTGGTTGCCATCTTTTCCTTTGTTAACCTCACTTACTGCTATCAGCTGGGTTGACATTACATGTATTATTTGTGTACTTGCATGCTGTGATTAGATTAGTTGAGTTACCGCCGACAGCACTTTCAAGGAAAATAGAGGGTAGAAGAATAATGTGACAATAAACAATGATATTCTACAACATCTTAAGGCTATACTACATGCAAAAGTATGTGCACCCCGTCTGTGTGCTAAGGAACGTTTTCATACAGCCTAAAAGTGCTGTCGGTTGACCTATCATTTGGCTGACAGCTGTTCTTCTTGGCCCAATATTTATGCACTACCAATGTGCGTGCATAGGTTTCCAAAAATAAAAGGAATAGGTGTTGAAATTCAGCATGTTTTTTCTTTCTTTCTCCTGACATCATTGGTCTGGAGCTCCCTTAGATCACGTTCACGTGTTCAGTATTTGATCAGTATTTTACATCAGTATTTGTAAGCCAAAATCAGGAGTGGGTGATAAATGTAGAAATGGTGACGTGTTTCTATTATACTTTTCCTCTGATTGTTCCACTCCTGGTTTTGGCTTACAAATACTGATGTAAAATACTGATGAAATATTGAATATGTGCACGTGGTCCTAAAGTGTATGAGCATGGGTGTGTAGGAAGAAGGGCCCCCGCCGCGTGTCCGGGCCGGAACCAAGGGGGCCGTCATCAATGTTCCTAGGGGACCTGTTTCTGGGGGACAGAATTAGCAGGCGGACGGCAGAGACTTCCAGAACGGTTGGGGGAGGAGCTAGTATAAAAGGGGCGGAGGATGCTAGCGAGAGTGAGTCAGCAGATCGGCAGAGGAGGAGCAGGAGACCTCAAGGGAGCCAGGTAGCGAGAGCCTTCAGCAGCCACCAGAAAGGAAGAGCGGCAGAAGAGACAAGAGGCAGACTCGCTGTGGACCACAGGGAGACGGCACAGAGCCGACCAACGAAAGATCACTGCTTCACTCCAGCCCACGGCCGTTGCCGCTTCATTCCAGCCAGCGGATGCGGCCTGCCCGCTGCCTCCCGCGGCCATTGCCGCTTCACTCCAGCCCACGGCTGTGGCCTGTCCGCTGCCGCCCGCGGCCGTTGCCGCTTCGCTCCAGCTCGCGGCTGCAGCCTGCCCGTTGCCGCCCACAGCCGCCACCGCCCCACTTCAGTCTGCGGTTGGGGCCTGCCCCTCGCCATCCGCGGGACTCCTAGCACAGCCCCAGGCTGTGCCAGCGGCCTGCCAGCCACCACTCCTCTTCACTGTGGCCCATCCCTGCCTGGGGGCTGCGGCCTCCATTCTCCCGCTAACAGGGGGTATCCCGCTGATGCTGTGGCGCCCCTGAGGCTCAGTCGCCACAGAGGTACTGCACCTCCTCCTGTGGTGTGGTGCCCCACCATCCAGGTAAGGTGGAGACTCCTGACCACACTCCAACACCTGCACCCCACACCACAAAGTAGTGTAGCAAAGCACCTTCGGCGGCTCCCTGCTTGGAGTGTAGCAATGCACCCATTGGTGGCTCCCTTCTTGGAACACAAAACGTGCTGGGAGGTGGGTGGAGTTTAGTTTACATTCAAGAGAGCGGGAAGAGTTTAGGATGTCGGTCAGTTGTTCAGTTGGTTAGTGAGTAAGCAGTGAGAGAAGAAGATCCCCAGAGAGAGGGATAGATGGATGGAAGTGTTGCAGCAGATCCCAGTGACCTGGGTCTGCTGGCACAGGAAAGGAAGAGAGAGAGCGACATAGACTGAAAGCCTGATTTTCCATAGAAAAAAAGATTACTGCGGAACGTGAGGAGTAAAAGAGAACAGAGGACGTGGGTTAGAAGAGAACCCTTCCTAGACGTTCTAAGCGCAAGGCCGGGGCCTGGTCCCCGAGGTTGTATGGATACTAATGGTCCTGCAGCAGACACTGGAGGAATAGAAGTAGTGACCGCTTTATTCCCACACAAGACTTGGGGGCACAACAGCAACTGGGTAGTGAGCCGGGACTTAGTAGAAAGGAGTCCCCGAAGCAGGCTACAGCTGTCTGCCGTACAAGTAGAGTTCATAAGAGCATCGGACAGGAGGAACTCCAGTGTAACTCAGTACTAGGAGTACTTCATTTAAAGGAGCTATAAGAGGAGACATTCAGAAAAGGCACATGTTGGCGGAGTGTTGGAAAGGAGTATCCCATCTGGCCTGGAGGTTGACCGAGTCCCTGACCCGGAGGACACGGCACGGAGGCAGGCACCTGTTTGTACAACAGACTGTGAGTAAAGCTTTGGAACTACATGCCCTGGTGTCCTCCACTCATTCCTGCGCCACACACCTGGCACCGCTACATCCCTGTGCCTAAACTGCACCATTCCTGCAACGCTTATCTACACTGCCCTGGGACTACAGCTTCACCTGTGGGAAGCTATAACATCTTTGCTGCGCCATACCATCAGTCCCAGAGGATCTGCATGCAGCGTCGGCTTAACATCTCCCTTGCCAAACACCACAGGTGGCGTCACGAACCATTCAACTTTATTCCATCATTCATTTCCCCCTTTTACTTGGGCGCCCAGGGCCACGGACCGGGTCACCACTGCTGTGACACCTTCCCCCTGAGTTACCGGCCCGGTACCGAGTACCCCACAGCCCTGGGAGGGCGACCCAACTTTGGCGTCACGAACAGGATGACGAGACCCGATGCCATCGGGTTCTGTGTGCCTAAGACTCAAATCTTTTGAAAATGTGCAGAAGACCCAATTTAATAGACTGTAAAATGAACGCTAAAAATGGCCGCCGGCGAGGTGAAGAAGGGCGTGACAACATGGGTGGTCTTAAGAAAAGACCACGAACTGTCCTGGGCCTCCCCTGTCTGAACTTCTATGCGACAGCAACTTGGCCCACCCCCGAGGGGTTCGTATACTGGCCTGGTATGGAGAAGTAGGAAGAAAATGCCGCCCTCAGAAGGAGGGGCGAGAGCCAGTGGTCGGAAAAGAGCCCAGGCAGGAAGAAGAACGCCAGAACGCCATATTGGAAGGAGAAGGGAGGAGGCCTGCGGAGCGCGAGGAGGTTGAGCTGAATCTCCCTGCCGCAATGGCTGAAGGCTCTGACCCGGCTTCCAGGATGAACTGTCAACAACTGGAGGAGGAGATTGCCTGGTTGACTCACGAACTGCGGCTGAAGCAGGAGGCGCTCTGGAGGAAAAAGTGGCAGCCCGCCCTGGAGGGGCCTACATCTCCCCCAGGCAAACACTGTAGAGCCTGCGACCGCTGCAATACCACCGGCAGCGTCCCCTGCAATCTCTCCGATAACACTGCCGCTGTGTGAGGCATTGGGAGCCAAAGCGGAGGAAGAGGAGCTCCCGCCTGGACCTGACACGGCCGCGCAGGTCCCACCGGAGGCCCCCGCGGACCGGGAGCCGCCATCTGCTCGACCGCCGTCACTCATATCTACCCGGGCGGCCCCGACTACCACCGCTGTCACCAGGACCCGCACCGTGCCTGCACCGGAGCCGACACTGCACCACCGGGAGGCACCAGGTATAGATGCTGGCCCTCCTAACGGGCTACCCCCCGAATTCTCATTGTCGGAGGCTGGCCTGATGGAGCTTGAAATGGGGGTGTTGGACGAGTCATCCGGGGGCACTAGGCTGACGGAGATGGGGAGATGGAAGAAATCCCTGAGGAGGGTGCGGTTGGAACAGGCGTGCACCATACAACACCTTCAGGGCTTGGAAGAGTCTAGGTCGCTTTGGGACATAGAAACGCATCATGGGTTCTCTTGGCCGCAGCTGCAAAACCCCCGTGTAGCCTCCTACCAACGCCAACAGGCCACGGCATCCCTAGATGTTAGACTAAGGACCAGAGCAGCAGTACCCCCTGAGGATGAAGAACCTTAACCATTGGTACTAGATGCCACTCCTACCGACTTACTGGTGGCAGAGACATCACCAGCAACAGCTGATATGCCTACCCCAGCTGTACCTCAGGCAGCATCCTCAACAACTGCCATCGCATCTAGTGGACACCCAGAGCATCTCCCTTGGAAGCAGCTCAAGCAACCAGCTTCCAGAACCCCAGGAGGGAATAACTAGACATAATGTTGATTTAAACTAACTTTTGTTACCCAGGAGGGTATTTGCACCTTTGTGCTTGTTTTTCTATTTTGGTTATCTTGTTTTTGTTTTTCTTGTTTTTTCCCATTTGCTCCAGTTGTTGCCCAGTTTGATTGGCAGCCTTACACTTGAACTGTGGAGATCATGGACACTGAGTGATCCAGAACTGCTAATGTACATAGTTTGCACCTCTTTAGGTGCTTTCTCTTTGTTTTACATAGGAACCTGCCCTTGGAACAAGGACTACCTCGTTATAGGGACATTTCCAGACATGATGGCCGGTCCAATGTCTACTCTTTGCACTTATTAATAATGCTTAGTATTTTTGAACAAGAAACTAGAAAGTGACAGTGTGTAGTGAAAGTATTAATGATAGATTTCATAGGGTTCAATTGAGCAAGCAATATAGTGAATGTTTTACAATGTTTGAATAAAGATGTGAGAATTGAATAAAAATATGCAGATGACGAACCAGGCAATAGCGGTTGTCACTCCTAAGACAAAAGGAAAAGAAGAGAGTAGAAAATGTGAACGATAACAGAAAAGAAATGTGTTGCTAGAAAATGTGTTACTCAAGCTGATAGTGAATTTGCTTCCATAGCACTTTAAATTAGGTAGCATAACTTTAAATATAGATAGACAGTTACATTGTTTGAAACGTTCAAGAAACAGTGCCTCCCACATTGGGAAGTTTAGTATAAGACATGTTCATTATGCAATATAAAAATTTGTATGTTCCTGTATTGTCAACTTTGTTTTCCTTGCATCTCACGGACGTGCTGTGTTTAATGGGGGGTATGTGGTGCCCCTGAGGCTCAGTCGCCACAGACGTACTGCACCTCCTCCTGAGGTGTGGTGCCCCACCATCCAGGTAAGGTGGAGACTCCTGACCACACTCCAACACCTGCACCCCACACCACAAAGTAGTGTAGCAAAGCACCTTCGGTGGCTCCCTTCTTGGAGTGTAGCAAAGCACCCAAAGGTGGCTCCCTGCTTGGAACACGAAACGTGCTGGGGGAGGTGGGTGGAGTTTAGTTTACATTCAAGAGAGCGGGAAGAGTTTAGGATGTTGGTCAGTTGTTCAGTTGGTTAGTGAGTAAGCAGTGAGAGAAGAAGATCCCCAGAGAGAGGGATAGATGGATGGAAGTGCTGCAGCAGATCCAAGTGACCTGGGTCTGCTGGCACAGGAAAGGAAGAGAGAGAGCGACATAGACTGAAAGCCTGATTTTCCATAGAAAGAAAGATTAGTAAGGAAGGTGAGGAGTAAAAGAGAACAGAGGACGTGGGTTAGAAGAGAACCCTTCCTAGAAGTTCTAAGCGCAAGGCCGGGGCCCGGTCACTGAGGTTGTATGGATACTAATGGTCCTGCAGCAGACACTGGAGGAATAGAAGTAGTGACCGCTTTATTCCCACACTAGACTTGGGGGAATAACGGCAACTGGATAGTGAGCCGGGACTTAGTAGCAAGGAGTCCCCGAAGCAGGCTACAGCTGTCTGCCGTACAAGTAGAGTTCATAAGAACATCGGACAGGAGGAACTCCAGTGTAACTCAGTACTAGGAGTACTTCATTTAAAGGCGCTATAAGAGGAGATGTTCAGAAAAGGCACATGTTGGCGGAGTGTTGGAAAGGAGTATCCCATCTGGCCTGGAGGTTGACTGAGTCCCTGACCCGGAGGACATGGCACGGAGGCAGGCACCTGTTTGTACAACAGACTGTGAGTAAAGCTTTGGAACTACATGCCCTGGTGTCCTCCACTCATTCCTGCGCCACACACCTGGCACCGCTACATCCCTGTGCCTACACTGCACCATTCCTGCAACGCTTATCTACACTGCCCTGGGACTACAGCTTCACCTGTGGAAAGCCATAACATCTTTGCTGCGCCATACCATCAGTCCCAGAGGATCTGCATGCAGCGTCAGCTTAACATCTCCCTTGCCGAACACCACAGGTGGCGTCACGAACCATTCAACTTTATTCCATCATTTTTACTTGGGGGCCCAGGGCCACGGACGGGGTCACCGCTGCTGTGACACCTTCCCCCTGAGTTACCGGCCCGGTACTGAGTACCCCACAGCCCTGGGAGGGCGACCCACTGCCGCGGGGAGCTACCTCGCCAAAGGACTCTCCCAGGGCCTGTTGCGCCCCCTCCTCGCCTGGGCGTAGGAATGCCCGAAGCCTTCGACACACCCTCGGCGGCTGGGCCCAGCAGCTGCGACGCCAAAGCACCACCGTACAGCACGCCGTGGGACGTCAGGACAGCTAAGTGACACATAGTAACTAAGGACCCGTAGTTGGCCATACCGCGGCCCTATAGTGACCAGCCTTTGCCGGGTTAGTTGTATTCGCATTATTTGTGTTTCTTTGTGTTTGGTCCCTGCAAGACAATCGTTGTTATCTTGTTTGGCTGCTCAGGATAGCCCTATCGGCATCCCGATATATAAAAGCCACCACCAAAAGTTACATCCGTCTCGTGTCTCGTCACTGCATCCCACGTGCCTGCTGTTCCTACAGGTGTGAGGAGTGGTCTCAGGAAATTTCAGCTCACCGTGCTAAAACAAGCCCTCACCCAGCTCCATCCACTGGAAAAAAAATTAAAATTACGGGTCTCAAAAAAAATGGCGAAACAAATCCCCAACTTTTTACAAAATTATTTTTTTGCTGGGGGTCAGTAAAATATATTAAAAAAGAAAGCGATACAAGCTAATTATCGACAAAGTCGAAATGGATAAGAGAATCTTAATGTCAGGTTATATCTTCCGTACAGTGCATGCCATAAAAATGAAAACCTAAAAAACAATGGCAGAATTGCATTTTGTTCACCTTTTCAACCCACTTGCAATTTTTCATGTTTTCAAAAAGTGAATGGTGTCATTCAAAACTACATCACATCCTGCAAAATACAAATCCTATAAGGTGATGGTGGGTCGCCTTCCCAGGGCTGTGGGGTACTCGGTACCGGGCCGGTGTCAGGGGAATGTGTCACAGCGGCGGTGGCCCTGGGCGCCAAGTAATCAAAGGGAGAATGTAATGTAGTTTAAGTGGAATAGTTCGTGACGCCACCTGTGGTGCTCGGCAAGGGAGGTGTTAAGCCGACGCTGCAGATAGATCCTCTGGGACATATGGTATGGTGCAGCAGTGATGGTATAGCCCTCCACAGGCAGGGCTGATGTCCCAGGGCAGTGTAGCTGTAATGGTTGTGGAAAGGCGCAGGCAGTATAAAAGATGGTACCCAGATGTAGCGGTGCTGAGCGGGTTGGCGCAAGAATGGAGGACACCGAGGCTTGCAGTTCCAAAGCTTTACTCACAGTCTGCGGTACACAAGGGTGCCTGACTCTGGGCCGTGTCCTCCGGGTCAGAGACTCAGCCAACCTCCAGGCCAGATGGAAAGCTCCTCTCCAACACTCCGCCAACATGTACCTTTCCTGAACGACTCCTCTATTGCGCCTTCAAGTGTGAAGAGCTCCAGTACCATGGTACTCTGGAGTTCCTCTTGTCAGATGTTCCCAAGAACTTCACTCGTATGGCAGACAGCTGTAGCCTGCTTCGGAGACTCTCTACTCCTAAGTCCCGGCTCTCTATCCGTGTTGCTGTTGTGCCCCAAGTCTTAGATGGGAGTAATGCATTTACAGCCAACTACTCCACCGGTGTCTGCTGCAGAACCATAAGTGTCCATACAACCTCGGGGACCGGGCCCCGGCCTTGCGCTGAGAACCTATAGGCAGGGTTCCTCTTCCAACCCACGTCCTCTCTGTTCTCCTTACTCCTTCGTTCTGTACTGATCTTTCTCTCTCTTATGGAAGCTTAGGTTGCAGTACTACGTCTTTCTCCTTCTTTCCCTTTCCCATGCCATCTGGCTCAGATCACTGAGGCAGCTGCAGCACTCCTTCCTCCATCCCTTCTTCGAGGGATCGTCACTCCTGTCTGAGTGACTTTTTACCCGCCTGACCTTCTGCCAGACTGAACCTCTAATCCTACACTTTCCCACTCTTTTATATATCTCAACTCCACCCACCTCCCAGCACATCCAGTGTTCCAAGCAGGGAACCAACAGAGGTGCTCTGCTACTCTCTAAGCACTGAAGCCGCAATGTGGTTGTGCAGAACTACCCTGTTGTGTGGGGTGCGAGTGTTGGAGTGTGGAAAGGAGTTCCCACCTTACCTGGATGGTGGGGCACTACACCTTAGGAGAAGGTGCAGTACCTCTGTGGCGACTGAGCCTCAGGGGCGCCACAATGGCAATGTAAAAATGGAAAAGTTATGGCTCTTGGAAGAAGAGTGTTAGGACGGCGGAACGCACCAAATATAAAATAACAGGAGGTGCTTTCGCCGCCCGGAGTCCACCGTGCGGTAGGTGACAAGACCGCTGCTGAACAATGGCAGATGCACCTAATCAATGAGGTACTGCGCTCGGGTTAACATCACCCAAACGCTAAGAACGTCTCTGTTCTGGCACAGAGTCGCAAGAGGCAATGTGATGCCGAGACGCGGCTCTGTTAATGTCACAGCGACCAAGAGTAGCTGCGGTTAGTGCAGCGCAGCGGCAGGTAAAGCCGCAGACATCGGCGCTGAGACACAGGCGCCGACGGACGCTAGTGTAGGCGAGGATCACGTGGCGTGTAGCTTACCACAAGCTGAGACTGACTATCCAACTTTCTGTCACCATTCGTAATATCCGAGGGAAGGGGTTTCATAATGCGTCAGTCACCAGTCCACACATCCGTCACCATGCACACACAACATAATATGCTACACTAGCGCATCGCCGAGCCGCCATGCGGGCTTTTTATAGCGATGCGCTTCCGGGACCTTCCATTAGCTTGGGAAGGACCAATCAGATCCGACGTAGGACCTGAGCATGTGACCCCTGCTCTCCAGTGAGAGGTCAAGTTGCGGGCATGCCCAGTAGCACGGCATGAGGACTTAGCCTCAGGAGCAGTTCCCTGCAGAGCAGGTTGCGCTGCTATTGCTGCAGCAGAGGTGGCAGCAACATCCAGGCAGTCAGAGTGAGTCTGAGCAGCAAGCCTGGCTCACCGTGTTTGCTGAGCAACACCTGGAGCGGTCGAGGAAGAATGGGAGACCGCAGGATGTCTGGCTCTGGACTCCCGCTGTGCAGTACCAGTAATCTGACGCCTAACAAAGAGGGAAAAAACAACATGGTTCAAAAATGGTTTTCTAAATATTTTTAAAAAATAAACCTGCAAATTGTGAAATGAAGTATTCAGCCCCCTGTAGTCATACTTTAAAAGATCACCTGTTACTTCAATTAATGCTACAAGTCTTTCGGGTTCTGTCTCTCCAGCTTTGCACATCTAGAGGTGACATTTTTGCCCCTTCTTATATGCACATGTGCGCTCACTCAGTGAGATTGGATGGAGACGTCTGTGATCAGCAAATTGTCACAGATTCTCACTGGGATTTGGGTCTGGACTGTGACTGGGCCGTTGACAAACATGAATATGCTTTGATCTAAACCATCCATTGTAGCTCTGGAAGGATGTTTAGGGTCATCATTGGCCTGCTGGTGTCACGTTGGTGTTGGAACTTTGAGCGTTAGGCAGTCTATCCCTGTTCCCCAGATTACTCCTGGAGGTGGAGATGCTGGGATCTTGTTCCTTGCTATGCTCCTACATCTACCCAGATCTGTCCACTCCCCCACCCATGGTAGTAGGAAGCTGAAGTGTACAGAAACACACTAAACAGACAAACAAGGGAAGATGGACAGGGATAAATGAAAATACCAACCATACAAAATACACACACCAAACAATAGAGTGGGACAGAGAGTTAAAGGAAGGAGAAAACAAATAAGAGACAAAGAGGATATGGACACAGACAAAACTCCAAGCTACAATCTCCTAACTCTACCTCCAACTATAAATTTCACCTCCAAGTCCAGAACCAGACAGTAAGAACTAGCACTGGCAATCCCCAAGTGTCCGATGTGAACATATATAGCAGAGGGGAGTGGCCAACACTGAATAACTGAGACAATCCAAGTAGGAAAGCTCCAGGAGTTCAACTGAACCGCTCCTGCTAGCAAGGAAAAAATCTGCATTGTTTAATACAATGGTGACGTACTTCTAACCAGTGCAGAAGTTCATGAAGCTAGACACCATGACTGGCCCCTCTCTGTCATTGGATACCCGTGACAGCTGGAAGGTGGATCTACACCCCAGTTCCACGTCTTTTGCAGCCTCTAACAGGTTGTCCTCAAGGATTATCAGTATTTAGCTCCATCCATCTTCCCATCAACTCTGACCAGTTTCCATGTATTTGCTGCAGAAATCCCTCCCCACTGTATAATGCTGCCACCTCCATGTGTGATGGTGGGTATGGTGTTTTCAGGGTGATGTGCAGTATTATTTTTCCACCACACATAGCGTTTTGCATTTAGGCCAAAAAGTTCTACTTTGGTCTCATCTGACCAGATCACCTTCCTCCACATGCCATGTAGGGGACACAACTAGCAGCGAAAGTCCTGACAATCAATTATGATTATGTAGGGAGACTGTAGCCACATTCCTCCTGTAGCACCATCTACAGCATAATTATGGTATTACATGGTGTTTAGTCAAAGGAAATTTCCCGACATGTAATTCATCGAGGACAATCCATCATCGTGCTTCTGCCAGTTTTTTGGAGTGAATATTCCTTTTGTGCTGGTTTTTTTGACTATTTTTTATTTGCTTTGCTCCTTTTTAAAGCTCTTTGCCAGTTTTCTTTGTGGATATAATAAGCAAACAAAAAATGGAAAAGGTGTCAATTCATCTCACCCCTCCAGTGTTAGAGATCAGTTTTCCAGGAGACTTCCAGGGTGGACAGTCTGAGGTCTGAGTGTGGTGCATGGAGTATGCACGTGTTCGGCTTCCAGGTCAAAGAGCTCTCAATGGACAAAAGGAGACGTTCTCCAGCAGCAAAATTAGCCAGTGCAAAAAGAAACATAAAAAAACAAAAACAAATGATGAATCAGCCTCATAGAGTTCTCCAGAAGCGGAGTTGCTGTTTGCTGCATATTTCAGCTCTGGTTGTTAGATGGGGTCTCGTGGAAGAAAAGCTTCTCAATGTTTTATGCTCTTATATATGAAAAGTCACCCTCACGTGCAGTTCTAATCACTTATGGGGTACTAAAAATTTTCTGCATAGCATAATAAACGCAGTCGATTTTTCGCACCCAAATCCGTTTTAAACTGCTGCACACAAATCTGCCACTAGGGGGCCACTGAGCACCAGTAATATTCCCCATTAATTTGCATTAAGTACATAATATATTATGGAGCTTTTTTTTCACTTTTTTTCCGATTTCTTGGTAGGTTAAATCACCGCGCTCAGGTGTTGCGTATCAATCTGTGGTGTGTAATGCTGATATGACAGATGAGTGGGCAGCAGCACATGGGTCCACTCGCTAGGACGTGGGTAATGCATGTTTACTGCAATATGTAGGAAGGAACTATATATGGCGGTATTATATCAGCAGTCAGCACAGGATACACTGGGACAGACATTTACTGTAATACCTGTGCACTATCTGACAACATTATGACCACACTCTATAGGATTTGGGAAATATACCGTACATTTACTGCGATATGTATGCAGTGACACTATATGTGGCGGTATTGTATGAGCACTGCACCATAACTGCAATATCCACACAGTATTTGGCAACATTGTGTGAGGACTGTAGAGAATGTGCAAAATATATTTGCCACAATATGTGAACCCTATATGGCGCCACTATATGATTATTATATAGACAGAGACACTTACTGCATGGAGAGACTATTTGGCAGTATTATATGATAGCCATATAGAGCAGGCGAAGAAACAAGTTCTGCAATGTGCTAATAGTATATGGTGGTATTATGTGAATTTTGTACAGAGGCGGAGTAGTCAACATATATAGGAGCTCACAATCGTCCAGGAGAAAGGCAGGATTCTGACCCGGGTGTAGAAAAGGTTTTCTATTTAGGCGCTGTATGGCTGTAATTAATGTGCAGGCACTGTGATATACGAACACTGTATAGAGCAGAGATAGGTAACAAGCGAGAGATGTCAGATCAAGAAAGGTATAGAGGCCGTGTTATGTGGCAAAAATCTAAAATCTAATATCCATCTACAATATCTATTATCTATCTATCTATCTTCAGATGCTTTCTTGGCCGTTTTGCAGAGAATATGAATGATAACACCAAAACTTTTTCTCCACTCGTGGTTAGTGGTTGGGTGAAGCCATTTATTGTCAAACTACTGTGTTTTCTCTTTTTAAATCATAATAACAACCCAAAACATCCAAATGACCCTGATCAGAAGTTCACATATCCCATTTCTTAATGCAGTGTATTGCCCCCAATAACATGAAAGACAGCTTGAAGTCTTTTGTGGTAGTTGTGGATGAGGTTCTTTATTTTCCCAAATTTCATTGCACTTCATGGTCTAATCAACAGTGTTTAATCATATACCTAAGTGTTTCTTTTTTTTATTTAAACAGAGTATCTCCTCCAATTGTCGCTACTGCACTTATTCTGGAACAGTTTTTCTTTTTCTTCTGTGCCCCTCCATTCCAGAGTTATGTCCTCCTGTAGGGACGTGTGCCGACTGGGGGGTGGCCCACTTTCCGCCGCGAACAGACTTGAGACAGAGACAGAGTTGTGTCCAACAGGTCCTCTTTATTGGCCGTCTTCTCGACGACCGCAGCAACACACAGCAGCTGCTTGACACCTTCCGCACACAGGCCCGGGTACCTTCACTTCCTTGCTTCTCCTGATTGATGTCCCTCGTGGCTCTTTCACTGTGTCTGCCCTAGGCCTACCACCACAGCACTTCACCCGTCCTCCGTCCGTTTGTAGTACCCCTGGGCATTCTCTGTTCTGCGGCTTCTGCTGTCAGGGCCACCCCCTGACCGTCTCTGTTATCAGTTCCTTCAGGAGCTTCTTCTCTGTCCACCTCTCCCTTTGGTATTCTCCTCTCCTGAGCTTCTCTCCCTGGACTGACTTCTGGAACTCGCTACCCCTTCTTATATATCCCCTCTCTGGGAATTGCCCTCTAGAGCTCCTGTAACTCCGCCCCCATGACTCTGCAGTTTCGTAGCCTTAAGCTGATGTTAAGCCCTTTCCTCACTGCTCTCTGCTGCCATCTTGTGGCCAAACTACAGTATTACACCGTCTTCTGTTTCTGCTGTCCTTGGTCTCCCCCTAGTGGCCAAACCCGGTATTTAACCATTCCTTACTATCTCCAGCTGTCTCCCACCTTCATATACAGCAGTCCACGTCAAGCACACTGTACATTGACCCTCCTGCTGCAGACAGGTCCATAGGTCAGTCCACTTCCCCTACACTCCGATAATAAAAAAAAGCAAATTTTCCCTTCAACCAAACTCTGTGGGCTTTTGCTTTTTCTCCTCTGACACTGGCCAATGAAAACACGGAGAAATTGTGATGTACACGCCCAGTTAGTTGAAGTGAAAATGTGCACCTTTATTTCCAGGGGGGAATAACTTTGGAACGGAAGAGCACAGAAGAAAAATAAAGACTGTTCCAGAATCAGTGAAACGGGCGGCAATTAGAGGTGGTACTTAGCTACATTTACAAAATCAAGTGAAAGGTCCCTTTAAGTAAAGTATGGACTAAAAAATACACTGTCTTTTTTTTTACATTCATTTGATAGTCAGAATTTTACTCAATAGAGGTGCACTTGGATATATATGAAATTTGTATCTAGAGGTATAGGAGTTTATAGAATTGTGCTTCTCATATGGGCCAAAAGGATCTATTAGGCCTTCTCTGATCCAGGGAACGGGTACAACTGCAACCTCTACAATCACTATAGTTACGTCACTGATAGTGTTGAGCATTCCGATACCGCAAGTATCGGGTATCGGCCGATACTTGCTGTATCGGAATTCCGATACCGACTTCCGATATTTTTTCAATATCGGAATTCGGCATCGGAATCGGAAGTTCAAAGTTGATTGACAGACTGACGTCATCATGATGCGCGGTGTGTGCGCATCATGATGCGCCGTCATTTCGGGCCTTCCGGGGGTCTCTGCCGGCCTGCCGGGGGGCTGCGTGGACTGCCCGGGGTCTGTACCGGCCTGCCGGGGGGCTGTGCCGGCCTGCCGGTGGTCTGTGCACCCTGTGGGGGTCTGTACCGGCCTGACGGGGGGCTGTGCTGGCCTGCCGGTGGTCTGTGCACCCTGTGGGGGTCTGTACCGGCCTGCCGGGGGGCTGTGCCGGCCTGCCGGTGGTCTGTGCACCCTGTGGGGGTCTGTACCGGCCTGCCGGGGGGCTGTGCCGGCCTGCCGGGGGGCTGTGCTGATGTCCGGGGGTCTGTGCAAGCATCGTCCGATGGGACTACAAGTCCCATCGGGCGATGCCTGCTACCATGACAGTGATTGACACATTAGCCAATGATGGGACAGTAGTAGTCCCATCATCCGGCTAATGTGTTAAATGTTAAAAAAAAAAAAAAAATACTACATACATACTACGTGCATGCTACATACATACTACATGCTACATACATACTACATATATACTACATACATACTACATACATGCTACATACATACTGCATGCTACATACATACTACATACATACTACATACATACTACATGCATGCTACATACATACTACATGCATGCTACATACATACTACATGCATGCTACATGCATGCTACATACAAACTACATGCATGCTACATACATACTACATGCTACATACATACCACATACATACTACATATATACTACATGCATGCTACATACATACTACATGCTACATACATACCACATACATACTACATACATGCTACATACTACATACATACTACATACATACTACATGCATGCTACATACATACTACATACATACTACATGCATGCTACATACATACCACATGCATGGTACATACATACTACATGCTACATACATACCACATACATACTACATACATACTACATACATACTACATGCTACATACATACCACATATATACTACATACATACAATACATTCATACAATACATACATAGACATACAGTACATATAACATAGAGTAACATACTTACCAATACTTGTCACATTGTTCCCCGAAGCCATTGTCTTTTCCGGAATAAATATTAACATAACAAACCACAAAAATACTCACCCACGATCTGAAGCAGTCCACGAGTGTGTCCCACGACGATCTTGGGTAGAGAACTGCAGCATCAGATGATGCTGCCGTTCTCTACGGGCTGCAGGAATCCAATGACGGAAGGTAGGTATCCTTCCGCACTGTATTCCTCCGCCACTTAAAAAAAAAAAAGTCCCTAGTCTCACTTTATGCCATTGCTGCGTGGGAAATTCCCACACAGCAATGGCATAAAGTGAGACTAGGGACTTTTTTTTTTTTAAGTGGCGGAGGAATACAGTGCGGAAGGATACCTACCTTCCGTCATTGGATTCCTGCAGCCCGTAGAGAACGGCAGCATCAGCTGATGCTGCAGTTCTCTACCCAAGATCGTCGTGGGACACACTCGTGGACTGCTTCGGATCGTGGGTGAGTATTTTTGTGGTTTGTTATGTTAATATTTATTCCGGAAAAGACAATGGCTTCGGGGAACAATGTGACAAGTATTGGTAAGTATGTTACTCTATGTTATATGTACTGTATGTCTATGTATGTATTGTATGAATGTATTGTATGTAGTATGTATGTAGTATATATGTGGTATGTATGTAGTATGTATGTAGTATGCATGTAGCATGCAGTATGTATGTAGCATGCATGTAGTATATATGTAGTATGTATGTAGCATGTAGTATGTATGTAGCATGCATGTAGTATATATGTAGTATGTATGTAGCATGTAGTATGTATGTAGCATGCATGTAGTATATATGTAGCATGTAGTATGTATGTAGCATGCATGTAGTATATATGTAGTATGTAGCATGCATGTAGTATGTATGTAGCATGCATGTAGTATGTATGTGGTATGTATGTAGCATGTAGTATGTATGTAGCATGCATGTAGTATATATGTGTTATGTATGTAGCATGTAGCATGCATGTAGCATGCATGTAGTATGTATGTAGTATGTATGTAGCATGTAGTATGTATGTAGCATGCAGTATGTATGTAGCATGCATGTAGTATATATGTAGTATGTATGTAGTATATATGTAGTATGTATGTTGCATGTAGTATTTATGTAGTATGAATGTAGCATGTATGTAGTATGTAGTATGAATGTAGCATGTATGTAGTATGCATGTTGTATGTATGTAGCATGTAATTTTTTTTTATTTTTATTTTACATTTAACACATTAGCCGGATGATGGGACTACTACTCTCCCATCATTGGCTAATGTGTCAATCACTGTCATGGTAGCAGGCATCGCCCGATGGGACTTGTAGTCCCATCGGACGATGCCTGCACAGACCCCCGAAGCCTGCACAGACCACCGGCAGGCCGGCACAGCCCCCCGGCAGGCCGGCACAGCCCCCCGGAGCCTGCACAGACCACCGGCAGGCCGGCACAGCCCCCCGGCAGGCCGGCACAGCCCCCCGGCAGGCCGGCACAGCCCCCCGGAGCCTGCACAGCCCCCCGGCAGGCCGGCACAGCCCCCCGGCAGGCCGGCACAGCCCACCGGAGCCTGCACAGACCACCGGCAGGCCGGCACAGCCCCCCGGCAGGCCGTCACAGTCCAGCGGAGCCTGCACAGACCCCCTGGCAGGCCGGCACAGCCCCCCGAAAGGCCCGTACAGACCCCAGAGAGGCTGTACAAGGGCAGGAAAGGGTTTTTCTTATTCCGATACCGGAAGTCCCATAGACTTGAATGGGACTTCCGGTATCGGAATCGGCGATACCGATACTTTTTTTAAAGATCGGCCGATACCATCCGATACGATACTTTGAAGTATCGGACGGTATCGCTCAACTCTAGTCACTGACAGCCCTTGCAACCCTGCTGACATCAAGACGAGCTTTCGGACACTGAAGCTCCCCAGATCCAGCCAGCTTTAGGGAATCGCTTACAAACTGTAAACAAAGAGCTGGTAAGTGCTGCACTCCTTGCCTAGGAGACCAGTAGGAGACCAGCCACCACTGATAGATTGCAGAGGTGGCCGGTAACCTAGGAGTACATTTTTAAACCCTTTCTGTCATGTGACGTACTATCCCGTCCATGTGCCCTGGGACTTAATTCTCAGGGACGCGATAGTACGTCACAGCAATCAGCGGCGCCCACGTGGTTAGCGTCGCTGATCGCGGCCGGGTGTCAGCTGATTATCACAGCTGACACCCGGCACAATGTGTCAGGGGCGGTCATGGACCACCCCCGAAACGTTAAACCCTTACACACCGCGATCAAACACGATTGCGGTGTACCGGGGGTTAAAGGGAAGCATCGGCAGGGAGGGGGCTCCCTCCGTGCTTCCCTGAGCCCCCCACGGCAGCGCAATGTGCAGCGCTGCTGCGGGGGGCTCCTTTCCCTGCAGGTCCCCGGATCCAAGATGGCGACGGGGACCTTCGGGGCCTGCAGGGAGCTGGCTTCCTCAGTGCCTGCAAAGCACAGGCATGAGAAAAGCCTGTGCAGTGCCTGTGACAGATCGCTGATCTGTCACAGTGATCTGTGATGTGACAGATCAGCGATCTGTCACATGATAGCTATGTCCCCCCTGGGACTATTTAATAAAGTTAAAAAAAAAAAGTGTATAAATAATTTAAAAAAAAAAAAAAAAAAAATCGCTAAATAAATTTTAAAAAAAATAAAAAATATTCCCTAATAAATTCATTTTTTGGAAATAAAAAAACCAAAAACAATAAAAGTACACATATTTGGTATCGCCGCGTCCGTAAAGACCCGCCCTATAAAACTGTCCCATTAGTTAACCCCTTTAGTGAACCCCTTAAAAAATAAAAAACGAAGCAAAAAATAATGATTTATTATCATACCGCCGAACAAAAAGTACAATAACGTGCGATCAAAAAGATGCATATAAATATCCATGGTACTGATAAAAACGTCATCTTGTCCCACAAAAAACGAGCCACCATACAGCGGCATCAGTGAAAAAGTAAAAAAGTTATAGCTCGCAGAATAAAGCGATGCAAAAATAATTATTTTTTATATAAAATTGTTTTCATTGCATAAAAGCGCCAAAACATAAAAAAAGACATAAATGAGGTATCGCTGTAATCGTACTGACCCAAAGAATAAAACCGCTTTATCAATTTTACCGCACGCGGAACGGTGTAAACGCACCCCCCAAAAGAAATTCATGAAACGCTGGTTTTTGTTCATTCTGCGTCCCAAAAATCGGAATAAAAAGCGATCAAAAGATGTCACATGCCCGAAAATGGTACCAATAAAAACGTCAACTCGTCACGCAAAGAATAAGACCTCACATGACTCAGTGGGTCAAAATACGGAAAAATTATAGCTCTCAATATGTGGTGATGCAAAAACTATTTTTACAATAAAAAGCGTCTTTTAGCGTGTGACAGCCGCCAAACATAAAAACTGCCATAAATAGTAAATCAAACCCCCCCGTTATCATCCCCTTAGTTAGGGAAAAATAATAAAATTCAAAGAAAATATATTTATTTCCATTTTCCCATTAGGGCTAGTGTTAGGGCTAGGGTTAGGGCTGAGACTAGGGCTAGGGGTGTGTTGGGGTTAGGGTTGGAGTTAGAATTGGGGGTTTCCACTGTTTGGGCACATCAGGGGCTCTCCAAATGCAACATGGCGTCTGATCTCAATTCCAGCCAATTCTGCGTTGAAAAAGTCAAATGGTGCTCCTTCCCTTCCAAGCTCTGCCATGCGTCCAAACAGTGTTTTACCCCCACATATGGGGTATCAGCCTACTCAGGACAAATTGCACAACAACTTTTGGGGTCCAATTTCTCCTGTTACCCTTAGGAAAATAAATAATTGGGGGCAAAAATTTCATTTTTGTGGAAAAAATGATTTTTTTATTTTCACGCCCGGGCGTTATAAACTTCTGTGAAGCACTTGGGGGTTCAAAGTGCTCACCACACATCTAGATAAGTTCCGTGGGGGGTCTGGTGTCCAAAATGGGGTCACTTGTGGGGAGTTTCAATAGTTTAGGCACATCAGAGGCTCTCCAAACGCACATGACACCCGCAGACCATTCCATCAAAGTCTGCATTCCAAAACGTCACTACTTCCCTTCCGAGCCACGACGTGTCCCCATACAGTAGTTTTTTCCCACATATGAGGTATCAGGGTACTCAGGACAAATTGGACAACAACTTTTGGGGTCCAATTTCTCCTGTTACCCTTGGGAAAATAAAAAAATTGGGGACTAAAAGATCATGTTTGTGGAAAAAATACAATTTTTTTATTCTCATGCTCGGGCATTATAAACTTCTGTGAAGCCCTTGGGGGTTCAAAGTGCTCACCACTAGAGTTTCCAAAAGTCGGGTCGAGCAAAATCGGCCGACAATAGGGAAAAGTCAGGGGTCCGACCGAAACACGAAACCCAATGTAAGTCAATGGGGAATTAAAGTCGGCAGTGAGAGGAGGACAGGAAACACACCTACAGTGCCCATTTGAATGCCAAAAGCATCAATTCTTATTACTTAAGCTTGTCAACCTTAATTTTCTTCATAATACTAGTTACGCACTGAAAAATGGGGGTTATTTGGCTACAGTTGTGGGGGGTAGGGCTGGCTCCAGGTTTTCGTGGGCCCAGGGCCAAAGAGCGCCCCTTTAACACATACCACAACTCATGATGCTCCGATACGGCAGAGAAATAGCAGTATAGTACAATGAAAAATACTTCACTTCTTACATCTCATGACTGATATCCATTTTAAATTCTCCAATACCTCCAAAAACGGACAGTATATAACTCCATACAGTATTATGGCTAGCGTTTAGTGCGCTATACAGAGTAATGAGGCCCATATATTTCTCCATATGGAATCATTGATCCCATATAATGTTTCAAACCGTATATGTTGAGCTCCACGTAATGCTACAGTATATGTTGGTCCCAATGGATGAAGCTCCACTGTCTTATGGGCCCAAATAATGCTCCATATATAATGGGCCCCATTTCTACTGCTCTAGTGTATAATGGGCCCTGTAAATGCTGCTCCAGTGTCTGATGTCCACCTTTGGAATGCTCCAGTGTATGGTGGCCCCCATATATCATTCACCAGAGTATAGTCCAGTGTCTGATGTCCACCTTTGGAATGCTCCAGTGTATGGTGGCCCCCATATATCATTCACCAGAGTATAGTCCAGTGTCTGATGTCCACCTTTGGAATGCTCCAGTGTATGGTGGCCCCCATATATCATTCACCAGAGTATAGTCCAGTGTCTGATGTCCACCTTTGGAATGCTCCAGTGTATGGTGGGCCCCATATATCATTCACCAGAGTATAGTGCTCCCCAAAAATTGCTGTCCTAACATTGAAAACAATTACATAAGTCTCCTTGCTAGGGAATCCCTGCACTACTCTGAACTCCTTGTCGTCCCCATCTTCCATCTCACTGCACTTGGCTGTTTAGGCCCTCCCACCGGCAGAGACACTTTTGCGTACTATGCGGTGCCCTGTGCCAGTGCCATCGCCCATGAGTATGCCCCCCCCACCTGCTCAAGGAACCTGCACTTTCATCTGCACCTTCCTCTTTGTCACCGTGTAAGGTGGTATAGTATGTGGGAAGGGGAACCTGAGTTTCCTCTAGGTCAGATTCTGGCAGTGTAGAGTGCGAGGGGAATGTAGTGGTCTGGGTCAATGTACCAGCAGCATCATCCAGCAGTGACTGGGCCTCAGTGCACTTGTGGCGTCCCCAAGAGTACGGTCGCCACTGTGGCATTACCTTCCTCCTAGGGAGTGTGTTGTCAAGCTTGGGAGCAACGAAGGATCTCTCTAGCAGTGAAACCAACACACAACACATTTCCCACTCCAGGCTAGCAGGGAGACCTCTGAACCTGACTGCTGAGGAGCTGCTCTCTGTGGTCAGGAGGAGGTAAGTTAGGGCACTTTGTGCAGGGAAGGGAAAGTGTGTGGACGTGAGAAGGGGAGCTGGAGGATGAGCAGAGTTAAGGCTCACTCCTAGCTGGAGCGCATGGTCCCGATTCCGGGTCTCCGAGTTTGTAGGGACACTGACGTTCCTGCAGCAGAAACCGGGGGAAGTAGCAGCTATAAATGCTCTGTACCCAACTAAGGCTCGGAGGCCCCAGCATCGATGTGTGGGAGCCAGAAGGAAAAGGCTACAGCTGTCTGCCATACAAGTAAAGTCTGAGGAACATCTGTTAGACAGGAGGCGCTTCAGTGAACCACGGTCCTGTGAGTGCTTCCCCCACAAGCAGTAGAAAGGAGACGTTCAGGAAGGTACATGTTGGCGGAGTGTTGGAAGGGAGCTTTCCATTTTGGTCCCGGAGGTTGGCTGAGGTCCTGACCCGGAGGACACAGCACGGAGGCAGGCACCTGTGTAACCTGCAGACTGTGAGTAAAGCTTTGGAACTGCACACTCTGGTGTCCTACAGTTATTCCAGCACCGCTACATCTGGGTACCAGCACCTACACCGCCTGTGCCTTTCCCCCATCACTACATCTACACTTCCCTGGGACTCCAGCTCCACCTGTGGGGAGCTTCACCATCTTTGCTGCACAACACCATCAGTCCCAGAGGATCTGCATGCAGCGTCGGCCTAACATCTATGTTGCCAAACACCACAGGTGGCGTCAAACTATCTATATATGACCTGCCACACCAGTGGTGAATGCCGTGTTCACACAGGTCCTGCTGCCACCCACCAACAACATTTGAAACTACAGCCAGCTGCTGTTCTTACAGCGTGAAATTGGGGTTTTCTATGAGTCACAGGATTTAACAATCCCACAAGTAATCCCCTTTGGGACAATTCCCTTCAGGCATAGCCATAGGATGTTTATGCCAACTTCTGGTTGGTGCAACCTTTGGAGCTTTTCAAAGTCACAGATCTAATAATGTCCAGAAAATTATAGAGATAGGAGCAGTCTTGTTTACTGATGAAGGCTAGTTGATACAGCCGAAACGTCTATATTTGTGACTGCAAATAAAAATTCTTCATCTTTGCAACGAGTTGAGTGCCAAAAATTTTTTGATTAAACTATCTATATAAACTCTTTACCATTATACCACGCCATTTACATGGGTGCCCAGGGCCACCGTCCGGGTCACCGCTGCTGTGACACATCCCACTGACACCGGCCCGGTACCGAGTACCCCACAGCCCTGGGATGACGACCCATATGCCGACTGCTGATCGGGCGGCGTTATTCCCACGAACCTCCAAACAGCGTCCATGAAGGCAAAGTTTTTGGTTTCCGGGGGCAGTATGATTGCAAAGCTGAACCTTAAAGGAATGTCCAAAAGGGCACCACCAGGAGTGGAGCCTGTGGCTTAATTGGACTCCACCCGGGAAACCACAACCATGCCACCTAAAGAAAAGATACACACTTTGAAAGCTTTGTCGATTCTGTGTGTGGTGTGGTATGTGTGTTTGTAGTTGTGCTAGCGATTTCTCAGCTTTATTCCGTTAACAACCGAGACTCTGGCATGCCCCCGCAGTACGCGTCAAGCTTACTAGAGGGATAAGTGAGGCTTTGGCACGTGAGATCGAGCAATAACAGGTCTAGCATTCCCGTACATGTCCAGGGCTGCATGCACTCTACACTGAAAGGACCAGCTTTTGTCGCTTACAGGTGCAGATAACCTGCTGAACTCCGCTAGTGATGGGGATCTGGGATTCAGATTATTCCCAGCGAACGATGATTTCCCAGTAAGTTCAGGTCAGCCGCAATTCCGGAGTTAGGCCTAACCGTCATTCCTGAAAAAATTACGTGTCCAAACCACAGGTGCTGTAGCTTGCTTAACAGCTCGGCAGCCGTTCTCAGGCCCAGTATGGATTCAACAACATTGTAGAAAGTTGATAAAGGGTACAGTTTCACCGGATAACACGTATATATGTAGCCTAGTTTACACATTAAAAATATATGTCTGTAGATCAGGAAGCAGACTCAGATGTTCTCAGGCCCAGTATGGATTTGACCAGATTGTACAAAGTTGAGAAAGGGTACTTTATCACTGGATAGCAGGTATATATAGCATAGTTTAAACACGTAAAATCTCCGTGTTCTCAGTATGGATTACACAGCAATCTAAAAAGTGCAAAAAAAGGAAATGCATTTGAGGCGTACACAACTACAGTATATACTTTTGGTGTTATTTTTAAATCTTCATATATATTTCTGTCTCAGCAATACAGTCCAACCTCTCCGCAATAGGAAATGAGATGCATACAATTACTGACATAAAGGCTAGTGATTGCAGAAATCTAGGAATTACTATTCACGGGAAAAACTTCCGTCACAATTCTCATAGGCGATACTGACCCTCAATTAATTTGTGTGTTGAGACAGTGAAAACATATTTTTGTGAATAAAGTCTTGCTGTATCGCACTTCCGTTGATTCCATCACTGTTACTCATCTCAATCAAATTTTTATCACAGGGAGCGATGTAAACATGGTGCTCACTGGCTATCATGATCTGTCACGTAACTTTGGAGTGCAAAAGACAGAAGCCACAGGCCGTAGGCGATTCTATTTGATTGGCATGAGAGGGCACATTTTAAAATGTGCGCCGGAATGTCACACGTTTGTGAGTAGGAAAACTGTGAAAGCTGATGATAAACCACCACTGCATGTCATTGTGAGTCGACGTCCATAAGAAATGGAAGCCATTGATCATCTGGAGCTAGAGCCCAGCCTACAGGACAGGGCATAGCTACATCTTAACCATCATCTTTCAGTTCAATCAATTTGTAGTGGCACTCCCAGTGAAGGATTTGACAGCCCAGACTACACAGCGGAGGAGCAGGGAGAGGTAAACATTGCAAATGCTGGGGCCCTGCCCAAGCAAGGGGGGCACACTCGTGGGGGTCGGTACTGGCACTGGGCCCCTCATAGTACGGCGGTGTGTCTGACGGCGGGTGTGCACCACCACCGTCAGATACACTTGATTGCACTATGAGGGACCCTGTGCCAGTGCCCGCGCCGAAGAGTCGGCCTACCCACCTGTCCAGGTCAATGGCACTCGCACGGTTTCGTGCGCTAGGTGGTGACCCCGGCCATGGGGGGGGCAGCCCAGTTAGGGCGGTTTACAAAGTGGCATATGTTGATGTGGGACATTCAGTTGCTGCAAAAGGCAAAATAGGTCAAGTTTGCGGAATAGGAGGAGGACCAAAGCAAGCCATTTTTCTGCCAGCCTATGTGTCATCAAGGGAAGGTGGGACGAAATCTTTGGAAACCCATGCATGGTTCATTTTAATGAAGGTTAGATCATCCACATTTTGGGTTGACAGACGGGTCCTTTTTTCTGTCAGTATTGATCCAGCTGCACTGAAGACTCTTTCCAATAGCACACTTGCACGTTGTGAGTTCATTTTCCCCTTCACCGTCGATTTCTGATGAACTCCCTCTTCTGGTGAAGGAAGGTAGTGAGGCTGATTACCAAACACCTGATCTGGTAGATGATGACTGGGTAACAGGAACTGCTGACTGGATATAAGGCAGCTGATGCCCTTCGGAGTCACTGGTGATTTCTCTACTGGATTCTTGGAGGCCAGTCTGATTCCTGCTTCCCAAAGATAAGTATTTTTATATGTTGGGGGCTGCCTTTTGCTTTGGGGTCTGCTCTGGGGCAGTTTAGATTTCCCCTTTCTTTCCTTAGGCCTATTTAGTTCTCCGGCTGTGATCGAGGGGTCTAGGGCATCGTAGGAACCCCCCACGGCTACTGTTAGTTGTTGTGGATAGGATCAGGGGTCTGCAATCGATAGCTACCAACCTCTCCGGTTTTCTGGACTTAGCTTGTATTTTTGTTTTTTCCTCCTTTGGTGACTCTTTCATAACAGAATCACCAGCCATACCGCAGATCCTAGAGTACTCAATAGCAGGAAAGAATTGTAAAAAAAAAAAATGAGTTTGTCAGAATATTTTTTTTTTGTGTATATATTTTCCTCTATGTCTCTGAGGCCGCAGGGGGAATTTTTTTTTTCTTTCTCAATGGAGATGAAGCAATTGTCTGATCGTGTAGAGCAGCTCACTGCTGAAGTGCGGGGAATTTCCGCCTATCTTGCTCATTCACATGCTGCTGAACCAAAGATCCCCACTCCTGATGTGTTTTTGGGGATCGGTCTAAATTTTTGAATTTTAAGAATAATTGTAAATTATTTTTTGCCTTGAAGTCTAACTCGTCAGGGAGCTCCGCGCAGCGGGTTAAAATTGTCATCTCTTTGCTGCGCGGCGATCCCCAGGATTGGGCGTTTTCTTTGAAACCTGATGATCCTATTCTTACTAATAAGAACGCATTTATTCAAGCCTTGGGGTTGTTGTATGATGAACCTAATGCTATTGATCAGGCTGAAAAGGCCCTGTTGGCATTGAGCCAGGGTCAGGATTCTGCAGAGTTGTACTGTCAAAAATTCTCCACCTCTCCCCAGTTGCATGATGTTCCTGACTGTTTGGCTGATTTTTATGATGTATTTAGTGAGAATGAGTCTGCGTCTTTGCCTCCTCATAGGAGTTATGACTGTGCAACTGAGCTGAGCCCTGGGTGTAAATTTCCCAAGGGTCGACTTTTCAATTTATCTGTACCCGAGCACGAGGCTATGCGATCCTATATTAAGGAGTCATTGAAGAAGGGTCATATTAGACCATCCTCTTCACCCTTAGGTGCTGGGTTTTTTTTCGTGGCTAAGAAAGATGTGTCATTAAGGCCTTGTATTGACTATCGTTCCCTCAACAAAATTACTGTTAAATATCAGTATCCGTTACCCCTGATTTCTGATCTATTCTCCAGAGTTAAAGGTGCTTGCTGGTTTACAAAGCTTGACCTCAGGGGGGCGTATAATCTTATTCGCATTAAGCATGGGGATGAATGGAAGACGGCGTTTAATACTCCGGAGGGACATTTTGAGTACCTGGTGATGCCTTTTGGGCTCACTAATGCCCCTTCTGTCTTCCAGTGCTTCATGAATGATATTTTCCGAGACTTGGTGGATAAATTTTTGATCATCTATCTGGATGATATTTTGATCTTTTCCAAGAATTGGGACTCTCATGTGGAACATGTTCAGACTGTGTTCCGGATTTTGAGGGAGAATTCCCTGTATGTCAAGGGATCGAAATGCCTTTTTGGTGTACAGAGGATTTCATTTTTGGGATTTATTTTGTCTCCATCAACTATTGAAATGGACCCGGTCAAGGTACAGGCCATTTATGATTGGGTTCAGCCCACTTCTTTGAAGGTCCTCCAGAAGTTTTTGGGTTTTGCTAATTTTTATCGTAAATTTATAGCTAATTTTTCTGGTATTGCCAAACCATTGACTGATTTGACTAAGAAGGGTGCTGATGTGCTGAATTGGTCTCCGGAGGCTGTTTCTTCCTTTCAGGAGCTGAAGCGAAGGTTCACTTCTGCTTCGGTTTTGCGGCAACCTGATGTCTCACTCCCGTTTCAGATAGAGGTGGACGCTTCTGCGATTGGTGCAGGAGCTGTTTTGTCCCAAAAAGATCCTGTAACATCTAAAATGAATCCCTGTGCTTTCTTTTCCCGAAAGTTCTCCCCATCCGAACGTAACTATGATGTGGGGAATTGGGAACTGTTAGCCATGAAATGGGCATTTGAGGAGTGGAGACATTGGTTGGAGGGAGCTAATCATCAAGTCGTGGTCCTTACTGACCACAAGAATTTGATTTACCTGTAGTCGGCCAAACGCTTGAATCCTAGACAGGCTAGGTGGGCCTTGTTTTTCACACGTTTTGATTTTGTGGTCTCTTTTCTTCCGGGCACTAAGAATGTCAAGGCAGACGCCCTCTCTAGGAGTTTCTTTGCTGATTCTCCTGTTGTGACCAAGCCTGCTACCATCTTAGGTGAGAGGGTAGTTCTTTCTGCCATCTCGCCCGATTTGAGATGGGCTCTGGAAGAGTTTCAGGAGGACAAACCTGAGCATTGTCCCATTGGAAAATTGTATGTTCCTGACCAGTGGAGGAAGAGAGTGATGTCTGAAGTTCATTGCTCCGCATTGGCTGGTCATCCAGGTATTTTTGGTACTAGAGATTTGGTGAGTCGGTCTTTTTGGTGGCCCGCCTTGTCTCGTGATGTCAGGAATTTTGTGCAGTCCTGTGGGACTTGCTCTCGGTCTAAACCTTGTTCTCGCTCTAGTGGGTTGTTGATGCCTTTGCCGGTGCCCAGGAGGCCATGGACCCATATTTCAATGGATTTTATCTCTGATATGCCTGTCTCTCAGAGAATGACTGTTATTTGGGTGATTTGTGATAGATTCTCTAAGATGGTCCATCTTGTACCACTCCCTAAGTTGCCATCTTCCTCAGAGTTGGTGCCCTTGTTTTTGCAACAGGTGGTTCGCTTGCACGGGATTCCTGAGAGCATTGTATCTGACAGAGGAGTTCAGTTTGTGTCTAGATTTTGGAGGACTTTCTGTTCCAAGCTGGGAATTCAGTTGTCCTTCTCCTCTGCGTTTCACCCTCAGACCAATGGGCAGACGGAGAGAACAAACCAGACTTTGGAGTCGTATTTGAGACGTTTTATTTCTGCTGATCAGGATGATTGGGTTTCATTTTTGCCCTTGGCCGAATTTGCTTTAAATAATAGAGCTAGTTCTGCCACTTTGATGTCACCTTTTTTTGTAACTTTGGGTTTCATCCTCGATTCTCTTCAGGGCAGGTGGAGCCTTCTGCCTGCCTAGGTGTTGACACTGTGATGGAGAGAATGCACCAGATCTGGGACCAAGTGGTGGATAAGTTGTCTCTCTCCCAGGAAAAGGCCCAGCGGTTTTCCAACCGGCATAGGACCATTGGTCCCCAGTTTAAGGTGGGTGATATGGTTTGGTTGTCATCAAAGAATATCGCTATGAAGGTGGCTTCTCCAAAGTTTAAACCTAGATTTATTGGACCTTACAAGAATTTGGAGATTCTTAATCTAGTCTCTTTTCGATTGGCTCTTCCTGTTACATTTAAGATCCATAACGTGTTTCATAAGTCTCTGTTAAAGAGGTTTGTTTAGCCAGTAGTTCCTGTGGTGGCACCTCCTGACCCGGTATTGGTTGAAGGTAATGTGGAATATGAGGTTGAGAAGATACTGGATTCTCGCCTGGCTAGAAGGAGACTCCAGTATTTGGTTAAATGGAAGGGTTACTGCCAGGAGGATAATTCTTGGGTCCCTGCATCCGATATTCATGTCGAAAGATTGGCTCGTGCCCTTCATCGGGCCCATCCTGATCGCCCTGGTGGCGTGGATGAGGGTTCAGTGACCCCTCCTCAAGGGGGAGGTACTGTTGTGAGTTCATTTTCCCCTTCACCGTCGATTTCTGGTAAACTCCCTCTTCTGGTGAAGGAAGGTAGTGAGGCTGATTACCAAACACCTGATCTGGTAGATGATGACTGGGTAACAGGAACTGCTGACTGGATATAAGGCAGCCGACGCCCTTCTGAGTCGCTGGTGATTTCTCTGCTGGATTCTTGGAGACCAGTCTGATTCCTGCTTCCCAAAGTTAAGTTTTTGCTCTGCTATTGATCTTATTAGTTTTGTTTTGTTTTCCTTGTTTTTTGGAGTTCAGCTATCCCCGGTCGGGGGTGTGCTGAGTGCCATTTTTGTCTCTGATCAGTTTGTCTCTTTGCTCTGTCTTCAGAATTTACCTGAGTGCTGATATAGTCATTTTGAAGTCCTAGCGACTTCAGGCCTGTTTTTCCTATCAGACGGTTGGGACACTTTTTGGTAGGGATTTTTGCGGATTGCAGACAGCAGCTTTTCTATCCTGTCCTTTTTAGTTAGCTTGGGCCCCATCGTTTGCTCAACCTTTCTTTCTATCTGTGTTAGTGTTTTCATCTTGCTTCACCGTCATTATATGTTGGGGGCTGCCTTTTGCTTTGGGGTCTACTCTGGGGCAGTTTAGATTTCCCCTTTCTTTCTTTAGGCCTATTTAGTTCTCCGGCTGTGATTGAGGGGTCTAGGGCATCGTAGGAACCCCCCACGGCTACTGTTAGTTGTTGTGGATAGGATCAGGGGTCTGCAATTGATAGCTACCAACCTCTCCGGTTTTCTGGACTTAGCTTGTATTTTTCCTTTTTCCTCCTTCGGTGACTCTTTCATAACACTTGCAGCTGGGCAAGCGAGCTCCTGTAAGGCATATTGTTCCAATTCAGGCCAGGTGTCCAGTTTAGCGGCCCAATAGTCAAAGGGGAATGACCTGTGCGGGAGAACATCAATATGGGAGGAAAAGTAGTTTGTAACCATAGTTGACAACTGCTGTCTCCTGTCACTTTCCATCGATGCAGTATTACCAGTTGTGTGAGCGGTACTTGAAAAATCAGTCCACAACATTGTCACGAAACCCCTGTCTCCAATGCCACTTCTGCTGTATGCACCACAAACACCTCTGCCAAGCTGCCCCCAGCCCGTACGGCTCGTGTGAGAACCATCACCGCTGCTGTGTGCTGGGAATGCCTCAACCAACCGGTTTACCAGAGTTGCTTGTTTATTAGCCAATATTAGGTCAAGGTTCTCCTGTGGCATGATGTTTTGTAATTTGCCTTTATAGCGTGGATCCAGGATGCTGGCCAACCAGTAGTCGTCATCGTTCATCATTTTGGCAATGCAGGGGTCCCTTTTTAGGATCTGCAAGGCATAATCTGACATGTGGGCCAATGTTCCCGGTGTCAATGATGCACTGTGAGTGCTGGTTGGAGGAGCACTTTCTGGCAAATCCACATCCCTCCAGTCACACACAAACCCTGTACCAGACCTTGCCACGCCAACATTTTCACTTGCCCCATGAGATGCATCCTCCTCCCCTAAGTAATCATCCCCATCATCATCCTCCTCCTCCTCTTCTTCCTCCACCTCATCCAGGAGAGGTCCCTGAGCAGACAATGGCTGAATGTCATCAAGGATTCCCTCCTCCTGTTCCTCGTCGTCAACATTGGCTGCAGACGCCTGCTCCTTAAGGTGCGTCAAAGTTTGCATGAGCAGACGCATAAGTGGGATGCTCATGCTTAGGATGGCGTCGTCTGCGCTTACCAGCCGTGTGCATTCCTCAAAACACTGAAGGACTTTACAGAGGTCTTTCAGCTTCGACCACTGCACACCTGTCAACTCAAAGTGCCTGGCCGTGTATCCTCCCACAAATGCATTATGGCCTGCCTCTGTTCGCACAGCCACTCAACCATGTGCAGGGTGGAGTTCCACCTTGTTGCAATGTCGATAATGAGGCGGTGGTTGGGAAGGTGGAGCAATCGCTGCGGCTTCTGCATAGGAATGGAGTGTACAGGCGACCGGCGGATGTGCGCGCACAGTCTTCGTACCTTCTGGAGCAGGGCTGTTAACTCCGGATAAATGTTGAGGAAGCACTGCATCACCAGGTTCAAGGTGCGAGCCAAGCAAGGTATGTGGCTGAGTTTTGAAAGGGCTATGGCTGCCACAAAATTACAGCCGTTATCACTATTTACCTTGCCTGCCTCAAGATGTATACTGCCCAGCCATGACTCAGTTTGTCGCTGAAAGTACTCGGCCAGCACCTCCGCGGTGTGTCTGTCGCCCAAACACATCATCTGCAACACAGCCTGCTGATGGTTTCCACTAGCTGCTCGATAGGGGGACACCTCGTGTGCAACAGTGGCAGCTGAAGATGGAGTGCTCGTACGACTGCGCTCTGTGGACGAGCTTTCGCTTCTGGAGGAGGAGGAGGAGGGTCGAACGCCTACAGCCAACTGTTTCCTATACCGTGGGCTAGGCAGCACTGTCCCACCACCGCTGTCCCATGTGGACCCTGCATCCACCACCTTAACCCAGTGCGCAGTGATGGACACGTAGCGGCCCTGGCCATGCCGACTGGACCATGCATCTGTTGTGAGGTGCACCTTTCCACTCACTGACTGCTTGAGTGCATGGACAATGCGGTCTTTCACATGATGGTGGAGGGCTGGGATGGCTTTGCGAGAGAAGAAGTGGCGACTGGGTAGGTCATAGCGTGGTACTGCATAGGCCATGAGTTCGCGGAAAGCTGCGCTTTCCACCAACCGATAGGGCATCATCTCTAACGAGATTAGTTTGGCAATGTGGGCGTTCAAACCCAGTGTAGGCGGATGAGAGACTGAGTACTTTCTTGACCTACTCAGTGTCTGGGAGGGTGAGCTGGACTTGAGAGCTGCATATGGGGGAACTAGCGGTGGACAGGGCGGACTGAGAGAGGGTTGATGATGGTGATGGAGTTGGTGTTCTTTCTGATGGCCTAGATTCAGTCTTTTGTTGATATAACAGTGGGATTCCCTGACTGCTTTGGCCTTGCAACGACACCTCAACATTTGCTGCTGTGCTAACCGGTGGGCTTACAGTTTGGGAAACAATGTAGCGTTGCTGACTACCTTCTTTGTGATCAGTTGCACATGTGGTACTTGAGGTTTGGTGTTGTGTCCACGCTTGCAAGTGCATGCTGGTTAAATGTCTAAGCATGCAACTGGTATTCAAATTTTTCAGATTTTTCCCTCGGCTAAAGGTCTTTGCGCACTTCTTACAGATAACCTTGGCCTGATCATGAGGATTTTGTTCAAAAAAGTACCACACTGCACTCTTCCTACTTTGGAAGACATTTTGCGGCCTAGCACGCTGTGCTATTTTGACCGTCTGGACAAGCTGTCCAGCAACTCTTTTGATTTTTGGAACCTGTCTTTGGAGTGCTCCGGGCCTGCCAGATAACAGCTGTTGCGATGTCGATGTCTGCTGTGGATGCTCCTCCTCCTCATCTGAGCTATTGGAAGCAGCACCCTCTACCCCCAATGGATGCCAATCTGGGTCAACAACTGGGTCATCCATCACCTCCTCTTCAATGTCATGTGCACCTTCCTCTGTGTCACCGTGTATGGTGGTATATTATGCGGGAAGGGGCACCTGAGTCTCATCAGGGTCAGAATCTGGCTCATTACACTGCGAGGACAATGTAGTGCTCTGAGTGAATGTACCAGCAGAATCATCTATCAGTGGCTGTGCATCAGTGCACTCCATGTCAGATTCATCTTGGCCTGGGTAATTCACCATTTTACTTGATAACCCAGGGATGGTATGTGAAAACAGCTCCTTGGAGTAATCAGTTGTATGGCCTGCGTCATCCTTCAATCTTGGTTGGGGTGAAGGACACAAGGAAAGGTGTGGTTCATGAACATGAGCCTCCAATGACGACTCAGTGCTTTTATTTTTTACAACTTCAGAAGAGGAGGCGATAGAGCTGGAGGCTGAGTCAGCAATGTAAGCCAAAACTTTTTCCTGAAGTTCTGGCTTTAAAAGCGGTTTGCCAACTCCTAGAAAATTAAGCCTTCGAGGCCTTGTGGAGCCAGACGATGATGCTGGCTCAACACCTCCTGCATTCGGTCCTATTTTGCTCTTGCCACTACCATCAGATCCACCACCAACACCATCATTACCAGCTGGCAACCCCCACCCGATTCCACGGCCTCTTCCACCAGCCTTCCTCATTTTTGGTAAAAATGTACACAAAATCCCACAAACTATATAGTAATGTAAAACAAGGTACAAGGTGTATATAGGACAGGGGAGATGTAGAATTTCTGAACACACTTGTGGACACTGTTGGATTGTGTGAGGCCCAGTGAATATCACACCGCTATGTCACAGTCTCAATGTCGCAGGTGTGAAAAATGTCACTATAGGACAGGGGAGGTGTAGAATTTCTGAACACACTTGTGGACACTGTTGGATTGTGTGAGGCCCAGTGAATATCACACCTGTTGTGAGTTCATTTTTCCCTTCACCAGTGAGGTCTGATGAACTCTCTCTTCTGGGGAAGGAAGGTAGTGAGGCTGATTACCAAACAGCTGAGCAGGTAGATGATGACTGGGTCACAGGCAGCCGACGCCCTGGTGCCTTGCCGGTGATTTTCCTGCTGGATTCTTGGAGACCAGTCTGATTTCTGCTTCTCAAAGCTAAGTTTTGCTCTGCCTTTTGTACACTTTAGTTCTGGTTTTGTTTGCCTTGTTTTTTGGAGTTCAGCCATCCCCGGCCGGGGGTGAACTGAATTCCATTTTTGTCTCTGATCTTTTGATCTCTGGCTCTGTCTTCAGAATATACCTGAGTGCTGATATAGTCTTTCTGAAGCCTAGCGACTTCAGGGCCTGTTTTTCCTATCAGTCTGTTGGTTCATTTTTGGATAAGGTTTTTGCGGATTGCAGACAGCAGCTTTTCTATCCTGTCCTATTTAGTTAGCTTGGGCCCCATCATTTGCTCAACCTATCTTTCTATCTGTGTTAGTGTTTTTTCATCTTGCTTCACAGTCATTATATGTTGGGGGCTGCCTATTGCTTTGTGGTCTGCTCTGGGGCAGTTTAGATTTCCCCTGTCTTTAGGCTAATTTAGTTCTCCGGCTGTGATCGAGGGGTATAGGGCACCGTAGGAACCCCCCACGGCTACTGCTAGTTGTTGTGGATAGGTTCAGGGGTCTGCAATCCGATAGCTTCCAACTTCTCTGGTTTTCTGGACTTAGCTATTATTTTTGTTTTTTCCTCCTTCGGTGACTCATCCATAACAGAATCACCGGCCATACCGCAGATCCTAGGGTACTCAATAGCAGGAAAGAGTTGCAAAAAAAAAAAGTGTCAGAATTTCTTTGTGTATATTTTTTCCTCTATGTCTCTGAGGCCGTAGGGGGAATTTTTTTTTTCTCTCAATGGGGATGAAGCAATTGTCTGATCGTGTGGAGCAGCTCGCTGCGGAAGTGTGGGGAATTTCCGCCTATCTTACTCATTCACATGCTGCTGAACCAAAGATCCCCACTCCTGATGTGTTTTTTGGGGATCGGTCTAAATTTTTGAATTTCAAGAATAATTGTAAATTATTTTTTGCCTTGAAGCCTAACTCGTCGGGGAGCTCCGCACAGCGGGTTAAAATTGTCATCTCTTTGCTGCGTGGCGATCCCCAGGATTGGGCGTTTTCTTTGAAACCTGATGATCCTATTCTAAATAATGTGGATGCATTTTTTCAAACCTTGGGGTTGTTGTATGATGAACCTAATGCTATTGATCAGGCTGAAAAGGCCCTGTTGGCATTGAGCCAGGGTCGAGATTCTGCAGAGTTGTACTGTCAAAAATTCCGAAAGTGGGCGGTCCTTACTACCTGGAATGATGATGCCTTGGCAGCTCTCTTTCGGAAAGGTTTGTCAGAAACCGTAAAAGATACTATGGTGGGATTTCCTGTTCCCTCTGGTCTTGACGATTCTATGTCATTAGCCATTCAGGTTGATCGGCATTTACGTGAACGCAAGACCGCATGAGAGGTGTTGCCACCTGTTGAACAAATGTCTGAACCTATGCAATGTGATAGAGTTTTGTCCAGGGCGCAACGTCAGGAGTTCAGAAGGCGTAATAAGCTGTGTTTTTTTTGTGGAGATGCCTCGCATATTATTTCTGTCTGCCCTAAACGAGAGAAACGTTGTGCTCACACGTTTTCTGTGGGTGGTGTTCAACCTAAGTTTCTTCTGGCAATTACTCTGATCTGCTCCCTGTCCACATTTTCCGCAAAGGCTTTTGTGGATTCGGGAGCAGCTCTGAACCTGATGGACTTGGATTTTGCTAAACGTTGTGGCTTTCCTATGACGCCTTTGCGAACGCCTATCCCTTTGAGGGGTATTGATGCGACTCCTTTGGCGAAAAATAAACCTCAGTTTCGGACCCAGGTGGTAATGCGGGTCACCCCAGACCATCAAGAAAATTGCAGATTTTTGGTGTTGCATAATTTGCATGATACCATTGTTCTGGGGTTTCCCTGGTTGCAAATCCATAATCCAGTTTTGGATTGGAAATCTGTGTCTGTGGTGAGTTGGGGTTGTCGGTGTGCCCTTAGTGATGCTCCTATTTTCTCCACCTCTCCCCAGTCGCATGATGTTCCTGACTATTTGGCTGACTTTTATGATGTATTTAGTGAGAATGAGTCTGCGTCTTTGCCTCCTCATAGGAGTTATGACTGTGCAGTTGAGCTGAGCCCAGGGTGTAAATTTCCCAAGGGTCGGCTTTTCAATTTATCTGTACCCGAGCACGAGGCTATGCGATCCTATATTAAGGAGTCGTTGGAGAAGGGTCATATTAGACCATCCTCTTCACCCTTAGGTGCTGGGTTTTTTTTCGTGGCTAAAAAAGATGGTTCATTAAGGTCTTGTATTGACTATCGTGCCCTCAACAAAATTACTGTTAAATATCAGTATCCGTTACCCCTGATTTCTGATCTATTCTCCAGAGTTAAAGGTGCTTGCTGTTTTACCAAGCTTGACCTCAGGGGGGCATATAATCTTATTCGCATTAAGCATGGGGATGAATGGAAGACGGCGTTTAATACTCCGGACGGACATTTTGAGTACCTGGTGATGCCTTTTGGGCTCACTAATGCCCCTTCTGTCTTCCAATCCTTCATGAACGATATTTTCCGAGACTTTGTGGATAAATTTTTGATTATCTATCTGGATGATATTTTGATCTTTTCCAAGGATTGGGACTCTCATGTGGAACATGTTCGGACTGTGTTCCGGATTTTGAGGGAGAATTCCCTGTATGTCAAGGGATCGAAATGCCTTTTTGGTGTACAGAGGATTTCATTTTTGGGATTCATTTTGTCTCCGTCAACTATTGAAATGGACCCGGCCAAGGTACAGGCCATTTATGATTGAGTTCAGCCCACTTCTTTGAAGGCCCTCCAGAAGTTTTTGGGTTTTGCTAATTTTTATCGGAAATTTATAGCTAATTTTTCTGGTATTGCCAAACCATTGACTGATTTGACTAATCACCCTGATGTGCTGAATTGGTCTCCAGAAGCTGTTTCTTCCTTTCAGGAGCTGAAGCGAAGATTCACTTCTGCTCCGGTTCTGCGGCAACCTGATGTCTCACTCCCGTTTCAGGTAGAGGTGGACGCCTCTGAGATTGGTGCAGGAGCTGTTTTGTCCCAAAAAGATCCTGTGACATCTAAAATGAATCCCTGTGCTTTCTTTTCCCGAAAGTTCTCCCCATCCGAACGTAAATATGATGTGGGGAATCGGGAACTGTTGGCCATGAAATGGGCATTTGAGGAGTGGTGACATTGGTTGGAGGGAGCTAAACACCAGGTCGTGGTCCTTACTGACCACAAGAATTTGATTTACCTGGAGTCGGCCAAACGCTTGAATCCTAGAAGGGCTAGGTGGGCCTTGTTTTTCACATGTTTTGATTTTGTGGTCTCTTTTCTTCCTGGCACTAAGAATGTCAAGGCAGACGCCCTCTCTAGGAGTTTCTTTGCTGACTCTCCTGTTGTGACCAAGCCTGCTACCATCTTAGGCGAGGGGAGTAGTTCTTTCTGCCATCTCGCCCGATTTGAGATGTGCTCTGGGAGGGTTCCAGGAGGACAAACCTGAGTGTTGTCCCAGTGGAAAGTTGTATGTTCCTGACCAGTGGAGGAAGAGAGTGATGTCTGAAGTTCATTGCTCTGCATTGGCTGGTCATGCAGATATTTTTGGTACTAGAGATCTGGCGAGTCGGTCTTTATTGTGGCCCGCCTTGTCTCGTGATGTCAGGAATTTTGTGCAGTCCTGTGGGACTTGCTCCCGGTCTAAACCTTGTTCTCGCTCTAGTGGGTTGTTGATGCCTTTGCCGGTGCCCAAGAGGCCATGGACCCATATTTCAATGGATTTTATCTCCGATATGCCTGTCTCTCAGAGAATGACTGTTATTTGGGTGATTTGTGATAGATTCTCTAAGATGGTCCATCTTGTACCACTCCCTAAGTTGCCATCTTCCTCTGAGTTGGTGCTCGTGTTTTTGCAACAGGTAGTTCGCTTGCACGGGATTCCTGAGAACATTGTGTCTGACAGAGGAGTTCAGTTTGTGTCTAGATTTTGGAGGACTTTCTGTTCCAAGCTGGGAATTCAGTTGTCCTTCTCCTCTGCGTTTCACCCTCAGACCAACGGGCAGACGGAGAGAACAAACCAGACTTTGGAGTCGTATTTGAGATGTTTTATTTCTGCTGATCAGGATGATTGGGTTTCATTTTTGCCCTTGGCCGAATTTGCTTTAAATAATAGAGCTAGTTCTGCCACTTTGATGTCACCTTTTTTTGTAACTTTGGGTTTCATCCTCGATTCTCTTCAGGGCAGGTGGAGCCTTCTGCCTGCCTAGGTGTTGACACTGTGATGGAGAGAATGCACCAGATCTGGGACCAAGTGGTGGATAAGTTGTCTCTCTCCCAGGAAAAGGCCCAGCGGTTTTCCAACCGGCATAGGACCATTGGTCCCCAGTTTAAGGTGGGTGATATGGTTTGGTTGTCATCAAAAAATATCGCTATGAAGGTGGCTTCTCCTAAGTTTAAGCCTAGATTTATTGGACCTTATAAGATTTTGGAGATTATTAATCGGTCTCTTTTCAGTTGGCTCTTCCTGTCACCTTTAAGATTCATAATGTGTTCCATAAGTCCTTGTTGAAGAGATTTGTTGAACCAGTAGTTCCTGGGGTGGCACCTCCTGACCCTGTATTGGTTGAAGGTAACATGGAGTGTGAGGTAGAGAAGATACTGGATTCCCGTGTGGCTAGACGGAGACTCCAGTATTTGGATAAGTGGAAGGGTTATGGTCAGGAGGATAATTCCTGGGTCTCTGCCTCTGATATTCATGCCGAAAGATTGGTGCGTGCCTTTCATCGGGCTCACCCTGATCGCCCTGGTGGCATGGATGAGGGTTCGGTGACCCCTCCTCAAGGGGGAGGTACTGTTGTGAGTTCATTTTTCCCTTCACCAGTGAGGTCTGATGAACTCCCTCTTCTGGCGAAGGAAGGGAGTGAGGCTGATTACCAAACAGCTGAGCAGGTAGATGATGACTGGGTCACAGGAACTGATGACTGGATATAAGGCAGCCGACGCCCTGCTGCCTTGCCGGTGATTTTCCTGCTGGATTCTTGGAGACCAGTCTGATTTCTGCTTCTCAAAGCTAAGTTTTGCTCTGCCTTTTGTACACTTTAGTTCTGGTTTTGTTTGCCTTGTTTTTTTTGGAGTTCAGCCATCCCCGGCCGGGGTGAGCTGAATTCCATTTTTGTCTCTGATCTTTTGATCTCTGGCTCTGTCTTCAGAATATACCTGAGTGCTGATATAGTCTTTTTGAAGCCTAGCGACTTCAGGGCCTGTTTTTCCTATCAGTCTGTTGGTTCATTTTTGGATAGGGTTTTTGCAGATTGCAGACAGCAGCTTTTCTATCCTGTCCTATTTAGTTAGCTTGGGCCCCATCATTTGCTCAACCTATCTTTCTATCTGTGTTAGTGTTTTTTCATCTTGCTTCACAGTCATTATATGTTGGGGGCTGCCTATTGCTTTGGGGTCTGCTCTGGGGCAGTTTAGATTTCCCCTTTCTGTCTTTAGGCTAATTTAGTTCTCCAGCTGTGATCGAGGGGTCTAGGGCACCGTAGGAACCCTCCACGGCTACTGCTAGTTGTTGTGGATAGGTTCAGGGGTCTGCAATCCGATAGCTTCCAACTTCTCTGGTTTTCTGGACTTGGCTATTATTTTTGTTTTTTCCTCCTTCGGTGACTCATCCATAACACACACCGCTATGTCACAGGCTCAATGTCGTAGGTGTGAAAAATGTCACTATAGGACATGGGAGATGTAGAACTTCTGAACACACTTGTGGACACTGTTGGACTGTGTGAGGCCCAGTGAATATCACACCGCTATGTCACAGGCTCAATGTCGCAGGTGTGAAAAATGTCACTATAGGACAGGGGAGATGCAGAATTTCTGAACACACTTGTGGACACTGTTGGATTGTGTGAGGCCCAGTGAATATCACACCGCTATGTCACAGGCAGAAATTGGCTAGTGTATGACAAACTACAAGGTGTATATAGAATTGGGCAGAATAGGAATCTCCCTAGAGTGTAGGTCTGTAAGAACGAAACAAGTCCTCGACTTATCCTTACAGAGTCACACACAGATAGCTTCACTGTGGCTGTGATAACAGCCTTTACACGGTACTGAGAGAGGAGCGTGCACGTACACCGCTGTCCAGTGTCCGTAAAATTGTCAAGCTCCGTGTTTTTTAAGTATACGGACTGACACACGCTGTCTCTCTATAGTTTTGAATGTGATCAAACAGCAAATATGCTTAACTGTTTGAAAACCAGACAAAACTAGAAGGTGGAGGTCTGTAAGAACGAAACAAGTCCTCGACTTATCCTTACAGAGTCACACACAGATAGCTTCACTGTGGCCGTGATAACAGCCATTATACAGTACTGTGTGATTAGCGTACACCGCTGTATGGTGTGAAAAAATGCACGCTCAGTACCTCACCAGGACAAAAAAAAAAATTTGGATTGCTTTTAAAAAAGCAGTTTGCAGAGCAGTGGGAAAACAGCAATGCAGCTATCAGGAAGTCTTATAAGGCAGCCTAACAACCAACACAGCTGATCCAGCAAAATATAGCCTCCACTTGTACTGCACACACAGTGACTGGTGTGCTGTACAGGCAAAATCGCTAGCAGCAGAAGCAGTTTTTGGTGTCTTCTTCCCTGCCTAACACTCTTCCTACAGAATCAGCAGCAGCAGCAGCTCTCCCTATTCTGAGATCAGCATGAGTAACATGGCGGTCGGCGTGCACGCCCTTATATACCCCCTGTGACGCCCCCCAAAGCAAGCCAATCACTTGCATGCCCTTCTCAAAGATGGTGGTGACCCCTGCCTATGTCATCACGTTGCCCACAGTGTCCGTGGATCCTGATTGGCTGAAAAAGGGCGGAAAACAAACTTTTGAAACGAAACTTTGGCGCTAAAGTCGCCGAGCTCGTGGCCGACCTCACCCTAGGGTCGGGTTTCGATTCATGAAACCCGACTTTACCAAAAGTCGGTGACTTTTGAAATTTTTCGACCCGTTTCGCTCAACTCTACTCACCACACATCTAGATAAGTTCCTTAGGGAGTCTAGTTTCCAAAATGGTGTCACTTATTGGGGGTTTCCACTGTTTAGGTACATTCGGGGCTCTCCAAAGGCAACATGACACCCGCAGTCCATTCCATCAAAGTCTGCATTCCAAAACGTCACTACTTCCCTTCCGAGCCCCGACGTGTGCCCATACAGTAGTTTTCTCCCACATATGAGGTATTAGCGTACTCAGGACAAATTGTACAACAGCTTTTGGGGTCCAATTTCTCCTGGTACCCTTGGGAAAATAAAAAAATTGGTGACTAAATGATCATGTTTGTGGAAAAAATACGATTTTTTTATTTTCACGCCCGGGCGTTATAAACTTCTGTGAAGCACTGGGGGATTCAAAGTGCTCACCACACATCTAGATAAGGTCCTTGGGGGGGGGTCTAGTTTCCAAAATGGTGTAATTTGTGCGGGGTTTTCACTGTTTTGGTACATCAGGGGCTTTCCAAACTCAACATGGTGTCCGATCTCAATTCCAGCCAAAAACGTCAAATGGCGCTGCTTCCCTTCCAAGCTCTGCCATGCACCCAAATAGTGGTTTACCCCCACATATGGGGTATCAGCGTACTCAGGACAAATTGCACAATAACTTTTAGGGTCCTGTTACCCTTGGGAAAATAAGAATTGAGGGTGAAAAGATCACGTTTGTGGAAAAAATATGATTTTTTAATTGTACCGCTGTACGTTATACACTTCTGTGAAGCCCTTGTTGGTTCAAAGTTCTCACCACATATCTAGATAAGTTCCTTGGGGGGTCTAGTTTCCAAAATGGGGTCACTTGTGGGGGGTTTCCACTGTTTAGGTACATCAGGGGCTCTCCAAACGTGACATGGCGTCCGATCTGAATTCTAGCCAATTTTGCATTGAAAAAGTCAAACGGCGCTCCTTCCCTTCTGAGCTCTGCCATGCGCCGAAACAGTGGTTCCTCCCGCATATCAGGTATCAGCGAACTCAGGACAAATTGCACAATAACTTTTCCAGTCCAACTTCTCCTGTTACCCTTGGTAAAATAAAAAAAATTGAAACTGAATTATTTTTTTTGTGAAAAAAAGTAAAATGTTCATTTTTTTTTTAAATATTCAAAAAATTCCTGTGAAGCACCTGAAGGGTAAATAAACTTCTTGAATGTGGTTTTGAGCACCTGAAGGGGTGCAGTTTTTAGAATGGTGAAACTTTTGGGTATTTTCTATCATATAGACCCTTCAAAGTGGCTTCAAATGTGATGTGGTCCGTAAAAATAAAATGGTGTTGCAAAAATGAGAAATCGCTGGTCAATTTTTAACCCTTATAACTTCCTAAGAAAAAAAAATTTGGGTACCAAAATTGTGCTGATGTAAAGTAAACATGTGGGAAATGTTACTTATTAAGTTTTTTGTGTGCCGTATCTCTGTGATTTAAGGGCATAAAATTTCAAAGTTGGAAAATTGCAAAATTTTTGCCAAATTTCCATTTTTTCACAAATAAAAGCAAGTTATATGAATGAAATTTTACCACTACCATGAAGTACAATATGTCACGAGAAAACAATGTCAAAATCACCAGGATCCATGGAAGCGTTCCAGAGTTATTACCTCATAAAGGGACAGTGGTCAGAATTGTAAAAATTGGCCCGGTCATGAACGTGCAAACCACCCTTGGGGGTTAAGGGGTTAATAAGAAGTAAATTTAAATTTTTGTTTTTTCCAAGCATTTGTAATTTTACCCATTTAAGATGATGAGAAAACCCCTTTGAGACAGGATCCTACTAATTAATAAAGTAAAATCTACTATAAGTAAATCGGATGCTTGACAAATATCCACGGGAAACATCTCTGACAAACGCCAGAGCTTCCCCATACAATTATATACAGCTAATCCGATTTGTGATTACACTCCGGCAGTCCGTGGTCCGTCTGCTTCTCGCAGCCTCTGGAGATGGTTTATTTTATTAGGAAGCAAATTTAGTCCCTGGGTGACATATACAGAATAAATGGCGACTTCATAATAATTCCGCAGGTATAACCCCCATCATGTGTCACCGCAAAATGAAAATTACAAGAATTTCTGTCTTTGCCTGACTGGCAGGTTTTCTTCACAATTACTGTGATTATAGGGCTGTGGGAGTGAGAGCAGCGAGCAGGGTGATAATATGCGTAACGCTATGTGTGATGTGAGATGTAGTATTATATGTGGTATTATGTACGGTATTACAGAATGTGTGACATGAGATGTTGTTTTATATGTCGTATTATATGCATTATTAAAGTATGTGTGATAGTAGATGTAGTATTATGTCGTATTATGTGCGGTATTACACTATGTGTGATGTGAGATGTATTATATTTTGTATTATGTGCAGTATTACGCTATGTATGTAGGTGCAGTATTAAATGTATTATGTGCGGTATAACACTATGTGTGATGATAGATGTAGTGTAAGTCTGTGTGCACACAGTGCGTTTTTGATACGTTTTCACAGCGTTTTTTCCAAGCTGAAATGGGCCAAAAACGCTAGGGAATCCTTATGCCAGCATATTCAATGAGAATCCATAAGTGCTGTGCACATGATCAGTAATTTTCCTAAGGGTGTGTGCACACGCTGCGGCCAAATCCGCTGCGGGTCCGCAGCAGTTTTTGCTGCGGTGTACAGTACTATTATTCTCTATGGGAATAAAAAACCGCAGTGCAGACGGTGCGGATTTTTCCGCGCGGTTTTCCTGTGGTTTTGAAACCGCAGGAAGAATTGACATGTCAATTCTTTTCTGCGGATTCCGCTTAGATTTGCCATCTCCTCCATTGAGGAGTTGAAAAACCGCAGGGCAAAACCGCAGGCCAATCCACAGGTCTTTTGACCTGGAGATTTTCCTGCGGATTTTACAAAATCCGTGCTGCCAAATCCGCACCCCAATCTGCAGCGTGTGCACGTAGCCTTAGAGTATTTGCAGTGCATTTTTTTCTGCAGCAAGTCATTTCTTTGTGTGTCTTTTTAGCATCCCACGGCGATCTCACTTGTAGAACAGTCATATCTGGAGATGTGACTTCTCTAATGGCCGTCGACAATATTCTGACAGGAGCGTCATCGCTCACGCAGTGTACGGGAATGGGCTGCCGTGAGAGAGGTCACATGAGATCATCAGCTGATGAGCTCCAGTGATTTCTTTTACAGCACCACTGCTGCTTGAGAACTTTCTCACGCAGCAGTTGTGCAGTAAATGAAATCACCTGAGCTCATCAGATGATGACCTTTCTCACTGCAGGTCAAAGCTATACGCTGCAGGAGTGATTATCTTCTGAGTCATTGTGTAGCCGGCTGTCCATATGGATCATTGTTGGAGATTATGGATTATTATCTCCTCAGTGGACAGGTGAGGAATATTGTTGCTTATTATTTTATTTCTGTTACAGGAGACCATGGCTTCAGAGGATTGGGCAATGACGTGAGTTTGGTTTAATTTAGATTCAATAAAGGAGTCTGTGTCATTCTTTCAAATAAAGGACTCTATTCTGGGGTTTTTTAAACAATCACTCTGGGGTTAGTAATTGGGGCATCTCTCCATTACTAACCTCTGGGGTTGATGTCACCTGACAATACAAAGGTGACATCAACCCCCCAATATCACCTCACTTACCACCGCAACAGGGCAAGTGGGAAGAGTGAGGCTAAGTACCAGATTTGGCCATTTCTGGGGTGGCTAAGCTGATCTTTTTAGTCTGGGAGGAGCTAGTATCAATGTCCCCTTCCTAGGCTATTAATACCAGCTCGCAATTGTCAGCCTAGCCTTTCCTGGTTATTAAATATAGGAGGACCATACGTCTTTTTTTGTTTTTTTGGGGTGGTCAAGTGGGAAGAGCGAGGCTAAGTGCTCAGGTGGCTGAGAGCTGATGTTTTTAGTCTGGGAGGGGCCCCTTCCTAGGCAATTAATATCAGCCTGCAACTGTCTATCTAGAATTGGCTGGTTAGATTTTATAGAGGGACCCTACGTCAATTTTTTTCTGGGGTCCCCCTGTAAACTAGCTAGTGAAGGCAAAGCAAACAGCTGTGAGCTCATAATAATCGCCAGGAAACCTTTAGGGCTATTGGCTCCTTCCCAGAAATATAACATCAGCCCTCGCAATTTTGTTTTTCTATTTTTTGTAAAAATTAACAGGTATCACGGCGCACGCTGAATGACAGCTGGCTTCAACACCTGCAACGGGGAACAGCGCCTTGCTGTGCCACTGCCGATCTGGAGTATCCTCACGCCTTGTCGTGCCACTGCCGAGCTGGAGTATCCTCACGACTTGCTGTGCCACTGCCGATCTGCAGTATCCTTGTGCCTTGTCGTGCCACTGCCAATCTGCAGTATCCTCATGCTTTGCCGTGCCACTGCCGATCTGCAGTATCCTCGTGCCTCACCGTACCACTGCCGATTTGCAGTATCCTCGCGCCTCGCTGTGCCACTGCCGATCTGCAGTATCCTCATGCTTTGTCGTGCCCCTGTCGATCTGTAGTTTCCTCGCTCCTTGCTGTGCCACTGCCGATCTGTAGTTTCCTCGCTCCTTGCTGTGCCACTGCCGATCTGCAGTATCCGCGCGCCTCGCCGTGCCACTGCCGATCTGCAGTATCCTCGTGCCTCGCTGTGCCATTGTCCATCTGCAGTATCCTTGCTCCTCGCTGTGCTACTGCCGATCTGTAGTATCCTCGTGCCTCGCCGTGCCACTGCCGAATTGCGGTAACCTGCCTTACCGTTCACATAAGACTCGGACATGACGGTAAGAGCACTGGACAGGAGACGATGCTGTAAGGTCGGAGGACTCGGGAGGTTCCTTTCTGTGAGGTCTGTTACACATTGCAAACCCCGCACTACAGGGGATTGCTCCTCGGCTGCTGGTTCTGCAGCATTTTGGTGCAGTGCTGCTGAAGATCTTACAGTTACTGCTCAATGTAGCAGAAATGAATTTACTCTTTAATCCTTTGCATGCCTATACCTTGCATTGGGGTCAAATAATGAGGATAGTTTACCTGCAGTCCTATGTAAAACCACAGATAACACACAAAGGGGAAGATTTCCTGATTCCATCGCATTGGCTCAGGCTAGATGATAAATTTGGAGAATTTTCTGACATTTTTGTGTAACTTTACACTATCTGTTCCTTGGCTTAGCTCTGCGCCACCTTTTGTTCCAAAAGTTTTATTTATTTTGTCACAATTTAAGTAATTTACCTTTTTGGTCTAAGCTGACCGACTTATTGAAAAAAGTCAGCAAAACGGTTTAAAAAGTCGGAAAGCATAAAACAAAATGTGTAACTTTTTAATTGGTGGAAGGAACAGGCGAGGAAACAACAGAAGTGCCAGGGAACAAGTACAGGGGTTTTTGCAGCAGTAAATGCGCAGTCAATTCTACACAAAAATCCATATTATTTGGTACAGATTTGCTACGGCAATTTTTTCTGCGTTTCTTACACTATTGTTGTGAAAATTAACAGCAGCAAAACCGCTACGTAACCAAATCGTGATGGTCCTATGTTGGAGACCTCCTACGATCAACTAGGACATGGTAGATAGTGTTCAAATCCCCTGCAGTGCCACCCCTGGAGAAATGAGGAATTACACTCTACTCAATCAAGATAATGGGAAATTTCGGGTCCTCCAGAGAAAGAGACACTCTTCAGGCCCCGTCACACATAGCGAGATCGCTGAAGAGTCACCGATTTGATGACGTGACAGCGATGTCCCTATGTGTGACATGCAGCGGCGATGAGGCCCCCGCAGCGATGTCGCTGATCGTGCTCGAGCGTCCTGGGCCATTTTTTGATCGTTGGCGTCCCGCTGGTCCGCCTGAATCGCTGAGTTTGACACATTTTATAAACGACAAGCGACCTCGGCGACTCATATCTCTGTGGCGCAGGCGGGACTTAGGTTTTCTTTTGCAACGCCCCTCAGCTCCGATTGGTGGCCACTACTGCACCTCGGCATAAAAGACAACGTAACTGCGCTCCCATCCATTGTTCCTGAGCGCTCTGTGGATACATCATTCCTTCAGCGTTCCGGTGCTAGTCCTTAGTGCGTTGAAGGCTCGTAGGACGCAATATGGACTCGTACTGGAACGCTGCAGGAATGTCGTATGATATAACCACAGCGCTCGAGAACAATGGATGGGAGCGCTAAGGCCGGTTTCACCTTTGCGCTTTATAGCGCAGCGACGGCCAGCGCACGGCCGCCGCTAAGCCCCGCCCCCTGCCGACTCCCTGCCCGCCCCTTCCGGTCATCGCCGCCTACTAGCGCACATGGACACTTGCGATCTGCGCACCCTATCTTTAGCGCTGGCCGTGCGCTAGCAGGATTTTGCCGTGCGCTGCGCACTGTTGAAGGTGCGCCGTGCGCGCTGAAATGTAACATGCTGCGTTCGGTGCACACGGGCGCACCTTCAAAAGTGTGCAGCGCACGGCAAAATCCTGCTAGCGCAGGCCAGTGCACGATCTGCGCACCCTATGCTAAAGATAGGGTGCGCAGATCGCAAGCGTCCATGTGCGCTAGTAGGCGGCGATGACCGGAAGGGGCGGGCAGGGAGCCGGTAGGGGGCGGGGCTTAGCGGCGGCTGTGCGCAGGCCGTCGCTGCGCTATAAAGCGCAAATGTGAAACTGGCCTAATGCGTCGTCTTTTGTAACGCTCAATCACGCCTATCGAGGTCTGAATTGTTAACACTACGTGCTGTGTGACAAGGTCCCAACGACCGCCGAGGTCGTTATACAGATCGCTGATCGTTAAAGCGTCGTTTAGGAGATCTGCCTGTTTGGCAGCTACTAGCGACCATGTAGCGACGCACAAACGATCTTTGCCAGGTCATGTCTTTCTCGTGATCGCTGGTGCGTCGCTATGTGTGACTGGGCCTTTAGTAAGGTCATCAATGCTGGGGAAATGGATGTTTTTGCTTTCTGATTCTAATCTCTTGGGCGTCCTCCATTGGAACGATGTCATCCATTTTCATCGTGGCCTTTTAGACATTGGAATGGGCAGCTGCAGATACAATATGTGTAGCCTCCGGGCTTCACCCCCATGTTACCTGTATCCAGCCACTACTGGTAACTGCAGGCATTGTATTTACACAGGACTGCAAACACAGAGGCGTCCATAGCGCTGCCCTTCACCAGGGATCAGGTTGTAAGTTTCCAGTCTCTGCCTCCGGGGCCGTTGTGTCTGATGAGAGATTGAGTCCTGAGAATTATCTGTACATGCGAGAATCTAATTATCGGACTCGATCGTTTAAATGGAGAATAATTTGCTGATTGTTCTGCTGAAAGGGGGGACGGAGCGCGGCAAATCTCATTTACTGTGAGTTACTGTAATATGTCTGTAGTGAGGTTGTTAACCCCGTAAATGCTGAAGTCCTGTAGAGGTGAGACACCCAGGGAAACAATGGTAGATAGATGGACAGCAAGAGAGAGAGAAAAACACTGTATACAAGAATGAGATAAAAAAAAAAACAGCTATCCACAGTGTCCAATATCATTAATCTATCATCTGATCTCATAGGTTATTTGTATCTGTCTGTGAGATAGATAAAGAGAAAATCAGCAACAGCTATACAGATAGAACTGAGATATGTGTAGACAGAGAAATAAATAGGTAAGATAGATAATACATAGAGGGTGTGTGCACACGCTGCGGATTCTGCTGCGGATTCTGCTGCGGTGTACAGTACCATAATATCCTATGGATATTAAAAACCTCAGTGTCAATTGACAAGTCAATTCTTTCTGCGGATTCCGATGCGGTTTACCATCTCCTCCATTGTGGAGATGAAAAACCGCAGGGCAAAACCGCAGAGCAATCCGCAGGTAAAACTGCAGGTCTTTTGACCTGCAGATTTACCTGCGCATTTTACAAAATTTGCACCCAAATCCGCAGCGTGTGCAGATACCCAGATAGATAGATAATAGATAGATAATAGACAAATAGATAATAGATAGACAATACATTAGATATATAAATAGATAGATAATACATTAGATAGAAAGATAATAGATACTGTAGATAGATAATAAAAAGATAATACAGTAGATAGATATATAATAGATAAATAGATAATACAGTAGATAGATACTGTAGATAGATAATAGACAATAGATAGATATAATAGATAATATCATCTATTATCTTTCTGTCTATCTACACTCCTCAATATTGAAATTGCATCACCTAGAAGGAAAAGTCATGGAATGATGAAAATAACAGGAGGAATAGACATGATAACAATCTGCAAATTATGTTAAAATGGAAACAATATCTTCTAAACATTTTCAGGCATGAAAATCATCAAGAGCCACTGTTGGCAGCTCCTGTGCAATCACCGTCCAATGACGTCCCCGATGTGCTCAATGGGTGACAGGTCCAGAGAAGCTGCACGTCATGGTAGCACGTTTAGGTCACACAGGCTGCTCATAGTAAAACAAGATACATGCGACCCCTACCATCTTTAGACGTGTCCTTCCCCCCATCTGCCTTCACATGCCTAAGCCCTGGCTGGCCCTGAGCGTGCCCTAACTAGTGAGTAGGGCAATAAGACTCTAGTCTCACTACTAATATATGGAAGCACAGGGAAGGAAACAAACCGGAAGAAATTAAACAACAAATGGTACTCCACCGCTTAAACAGCAACAACTTGTCTAAGGAGGTCAGCATAGGAAACCTATAACCGGCAGAGGAGAGAGTTTAAATAATGGAAGGGAGCAGCAGCAGCTGAGATTAGAGCCATATGGAATCCCAACAGGATCAAGTTGGAACTCTTAACCCCTACCACACCAAGTGAAAATCAATCTGCACAACTCAAGTTTAACGTCAAGCAGACTCCAAAGATGATTTGCGATCCACCAATCACTGCAAATTTTTGATCCAAGATACCCCTAATGTCTCAGCAGGATGCTGCACATTTGTGACAGTACCCCATCACCCGTCTACGAGGCGCCTCCGGACCATCTGGACCAGGTTTATCCTGATGAGCTGCTTGGAGGAATGAACCAAGCTAATGGCAATTACTTCTGATGCTGGTACCCACATTCTCTCCTCTGAACCATAACCCTGACAATGCACCAGGTACTGAAGGGAACAGCGAACAAAATGAAATGCTACTTGAAATTCCAAATTACCATCCACCCTGACCGGAGGAGGCGGCAAGGGTGACGGTTCCTATGACGCAACATATTTTTTGAGCAATGATCTATGAAACACATTATGGATTTTAAGTGCTTGAGGTAACTCAAGGCGAAAAGCCACAGGATTGATGACGGCGACCACCTTATATGGACCAATGAACCTGGAACCCAGTTTCCACGAAGGAACTTTCAATTTAATATTTCTTGTAGACAACCACACAGTCATTAACACATAGGTTTGGACTTGGCACCCTTTTTTTTTTTTCATCAGCCATACGTTTATATCTGCCCTTATAACCTTCAGATTGTTCTGTACCCCTTTCCATACAGAAAAGAACGACAACGAAAAACGTTCCTCCCAATGACGACGATTGTTTAATGAAAATTCTCCCAAAGGTAAATAAGATGACCATTCTTCCTGGTTCTCTGAAAATTGTCTCTTCCGAGAGGAAGAGGTCTAGAACTCTAGTGCCAGCTATTGGAAGTAGCAATCCTAAAAGTCAATGTCGACCCTATCCTAGCTTTTATCCTAAGTCATGTAACAAGGCTCGTTAAAGGGTCGACATTGACTTCGTCTCTGAAGAGACAATTTGCATATTTCCCAGAGGAGCATTGCGGCTTTAAGTCTCCTCATCTCGGCATGCTTAGCATGTCAATCTCCGCAAGGAGAAACGATACTTCCTGGTTCTCTGAAATGAAACACCTAAGGTAGGTCTCCAAGCTTTGATTCATCCGTTCGGTCTGACCGCTCAATTGATGATGAAAATCCGAGGAAAAAGATAGATGCACCTCCAGGAGGGGACAAAAAGCCCTCCAAAATTCAGATACAAACTGTGACCCCCGATCTGAAACCACATCGGAGGGAACCCCATGAAGCTTCACAATCTCCCTGATAAACACGTGAGCCAAGGTTTTGGCATACGGAAGATCTGATAAGGCAATGTGTGCTATCTTGCTAAACCTGTCCACCACCACTAAGATCACCGTCATTCCAGCAGATGGAGGAAGGTCAGTAATAAAATCCATAGACAGAAGTGTCCATGGTGTATCAGGAATAACTAACTGTAGGAGAGACGCACAAATATTGCAGGTAGACACAAAATCAACAACATCCTGATGAAAACCTTGGCCACAAAAACACTACGAGAAAGAAGGTCCAAAGTTGCTTTGCTACCTAGGTGACCTGCAAGAACCGAGTGATGATGTTGTCCTAAAATTTTTGAGATGCAAATTTAAATGCACAAATAATTTTCCCAAGGAACAGGAAGCAGCGGTGTCCTACTGAGCCTTTAAAGGGAAGGTGCCGTGTTTTTTCATAATTTAATATAAAAAAGAAAATAGTATAAAAAAATATTGTCCTCTAAGCTTCACTCAGTGGTGTGTATGGTTTTTTTTTTTTTTCTGTAGTAATTCAGCCACTGGGGGCTGCCATCTTACCTTTCTGGCTGTTGAACGACACTTTCCATGCTCATTTAAGGCAGTCCCTAAGCATAAGAGACAATAGTCGGCTCCCGACCCCTATCTGTATCATTGCAGCAGCAGCTGTGAACTGGGCACACCTCTGGGCAGCTCAATTCACAGCTGTAGGTGTGGCCAGGTGCCATCTTATTAGGCTGTGTGCACACGCTGCGGATTAGGTGCGGATTCATCCGCGCGGATTTTGTAAAATCTGCAGGTGAAACCGCAGGTCAAAAGACCTGCGGTTTTACCTGCGGATTGCTCTGCGGTTTTTCATCTCCTCAATGGAGGAGATGGCAAACCGCAGGGGAATCCGCAGAAAGAATTGACATGTCAATTCTTTCTGTGGATTGAAAACCGCAGATAATCCGCGCGGAAAATTCCACACCATCTGCATTGCGGTTTTTGATTCCCATAGGGAATAATGCTACTGTACACCGCAGCAAAAACTGCTGCGGGTCCGCAGCGGCCAGAACCGCAGCAAAATCTGCAGCGTGTGCACACAGCCTTAGAGCCCAGTGCTTTCCTTTTAACTCCATGTACACTCTATTGCAAGCCCTGGATGCTGTACTGTTCCAGCATAACAGGGCTTGGATTTTCAATCTGCACATACCAGCTGCAGGAGAGGAACCAGGACGAGCTCCTGGACACCAAGCTGCTCTTTCCAAAACACACGGCCAGCTGCTGCCCCTGCTCTTGCAAAACATAGGAGGAGCTGCTCCCTGCTCTTGCAAAACACTTGGCCATCTGCTGGACATCTAATCCTATCCTGTGTGATACTGACTGCTGAGCCGTGTATCTAATCCTCTCCTGTGTGATACTGACTGCTGAGCCGTGCATCTAATCCTATCCTGTGTGATACTGATTGCTGAGCTGCGTATCTAATCCTCTCCTGTGTGATACTGACTGCTGAGCCGTGCATCTAATCCTATCCTGTGTGATACTGACTGCTGAGCTGCGTATCTAATCCTATCCTGTGTGATACTGACTGCTGAGCCGTGTATCTAATCCTCTCCTGTGTGATATTAACTGCTAAGCCGTGTATCTAATCCTCTCCTGTGTGATACTGACTGCTGAGCCCTGTATCTAATCCTCTCCTCTGTGTTACTGACTGCTGAGCCGTGTATCTAATCCTCTCCTGTGTGATACTGACTGCTGAGCCGTGCATCTAATCCTATCCTGTGTGATACTGACTGCTGAGCTGCGTATCTAATCCTCTCCTGTGTGATACTGACTGCTGAGCCGTGCATCTAATCCTATCCTGTGTGATACTGACTGCTGAGCTGCGTATCTAATCCTATCCTGTGTGATACTGACTGCTGAGCCATGTGTCTAATCCTCTCCTGTGTGATACTGACTGCTGAGCCGTGTATCTAATCCTCTCCTGTGTGATAATAACTGCTAAGCCGTGTATCTAATCCTCTCCTGTGTGATACTGACTGCTGAGCCGTGTATCTAATCCTCTCCTGTGTGATAATAACTGCTAAGCCGTGTATCTAATCCTCTCCTGTGTGATAATAACTGCTAAGCCGTGTTTCTAATCCTCTCCTGTGTGATAATAACTGCTAAGCCGTGCATCTAATCCTATCCTTTGTGATACTGACTGCTGAGCCGTGTATCTAACCCTATCCTGTGTGATACTGACTACTGAGCTGTGTATCTAATCCTCTCCTGTGTGATACTGACTGCTGAGCCATGGATCTAATCCTATCCTGTGTGATACTGACTGCTGAGCCATGTATCTAACCCTATCCTGTGTGATACTGACTGCTGAGCTGTGTATCTAATCCTATCCTGTGTGATACTGACTGCTCAGCCGTGTATCTAATCATCTCCTGTGTGATACTGACTGCTGAGCTGTGTATCTAATCCTATCCTGTGTGATACTGACTGCTGAGCCGTGTATCTAATCCTCTCCTGTGTGATACTGACTGCTGAGCCGTGCATCTAATCCTATCCTGTGTGATACTGACTGCTCAGCCGTGTATCTAATCCTCTCCTGTGTGATACTGACTGCTGAGCCGTGTATCTAATCCTATCCTGTGTGATACTGTCTGCTGAGCCGTGTATCTAATCCTCTCCTGTGTGATACTGACTGCTGAGCCGTGCATCTAATCCTATCCTGTGTGATAATGACTGCTGAGCTGTGCATCTAATCCTATGATGTGTGATACTAACTGCTGAGCCGTGCATCTAATCCTCTCCTGTGTGATACTGACTGCTGAGCCGTGTATCTAATCCTATCCTGTGTGATACTGACTGCTGAGTCGTGTATCTAATCCTATACTGTGTGATACTGACTGCTGAGCCATGCATCTAAACCTATCCTGTGTGATACTGACTGCTGAGCTGTGTATCTAATCCTGTCCTGTGTGATAGTGACTGCTGAGCCGTGTATCTAATCCTCTCCTGTGTGATACTGACTGCTCAGCCGTGTATCTAATTCTCTCCTGTGTGATACTGAGTGCTGAGCTGTGCACCTAATCCTCTCCTGTGTGATACTGACTGCTGAGCTGTGTATCTAATCCTATCCTGTATGATACTGACTGCTGAGCCGTGTATCTAATCCTCTCCTGTGTGATACTGACTGCTGAGCCGTGTATCTAATCCTCTCCTGTGTGATACTGTCTGCTGAGCCATGCATCTAATCCTTTCCTGTGTGATACTGACTGCTGAGCCGTGTATCTAATCCTCTCCTGTGTGATAGTGACTGCTGAGCCGTGCACCTAATCCTCTCCTGGGTGATACTGTCTGCTGAGCCGTGTATCTAATCCTCTCCTGTGTGATACTAACTGCTCAGCCGTGTATCTAATCCTATCCTGTGTGATACTGACGGCTGAGCCGTGTATCTAATCCTCTCTTGTGTGATACTGACTGCTCAGCCGTGTATCTAATCCTATCCTGTGTGATACTGACTGCTGAGCCGTGTATCCAGGCCAGCAGGGGGAACTCTGATCCGGAATTCAGGGGAGGAGTGCTCTCTGAGGGCCAAGAGGAAGGGGTGGTCAGTTAGTCTGTGGAGGGTGAAGTGTGCAGATGTGTGGAAGGAGCGCTGAGATAGAGCTGAGAGGCAGAGCTCATCTCCCGTAAGAGCGCATGAACAGGAGCCTGGTCTCCACGGCTGTATGGACACTGATGGTCCTACAGCAGACACCAGAGGAGTAGAAGGCTGTAAATGCAATACTCCCATCTAAGACTTGAGGGCACAACAGCAACACGAATAGTGAGCCGGGACTTAGGAGTGAGGAGTCCCTGGAACAGGCTACAGTTGTCTGCCATACAAGTAGAGTTCTTGGGAACATCTGACAGGAGGAACTCCAGTGTAACTCAGTACTGGAGCTCCCTCAAGTAAGCACTAGGAAGGAGACTGCACAGCCCATCTGCTGAGAGAGAATCCTGAGCTGCTTCCAGGCTAGCCTGCTCCGTTACCATCTGTAATCAGGACCCTGGACTGCATTTACCAAGTAAAGGAACAGAAATTGCACCCGCTGTGTTTTGTCTGCTTCATACCTTTCCGGCACTGCTACATCCCTGTGCCAACCACATCTACACTGCCCTGGGACTATAGCTTCACCTGTGGGGAGCTTTTACATCTTTGCTGCACCACACCATCAGTCCCAGCAGATCTGCATACAGATATATGGGGGAGGAGCAGGGAGACAGCAGCACAGAGCATTTCAGGAGAGCAGTGTACTGGTATATGGGGGGCACAGAGGGAGATATATGGGGGAGGAGCAGGGAGACAGCAGCACAGAGTATTTCAGAAGAGCAGTGTACTGGCCTATGGGGGGCACAGAGGGAGATATATGGCGGAGGAGCAGGGTGACAGCAGCACAGAGTATTTCAGGAGAGCAGTGTGCTGGTCTATTGGGGGCAGAAAGGGAAATATATGGGGGAGGCGCAGGGTGACAGCAGCACAGAGTATTTCAGGAGAGCAGTGTGCTGGTCTATGGGGGGCACAGAGGGAGATACAGTGGGGCAAAAAAGTATTTAGTCAGTCAGCAATAGTGCAAGTTCCACCACTTAAAAAGATGAGAGGCGTCTGTAATTTACATCATAAGTAGACCTCAACTATGGGAGACAAACTGAGAAAAAAAAAACAGAAAATCACATTGTCTGTTTTTTTTCATTTTATTTGCATATTATGGTGGAAAATAAGTATTTGGTCAGAAACAAGCAATCAAGATTTCTGGCTCTCACAGACCTTTAACTTCTTCTTTAAGAGTCTCCTCTTTCCTCCACTCATTACCTGTAGTAATGGCACCTGTTTAAACTTGTTATCAGTATAAAAAGACACCTGTGCACACCCTCAAACAGTCTGACTCCAAACTCCACTATGGTGAAGACCAAAGAGCTGTCAAAGGACACCAGAAACAAAATTGTAGCCCTGCACCAGGCTGGGAAGACTGAATCTGCAATAGCCAACCAGCTTGGAGTGAAGAAATCAACTGTGGGAGCAATAATTAGAAAATGGAAGACATACAAGACCACTGATAATCTCCCTCGATCTGGTGCTCCACGCAAAATCCCACCCCGTGGGGTCAGAATGATCACAAGAACGGTGAGCAAAAATCCCAGAACCACGCGGGGGGGACCTAGTGAATGAACTGCAGAAAGCTGGGACCAATGTAACAAGGCCTACCATAAGTAACACACTATGCCACCATGGACTCAGATCCTGCAGTGCCAGACGTGTCCCACTGCTTAAGCCTGTACATGTCCAGGCCCATCTGAAGTTTGCTAGAGAGCATTTGGATGATCCAGAGGAGTTTTGGGAGAATGTCCTATGGTCTGATGAAACCAAACTGGAACTGTTTGGTAGAAACACAACTTGTCATGTTTGGAGGAAAAAGAATACTGAGTTGCATCCATCAAACACCATACCTACTGTAAAGCATGGTGGTGGAAACATCATGCTTTGGGGCTGTTTCTCTGCAAAGGGGCCAGGACGACTGATCCGGGTACATGAAAGAATGAATGGGGCCATGTATCGTGAGATTTTGAGTGCAAACCTCCTTCCATCAGCAAGGGCATTGAATATGAAACGTGGCTGGGTCTTTCAACATGACAATGATACAAAGCACACCGCCAGGGCAACGAAGGAGTGGCTTCGTAAGAAGCATTTCAAGGTCCTGGAGTGGCCTAGCCAGTCTCCAGATCTCAACCCTATAGAAAACCTTTGGAGGGAGTTGAAAGTCCGTGTTGCCAAGCGAAAAGCCAAAAACATCACTGCTCTAGAGGAGATCTGCATGGAGGAATGGGCCAACATACCAACAACAGTGTGTGGCAACCTTGTGAAGACTTACAGAAAACGTTTGACCTCTGTCATTGCCAACAAAGGATATATCACAAAGTATTGAGATGAAATTTTGTTTCTGACCAAATACTTATTTTCCACCATAATATGCAAATAAAATGAAAAAAAAACAGACCATGTGATTTTCTGGATTTTTTTTTCTCAGTTTGTCTCCCATAGTTGAGGTCTACCTATGATGTAAATTACAGACGCCTCTCATCTTTTTAAGTGGTGGAACTTGCACTATTGCTGACTGACTAAATACTTTTTTGCCCCACTGTATATGGTGGAGGAGCAGGGAGACAGCAGCACAGAGTATTTCAGGAGAGCAGTGTGCTGGTCTATGGGGGGCACAGAGGGAGATATATGGTGGAGGAGCAGGGACACAGCAGCACAGAGTATTTCAGGAGAGCAGTGTACTGGCCTATGGGGGGCACAGAGGGAGATATATGGCGGAGGAGCAGGGTGACAGCAGCACAGAGTATTTCAGGAGAGCAGTGTGCTGGTCTATTGGGGGCACAGAGGGAGATATATGGGGGAGGCACAGGGTGACAGCAGCACAGAGTATTTCAGGAGAGCAGTGTGCTGGTCTATGGGGGGCACCCTGTTTGGTGCCAGGGATTGTACATAGAGCACTGTGTTATATACACATGGATGGACCGTCTTGTCTGCTCCACCGAAATCCAGGAAACATTTCTGCTGATTGATGACCTGTTCTGATCCAGACTTTGCATGCAAAGACAGTCAGTAACTTTGCAGGACCCATCAAAATGGCTGCTCCCTGTGTTCCTAGATGTCATCCTCTCTTTTCCCTTAGCAAACACCCAGAAGGGGAGGAGAGGAGTGACATCACACCCATGTCAGCAGACTCCACCCATAATTACTGCAGGGCAGTAACGTGAGCTAGTTGTACACTAGGTTTTTGTGCCAAATTTCAATAGCTGCTCCCCCTAGTGTTAACAAGTGGAAATGCCAAACTTTTTAAAATTATTTTTCATATTTAACAAAATTAAAAACAAATGATAAAATTTTTTAAGAAAACGTAAACATTAATTCTTTACATTTTTTCAATTGCTGAAAAAAATTTTTGGATGGCACCTTCCATTTAACACCTCCCCCTTCAGATCTGTGCAAATGGTGGAAATGACCACTACGTCTTGTACTTTTGCTCTTACTTATTTAGTTACAGCAGGGTTTTTGCTCACTTTGTCTTTTGCAGGTTTTATGTTTTATGGCCATGTGAACATGCATTTATATGCTGCATGTGTGTCAACTCAAACCAAGCTCAATTTTTGTTTTTCTCTTGTAGAAAAGGAACAGAGTCATCTGCACTACCTCCCCCAGGAAACACCGAAACAAGGCCTCGGCTTGTTTCTTACCCCCAGGATGGTAAGTGACCAAGAAATTAAACCTAGTGCAAAATAAAGACCATCTAGCTTGTCTTGGAGTGCAACGTTTAGCAGATTCCAGATAAAACAGATTTTTATGGTCGGTAATCACCATGGCAGGGTGAGCTGCCCCCACCAGAAAATGATACCACTCCTCAAAGTCAACTTAATAGCCAGAAGATCGCTGATAGCTGCTACTGCGCAGGCGGCGCCATCTTGGCAAAGGACATTTTTTTTCTTTAGCAAGATGGCGTTGCCAGTTCATGCGCAGTAGCAGCTCTCGGATCACCTCTATATACACCGGTAGCTGCTACTGTGCAGGAGCCATTTTAAAATGGATTTTTTTCTTTTATACTCCTGAGGAAAACATCAAGCACATTTATTAACTGCAAATTAAACATGCAGTTATGCTGCAGCGCAGGTGCCACAGGCGGCATCTGTCTGCAGAAGTTTTTTTTTTAAGTATGTACATATATTCATTATGCAAACTAGGGGGCAGGTCACCAAGGGATCAGTGACCTGTCAGCAGTCTGCATTATGAATACCTAAGAAGAGCTCCACATGAAGAACCCCCCACAGGCCGCCTCAGAGCACAATAACCACAAGACGGATTTCATTACCAGGTATCATTGCCAGGGCTGGTTTTAGAGAAAGTGGGGCCCCAAATGCTCACATATGCAGCCCCATCAGAGTATAATACAGCCCCTCATAGAGTATACTGCAGCCCCACTCAGGGTATAATGTAGCCCCCCTCAGAGTATACTGCAGCCCCCTCATAAAGTATACTGCAGCCCCCCTCATAGAGTATACTGCAGCCCCCCTGGTAGAATATAATGCAGCCCCCCTCTTAAAGTATACTGCAGTGCAGCCCACCTCAGAGTATACTGCAGCCGCACACATACACACTATAATGCAGCTACACACAGTATAGTGCAGCCCCCTCCACCTACACTGTATAATGCAGTCTCCCTCCACACAGTATAATGCAGTCTCCCTCCACACTGTATAATGCAGCCCACCCCCACACACAGTATAGTGCATCTCCCCACACACAGTATAGTGCATCTCCCCACACATAGTATAGTGCATCTCCCCACACATAGTATAGTGCAGCTCCCCCCACACACAATATAGTGCAGCTCCCCGCACGCAGTATAGTGCAGCTCCCACACACAGTATAGTGCAGCTTCTCCCGCATACAGCCAAGAAGATGTCCTGAAAATTGCAGGTGGACGCGTGGAAGAAGTCACAGAAGACCAGAGACAGTGAGCAGACAGGACTTCCAGAGAAACTAGAAAGTCTGAATACCATGGAATTAGCAGGCATACAGAAAGACAACCAGGAAACCGTAAGCAGTTAGATAGCGAATCTGGAAGCCACAGGCAAATAATTAGCGATACTGGAAACTGCAAGCAAGTAATTGGCGATACAGGAAACCTCAGAAAAGTAGGTGAAGTCCTCCACAGACAGGTAGCAAGGTTGCTGGAAACCGCAGACAAATAACTCAGGGACTGGAAACCACAGACAAGCAGGAGACATCCTGATGAATGTGAACTGGGCCGTGAAGCTGAAGCTGTAGGATACAGAACCAGAAGCTGTAGGATACTCGGTACCGGGCCGGTCATCTTAAAGGGATGTGTCACAGTGGCAGTGACCCGGTCCGTGGCCCCAGGCGGTCATGTAAAAGGGGTAGAATTGAATGGGAATAAAGTTTATGTAGTGATTCGTGATGCCAGTTGGAGTGTTCGACTGTAGTATAGCCAGCACTGCAGATGATCCCTGGTGGAGTAGATAGAGATGGCAGTGCAGATGTTTAACCCTCTCCAACCAGGGCTGACCCCCAGAAATTGTGATGGAAGTAGAAGGCACGGAGTAAGGCTAGTTTCACATTTGCATTTCAGGGAGCAGCGATGGCCTGTGCACGGCCGCTAAGCCCCGCCCCCTGCCGCGCCTCCGCCGGTAGCTCCGCCTCCGGGCGCATGATGCTGCATGTGTCATGCATCATGCATCCCCTATCTTTATCACTGAGGACGCAGGCCGTGCGCAGTATGCGTTTGGCGGCGCCTGCGTCCTTTTGACGGTGCGCCGAGCGCAACCAAATTGCAACAGGTTGCGTTTGGCGCTGGTCGGCGCATCATCAAAAGGACGCAGGCGCCGCCAAAACGCATACTGCGCACGGCCTGCGTCCTCAGTGATAAAGATAGGGGATGCATGACGCATGCAGCGTCATGTGTCCGGAGGCGGAGCTACCGGCGGAGGCGTGACAGGGGGGCGGGGCTCAGCAGCGGCCGTGCGCAGGCCGTCGCTGCGCCCTGAAACGCAAATGTGAAACTAGCCTAATAAGGCAGGAGACAAGGAACGTCACTCTATCATTTACTGTAGTTCAGGTGCAGTTCAGAGGAGATATTACAACTCTCACCAGGTTACAGTCTGCTCTGCAGAATGGGTGTTATCCTTCTCTCTGCTGTGACTCAGTGTAACTTCCTGCTATTCTAATCCCTTCTGAGACCAAGGCTTTCCAGAGTTTGGAACTTCTAGTATAGCCTCTACTCACTGTGTTTTCCTCTTCTGGCAACTTTCAGCTTGGATCCTGCGTGAAGCTCAAGTTCTTTCTTGCACAATCCTTCACTGATCCTAGTTTGCAGCAGTTTTCCCGGGGAAAACACTCCACTCTTGGTTGTATAAACTCACACAGTCTCTCAGCTTACCACCCTGCTCTGAAAGCATGGATGGCCTAGGGGCTGATTCCCTGATTCTTAATAGCTTTACTCCTGGATGGAGCTCATGTCATCATGGCTGCCAGGAGCGTTCTTCCTCCTACTTCTTCACTGAAACAACAACTCTCGACTCCTCCCCCTCCCAGTTAGGTTATGTCTGCAAAGCTCTAAGCTTCAGACAAGTAAGGGAGTGAGGTAAATTGTGTGTGTGGTCTCTAGCAGAGAAAGCATAACTCCCACTGCTCACAAAACAAATACAAAACAGTACACAGGCCAAGATTTATGGGGGACCCAAGGGGCCCGGGCCCTGGGCCACCCACCAAGCGGGGGCCTTCCACCAATATAGGGATAAATATCTCAAAACATGTAAAATACACGTCTCTTTGCTGTGAACCGTTTCTAATGATAGGCAACATTTAACAAAAGAGAAACTATTGAAAGTGTAGGGACCTGGCTACGGTCCTACATCTCAGTGGCTGGCGCAGAGCGGCAGTGTCATGGCACCTGACCTGCGTCAGCATCCACTGACCTGGCTAGCCAGACTTCCTTAGTACCCTGTACCTAATGCTTAGCTTATGGCATGCGGCAGCCTTCTACGATCCCAAGAGAAGCTTCTAGGCACTACGTATTCAGCTATATGATCGCTCCCTCGGATTAGATCAGATGAGAGTTTGTTCAGCTACCTTCGAAGAAGGAGGCGGAGCCACAATGTCGGCACGAGAAGAGGATTCTCCACCATGAAGTGCGGCAGGACTTCACTCTGGAATGGATCTTCAGTCACTGAAGATCCAGAGGTGAAGTGGTTCAGTCTTCACAGTGTCATGGTGGGTGAGTATGATCTCTGTCTGTGTGTCTGTGTGTGTGTCTGTCTGTCTGTGTATCTTTCTTGCAGCTCCTGTCCTACACAGTACCATACTGTATATACAGGTCCACACTATAACCTGCATTACAGTGTGTCTGTGTATACTGTAAGTATATACTGTAGTGTGGACCTGTTTACAGCATAGTGCTGTGTATACACTTTATACAGCCCCTCAGCCTCTATTCTATATACAGCCAGCACAGCAACAGCCTCTGATATATACAGGTAAACAGCCTCTGATATATACAGCCCAGCAGCCCCTCATATATATATATATATACAGCCCTGCAGCAGCTTCTAATATATACAGCCCAGCAGCAGCCCCTCATATATATACCACCCAGCAGAAGCCTCTCATACATATACAGCTCAGCAGAAGCCTCTCATACATATACAGCCCAGCAGCAGCCTCTGACATATAGAGCCCAGCAGCAGTCTTTCATATAGACAGCAAAAATTCCTACAATATACATATGTACATATTTTAATTTTTAATTCCCTTTCAGGACTTCAAGGGATGATAAGGTCATTTTGTTATTTTTAGATTACCATCATGGACAATCGTGAAGGAGATAGGCACAGACATCGCACAAGAATTTGGGAGTCTGGGGCTTCTAAAAGACATAAGGAAAAAGAAGCAACAATGAAATCAACAGAAGAGATAGCAAAGACAAGAAAATTGGACGAGTTCTTCACTGTTCATTCAAGGCAAGTGTCAGAAAGGAGTAGAATCTGATCAACCTGACAATGCTTCAGTGGAAATGGATATTGATCCTGGCGGCAAAGAAAAGGCTGATGTAGTAACGTGTACAACTCAAGAACACAAAGAAAAGGAGACTGAGAGTGGCACATCTTACGAAGAAGGTGAAGTTGAGGGCCCACCAGGGGGTGATGACATTGGACTTTGGACTTCCATTATTTCGGAACAGATGCAAGATTACTGTCTGAAAAGAGGTGTATCAACAATCCAGCACTGTGATGAAAGTTTGTTCATTGCACACTCGGTTCAGCAACCTAGAAAGGACTGCAATATTCCAAGAATGTGCACACTTGGGCTTTTCCATCATGAAAATCATAATGGAGAAGTCATAACGAGGAATTGGTTAGGCCTTTTTCACACTTCAGTTTTTTACAATCAGTCACAATCCGCCAGGTTTTGAAAAAAACGGATCCTCAATTTTCTTTTGAGGATCCGTTTTTTTCCCCCATTGACTTCCATTAATGGCGGATTGTGATGGATTGCCGTCCGTTGCATCCGTTTTTTTTGAGGATCCGCCAAAAGTTGCTGTCCGTCACCATCCTCAAAGATTTGAAAACGGAGCTTGCAATGTTTTTTTCTCTGGCGGATCCTCCAGACACACATTTAACCCAAAATTCTTTCTGGCTGCCGGACAAAAAAAAAATTCTCTCTCTCTCTCTCTCTCTTTTAAAATTCTTCATTTTGCGGATACGTCCAAAAAAACGGACGGGTGGCATCCATTGTCATCAGTACTAAAACGGATCCGCCATCCCTCCTTTTGGCGGATTTTGACTGATTCAAAAAAACTGAAGTGTGAAAGAGGCCTTATGCTTCTCTTCCTCTAAAGGATGCATTTACTGCTTCACGTGCAGATTGATGATGTGCTTTATTACAGCATCTGAGTCTTCTCAGCTTTCGTCTAATGGATTCTGTGATTGGAAACATTCACAAGAATGTATAAAAAGTCATGAGCAGTCAGCAGAACATCTGAACTCTACAATTGCTTTCAATATAAGGTTAAAAGCGATTGGGCGAATTGATACAGAGCTAACACAACAGGTCGAGGCTCAGGAGCATTATTGGAGGTCAGTATTGAAATGAGTAGTAAATTTTACTCAGTTTATTGCCGAGCGTGGCTTAGCATTTAGAGGAGATAACGAATTGGTTGGATCACCTAGAAATCGAAACTTTCTGGGCATTCTTGAACTCATCGCCCAGTACGACGACTTTCTTGCACAGCATATCAAAACTCAAGCCAATCGCGGCAAGGGTCATACAAACTACCTGTCATCTACAATTATGGAAGAAATTATCAATGTAATGGGCGAACAAGTCCTCAGAGAAATTATTTCTCGAGTTAACAAATCAAAATACTACTCCATCTCTTTGGACTCCACACCCGATGCAGCTCACGTTGACCAACTAACCCTTGTATTGAGGTATATGGAGAAAGATGGCCCTGTGGAACGCTTTGTAACATTCATGGCAAACAAAGGCCATGGCGCTCAAGACATGTTCAATGCCTTGTTGGAATTTTTGAAGAGACATGACCTAGACCTGGGAAATTGCCAAAGTTATGACAATGCAACTGCAATGAGTGGCAAATACAATGGCCTGCAAACCAAAGTGAGAGAGCAGAACAATCTTGCATCCTGGATTCCTTGTACGGCACACTCTTTAAATCTGGTTGCTAAAAATGCTGTAGAAAGCTGCTTGAGTGCTGTACATTTTTTTGACTTCCTTGAAAAGCTGTTCCTCTTCTTCACAGTTTCAACGCATTGGCATCATCTCCTGACTGAGACTTTGAAAAATATTGACTCAGCAACAGCATTGACTCTCAAACGTGTCACAACGCGTTGGTGCTGCAGAGCTAACGCTACTAAGGCCCACATGACTATCAGCAGATTAAAGATGTACTTAAACAGATTGCTGATGACTTTGAAGAAAAAAGCTGTGTACAGTGTGAAGCAGAAGGACAAAGGAATCAGCTTGAAATTGGTATTAACACCACCTTCTGGAATGATATCCTGAAAAGAACAGATGCTACTAGTAAAAATCTACAACACGCAAAACTCGATCTAAACACTGCTGTGGCGTCACTGACCAGCTTAATAAATTATGTTGCATCAAAACTCCTTCAAAATTTATGAGAAGCAAGGAGAAGAGCTGTCTGGTTCATCTGAGTATGTTCAGACGATAACTCGACACAGGCGCTGAAATGTGTGTCTCAATCCATTGGATTATGGCCATACGGAAGAAGTACAACTCAGCCCTTCTGAAAAATATAGAACAGAAACTTTCTTGCCTGTCGTTGATCAGTTTATCGCTTTTCTTGACCAACGTCTTCAAGCATATAAAGATATATCAAGCAAATTTAGCTTTTTTAGCCATCTGAAAGTACCGTCTTCAGACGAGCTTAAAGCCACAGCAGAGCAACTCGTCAGGTCTTACTCAGAGGACTTGGACATTACATTTATCGATGAACTGTGTCAGTTTGTAACATTTGCCAATTTATTCACAGACAAGGAACCAAAAGATATCAGCACTGAACTTTTCATGTACAAGCTTATCATGAAAAAGGGTGTGCAGGACACTTTCCCAAATATTGAGATAGCGCTAAGGATGTATCTAATTTTGATGGTAAACTGCAGTGGTGAGCGTTCCTTCTCAAAACTCAAATTAGTTGAAAACAGATTAAGGACATCCATGAAGCAGGAACGACTTGGAAATTTGGCTATCATGAGCATCGAGTCAGATATACTGCGTGAATTGGACTTTAGTGACATCATTAGTGATTTTGCAGCCTGAAAATCAAGGAAAGTGCCTGGATTGTAAAAAATGAATGATTTTACATGAATTACTCTGCGTAAATGATTTTTTTAAATAAACTTGCGTTCGTTTCATTTTGTGTTTTTGCATTACATATTACAACACCTTGAAAAATGGGCCCCCCACCAAAATGGGTCCCCGGGCCCCCCACCAAAATGGGCCCCTCACACACCTCTTAAATCCGGCCCTGACAGTGCATATTTAACCCTTTTGTTGCGATAAAGACGCAGGGCGCCACACCTGCGTGGCCTAAACGTGCTCCCATGACCTGTAGCGTCTCCAGACTTGTCTCCCATAGACTACATCTGGACGTCATTGGTCGGTGATTACACAGGAGCTGCCAACAGAGGATCTTAATGATTTGCCCAAGTGCATTCAGCCCCACAAAACCTTTTTCAGACGACCATTAATAACCTCACTGATAGCAGCCGAAGATGGAAGTGCCAGGACTTCTGCATGTGGCTCATACTGCAGACTGAATAAATAGATATCTTGAAAATGTTTCCATCTTTTCATCATTTGCAGGTCAGCAACATGCCTCCATCCTGTGATGGCCGTAATTCCACGATTTTTCCTTATTGGTGTTGCAATTGTAATGTTGAGAAGTGTAGATATGACAAACATGGATAGATGGATGGATGGATGGATGGATGGAAGGAAAGATGGAAAGATGGAAAGATGGATGGATGGATGGATGGATGCATAGATAGATGGATGGATAGAATTTCCAGTTGTGATGTGATATAGGGAGTAAAGTATTAGACCCCTAGTATTTCTGGAAATGTAGGCTCCAGACACGTGGACAAGTATTGACGCAGTGAGTTACTATTTCTGAATGTTTTTGGAAATTTTTGATAACTGGTAACAAACACAGCTTCATGTTGTGTTATTAATAGTCTGGATTCCTTGGTGGAGGATGCCGTGGGGCGATTTGTCACGGGGTTAGGAATGTATCACAGTTTTGATACTGTTGCTGAGAGATGTCATTAGGAGAAAAATGTTAATGGACCAAATGTACCCAGAACCTCTCATGTTTGTGCACGTTCCTGCCGAAAATTTATAAATAATTTACCTTTTGCTTGAATTGTGCTCAGCATCGAAAACATTTTCCTTCTGTTGTTCCTCAGCATAAAGACGAGGTCCTACAATCTATAACTCACATTATATGTAACCTGTCCTGCACAGGAGACTGATACCAGCTAAAAGAAGTCCTATAACTGGAGGCCATGTGGTATAGCTGTAATTTATGCACTTCGCTAGAACCACAGCAAACCATAAAAATTACACTGAATCTGTGATAGAAGTATCCTTAAAGTTACAGTATTATTGATTCCGTGACGACCGCTGTAACAAGGAAATATTGAGCTTTAAGATCCTATCTCCAGGGAACACTAGGGATTGCCTCAATGCCATAAAAAATGCTACCTAAATTAAGGAAAAAGCTATAAGTAAGAAAATAACTAAAAAGTACAACCATAGAAGAATCCAAGAGTATAGTTGAGCAAAAGTTAGGTAGAGAGAAGTATAGTACATTTATTACAGATAGAGAGCACTACATCAGCCGAACTGTACTGATGGTAGACTGCAAGCCACAAGCATCTATGCTAATAGACTGCAAGCCACAAGCATCTATGCTAATAGACTGCAACCCACAAGCATCTATGCTAATAGACTGCAACCCACAAGCATCTATGCTAATAGACTGCAACCCACAAGCATCTATGCTAATAGACTGTTCCACAAGCATCTATGCTAATAGACTGCAATCCACAAGCATCGTGACAATAGATTGCAACCAACAAGCATCTATACCAACAGACTGCAACCTACAAGTATCTATGCAACTAGACTGCAACCCACAAGCATTTGTGCCAATGCACTGAAACTCACAAGTATCTGTGCCAATAAACTGTAACCCACAAGCATCTGTGCCAATAGACTGCAACCCAGAAGCATCTATGCCAATAGACTACAACTTACAAGTTTCTATGCCAATAGACTGCAACCCACAAGCATCTGAGCAAGAGACTGCAAAACACAAGTATCTGTGCCAAAGACTGGAACCTAAAAAAAATCTGTGCCAATAGACTGCAATCCACAAGCATATGAGCCAATAGACTGCAGCCCACAAGTACATGTGCCAGTTGTTACGTCCGCCATGTCTGTCATGCCGCAAGATGCCTGGAGAAGTGAGCACGAGCGCCTTACCACATGGCTGCAAGCTGTTGCTGGGTAATAATCCGTCTCTGTCTGATTCTACAATCCGCTGTATTCCTGGAAACCCCTGATCATGTGACCCTTCCTATGTTACAGTCCTGCTCTGATTCTGCAATCCGCTGTATTCCTGGAAACCCCTGATCATGTGACCCTTCCTATGTTCCAGTCCTGCTCTGATTCTGCAATCCGCTGTATTCCTGGAAACCCCTGATCATGCGACCTTTCATATGTTCCAGCCCTGCTCTGGTTCTGCAATCCGCTGTATTCCTGGAACTCCCTGATCATGTGACCTTCTCTATGGTTCTACCCAGGCTGTTCTAGCAATGCTCTCTGTGATCCTGGAGGATCTGAACTCAAAGTCCCTCCCTGGTCCTGACCCGGAAGTACTGGTGCTATGGTGCTATATCAGACCGCCCCTCCATATGATCAGGGCCTGATTATTGTTTTGCTTCCCTGCATGGCTGCTTGGTCTGCTCGGTCGCTCCCTGTATTCTTTGCCCCTGCACTCTGCCCTGTCGTGCGTCTCTGCACACGCTCTGTACTTGTACTCTGCCTCTTGTCTCGTGCCATGTCTTGTGTTGTCTCTCATGCCATGTTTGTCCTTGCCTTGCTTTGCCTTGTAGTACTTCCGCTGTTCTCTACCTTAGCCTGTTTTCGCCATGTTGTGTCCTTGCTCTGCCTTACCTGTTTCGCCATGTCTGGTCTTTGCTATTCTGAGCCTTGTAGTATTTCTCTTGTTTCTTGTCTCAGCCTGGTTTTCCCGACTCTGTCCTATTGTGCTCTCTTGCACATTTCCACGCTAGTCTCAAGGTTCTCCCTTGGCCCGGCTCTGGGCTTCTGCCTACGCTCCGATGCTAGCCCTTTTCTCGCTCTGACCCTGCTCTGTGCTTCTGCCTAGGTTCCGCTCCTTGCTTTGTCCTCTCCTTTCCCTGTCTGTTTTTTCCTTCCCCTCATCTTGTTGTTTTAGTACTGACCTGTTGGTCGCGTCACACAGGACAGTGTCACATGTCGTCTTGTTGTTTCAGTACCGATCTGTTGGTCGTGTCACACAGGACAGGCATACGTGACAGATTGCCCCTTGCCCGCCTCCTGTGCCTTAGTCATGCCACGTGCTTGTGTCTCAGCCGTGTGCACTGGCCAGTGAGGCGTGTCTCCTGCCTCGAACCCTGGCGTGGCTCCTAGCACGCACCCTGCCTTTGAACCCTGACCCTGGTGTGCCCCTTGGCACGTGCAGGACTCTGCCTTGTACCTTGTGCCTTGGCGTGTCTCTACACACGCACTCTGTCTTGTTTGTTGAACTCTGAACCCTGGCTTGTCCCCTACACACGCACCTTGCCTTGCACCTTGCTTTGAACCCTGGTGTGTCCCCTACACACGCACCTTGCCTTGCACCTTGATTTGAACCCTGGCGTGTCCCCTACACATGTTCTGGACCCTGGTGGGCCCCTAGCACGCACCCTGCCTGGAATCCTGCCTTGGACCTCGGCGTGTTCCTTAACACGCACCATGTCTGGAGATCTGTCGTGCCTCCTTGCCTGAACTCTGGTTTGCCTGCCGGATGCCCAGAACCTGCCGATCGCTGCCAGAGATTGTAAGCCTGATGACTGCGGCCTGATGTCCAGAGCTGATGTCCGCAGCCTGATGCCCTAATCATGTCGATCGTTGCCAGCTGTCCGGAGTCCGATGCCATTGTGCCTTTGCCTGTACCCAGGCGTGCCACCTGGTACATACCATGCTATGGACCTTGGCGTGCCCACGCACGCACCTTGCTGTGTTTGCTTGTTCTCACCTTTTGCACTGTATGTTATCCTGAAGTTGTCTTAATGAAGATACCTTGAACTTACGTCTTGTCTTGTTTTGCTTCCTGCTTCCCTGGTCATCAGACACTCACATAGTGTCCCCCTGAGCCGGCCGTCTGGTCCCAGCAGTCGTGGTGGCTCACCCCCTTGGTCTTGCCCCGACGCTCCCTGTATAGGGGGTGGTTCCTCACAAGGTCAGCTCGCCCTCTGTGGGTGGGTGCCACGACCCAGAGGGTCCACTCAAAAAATCGGCTCAGCAAAAGCTGAGTCCGTAACACCAGTAGACTGCATCCCACAAGCATCTGAGTCAATAGACTGCAACCCACAAATATCTGTGCCAATAGACAGCAACCCACAAGGAGCGCTCCCAACAAACAGGCTCTCCATGCATTTGTTTTAAATGTCACACAGCCGTGAGACATGCAGCTGCAGTGCTGAACAGCTGATCATTGGGAGTGCTCCAGGTATCCGGGATCTCGATGCAGCTTCTTCGGTAAGTGTTATAGCTCGCCGAATAAGGAGGGAGCCGACAATGTTCGCTCATCTCTAATCCTGACAGACCAAGAGAGACCGTTCATGTCCAAGATAGTGAGGGAGTTATGTAAGTCCCTCCAGATTACCCAACTCAGGACATTGGTATACCATCCACAGATGGACGGCCTGGTGGATAGGTTCAACAAGACCTTGAAATCCATCCTCTATGGGATTCTCACTGTTTGAGCTGTTATACAGACAGCACCCTCGGGTCTTCTAGACATTGCAAAGGAGTTACATCACACCGAAGCGTCATCGAATTTGTGGCCCAAATTCAGGACATGATCGCGAGAGTGATGCCGATTGACAGAGCCTCCTTCAGGCACAGGAGGCTCAGACTAGGGTCTACAATCAGTCCGCAAGACTGAGACCATTTAGCCTTGGAGACTGGGTGTTGATGTTGATCCCCACTGTGTAAAGTAAGTTACTGGCCAAGTGGCAAGGGTCATACGAGGTGATCGAAAAGTTTAGTTACATCGACTACAAGATCCACCAACCAGGGGGACTAAAGTCGTACCAAGTGTACCACATCAACCTGCGCAAACCGTGGCGAGATAGGGAACCAGTGGAGGCTACCGGGTTGAGGGTGTCAATGTGGCAGAGACACCAATAACATCAGTACAAAAAATGGAAGGATCCAGCGATGTCGGGTGACGGTTAAAAACAAATATTTATTGTCAAAACGGCATTAAAATATTCTCAGGCTATGTGCCCATGGTGCGTGTTAAAATGCACACCAAAAACCGGACTCCTTCCCAGAAATCGCGCGTTTTTTCCCGCGCGATTTCACCACGATTTTACCGCGATTATGATCGCGATTTTGCCGCAATTTTCGTGTGCGATATTCAAGCACTTTCCAAGCGATTTGAAGCATCGCTTGGGAAGTGATTGACAGGTTGGTCACACTCGTCAAACATAGTGTTTGACAAGTGTGACCAGGTTTTTACTATTGAGGCCGCCTATGCGGCATCAATAGTAAAAGATAGAATGTTAAAATGCTAAAAAAATAAAAAAATCGGGGTATATTTACCTTCCGGCGTCCCTCGCTGCATTCCCGGGCCACAGCGTTCCCAGTAATGCCTTGCGAGACCAGTGATGACGTAGTCTCGCGTTGCTATAGCGATCTCGCGAGACCACGTCATCACTGGACCGTGCCGCAAGGCATTACTGGGAACGCTTAGGCCGGGAATGCAGAGCGGGACGCCGGAAGGTAAATATACCCCGATTTTTTATTTTTTATTCTTTTTTTTACAGGGGTATGGTACCCAGGGCCTGGAGGACAGTCTCCTCTCCTCCACACCGTGGGTACCAACCGCACATGAGACGCTTAAGACTGGGCCCCCCTCTGCTCACTGGGCCAAAGCCGCAAGATTCAGCCCAGTAACAGCCCTGTAACTGAACGTGGGTCCGCGGACGCACATTCAGTTCAAATCTATTGCCGTAGAGGCAATAGATTATTTTGGGAGACACCTGGGTCAGGATGGGAGAATCCTGGGGCAGGATGAGAGATATATGGGGCAGGATTGGGGACACCTGGGGCAGGATGGGAGACACATGGTGCAGGATGGAAAACACATGGGGCAGGATGATGACACATGGGGCAGGATGGAGACACATGAGGTAGGATGGAGACAACTGGGGTAAGATGGGAGACACCTGGGGTAGGATGAGAGATACCTGGGGCAGGATGGAAGACAACTGGGGCAGGATGGGAGACACCTGAGGCAGGGTAATGACACCTGGAGCAGGATAGGAGATCATATGTGGCAGGATGATGACACATGGGGCAGGCTGGGAGATACCTGGGGCAGGATAAGAGACACCTGGGGCAAGATGGAAGACATCTATACCAGGATGATGACACCTGGCACAGGATGGGAGACACCTGAGTCAGGATGAGAGACACATGAGGCAGGATGATGGCACCTGGGGCAGGTTGATGACACATGGGGCATGCATAATGATGACATATGGGGCAGGATAATGACACACAGGATGGGAGACACCTGGGGTAGGATGTGAGACATTATTACTGTAGGGACTAATTAAGGGAAATTATTACAGCTGTGATGTATTTTATTTTTGAGGATACTGTTTTTAGTGGGGAGTCCATTTACTGTGAAGGATGACACTTGCTTTTTTTTCATATGGCGTAGTGTAGATGTTGGGGAAAATTTGGGGAATGTTCTCTAGATAGCTGTGTGTTATTTTCTGCAGAAGGAGTCCTGGCTGGAAGAAGTGATGGTTGGTTTGTACTATATGAAGAAGAAAAGCGAAAATTAATATTTCCAACTAGAGACATCACTGGTGAGTCAGTGTATTACCTATACAAAATACACTATATACACAGCTCCTGTGCATAATGTCACTGGTGATCACTGTATTTCCTGTACACATAGAATCATAGAATCATAGAGTTGGAAGGGACCTCCTGGGCCATCTGGTCCAACCCCCTGCTCAAAGCAGGATTCGCTAAATCATCCCAGTCAGATGTCTGTCCAGCCTCTGTTTGAAGACTTCCATTGAAGGAGAACTCACCACTTCTCGCAGCAGCCTGTTCCACTCATTGATCACTCTAACTGTCAAAAAGTTTTTTCTAATATTTAATCTGTGTCTCCTCCCATTCAGTTTCATCCCATTGCTTCTAGTCTTTCCTTGTGCAAATGAGAATAAAGTTGATCCTTCTACAATGTGACAGCCCTTGAGATATTTGTAGACAGCTATTAAGTCTCCTCTCAGTCTTCTCTTTTGCAAACTAAACATTCCCAAATCCTGCAACCTTTCCTCATAAGACAGGGTTTGCAGACCGGTCACCATTCTGGTTGCTCTTTTCTGAACTTGCTCCAGTTTGTTGATGTCTTTTTTAAAATGTGGTGCCCAAAACTGGACACAATATTCCAGATGAGGTCTGACCAAAGAGGAGTAGAGGGAAATAATGACTTCACGTGATCTAGACTGTATGCTTCTGTTAATACATCCTAGAATTGCATTTGCCTTTTTTGCTGCTGCATCACACTGTTGACTCATATTCAGTCTGTGATCTATTAGTATACCCAAGTCTTTTTCACATGTGCTGTCACTTAGCCCTATTCCTCCCATTCTGTATATGCTTTTTTAATTTTTATTGCCCAGATGTAGTACTTTGCATTTCTCCGTGTTAAAAACCATTCTGTTAGTTGCTGCCCACTTCTCCAGTTTATTTATATCTTTTTGAATCCTCTCTCTCTCTTCTCTAGAATTAGCTATCCCTCCTAGCTTTGTGTCATCAGCAAATTTAATCAGTTTACCCTCAATTCCTTCATCTAAATCGTTGATAAAGATGTTGAACAATACAGGGCCCAGGACAGAGCCCTGTGGTACCCCACTTGAGACATTCTTCCAACTGGATGTGCAGCCATTTACGACCACTCTTTGGGTCCGATCACTAAGCCAGTTATGAATCCACCTAACAGTTGCCTTGTCCATTCCATACTTAGTCATTTTTTCAATAAGGATTGTATGAGAGACTTTGACAAATGCTTTGCTGAAGTCAAGATATACTATATCTACAACATTTACTTGATCCACCCAATCAGTGATTCCGTCATAGAAGGAAATTAAGTTAGTCTGACATGACTTACTAGTTACAAACCCATGCTGACTCTGTTTAATCACTTCATTCTTATCCTGGTGCTGACATACATGTTGTTTAATAATTTGTTCAAAGATCTTTCCTGGTATAGAAGTCAGACTCACCGGCCTATAGTTGCCTGGGTCCACCTTCTTCCCCTTTTTGAAGATAGGAACAACATTTGCTCTTCTCCAGTCTTCTGGCACTTCTCCTGTTCTCCAAGAATTTTCAAAGATTATGGAGAGGGGTTCAAAAATTTCTTCTGCTATCTCCTTCAGTACTCTGGGGTGTAATTCATCTGGACCTGGAGACTTGAATTCATTTAGGTTAGCTAAGTGTTTCCTCACTATCTTTCTGTTTATAGATATCCTGGATTCTTCTATTCCCTTAATAGGACAGTGAAGAACAGTTGATGTTACATTTCCTTTCTGAGAGAAAACAGATGCAAAATAGGAATTTAAAAGTTCAGCCTTCTCAACATCCTGTCTTACCATTTCATCATTTTCATCCTGTAAAAATCCTATAGCATCTTTGACTTTTCTTTTACTTTTGACATATCCTCAAAATCCTTTATTATTGCTTTTGACATCTCTTGCAAGCCTCAATTCATTTTCAGCTTTAGCTAATCTGATTTGTGCCCTGCAGGTTCTGCAGACAGCATTATATTCTTCTTTAGATATGCCTCCCTCTTTCCATTTTATAAACATTTTTTTCTTCCTTTTTAGCATGTGCTTAAGTTCTGTGTTCATCCATCCTGGTTTCCTTAAATGCTTCCTATTCTTCCCTCTTTTCGGAATTGTTAACAACTGTGCTTTGAGAATTTCATTTTTCAAGATTTCCCATCCTTCCTGGACATTTTTGTCTTTAAGGATATCCAGCCATTGGATCCCTCCAATTCTCTTTCTGAATCCCTTAAAATCTGCCTTTCTGAAATCTAACCTTGACGTCTGAGTCTTCACAGGTCTTCCGCCTCTAGTTATCCAAAATTCTAAAATAGCATGGTCGCTACCTCCTAGGGTCCCAGCCACTTTTACCTCCTCAACCATTTCCTCCCTGTTTATAAGGATAAGATCCAAGGTAGCAGTTCCCCTTGTTTTCTCCCCTACCTTTTGGAAGATAAAGTTGTCAGCAAGAGAGGATAAGAATTTCCTTGACCTGCTAGTTTTGCCTGAGAGAGATTCCCAACAAATGTCTGGATAGTTGAAATCTCCCATGACAACTATGTCATATTTTTTGGAGAACTTGGCCATTTGATGCATAAAGAGTTCTGACACTATATACAGAGCTCCTGTGTATAATGTCACATGATCACTTTTATCAGCTTGTTTTCATCATGTGCCTTTAAAGGTGTGGCCTGCCTTTCCTTGAGCTGGGCATTATATTGATGTGATCTCCCATAGCTGTGTGTCCACTAGTTAGGCCCAGCCCTTCTCAGCCCTTATCCACATGAATGTCACTTGAGAAACAGTAAGGTTTTTAATATTAGCGTTAGGACTGTCCCAATTACGGTCACTGTGGAGTGGTGGGATGGCTTTCACATTTTTTTTTATCAAAAAACATGTCAACTAAGTACTGTATATTATTTTCATGCCCCATGCTATTTATTTACTGCAGGGTATTTAATCATTATGTTTTTGTCTTAGGTTTTTGCTATACACTATAAGCAAAACTCCTGTGTATAATGTCACTGGTGATCCCCGTACTACCTGTACACTGACATTATATACAGAGCTCCTATGTATAATGTTACTGGTGAGTACCTGTATTACCTGTACACTGACACTATATACAGAGCTCCTGTGTATAATGTAACTGGTGATCACTGTATTACCTGTACACTATACACTATATACAGAGCTCCTGTGTATAATGTCACTGGTGATCACTGTATTAACTCTACACTGACACTATATACAGAGCTCCTGTGTATAATGTTACTGGTGAGTACCTGTATTACCTGTACACTGACACTATATATAGAGCTCCTGTGTATAATGTAACTGGTGAACCCTGTATTACCTGTACAATGACACTATATACAGAGCTCCTGTGTATAATGTCACCGGTGATCACTATATTAACTGTACACTGACACTATATACAGAGCTGTGTATAATGTCACTGGTGATCACTGTATTACCTGTACATGGACACTATATACAGAGCTCCTGTGTATAATGTCACTGGTGATCACTGTATTACCTCTACACTGACACTATATACAGAGCTCCTGTGTATAATGTCACTGGTGATCACTGTATTACCTCTACACTGACACTATATACAGAGCTCCTGTGTATAATGTCACTGGTGATCACTATATTACCTGTACACTGACACTATATACAGAGCTCCTGTGTACAATGTCACCAGTGATCACTGTATTAACTGTACACTGAACTATATATAGAGCTCCTGTGTATAATGTCACTGGTGATCCCTGTATAGCCTGTACACCAGCAATGTGTACAGAGCTCCTGGGTATACTGTCACTGGTGATCACTGTATTTCCTGTACACAGACACTATATATAGAGCTCTTGTGTTTAGCTTGTTTTCATCATGTGCCTATAAAGGTGTGGCCTGCTTTCCTTAAGCTGGACATTATATTGATGTGCTCTCCCATAGCTGTGTGTCCACTAGTTGGGCCCAGTCCTTCTCAGCCCTTATCCACATGCATGTCACTTGAGAAACGGTAAGGTTTTTAAAATTAGAGTTAGGACTGTCCCTATTACGGTCACTGTGGAGTGGTGGGATAGCTGTCACATTTTTTTTTGTCAAAAAACATGTCAACTAAGTACTGTATATTATTTTCATGCCCTATGCTATTTATATATTTACTGCAGGGTATTTATTCATTTTGTTTCTGTCTTAGGTTTTTGCTATACACTATATGCAGAACTCCTGTGTATAATGTCACTGGTGAGTCATTGTATTACCTGTACACAGACACTATATACAGAGCTCCAGTGTATAATGTCACTGGTGATCCCTGTATTATCATAGAATGGTAGAGTTGGAAGGGACCTCCTGGCTCATCTGGTACAACCCCCTGCTCAAAGCAGGATTCACTAAATCATCCCAGACAGATGTCTATCAAGCCTCTGTTTGAAGACTTCCATTGAATGAGAACTCATCACCCCTTGTGGCAGCCTGTTCCACTCATTGATCACACTAAATGTCAAAAAGTTTTTTCCTAATATCTAATCTGTGTCTCCTCTCATTCAGTTTCATCCCATTGCTTCTAGTCTTTCCTTGTGCAAATGAGAATAAAGATGATCCTTCTACAATATGACAGCCCTTGAGATATTTGTAGACAGCTATTAAGTCTCCTTTCAGTCTTCTCTTTTGCAAGCTAAATATTCCCAAATCCTGCAACCATTCCTCATAGGACATGGTTTGCAGACCGGTCACCATTCTGGTCGCTCTTCTCTGAACTTGATCCAGTTTGTTGATGTGTTTTTTAAAATGTAGCACCCAGAACTGGACACAGTATTCCAGATGAGGTCTTACTAATGAGGAGTAGAGGGCAATAATGACTTCACGTGATCTAGACTGTATGCTTCTGTTAATACATCCTAGAATTGTATTTGCCTTTTTGCTGCTGCATCACACTGTCGACTCATGTTCAGTCTGTGATCTATTAGTATGCCCAAGTCTTTTTCACATGTGCTGTTGCTTAGCCCTATTCCTCCCATTCTGTATATGCTTTGTCATTTTTATTGTCCAGATATAGTACTTTTCATTTTTCCCTGTTTAAAACTATTCTATTAGTTGCTGCCCGCTGCTCCAGTTTATTTATATCTTTTTGAATCTTCTCTTTCTCTTCCTGTAATACCTGTACACTGACACTATATACAGAGCTCCTGTGTATAAGTTCACTGGGGATCTCTGTATTACCTGTACACTGACACTATATACAGAGTTCCTGTGTATAATGTCACCGGTGATCACTGTATTACTTATACACTGACACTAATAATGGCAGGTATGGTAATATTGGTATTGTGGTATTTTATTAATGATCACTGTAGTATTTGGTCACTGTGGTCTGGTCATGGTGTGGCAATATTTGTCCAATGTTTGTGGTATTATTCAGTCACTATATGGTGATAATAAGTTGTCTGGTCACAGTGTGTCTTGATATTTGTCCTGTGTTTGTGGTATTATGCTTTCACTATGTGGTGGTAATATGTGGTGTGGTCACGGAGTGGCGGTATTTGTCCCCTGTATGTTGAATTAATCAGTCACTATGTGGTGGTAATATGTGGTCTGGCCATTGTGTGATGGTATTTGTCCCTTGTATGTGACATTATTATTGGTCATTTTTAAAAAATGTATGTACAGTATGTGACACATTCCCTTAAATTAAAATAAAGAAAACTATACCTAAAGACTATTGGTTATTTTAAGAAATGTTTAATATGATAGAGTAGAGTAGGGCCTAGCCAAAAGAGTGTACCTTGTCATGGTGGCGGCTTAAAAAAAATCTTTTAGCCAAAACAAAAACTGATGGCTATGTGTTATGAATGGGTCACCGAGGAGGAGAGCAGGCGCAGGCTAAGCCACAGAAAACCAGAGAGGTTGGTAACTAAGTGGATTGCAGACCCCTGATCCTATCCACACAACTAGCAGAAGGTACTAAATTCAAAAATTTAGACCGATCCCCAGAAAACACATCAAGAGTAGGGATTTTTGGTTCAACAGCAGATTGAGCAAGATAGGCAGAAATTCCCCGCACTTCAGCAGTGAGCTGCTCAACACGATCAGACAATTGCTTAGTCTCCATTTAGAGAAAGAAAAGAAAAAAAAAATCTCCTCCTGCAGCCCCAGAAAAAAAAGAGGAAAAAATATATAAAAAAAATTCTGACACTTATTTATTTTTTTTTTAATTCTTTCCTTCTTTAGAGTACCCTAGAGTCTAAAGTTAGGCTGGTGATTCTGTTATGAATGGGTCACCGAGGAGGAGAGCAGGCCCAAGCTAAGCCACAGAAAACCAGAAAGGTTGATAACTAAGCAGATTGCAGACCCCTGACCCTATCTACACAACTGGCAGTAGCCGTGGAGCGTGCCTACGATGATTCTAGACGCCTCGGCACAGCCGGAGAGCTAACTAAGCCTAAAGCAAGAAAGGGGAAATCTAAACTGCCCCAGAGCAGACCCCAAAGGAATAGATAGCCCCCAAACATATATTGTCGGTGAGACAAGATGAAAACACAAACGCAGGCAGGAAAATTGAGCAAATGATGGGGCCCAGACTGACTAGACAGGACAGCTCCCTCCAACCATTGTGTCCACTCTTCAAATGCCCATTTCATGGCCAACAATTCCCAATTCCCCACGTCATAGTTACGTTCAGATGGGGAGAATTTTCGAGAAAAGAAAGCACATGGATTCATCTTCGAAGTCACCGGATCTTTTTGGGACATAACGGCTCCTGCACCAATCTCAGAAGCATCTACCTCCACCTGAAATGGGAGTGAGACATCAGGTTGCCGTAGAACCGGAGCAGAAGTGAATCTCCGCTTAAGCTCCTGAAATGCTGAGGCTGCCTCTGGAGACCAATTCACCACATCAGCGCCCTTTTTGGTCAAATCAGTCAGTGGTTTAACAATTCCAGAAAAATTACTTATAAATTTACTTTAGAAATTAGCAAAACCCAAAAACTTCTGGAGAGCCTTCAAAGAAGTGGGTTGAACCCAATCATAAATCGCCTGTACCTTGGCCGGGTCCATTTCAATAGCAGACGGGGACAAAATAAATCCCAAAAATGAAATCCTCTGTACACCAAAGAGGCACTTCGATCCCTTGACATACAGAGAATTTTCCCTCAAAATCCGGAACACAGTCCGGACATGATCCACATGAGAATCCCAATCACTGGAAAAGATCAAAATGTCATTCAGATAGATGATCAAAAACTTATCCACATAGTCCCGGAAAATATTGTTCATAAAAGACTGGAAGACAGAAGGGGCATTAGTGAGCCCAAAAGGCATCACCAGGAACTCAAAATGTCCCTCTGGAGTATTAAACACCGTCTTCCATTCATCCCCGTGCTTGATGCGAATAAGATTATACGCCCCCCTGAGGTCAAGCTTAGTAAACCAGTAAGCACCTTTAACTCTGGAGAATAAATCAGAAATCAGGGGTAACGGATACTGATATTTAACAGTGGTTTTGTTAAGGGAACGATAGGCAATACATGGCCTTAGTGAGCCATCTTTCTTGGCGACAAAAAAAACCCAGCACCTAAAGGTGAAGAGGATGGTCTAATATGACCCTTCTCCAATGACTCCTTGATATAAGATCGCATAGCATCATGTTCGGGTACAGATAAGTTGAAAAGCCGACCCTTGGGAAATTTACACCCGGGCATTAACTCAATTGCACAGTCATAACTCCTATGAGGAGGCAAAGATGCAGACTTACTCTCACTAAATACATCAGAAAAATTATTATTATTATTATTATTATTATTATGCATTTATATAGCGCCATTTATTCCATGGCGCTTTACATGTGAAAAGGGGAAATATAGACAGGTACAATAAACATGTGTAAGACAAGGGACACACAAGTACATAAGGAGAGGGGACCCTGCCCGCGAGGGCTCACAGTCTACAGGGATGGGTGAGGATACAGTAGGAGAGGGTAGATCAAATCAGCCAAATAGTCAGGAATATCATGAGACTGAGGAGAGGTGGAGAAAACAGAAGTGTCACTAAGAACACATTGACAACCCCAACTCACCACAGACACAGATTTCCAATCCAAAACAGGATTATGAGTTTGCAACCAAGGAAAACCCAGAACAATAGTATCATGCAAATTGTGCAACACCAAAAATTTACAATGCACCCGCTTTATCACCTGGGTCCAAAACTGGGGTTTATTCTCCTCCAAAGGAGTAGCATCAATACCTGTTGTGAGTTCATTTTCCCCTTCACCACTGAGGCCCGATGAACTCCCTCGTCTGGTAAAGAAAGGTAGTGAACCTGATTATCAAGCATCTGAGCCTGATGATGATGACTGGCTGAGTGGAGTTACTGACTGACTAATGCTGCCGCGCCCTTCTGCCCTGCGGGTGATTTCTCTGTGGGATCCTTGGAGACCAGTCTGAATTCCTGCTCTTCTAAAGCTAAGTTTTCTGCTCTGCCTTTTGCATTTGTGCTTTGACTTTGTTTTGCTGGATTTCTGCCTTTCCCTGCTGGGGTGAGCTGAATTCCTTTAGCTCTGTCTTCAGAAAATACCTGAGTGCTGATTTAGTTTTTGAAGCCTAGATGCTTCAGGGGCTTTTTCCATATCAGCCTGTTGGCTTATGTCTTTGATAGGGTTTTGGCAGATTGCAGACAGCAACCGTCCTTTCCTGTCCTGTATAGTTAGCCTGGGCCCCATTGTTTGCTCAGCCTATCTTTCTATCTGTGTGAGTGTTTTTTCATCTTGCTTCACCGTCATTATATGTTGGGGGCTGCCTTTTACTTTGGGGTCTGCTCTGGGGCAGTTTAGATTTCCTTTTCTGTCTTTAGGTTATTTAGCTCTCCGGCTGTGATCGAGGGGTCTAGGGCACCGTAGGAACCCCCCACGGCTACTGCTAGTTGTGTTGATAGGTTCAGGGGTCTGCAATCTGATAGTTGCCAACTTCTCCGGTTTTCTGGACGTAGCTTCAATTTTTGTGTCTGTCTTCTACGGTGACTCATTCATAACAGAATCACCCGCCATACCGCAGATCCTAGGGTACTCAATAGCAGGAAAGAATTGTAAAAAAAAAAAGAGTGTGTATATTTTTTCCTCTATATCTGTGAGGCCATAGGGGGAATTTTTTTTTCTCTCAATGGAGATAAAGCAATTGTCTGATCGCGTGGAGCAGCTCGCTGTGGAAGTGCGGGGAATTTCCGCCTACCTTGCTCATTCACATGCTGCTGAACCAAAGATTCCCACACCTGATGTATTTTTTGGGGATCAGTCTAAATTTTTGAATTTCAAAAATAATTGTAAATTATTTTTTGCCTTGAAGCCTAACTCGTCAGGGAGCTCCGCGCAGCAGGTTAAAATTGTCATCTCTTTGCTGCGTGGCGATCCCCAGGATTGGGCGTTTTCTTTGAAACCTGATGATCCTATTCTGACTAATGTGAACGCATTTTTTCAAGCCTTGGGGTTGTTGTATGACGAACCTAATGCCATTGATCAGGCTGAAAAGACCCTGCTGGCATTGAACCAGGGTCAAGATTCTGCAGAATCGTACTGTCAAAAATTCCGAAAGTGGGCGGTACTTAGTACCTGGAATGATAATGCCCTGGCTGCTCTCTTTCGGAAGGGTTTGTCAGAAGCCGTAAAAGATACTATGGTGGGATTTCCTGTTCCCTCTGGTCTTGACGATTCTATGTCATTAGCCATTCAGATTGATCGGCGTTTGCGCGAACGCAAAACTGCACGAGAAGTGTTGCCACTTGTTGAACAAATGTCTGAACCTATGCAATGTGATAGAGTTTTGTCCAGAGAGCAGCGTCAGGAGTTCAGAAGGCGTAATAAGTTGTGTTTTTTCTGTGGAGATGCCTCGCATATTATTTCTGTCTGTCCTAAACGAGAGAAACGCTTTGCACACACGTTTTCTGTTGGTGGTGTTCAACCTAAGTTTCTTCTGGCTATTACTCTGATCTGCTCCCTGTCCACATTTTCCGCCAAGGCTTTTGTGGATTCGGGAGCAGCTCTAAACCTAATGGACTTGGATTTTGCTAAACGTTGTGGATTTCCGATAACATCTCTGCAGACGCCTATCCCTTTGAGGGGGATTGATGCTACTCATTTGGCAAAAAATAAACCTCAGTTTTGGACCCAGGTGGTAATGCGGGTCGCCCCAGACCATCAAGAAAATTGCAGATTTTTGGTGTTGCATAATCTGCATGATACCATTGTTCTGGGGTTTCCCTGGTTGCAAATTCATAATCCAGTTTAGGATTGGAAATCTGTGTCTGTGGTGAGTTGGGGTTGTCGGTGTGCCTTTAGTGAGGCTCTGGTGTTTTCCACCTCTCTTCAGTCGCATGATGTTCCTGATTATTTGGCGGACTTTTATGATGTATTTAGTGAGAATGAGTCTGCGTCTCTGCCTCCTCATAGGAGTTATGACTGTGCAATTGAACTGAGCCCGGGGTGTAAATTCCCCAAGGGTCGGCTCTTCAATTTATCTGTACCCGAGCACGAGGCTATGCGATCCTATATTAAGGAGGCCTTGGAGAAGGGTCATATTAGACCATCCTCGTCACCCTTAGGTGCCGTTTTTTTTTTTGTAGCCAAAAAGGATGGATCATTAAGACCTTGTATTGATTATCGTGCCCTCAACAAAATTACTGTTAAATATCAGTATCCGTTACCCCTGATTTCGGATCAATTCTCTAGAGTTAAAGGTGCTTGCTGGTTTACCAAGCTTGACCTCAGGGGGCGTATAATCTTATTTGCATTAAGCATGGGGATGAATGGAAGACGGCGTTTAATACTCCGGAGGGACATTTTGAGTACCTGGTGATGCCTTTTGGGCTCACTAATGCCCCTTCTGTCTTACAGTGCTTCATGAACGATATTTTCCGAGATTTTGTCGATAAATTTTTGATTATCTATCTGGATGATATTTTGATCTTCTCCAAGGATTGGGATTCTCATGTGGAACATATTCGGACTGTGTTCCGGATCTTGAGGGAAAATTCCCTGTATGTCAAAGGATCTAAATGCCTTTTTGGAGTACAGAGGATTTCTTTTCTGGGATTTATTTTGTCTCCGTCAACTATTGAAATGGACCCAACCAAGGTACAGGCCATTTACGATTGGGTTCAGCCCACTTCTTTGAAGGCCCTTCAGAAGTTTTTGGGTTTTGCTAATTTTTATCGGAAATTTATAGCAAAATTTTCTAGTATTGCCAAGCCATTGACTGATTTGACTAAGAAGGGTGCTGATGTGTTAAATTGGTCTCCAGAGGCTGTTTCTTCCTTTCAGGAGCTGAAGCGAAGATTCACTTCCGCCCCGGTTTTGCGGCAACCTGATGTCTCACTTCCGTTCCAGGTAGAGGTGGATGCTTCTGAGATTGGTGCAGGAGCTGTTTTGTCCCAAAAGGATCCTGTAACATCTAAAATGAATCCCTGTGCTTTCTTTTCCCGAAAGTTCTCTCCATCTGAACGTAACTATGATGTGGGGAATCGGGAACTGTTGGCCATGAAATGGGCATTTGAGGAGTGGAGACATTGGCTGGAGGGAGCTAAGCATCAAGTCGTGGTCCTCACTGACCACAAGAATTTGATTTACGTAGAGTCGGCTAAGCGCTTGAACCCTAGAAAGGCTAGGTGGGCCTTGTTTTTTACACGTTTTGATTTTGTGGTTTCTTTTCTTCCTGGAACTAAGAATGTCAAGGCAGACGCCCTCTCTAGGAGCTTCTTTGCTGATTCTCCTGTGGTGACCAAACCTGCTACTATCTTAGGCGAAGGGGTAGTTCTTTCTGCCATCTCGCCCGATTTGAGACGTGCTTTGGAAGAGTTCCAGGAGGACAAACCTGAGCGTTGTCCCAGTGGAAAGTTGTATGTTCCTGACCAGTGGAAGAAGAGAGTGATGTCTGAAGTTCATTGCTCTGCTTTGGCTGGTCATCCAGGTATTTTGGTACTAGAGATTTGGTGAGTCGGTCTTTTTGGTGGCCCTCCTTGTCTCGTGATGTCAGGAATTTTGTGCAGTCCTATGGGACTTGCTCCCGGTCTAAATCGTGTTCTCGCTCTAGTGAGTTGTTGATGCCTTTGCCTGTCCCCAAGAGGCCATGGACCCATATTTCAATGGATTTTATCTCTGATATGCCTGTCTCTCAAAGGATGACTGTTATTTGGGTGATTTGTGATAGGTTCTCAAAGATGGTTCATCTTGTACCACTCCCTAAGTTGCTGTCTTCCTCTGAGTTGGTACCCCTGTTTTTGCAACAGGTGGTTCGCTTGCACGGGATTCCTGAGAACATTGTATCTGACAGAGGAGTTCAGTTTGTGTCTAGATTTTGGAGAACTTTCTGTTCCAAGCTGGGAATTCAGTTGTCCTTCTCCTCTGCTTTTCACCCTCAGACCAATGGGCAGACAGAGAGAACAAACCAGACCTTGGAGTCATATTTGAGATGTTTTATTTCCGCTGATCAGGATGATTGGGTTTCATTTTTGCCCTTGGCCGAATTTGCTTTAAATAATAGAGCTAGTTCTGCCACTTTGATGTCACCTTTTTTTTGTAACTTTGGGTTTCATCCTCGATTTTCCTCAGGGCAGGTGGAGCCCTCTGCCTGCCCAGGTGTTGACACTGTGGTGGAGAGAATGCACCAGATCTGGGACCAAGTGGTGGATAAGTTATCTCTCTCCCAGGAAAAGGCCCAGCGGTTTTCCAACTGACATAGGACTATTGGTCCCCAGTTTAAGGTTGGTGATATGGTGTGGTTATCATCAAAAAATATTGCTATGAAGGTGGCTTCTCCTAAGTTTAAGCCTAGATTTATTGGACCTTACAAGATTTTGGAGATTATTAATCCGGTCTCTTTTCATTTGGCTCTTCCTGTCACATTTAAAATCCATAATGTGTTACATAAGTCTTTGTTGAAGAGGTTTGTTGAACCTGTTGTTCCGGGGGTGGCACCTCCAAACCCTGTATTGGTTGAAGGTAACATGGAATATGAGGTAGAGAAAGTACTGGATTCCCATCTGGCTAGACGGAGACTCCAGTATTTGGTTAAGTGGAAGGGTTATGGTCAGGAGGATAATTCCTGGGTCTGTGCCTCTGATATTCATGCCAAAAGATTGGTGCGTGCCTTTCATCGGGCTCACCCTGATCGCCCTGGTGGCGTGGTTGAGGGTTCGGTGACCCCTCCTCAAGGGGGAGGTACTGTTGTGAGTTCATTTTCCCCTTCACCACTGAGGCCCGATGAACTCCCTCTTCTGGTAAAGAAAGGTAGTGAACCTGATTATCAAGCATCTGAGCCTGATGATGATGACTGGCTGAGTGGAGTTACTGACTGGATATAAGGCTGCCGACGCCCTTCTGCCCTGCGGGTGATTTCTCTGTGGGATCCTTGGAGACCAGTCTGAATTCCTGCTCTTCTAAAGCTAAGTTTTCTGCTCTGCCTTTTGTATTTGTGCTTTGACTTTGTTTTGCTGGATTTCTGCCATTCCCTGCTGGGGTGAGCTGAATTCCTTTAGCTCTGTCTTCAGAAAATACCTGAGTGCTGATTTAGTTTTTGAAGCCTAGCTGCTTCAGGGCCTTTTTCCATATCAGCCTGTTGGCTTATGTCTTTGATAGGGTTTTGGCAGATTGCAGACAGCAACCGTCCTTTCCTGTCCTGTATAGTTAGCTTGGGCCCAATTGTTTGCTCAGCCTATCTTTCTATCTGTGTGAGTGTTTTTTCATCTTGCTTCACCGTCATTATATGTTGGGGGCTGCCTTTTACTTTGGGGTCTGCTCTGGGGCAGTTTAGATTTCCTTTTCTGTCTTTAGGTTATTTAGCTCTCCGGCTGTGATCGAGGGGTCTAGGGCACCGTAGGAACCCCCCACGGCTACTGCTAGTTGTGTTGATAGGTTCAGGGGTCTGCAATCTGATAGTTGCCAACTTCTCCGGTTTTCTGGACGTAGCTTCTATTTTTGTGTCTGCCTCCTATGGTGACTCGTTCATAAGAAATACCCCTCAAAGGGATAGGAGTCCGCAGGGGTATCATGGAAAACCACAACGTTTAGCAAAGTTCAAATCCATCAGATTCAAAGCTGCTCCTGAATCTACAAAAGCCTTAGTGGAAAATGTAGACAAGGAGCAGATCAGGGTAATTGCCAAAAGCAACTTAGGCTGTATACTGCCCACTGCAAATGTGTGAGCACAACACTTTTCTCGTTTAGGGCAGACAGAAATAGTATGAGAGGCATCTCCAAAGAAAAAACACAGCTTATTACGCCTTCTAAACTCCTGATGTTACGCCCTAGACAAAACCCTTTCACATTGCATGGGTTCAGACGTTTGTTCAAAAGGCGGCAACGCCTCTCGTGTAGTTTTATATTCACGTAAACGCTGATCAATTTGAATGGCCAATGACATAGAGTCATCAAGACCAGAGGGTACAGGAAATCCCACCATAACATCTTTTACGGTTTCTGCCAAACCCTTCCGAAAGAGAGCTGCTAGGGCATCGTCATTCCATTTAGTAAGGACCGCCCACTTTCTGAATTTTTGACAATATAACTGCACAATCCTGACCTTGATTCAATGCCAATAAGGTTTTCTCAGCTTGATCAATAGAATTAGGTTCATCATACAACAACCCCAAGGCTTGAAAAAACGCATCCACATTAGCCAAAATAGGATCTCCGGGTGTCAAAGAAAAGGCCCAATCCTGGGGATCACCGCGCAGCAAGGAGATGACAATTTTAACCTGCTGCACAGAGCTCCCCGATGAGTTAGGCTTCAAAGCAAAAAATAGTTTACAATTATTCTTAAAATTCAAAAATTTAGACCGTTCCCCAGAAAACACATCAGGAGTAGGGATTTTTGGTTCAACAGCAGATTGAGCGATATAGGCAGAAATTCCCCGCACTTCAGCAGCGAGCTGCTCAACACGATCAGACAATTGCTTAGTCTCCATTTAGAGAAAGAAAAGAAAAAAAGAAAATCTCTTCCTGCAGCCCCACAAAAAAAGAGGAATAAATATATAAAAAAAATTCTGACACTTTTTTTTTTTTTTATTTAATTCTTTCCTTCTTTAGAGTACCCTAGAGTCTACAGTTAGGCTGGTGATTCGGTTATGAATGGGTCACCAAGGAGGAGAGCAGGCCCAAGCTAAGCCACAGAAAACCAGAGAGGATGGTAACTAAGCGGATTGCAGACCCCTGATCCTATCCACACAACAAGCAGTAGCCGTGGAGCGTACCTACGATGATCCTAGATGCCTCGGCACAGCGGGAGAGCTAACTAAGCCTAAAGCAAGAAAGGGGAAATCTAAACTGCCCCAGAGCACACCCGAAAAGAATAGATAGCCCCCAAACATATATTGTCGGTGAGACAAGATGAAAACACAAACGCAGGCAGGAAAATAGACTGAGCAAATGATGGGGCCCAGACTGACTAGACAGGACAGGAAAGGAAAGACACTGTCTGCAATCATGCAAAAAACCCTGCCAAAAGTCCAACACGTTTGATGCATAAAAATACTGAAGTCGCACAACTTCGCCCCCACTATATCAGCACTCTGGTATATTCTGAAAGCAGAGCAAAAAGAGACCAATCTAAGAGGGGATAAAACAAACTTGCACAAGCAGTAACATATTGGCGGTGATTCAGCACAGCCCCAGCCGGAGCTGGTGATCTGCACAAAACAGAGATAGACAAAACCAGATCAAATGCAAACAGGATAGCAAATGAACCACTTAGCTGAACATGCAGGGACAGAGCTGGAGACATCACACCTCAGGAGGAACAGGAAGAAAATCACCAGCAGGGATAGAGGGAGTCGGCTGTCTTAAATCCCAATCTGAAACCCCAGATCTCCAATCGTCATCCTCATTATCAGGTGGCACGCCTCTGTCAATCAGATCAGCTCCATTACCTCCAGTAACCACCAGAAGGAGCCCAGAAAGAGAATTCACAACCCCTCTGTCACTCAAACCAGCACCACTACCTTCAGTAATAACCAGAGGGAGGCCAGAAAGCGAATTCACAACAGCTATGTATGTGATCTGGTGTTAAATGGGAACTGTTAATATGTGGTTTGTGAGGATGTGGTGCAGAAGTGGAGTTTTTCCATGAGTGGGCGGTGGGACTGTTGAAGGGTAGAGGAGGGGAAGCGAAGCTGTGATGAAGCCGGGGGGAGTCTCAAAGGGGGACTGAATATTTTGCCAGTATGAGGCCCCGAAATTCCTAGTGGCAGTCCTGACCAACAGACATCTATGCCAAAAGACTGCAACCCTTTAGTTCTGTGCCCCACCTAAAGTAAATAACAAATTGTTTTGCACTTGAATGCCAAATGCAAGATACCATGACAGGGTCAAGAAATAAAAAATTCATCCCTCTGATACATTTCTATTGCTAGTAACTATTCAAGGAAGCAGCACAGTTGCAGTCAGACATTGCTATCACAGCTATAAAGCCTCTCCTGTTGTGAGTTCATTTTCCCCTTCACCACTGAGGCCCGATGAACTCCCTCTTCTGGTAAAGAAAGGTAGTGAGCCTGATTATCAAGCATCTGGGCCTAATGATGATGACTGGCTGAGTGGAGTTACTGACTGGATATAAGGCTGCCTACGCCCTTTTGCCCTGCGGGTGATTTCTCTGTGGGATCCTTGGATACCAGTCTGAATTCCTGCTCTTCTAAAGCTAAGTTTTCTGCTCTGCCTTTTGCATTTGTGCTTTGACTTTGTTTTGCTGAATTTCTGTCATTCCCTGCTGGGGTGAGCTGAATTCCTTTAGCTCTGTCTTCAGAAAATACCTGAGTGCTGATTTAGTTTTTGAAGCCTAGCTGCTTCAGGGCCTTTTTCCATTTCAGCTTGTTGGCTTTGTCTTTTATAGGGTTTTTGCAGATTGCAGACAGCAGCTTTCCTATCCTGTCCTATTTTTAGTTAGCTTGGGCCCCATTGTTTGCTCAGCCTATCTTTCTATCTGTGTGAGTGTTTTTTCATCTTGCTTCACCGTCATTATATGTTGGGGACTGCCTTTTACTTTGGGGTCTGCTCTGGGGCAGTTTAGATTTCCTTTTCTGTCTTTAGGTTATTTAGTTCTCCGGCTGTGATCGAGGGGTCTAGGGCACAGTAGGAACCCCCCATGGCTACTGCTAGTTGTGTTGATAGGTTCAGGGGTCTGCAATCTGATAGTTGCCAACTTCTCTGGTTTTCTGGACGTAGCTTCTATTTTTGTGTCTGCCTCCTATGGTGACTCGTTCATAACAGAATCACCCGCCATACCGCAGATCCTAGGGTACTCAATAGCGGGAAAGAATTGTAAAAAAAAAAAAAAAGAGTGAGTATATTTTTTCCTCTATATCTCTGAGGCCATAGGGGGAATTTTTTTTTCCTCAATGGAGATAAAGCAATTGTCTGATCGCGTGGAGCAGCTCGCTGCGGAAGTGCGGGGAATTTCCGCCTACCTTGCTCATTCACATGCTGCTGAACCAAAGATTCCCACACCTGATGTATTTTTTGGGGATCAGTCTAAATTTTTTAATTTCAAAAATAATTGTAAATTATTTTTTGCCTTGAAGCCTAACTCGTCAGGGAGCTCCGCGCAGCAGGTTAAAATTGTCATCTCTTTGCTGAGTGGCGATCCCCAGGATTGGGCGTTTTCTTTGAAACCTGATGATCCTATTCTGACTAATGTGAACGCATTTTTTCAAGCCTTGGGGTTGTTGTATGACGAACCTAATGCCATTGATCAGGCTGAAAAGACCCTGCTGGCATTGAACCAGGGTCAAGATTCTGCAGAATCGTACTGTCAAAAATTCTGAAAGTGGGCGGTACTTACTACCTGGAATGATAATGCCCTGGCTGCTCTCTTTCGGAAGGGTTTGTCAGAAGCTGTAAAAGATACTAAGGTGGGATTTCCTGTTCCCTCTGGTCTTGACGATTCTATGTCATTAGCCATTCAGATTGATCGGCGTTTGCGCGAGCGCAAAACTGCACGAGAAGTGTTGCCACTTGTTGAACAAATGTCTGGACCTATGCAATGTGATAGAGTTTTGTCCAGAGAGCAGCGTCAGGAGTTCAGAAGGCGTAATAAGTTGTGTTTTTTCTGTGGAGATGCCTCGCATATTATTTCTGTCTGTCCTAAACGAGAGAAACGCTTTGCACACACGTTTTCTGTTGGTGGTGTTCAACCTAAGTTTCTTCTGGCTATTACTCTGATCTGCTCCCTGTCCACATTTTCCCCCAAGGCTTTTGTGAATTCGGGAGCAGCTCTAAACCTAATGGACTTGGATTTTGCTAAACGTTGTGGATTTCCGGTGACACCTCTGCAGACGCATATCCCTTTGAGGGGGATTGATGCTACTCCTTTGGCAAAAAATAAACCTCAGTTTTGGACCCAGGTGGTAATGCGGGTCGCCCCAGACCATCAAGAAAATTGCAGATTTTTGGTGTTGCATAATCTGCATGATACCATTGTTCTGGGGTTTCCCTGGTTGCAAATTCATAATCCAGTTTTGGATTGGAAATCTGTGTCTGTGGTGAGTTGGGGTTGTCGGTGTGCCTTTAGTGAGGCTCCGGTGTTTTCCACCTCTCCTCAGTCGCATGATGTTCCTGATTATTTGGCGGACTTTTATGATGTATTTAGTGAGAATGAGTCTGCGTCTCTGCCTCCTCATAGGAGTTATGACTGTGCAATTGAACTGAGCCCGGGTTGTAAATTCCCCAAGGGTTGGCTCTTCAATTTATCTGTACCCGAGCACGAGGCTATGCAATCCTATATTAAGGAGGCCTTGGAGAAGGGTCATATTAGACCATCCTTGTCACCCTTAGGTGCCGTTTTTTTTTTGTAGCCAAAAAGGATGGATCATTAAGACCTTGTATTGATTATCGTGCCCTCAACAAAATTACTGTTAAATATCAGTATCCGTTACCCCTGATTTCGGATCTATTCTCTAGAGTTAAAGGTGCTTGCTGGTTTACCAAGCTTGACCTCAGGGGGCGTATAATCTTATTCGCATTAAGCATGGGGATGAATGGAAGACGGCGTTTAATACTCCGGAGGGACATTTTGAGTACCTGGTGATGCCTTTTGGGCTCACTAATGCCCCTTCTGTCTTCCAGTGCTTCATGAACGATATTTTCCGAGATTTTGTCGATAAATTTTTGATTATCTATCTGGATGATATTTTGATCTTCTCCAGGGATTGGGATTCTCAGTCATGTTCGGACTGTGTTCCGGATCTTGAGGGAGAATTCCCTGTATGTCAAAGGATCTAAATGCCTTTTTAGAGTACAGAGGATTTCTTTTTTGGGATTTATTTTGTCTCCGTCAACTATTGAAATGGACCCGGCCAAGGTACAGGCCATTTACGATTAGGTTCAGCACACTTCTTTGAAGGCCCTTCAGAAGTTTTTGGGTTTTGCTAATTTTTATCGGAAATTTATAGCAAAATTTTCTAGTATTGCCAAGCCATTGACTGATTTGACTAAGAAGGGTGCTGATGTGTTAAATTGGTCTCCAGAGGCTGTTTCTTCCTTTCAGGAGCTGAAGCGAAGATTCACCTCCGCCCCAGTTTTGCGGCAACCTGATGTCTCACTTCCGTTCCAGGTAGAGGTGGATGCTTCTGAGATTGGTGCAGGAGCTGTTTTGTCCCAAAAGGATCCTGTTACATCTAAAATGAATCCCTGTGCTTTCTTTTCCCGAAAGTTCTCTCCATCTGAACGTAACTATGATGTGGGGAATCGGGAACTGTTGGCCATGAAATGGGCATTTGAGGAGTGGAGACATTGGTTGGAGGGAGCTAAGCATCAAGTCGTGGTCCTCACTGACCACAAGAATTTGATTTACCTAGAGTCGGCTAAGCGCTTGAACCCTAGACAGGCTAGGTGGGCCTTGTTTTTTACATGTTTTGATTTTGTGGTTTCTTTTCTTCCTGGAACTAAGAATGTCAAGGCAGACGCCCTCTCTAGGAGCTTCTTTGCTGATTCTCCTGTGGTGACCAAACCTGCTACCATCTTAGGCGAAGGGGTAGTTCTTTCTGCCATCTCGCCCGATTTGAGACGTGCTCTGGAAGAGTTCAAGGAGGACAAACCTGAGCGTTGTCCTAGTGGAAAGTTGTATGTTCCTGACCAGTGGAAGAGGAGAGTGATGTCTGAAGTTCATTGCTCTGCTTTGGCTGGTCATCCAGGTATTTTTGGTACTAGAGATTTGGTGAGTCAGTCTTTTTGGTGGCCCTCCTTGTCTCGTGAGGTCAGGAATTTTGTGCAGTCCTGTGGGACTTGCTCCCGGTCTAAATCGTGTTCTCGCTCTAGTGGGTTGTTGATGCCTTTGCCTGTCCCCAAGAGGCCATGGACCCATATTTCAATGGATTTCATCTCTGATATGCCTGTCTCTCAAAGGATGACTGTTATTTGGGTGATTTGTGATAGGTTCTCTAAGATGGTTCATCTTGTACCTCTCCCTAAGTTGCCGTCTTCCTCTGAGTTGGTACCCCTGTTTTTGCAACAGGTGGTTCGCTTGCACGGGATTCCTGAGAACATTGTATCTGACAGAGGAGTTCAGTTTGTGTCTAGATTTTGGAGAACTTTCTGTTCCAAGCTGGGAATTCAGTTGTCCTTCTCCTCTGCTTTTCACCCTCAGACCAATGGGCAGACAGAGAGAACAAACCAGACCTTGGAGTCATATTTGAGATGTTTTATTTCCGCTGATCAGGATGATTGGGTTTCATTTTTGCCCTTGGCAGAATTTGCTTTAAATAATAGAGCTAGTTCTGCCACTTTGATGTCACCTTTTTTTTGTAACTTTGGGTTTCATCCTCGATTTTCTTCAGGGCAGGTGGAGCCCTCTGCCTGCCCAGGTGTTGACACTGTGGTGGAGAGAATGCACCAGATCTGGGACCAAGTGGTGGATAAGTTATCTCTCTCCCAGGATAAGGCCCAGCGGTTTTCCAACCGACATAGGACTATTGGTCCCCAGTTTAAGGTTGGTGATATGGTGTGGTTATCATCAAAAAATATTGCTATGAAGGTGGCTTCTCCTAAGTTTAAGCCTAGATTTATTGGACCTTACAAGATTTTGGAGATTATTAATCCGGTCTCTTTTCATTTGGCTCTTCCTGTCACATTTAAAATCCATAATGTGTTCCATAAGTCTTTGTTGAAGAGGTTTGTTGAACCTGTTGTTCCAGGGGTGGCACCTCCAGATCCTATATTGGTTGAAGGTAACATGGAATATGAGGTAGAGAAAGTACTGGATTCCCGTCTGGCTAGACGGAGACTCCAGTATTTGGTTAAGTGGAAGGGTTATGGTCAGGAGGATCATTCCTGGGTCTCTGCCTCTGATATTCATGCCAAAAGGTTGGTGTGTACCTTTCATCGGGCTCACCCTGATCGCCCTGGTGGCGTGGTTGAGGGTTCGGTGACCCCTCCTCAAGGGGGAGGTACTGTTGTGAGTTCATTTTCCCCTTCACCACTGAGGCCCGATGAACTCCCTCTTCTGGTAAAGAAAGGTAGTGAGCCTGATTATCAAGCATCTGGGCCTAATGATGATGACTGGCTGAGTGGAGTTACTGACTGGATATAAGGCTGCCTACGCCCTTTTGCCCTGCGGGTGATTTCTCTGTGGGATCCTTGGATACCAGTCTGAATTCCTGCTCTTCTAAAGCTAAGTTTTCTGCTCTGCCTTTTGCATTTGTGCTTTGACTTTGTTTTGCTGGATTTCTGTCATTCCCTGCTGGGGTGAGCTGAATTCCTTTAGCTCTGTCTTCAGAAAATACCTGAGTGCTGATTTAGTTTTTGAAGCCTAGCTGCTTCAGGGCCTTTTTCCATTTCAGCTTGTTGGCTTTGTCTTTTATAGGGTTTATGCAGATTGCAGACAGCAGCTTTCCTATCCTGTCCTATTTTTAGTTAGCTTGGGCCCCATTGTTTGCTCAGCCTATCTTTCTATCTGTGTGAGTGTTTTTTCATCTTGCTTCACCGTCATTATATGTTGGGGGCTGCCTTTTACTTTGGGGTCTGCTCTGGGGCAGTTTAGATTTCCTTTTCTGTCTTTAGGTTATTTAGTTCTCCGGCTGTGATCGAGGGGTCTAGGGCACCGTAGGAACCCCCAACGGCTACTGCTAGTTGTGTTGATAGGTTCAGGGGTCTGCAATCTGATAGTTGCCAACTTCTCCGGTTTTCTGGACGTAGCTTCTATTTTTGTGTCTGCCTCCTACGGTGACTCGTTCTTAACACTCTCCTGTATTGCATGGGACAATGCAGGTAATGAACTTGTCTCAGGATGATCTATGTACAATGTACATGTCATATCTGCCTGTAATTAGCGGAAATTTCTTTTAATTTGTGTCTGAATACAGTCACTTAAAAAATGTGTTTGTACTTATCCCTGTACTGATAAATCCTCTTTGTTACTGTGAGAAGTGTGTAATTGCTGTTTGTGCTTGTTTACAAGTATATAATCAATCATTGATACCAGCAAGACAGCGATATGAGGCTGCTAGATACAGTCGATGCAGGGGAAGACATATTGTCTGTGCCACATTATTATTTGAGGTCCATGCCAAAGCACTTCAGATGCCATGAGATAGGCCTGTGGGGTCAGTGTTCTCACTACATGGCGTAGAACTCCACGTGAATGCTGCGTGTATTTTATGTAGCAAAGTCCATGTCATGGATGAAAAAAAGTGGACTTCTTCAGTTACAGACCACAATAATTATAGTAATTATTCGGCAATGTGGTCTGCCCATGTCACAGATAAAAAAAAAAAATTTGCAAAGCAGCAACCACACTGCAGCCCAATGACACCAAAAGTTATTTGTTAATCTCTCCGCCTGTGTCACGCATGGATATATCTAGAATGCTTTCAGAGCAGAACACTAAATTCACACACTTTTTATTTGGGAGATGCCCTAAGTTTATCATGTCACAGATGAAAAAAAATAAACACATACTGCAGCAAAATTAACAGTTTAGGCTACTGACAATGCAGAAAAATTGCTCCTGAAAATTTGGGCAGTCCAGCAGTGCGGAAACTAGAGTCCAATGGGCCGCAAAGCAAAATTTGAACTGGGCCCCCGCTCCTGCATGTTGGTCAGATGCATCGGCCCTTGTAGAATCCTAAATCTTATAAAACATACATGTAGCCCCCGTTATGTAGTTATGTCCCCAAACCTATATTAAGGTCTCCCTTCCTGGGCCCCTCCCAGGCATATATGTCTACCATCCTGGGCCTCTTCCAGGTATATACAAGTGCTTCTCACTAAATTAGAATATCATCAAAAAGTTAATTTATTTCAGTTCTTCAATACAAAAAGTGAAACTCATATATTATATAGAGTCATTACACACAGAGTGATCTATTTCACATGTTTATTCCTGTTAATGTTGATCATTATGGCTTACAGCCAATGAAAACCCAAAAGTCATTATCTCAGTAAATTAGAATAATTCACAAAAACTCCAGTAAAGGCTTCCTAAGTATTTAATAACGGTTCCTTAGTCTGTTTCAGTAGCTCCACAATCATGGGGAAGACTGCTGACTTGACAGATGTCCAGAAGGCAGTCACTGACACACTCCACAAGGAGGGTAAGCCACAAAATTGCATTGCTAAAGAAGCCGGCTGTTCACAGAGTGCTGTATCCAAGTATATTAATGGAGAGTGGAGTGGAAGGAAAAAGTGTGGTAGAAAAAGGTGCAAAAGCAACCGGGATAACCGCAGCCTTGAAAGGATTGTTAAGGAAAGGCCATTCAAAAATTTGGGGGAGATTCACAAGGAGTGGACTGCTGCTGGAGTCATTGCTTCAAGAGCCACCACACGCAGACGTATCCAGGACACGGGCTACAAGTGTCGTGTTCCTTGTGTCAAGTCACTCATGACCAATAGACAACGCCAGAAGCGTCTTACCTGGGCCAAGGAGAAAAACAACTGGACTGTTGTCAGTGGTCCAAGGGGTTGTTTTCAGATGAAGGTAAATTTTGCATTTCATTTGGAAATCAAGGACCCAGAGTCTGGAGGAAGAGTGGAGAGGCCACAATCCAAGCTGCTGGAGGTCTAGTGTGAAGTCTCCACAGTCAGTGATGGTTTGTGGAGCCAGGTCATCTGCTGGTGTAGGTCCACTGCTTTTATCAAGACCAAAGTCAGTGCAGCCGTCTACAAGGAAATATTAGAGCACTTCATGCTTCCCTCTACTGACAAGCTTTTTGGAGATGGAAATTTCATTCTCCAGCAGGATTTGGCACCTGTTCACACTGCCAAAAGTACCAATACCTGGTTTACACACAACAGTATCACTGTGCTTGATTGGCAGCAAGCTCACCTGACCTTAACTCCATAGAGAATCTATGGAGTATTGTCAAGAGAAAGATGAGAGACACCAGACCCCACAAAGCAGACAAGCTGAAGGCTGCTATGAAAGCAACCTGGGCTTCCATAACCCCTCAGCAGTGCCACAGGCTGATCACCTCCATGCCACGTCACATTGATGCAGTAATTGATGCCAAAGGAGCCCCAACCATTTCAGTAGGCCAACATTTTGGATTTTAAAATCATTTTTCAAGCTGATGTTATAAAGTATTCTAATTTACTGAGATAATGACTTTTGGGTTTTCATTGGCTGTAAGCCATAATCATCAACATTAACAGAGATAAACACCTGAAATCGATCACTCTGTGTGTAATGACTCTATAGAATATATGAGTTTCACTTTTTGTATTGAAGAACTGAAATAAATTAACTTTTTGATGATATTCTAATTTAGTGAGAAGTAGAGTTGAGCGAAACGGGTCGAAAAATTTCAAAAGTCGCCGACTTTTGGCAAAGTCGGGTTTCATGAAACGAAACCCAACCCTAGGATGAGGTCGGCCACGAGGTCGGCGACTTACGCGCCAAAGTCGCGTTTCAAAAGTTTGTTTTGCGCTCTTTTTCAGCCAATCAGGATCCACGGACACTGTGGGCAACGTGATGACATAGGCAGGGGTCACCACCATCTTTCAGAAGGGCATGCAAGTGATTGGCTTGCTTTGGTGGGCGTCACAGTGGGTATAAAAGGGCGTGATAAAAAGAGAGAAGAGCCAGCACTGCCAGTGGTCAGAACGCATAACATGAGGTGCATATGCACATATCTTACTGCATTCAAAATGAGACATTTAGCAAAATATTGATCAATATATTGAGCCACCCCGCCACGCCAAGGCAATCTCATATGGGGGGTCCTACTCTACATTTGTATTTATTCACTGTGCCATTGCGGCCTCCTAAATGTTTTAAAAGCAAGACCATATCAAATACAATCCATACCTGAAGCATGACTGCATCACTCCCGTGCAGCCAGATGGAGCAGGTGCAGATGAAGGCCAACCAGGTCTGCACACAGACATCTCAGGTTTGACCTCCACACACTGCCCAACCAGCAAACACAGATGAAGGGCAATGCAGGCTCAGACATGGATGCAAAAATAAATAAAGCCTGGGGCAGGGCGGGGCTGCCGTGAGTGTGCACAGCAGCCTAGATCAATCACAATAAACACAGAAAAGATGGCGAACATGACCCAGCGTGCACGGCAACAGTGGTGGTCAGCCACAAAACCAATTTGCAATAAAAAGAGAGAAGAGCCAGCACTGCCAGTGGTCAGAACGCATAACATGAGGTGCATATGCACATATCTTACTGCATTCAAAATGAGACATTTAGCAAAATATTGATCAATATATTGAGCCACCCCGCCACGCCAAGGCAATCTCATATGGGGGGTCCTGGGGGGGTAATGATGGTGTTAGTGGTGGATCTGATGGTAGTGGTAAGAGCAAAATATGACCGAATGCAGGAGGTGTTGAGCCTGCGTCATCGTCTGGCTCCATAAGGCTTCGAAGGCTTAGTTTTCTAGGAGTTGGCAAACCGCTTTTAAAGCCAGAGCATCAGGAAAAAGTTTTGTCTTACATTGCTGACTCAGCCTCCAGCTCTATCGCCTCCTCTTCTTCAGTTGTAAAAAGTAAAAGCACTGAGTCGTCATTGGAGGCTCATGTTCATGAACCACACCTTTCCTTGTGTCCTTCACCCCAACCAAGATTGAAGGATGACGCAGGCCATACTACTGATTACTCCATGGAGCTGTTTTCACATACCATGCCTGGATTATCAAGTGAAATGGTGAATTACCCAGGCCAAGATGAATCTGACATGGAGTGCACTGATGCACAGCCGCTGATAGATGATTCTGCTGGTACATTCACTCAGAGCACTACATTGTCCTCGCAGTGTGCAGAGCCAGATTCTAACCCTGATGAGACTCAGGTGCCCCTTCCCGCACACTATACCACCATACACGGTGACACAGAGGAAGGTGCACATGATATTGAAGAGGAGGTGATGGATGACCCAGTTGTTGACCCAAATTGGCATCCATTGGGGGAAGAGGGTGCTGCTTCCAATAGCTCAGATGAGGAGCATCCACAGCAGACATCGACATCGCAACAGCTGTTATCTGGCAGGCCCGGAGCACTCCAAAGACAGGTTCCAAAAATCAAAAGAGTTGCTGGACAGCTTGTCCAGAGGGTCAAAAGATCACAGCGTGCTAGGCCGCAAAATGTCTGCCAAAGTAGGAAGAGTGCAGTGTGGCACTTTTTTGAACAAAATCCTCATGATCAGGCCAAGGTTATCTGTAAGAAGTGCGCAAAGACCTTTAGCCGAGGGAAAAATCTGAAAAATTTGAATACCAGTTGCATGCTTAGACATTTAACCACCATGCACTTGCAAGCGTGGACACAACACCAAACCTCAAGTGCCACATGTGCAACTGATCACAACGAAGGTAGTCAGCAACGCTACATTGTTTCCCCCACTGTAAGCCCACCGGTTAGCACAGCAGCAAATGTTGAGGTGTCGTTGCAAGGCCACAGCAGTCAGGGAATCCCACTGTTATATCATCGAAAGACTGATTCTAGGCCATCAGAAAGAACAACAACTCCATCACCATCATCAACCCTCTCTCAGTCCGCCCTGTCCACCGCTACTTCTACCATATGCAGCTCTCAAGTCCAGCTCACCCTCCCAGACACTATGAGTAGGTCAAGAAAGTACTCAGTCTCTCATCCGCGTACACTGGGTTTGAACGCCCACATTGCCAAACTAATCTCGTTTGAGATGATGCCCTTTCGGTTGGTGGAAAGCGCAGCTTTCTGTGAACTCATGGCCTATGCAGTACCATGCTATGACCTACCCAGTCGCCACTTCTTCTCTCGCAAAGCCATCCCAGCCCTCCACCATCATGTGAAAGACCGCATTGTCCATGCACTCAAGCAGTCAGTGAGCGGAAAGGTGCACATCACAACTGATGCATGGTCCAGTCGGCATGGCCAGGGCCGTTACGTGTCCATCACTGCGCACTGGGTTAATGTGGTGGATGCAGGGCCCACAGAGGACAGCGGTGGTGGGACAGTGCTGCCTAGCCCACGGTATAGGAAACAGTTGGCTGTAGGCGTTCGACCCTCCTCCTCCTCCTCCTCCAGAAGCGAAAGCTCGTCCACAGAGCGCAGTCGTACGAGCACTCCATCTGCAGCTGCCACTGTTGCACACGAGATGTCCCCCTATCGAGCAGCTAGTGGAAAGCGTCAGCAGGCTGTGTTGCAGATGATGTGTTTGGGCGACAGACACACCGCCGAGGTGCTGGCCGAGTACTTGAAGCGACAAACTGAGTCATGGCTGGGCAGTGTACATCTTGAGGCAGGCAAGGTAGTTAGTGATAACGGCCGTAATTTTGTGGCAGCCATAGCCCTTTCAAAACTCAGCCACATACCTTGCTTGGCTCACACCTTGAACCTGGTGGTGCAGTGCTTCCTCAATAATTATCCGGAGTTAACAGCCCTGCTCCAGAAGGTGCGAAGACTGTGCGCGCACATCCGCCGGTCGCCTGTACACTCCATTCGTATGCAGAAGCTGCAGCGATTGCTCCACCTTCCCAACCACCGCCTCATTATCGACATTGCAACAAGGTGGAACTCCACCCTGCACATGGTGGAGCGGCTGTGCGAGCAGAGGCATGCCATAATGCATTTGTGGGAGGATACACGGCCAGGCACTTTGAGAGCAGACATGGAGTTGACAGGTGTGCAGTGGTCGAAGCTGAAAGACCTCTGTAAAGTCCTTCAGTGTTTTGAGGAATGCACACGGCTGGTAAGCGCAGATGACGCCATCCTAAGCATGAGCATCCCACTTATGCGTCTGCTCATGCAAACTTTGACGCACCTTAAGGAGCAGGCGTCTGCAGCCAATGTTGATGAGGAGGAAGAGGAGGAGGGAATCCTTGATGACATTCAGCCATTGTCTGCTCAGGGACCTCTCCTGGACGAGGTGGAGGAAGAAGAGGAGGAGGAGGAGGAGAATGATGGGGATGATTACTTAGGGGAGGAGGATGCATCTCGTGGGGCAAGTGAAAATGTTGGCATGGCAAGGTCTGGTACAGGGTTTGTGCGTGACTGGAGGGATGTGGATTTTCCAGAAAGTGCTCCTCCAACCAGCACTCGCAGTGCATCATTGACACCGGGAACATTGGCCCACATGTCAGATTATGCCTTGCAGATCCTAAAAAGGGACCCCCGCATTGCCAAAATGATGAAGGATGACGACTACTGGTTGGCCAGCATCCTGGATCCACGCTATAAAGGCAAATTACAAAACATCATGCCACACGAGAACCTTGACATAATATTGGCTAATAAACAAGCAACTCTGGTAAATCGGTTGCTTGAGGCATTCCCAGCACACAGCAGCGGTGATGGTTCTCACACGAGCCGTACGGGCCGGGGGCAGCTTGGCAGAGGTGTTCGTGGTGCACACAGCAGAAGTGGCGTTGGAGACAGGGGTTTCATGACAATGTTGTGGACTGATTTTTCAAGTACCGCTCACAAAACTGGTAATACTGCATCGATGGAAAGTGACAGGAGACAGCAGTTGTCAACTATGGTTACAAACTACTTTTCCTCCCATATCGATGTTCTCCCACACAGGTCATTCCCCTTTGACTATTGGGCCGCTAAACTGGACACCTGGCCTGAATTGGCACAATATGCCTTACAGGAGCTCGCCTGCCCAGCTGCAAGTGTGCTATCGGAAAGAGTCTTCAGTGCAGCTGGATCAATCCTGACAGAAAAAAGGACCCGTCTGTCAACCCAAAATGTGGATGATCTAACCTTCATTAAAATGAACCATGCATGGGTTTCCAAGGATTTTGTCCCACCTTCCCCTGATGACACATAGGGTGACAGAAAAATGGCTTGCTTTGGTCCACCTCTTCCTGGGACTTGACCTATTTCGCCTTTTGCATCAGCTGAATGTCCAACATCAACATATGCCACTTTCAAAAACTCCCTAACTGTGCTGCCTCCCCCCCCATGGCCGTGGTCACCACCTAGCGCACGACACCGTGCAAGTGCCATTGCCCTGGACAGGTGGGTAGGCCAACTCTTGGGTGCGGGCACTGGCACAGGGTCCCTCATAGTGCAATCAAGTGTCTCTGACGGTGGTGGTGCACACCCGCCGTCAGACACACCGCCGTACTATGAGGGGCCCAGTGCCAGTACCGACGCCCACGAGTGGGCCCCCCTTGCTTGGGCAGGGCCCCAGCATTTGCAGTCTTTACCTCTCCATGCTCCTCCGCTGTGTAGTCTGGGCCGTCAAATCCATACTGTGCCTGACACCATCTGAGCCTGCCTCCTGATGTATAGACATATATTTTGAATGTGTACGCTATCCATACATGTTATCCGGGGATACGGTACCCTTTCTCACCTTTGTGCAATCACGTGCAAGCCATACTGGGCCTAACACCATCTGAGCCTGCCTCCTGATGTATAGACATATATTTTGAATGTGTACGCTATCCATACATTTTATCTGGGGATACGGTACCCTTTCTCACCTTTGTGCAATCACGTGCAAGCCATACTGGGCCTAACACCGTCTGAGCCTGCCTCCTGATGTATAGACATATATTTAGAATGTGTACGCTATCCATACATGTTATCCGGGGATACGGTACCCTTTCTCACCTTTGTGCAATCACGTGCAAGCCATACTGGGCCTAACACCGTCTGAGCCTGCCTCCTGATGTATAGACATATATTTTGAATGTGTACGCTATCCATACATGTTATCTGGGGATACGGTACCCTTTCTCACCTTTGTGCAATCACGTGCAAGCCATACTGGGCCTAACACCGTCTGAGCCTGCCTCCTGATGTATAGACATATATTTTGAATGTGTACGCTATCCATACATGTTATCCGGGGATACGGTACCCTTTCTCACCTTTGTGCAATCACGTGCAAGCCATACTGGGCCTAACACCGTCTGAGCCTGCCTCCTGATGTATAGACATATATTTTGAATATGTACGCTATCCATACATGTTATCTGGGGATACGGTACCCTTTCTCACCTTTGTGCAATCACGTGCAAGCCATACTGGGCCTAACACCGTCTGAGCCTGCCTCCTGATGTATAGACATATATTTTGAATGTGTACGCTATCCATACATGTTATCCGGGGATACGGTACCCTTTCTCACCTTTGTGCAATCACGTGCAAGCCATACTGGGCCTAACACCGTCTGAGCCTGCCTCCTGATGTATAGACATATATTTTGAATATGTACGCTATCCATACATGTTATCTGGGGATACGGTACCCTTTCTCACCTTTGTGCAATCACGTGCAAGCCATACTGGGCCTAACACCGTCTGAGCCTGCCTCCTGATGTATAGACATATATTTTGAATGTGTACGCTATCCATACATGTTATCTGGGGATACGGTACCCTTTCTCACCTTTGTGCAATCACGTGTAATCCATACTGGGCGTGAGAACGGCTGGCGAGCTGTTAAGCAAGCTACAGCACCTGTGGTTTGCACACGTAAGTTTTTCATTTTTTCAGGAATGACGGTTAGGCCTAATTCCGGAACTGCGGTTGACCTGCACTTACTGGGAAATCATTGTTCGCGGGTAATAATTGTAATCACAGATCCCCATCACTAACGTTGTTCAGCGGGTTATCTGCACCTGTAAGTGACAAACGCTGGCCTTTTCAGTGTAGCGCACATGCAGCCACGGACATGTAAGGGCATGACACACCAGTTATTGGCCAATCTCATGTGCCAGAGCCTCACGTGTCCCTCTAGTAAGCCGGACTCGGACCGCGGGGCATGACGGAGTCTCGTTCGTTAACGGAATTAAGCTTGCAATGTGTGCATCTTTTCTGTAGCTGGCATGGTTGAGGTTTCCCAGGTGGAGTCGAATTTAACCGTAGGCTCCACTCCTGGTGGTGTCCTTCTGGACATTCCTTTAAGGTTCAGCTTTGCAACCATACTGCCCACGTAAAACAAACACTTTGCCTTCATGAACGCTGTTTGGAGGGTCATGACTCGTGGGAATAACGCCGCCCAATCAGTTAACCTGCTAGAGAGATCGTTCGTTGCTCCCAAGCATGACATCACACTCCCTAGGAGGAAGGTAATGCCACTGTGGCGACCATACTCCTGGGGGCGACACAAGTGCACTGATGCCCTGCCACTGCTCGATGAATCTGCTGGTACATTGACCCAGACCACTACATTCCCCTCGCACGCTACACGGCCTGAATCTGACCCTGATGAAACTCAGGTTACCCTTCCCATATACAGTTCCATCTTACACGGTGACAAAGAGGAAGCTGCAGATGAAAGTGCAGGTTCGGCCCACCCGCCATCAGACACACCACCGTACTATCAGGGGCCCTGTGCCAGTGCCGTCGCCAACAAGTGGGCCCCCCCTGCTTGCTCAGGATCACAGCACTTGCAAGGTTGAAATACAGTGAGATGGAAGATGGGAACGACGAGGAGTCCAGACTAGTACAGGGATTCCCTAGCGAGGAGACTTATTTCATTGTTTTCAATGTTGGGACAGCAATTTTTGGGGAGCACTATACTCTGGAGAATGATAGATGGGGCCCACCATACACTGGAACATTCCAAAGGTGGACATCAGACACTGGAGCAGCATTTACAGGGCCCATTATACACTAGAGCATTAGAAATGGGGCCCATTATGTTTGGAGCATTATTTGGGCCCATAAGACAGTGGAGCTTCATCCATGGGGACCAACCTATACTGTAGCATTATGTGGAGCTCATCATATACTGTTTCAAACATTATATGGGACCAATGATTCTGTATGGAGAAATAGATGGGCCTTGTCATGAGATGTAAAAAGTGAAGTATTTTTCATTGTACTATACCGCTATTTCTCTGCCGTATCGGAGCATGATGAGTTGTGGTATGTGTTAAAGGGGCGCTCTTTCGCCCAGGGCACATGAAAACCTGGAGCCAGCCCCCCCCCCACAACTTTAGCCAAATAACCCCCATTTTTCAGTGCGTAACTTGTATTATGAAGTTAATTAAGGTTGACAAGCTTAAGTAAGAAGAATTGTTGCTTTTGGCATTCAAATGGGCACTGTAGGTGTGTTTCCTGTCCTCCTCTCACTGCCGACTTTTATTCCCCATTGACTTACATTGGGTTTCGTGTTTCGGGACGACCCCGACTTTTCCCTATAATCGGCCGATCTTGCTCCACCCGACTTTTGGAAAAGTCGGGTTTCACGAAACAAAACTCGACCCTAAAAAAACAAAAGTCGCTCAACTCTAGTGAGAAGTACTTGTATGTCCCACATCCTTGGCCCCTTTCAGGTATATGCAGTGGGTACAGAAAGTATTCAGACCCCTCTAAATTTTTTACTCTTTGTCTGAATACTTTCCGCACCCACTGTATGTCCCCCATCCTGGGCCCCTTCTTGGTATACTTGTCCCCCATTCTGGGCCCCTTCCAAGAATATAGGTCCGCCATCCCGGTATATACAGTATGTCCTCCCCATTCTGAGACCTTCTCTGGTATATATGCCCCCCATCTTGAGCCATTTCCTGGTATATATTTCCCCCATCCTGGATTCTTTCCTGGTATTATGCATATCCAGCTGAAGAAGGAGCTGGCGGTAGGGGGCCCCAGTCAGGATGGTTGTCCAGCATTTCCTGTGCTGACAGGTGACCAAAACAGTATGTGAATGGGGCATCTGGATGTAAACCGGACACTCCCACTGATCTGCTGTTATCAGCTCTGATGGAATCTGGATGCAAACCTAATACCCCTGTCATGATCTCAGTGCGGGTTTGACTCGCACACGTGGGGTTAATGTATGAAACCAGTACTGATGACTAGCATTTCTGGGGTTAAAGGTTGTGATCCCGGTGCAGGCTTACCTGCACACCTGGGGCTATGATTGTGGACTCTCCCTGGTTCTGGGGGAGGCTTCTTATAGCCTCAGGACGCTCCCATCCCTGTCAGTTATACTCTTGCCCTTGGCATTTGTGTGGTGACCCCTGAGTGTGTTTGTGCTGTGTTATGGTTACTTGATTCTCTGTGTATGACTCGGTCTGTTCTCTGGATATCGCTTTGGATTCTGCCTGGTACCTCCTATGTCTGTTTGGTTTTGATCTCTGCTTGGCCCTGATTATCCGCTCTGTCTCATCCCTGGTACTGTACTGTGATCCTGTGTATGACCTTTGGCTTTGTCTGACCTCCCGTCTGTTTATCCCTCCTGTACCTCGTTTAGCACTGCTTCTGTACTCAGGACACGCGCACTGGCTCTATGAGCAAGTGTAGTGCGGTGTCTCTGACATTATAACTGACCATTTCAGTTTTGTTTTTTTTTCTCTGAAGGGAAAAAAAAAAAAAAAAAAAGTGTGCGTTATCCTCATGGATCCCATACAAGCCTTGGCTGATCAGGTCAAGCACCTGACCCAAATGTTCCATAAGCTCAATGTGGAACAACGCACGATGGCCCAGACCCAGCAACAGTTGGTGGTTACTGTGCAGGGGGCTGTCGATGCAGGGGCTTCTAGTTCTGGGGGTAGGGATGTGTCATTAGCGTCCCCCGAATCTCCGGTCAAATTGCCAGACCTTTTCTCAGGGGATAAAAAGGAGTTCAGGTCTTTCAGAGAAGGATGCAAGCTTTTTTTTTCTCTAAGGCCCCGCTCCTCCGGGGATGAGTTCCAGAGGGTGGGGGTCATTATTTCCCTACTTCGGGGGGCTCCGCAAGCATGGGCTTTCTCTCTGTCTTCCTCTGCTCCTGAACGTATGTCAGTGAACGCATTCTTTGAGGCCCTCGGGCACATTTATGATGAACCTGACCGAGTGCGATTGGCAGAGGACATGTTGATGAGTGTCTGTCAGGGGAAACACTCAGCTGAGTGGTTTTGTTCTGAGTTCCGCCACTGGGCGGCAGAGGTCTCCTGGAGCGACGCCACACTCCGAGGACTCTTTCGCAGAGGCTTGTCCGAGCGGCTGCAGGATGCCTTGGCGTTACATCCCCCACCTAACTCTCTCGAGCACGCCATGACCCAGGCCGTCCGGATGGACCGCAGGCTGTGGGCCAGAGGGGTGATGCAGGTGGATACTCCATTATTCCCCAGTGGAAAAGAGACTGCCCCTGAGCCCATGGATGTAGGCGCCCTCTCCCTGAAGGATACGGAGAGGAAACGCCGGAAGGACAAGCAGTTATGCTTTTACTACGGTAAAACGGGACATTGGAAAAGGGAGTGCCCGAAATGCACGTCTTCAAACCCGGTCGGCGGGAAACGACTAGGTCTGGGTAGTCAACGGGGAGGCTGCTCAGACCCTCAGGTACCATTTTCCTCGTTTTCTAAAGTAATACTGCCTGTGGAACTGTTTGTGGATGGTAGTTCTTTTTCCTCTACAGCCTTCGTGGACTGCGGATCATCTATTAATCTTATTGACTCCCAATTGGTCACACACTGCAAGATAGGGACAGTTAGGCTCAAGGTTCCGATCAAGGTGATGGCCATTGACTCATCTCCCCTCATTAAGGAGGGAAATCGCTTTATGTCTGATGTGTTTTCGCTCAGAGTGGGCGCTACTCATGTGGAAAACATAAGTTGTTTTGTGCTGGACAATCTACCTGCAGGGTTGGTGTTGGGCATGCCCTGGTTACAACGCCATAACCCAGTTATTAACTGGAAAACGGGGGAGATTGTTCAATGGGGGTTTAATGATTTTGAGTTATGTGATAAATCTGCACTGCTGGTTGAACCTGTTAAATCTGTGTCTGTATCATCTGTCGAGCTGGAAGGTATTCCAGAATGCCTGAAGGACTTCGAAGATGTATTCTCTGAAAGCGAGGCCGAGACGTTACCGCCACATAGACCCTTTGACTGCGCTATTGAGCTGGTCCCGGGGGCTAAATTACCCAAAGCCCGTCTGTTTAATTTGTCCGGTCCTGAGCGCTTGGCTATGAAGGAGTACATTACTGAAAGTCTGCGCAAAGGACACATACGTCCTTCAGTCTCACCTGTGGCGGCACGTTTCTTTTTTGTAAAGAAAAAAGATGGCGGGTTACGTCCCTGTCTCGACTTCCGGGAGCTTAATCAAATTACTGTACGAAATACGTACCCCCTTCCGTTGATTCCCGATTTATGTAACCAACTATCAGGGGCAAAGTGGTTTTCTAAACTGGACCTTCGGGGGGCATATAATTTGATAAGGGTCCGGGAGGGGGATGAATGGAAAACCGCGTTCCTCACAACCGAGGGACTATTTGAAAATTTAGTCATGCCGTTTGGTCTTACCAATGCCCCTGCCATATTTCAGAATTTCATCAACGTGGTATTCTCGGATCTCATTGGTTGTTTTGTCGTTATCTACTTAGATGATATTTTGATATATTCCCCTGACAAGTATTCTCATTTGGAACATGTACGAACTGTGCTCCAAAGGCTTAGAGAAAATCACTTGTATGCCAAATTGGAGAAATGTGTATTCTGTGTACAAGAGTTGTCCTTTTTGGGGTTAATTGTATCCGGTGAGGGTTTTCGCATGGACCCCAAGAAGGTGCAGGCCATTGCGGATTGGGTGCAACCCCGAGATCTTAAGGGTCTTCAGCGCTTCTTGGGGTTCGCCAATTATTACCGCATTATCCGGTTGATCTATGTACAATGTACATGTCATATCTGCCTGTAATTAGCGGAAATTTCTTTTAATTTGTGTCTGAATACAGTCACTTAAAAAATGTGTTTGTACTTATCCCTGTACTGATAAATCCTCTTTGTTACTGTGAGAAGTGTGTAATTGCTGTTTGTGCTTGTTTACAAGTATATAATCAATCATTGATACCAGCAAGACAGCGATATGAGGCTGCTAGATACAGTCGATGCAGGGGAAGACATATTGTCTGTGCCACATTATTATTTGAGGTCCATGCCAAAGCACTTCAGATGCCATGAGATAGGCCTGTGGGGTCAGTGTTCTCACTACATGGCGTAGAACTCCACGTGAATGCTGCGTGTATTTTATGTAGCAAAGTCCATGTCATGGATGAAAAAAAGTGGACTTCTTCAGTTACAGACCACAACAATTATAGTAATTATTCGGCAATGTGGTCTGCCCATGTCACAGATAAAAAAAAAAAATTTGCAAAGCAGCAACCACACTGCAGCCCAATGACACCAAAAGTTATTTGTTAATCTCTCCGCCTGTGTCACGCATGGATATATCTAGAATGCTTTCAGAGCAGAACACTAAATTCACACACTTTTTATTTGGGAGATGCCCTAAGTTTATCATGTCACAGATGAAAAAAAATAAACACATACTGCAGCAAAATTAACAGTTTAGGCTACTGACAATGCAGAAAAATTGCTCCTGAAAATTTGGGCAGTCCAGCAGTGCGGAAACTAGAGTCCAATGGGCCGCAAAGCAAAATTTGAACTGGGCCCCCACTCCTGCATGTTGGTCAGATGCATCGGCCCTTGTAGAATCCTAAATCTTATAAAACATACATGTAGCCCCCGTTATGTAGTTATGTCCCCAAACCTATATTAAGGTCTCCCTTCCTGGGCCCCTCCCAGGCATATATGTCTACCATCCTGGGCCTCTTCCAGGTATATACAAGTGCTTCTCACTAAATTAGAATATCATCAAAAAGTTAATTTATTTCAGTTCTTCAATACAAAAAGTGAAACTCATATATTATATAGAGTCATTACACACAGAGTGATCTATTTCACATGTTTATTCCTGTTAATGTTGATCATTATGGCTTACAGCCAATGAAAACCCAAAAGTCATTATCTCAGTAAATTAGAATAATTCACAAAAACTCCAGTAAAGGCTTCCTAAGTATTTAATAACGGTTCCTTAGTCTGTTTCAGTAGCTCCACAATCATGGGGAAGACTGCTGACTTGACAGATGTCCAGAAGGCAGTCACTGACACACTCCACAAGGAGGGTAAGCCACAAAATTGCATTGCTAAAGAAGCCGGCTGTTCACAGAGTGCTGTATCCAAGTATATTAATGGAGAGTGGAGTGGAAGGAAAAAGTGTGGTAGAAAAAGGTGCAAAAGCAACCGGGATAACCGCAGCCTTGAAAGGATTGTTAAGGAAAGGCCATTCAAAAATTTGGGGGAGATTCACAAGGAGTGGACTGCTGCTGGAGTCATTGCTTCAAGAGCCACCACACGCAGACGTATCCAGGACACGGGCTACAAGTGTCGTGTTCCTTGTGTCAAGTCACTCATGACCAATAGACAACGCCAGAAGCGTCTTACCTGGGCCAAGGAGAAAAACAACTGGACTGTTGTCAGTGGTCCAAGGGGTTGTTTTCAGATGAAGGTAAATTTTGCATTTCATTTGGAAATCAAGGTCCCAGAGTCTGGAGGAAGAGTGGAGAGGCCACAATCCAAGCTGCTGGAGGTCTAGTGTGAAGTCTCCACAGTCAGTGATGGTTTGTGGAGCCAGGTCATCTGCTGGTGTAGGTCCACTGCTTTTATCAAGACCAAAGTCAGCGCAGCCGTCTACAAGGAAATATTAGAGCACTTCATGCTTCCCTCTACTGACAAGCTTTTTGGAGATGGAAATTTCATTCTCCAGCAGGATTTGGCACCTGTTCACACTGCCAAAAGTACCAATACCTGGTTTACACACAACAGTATCACTGTGCTTGATTGGCAGCAAGCTCACCTGACCTTAACTCCATAGAGAATCTATGGAGTATTGTCAAGAGAAAGATGAGAGACACCAGACCCCACAAAGCAGACAAGCTGAAGGCTGCTATGAAAGCAACCTGGGCTTCCATAACCCCTCAGCAGTGCCACAGGCTGATCACCTCCATGCCACGTCACATTGATGCAGTAATTGATGCCAAAGGAGCCCCAACCATTTCAGTAGGCCAACATTTTGGATTTTAAAATCATTTTTCAAGCTGATGTTATATTCTAATTTACTGAGATAATGACTTTTGGGTTTTCATTGGCTGTAAGCCATAATCATCAACATTAACAGAGATAAACACCTGAAATCGATCACTCTGTGTGTAATGACTCTATAGAATATATGAGTTTCACTTTTTGTATTGAAGAACTGAAATAAATTAACTTTTTGATGATATTCTAATTTAGTGAGAAGTAGAGTTGAGCGAAACGGGTCGAAAAATTTCAAAAGTCGCCGACTTTTGGCAAAGTCGGGTTTCATGAAACGAAACCCAACCCTAGGATGAGGTCGGCCACGAGGTCGGCGACTTACGCGCCAAAGTCGCGTTTCAAAAGTTTGTTTTGCGCTCTTTTTCAGCCAATCAGGATCCACGGACACTGTGGGCAACGTGATGACATAAGCACGGGTCACCACCATCTTTCAGAAGGGCATGCAAGTGATTGGCTTGCTTTGGTGGGCGTCACAGTGGGTATAAAAGGGCGTGATAAAAACAGAGAAGAGCCAGCACTGCCAGTGGTCAGAACGCATAACATGAGGTGCATATGCACATATCTTACTGCATTCAAAATGAGACATTTAGCAAAATATTGATCAATATATTGAGCCACCCCGCCACGCCAAGGCAATCTCATATGGGGGGTCCTACTCTACATTTGTATTTATTCACTGTGCCATTGCGGCCTCCTAAATGTTTTAAAAGCAAGACCATATCAAATACAATCCATACCTGAAGCATGACTGCATCACTCCCGTGCAGCCAGATGGAGCAGGTGCAGATGAAGGCCAACCAGGTCTGAACACAGACATCTCAGGTTTGACCTCCACACACTGCCCAACCAGCAAACACAGATGAAGGGCAATGCAGGCTCAGACATGGATGCAAAAATAAATAAAGCCTGGGGCAGGGCGGGGCTGCCGTGAGTGTGCACAGCAGCCTAGATCAATCACAATAAACACAGAAAAGATGGCGAACATGACCCAGCGTGCATGGCAACAGTGGTGGTCAGCCACAAAACCAATTTGCAATAAAAAGAGAGAAGAGCCAGCACTGCCAGTGGTCAGAACGCATAACATGAGGTGCATATGCACATATCTTACTGCATTCAAAATGAGACATTTAGCAAAATATTGATCAATATATTGAGCCACCCCGCCACGCCAAGGCAATCTCATATGGGGGGTCCTGGGGGGTAATGATGGTGTTAGTGGTGGATCTGATGGTAGTGGTAAGAGCAAAATATGACCGAATGCAGGAGGTGTTGAGCCTGCGTCATCGTCTGGCTCCATAAGGCTTCGAAGGCTTAGTTTTCTAGGAGTTGGCAAACCGCTTTTAAAGCCAGAGCATCAGGAAAAAGTTTTGTCTTACATTGCTGACTCAGCCTCCAGCTCTATCGCCTCCTCTTCTTCAGTTGTAAAAAGTAAAAGCACTGAGTCGTCATTGGAGGCTCATGTTCATGAACCACACCTTTCCTTGTGTCCTTCACCCCAACCAAGATTGAAGGATGACGCAGGCCATACTACTGATTACTCCATGGAGCTGTTTTCACATACCATGCCTGGATTATCAAGTGAAATGGTGAATTACCCAGGCCAAGATGAATCTGACATGGAGTGCACTGATGCACAGCCGCTGATAGATGATTCTGCTGGTACATTCACTCAGAGCACTACATTGTCCTCGCAGTGTGCAGAGCCAGATTCTAACCCTGATGAGACTCAGGTGCCCCTTCCCGCACACTATACCACCATACACGGTGACACAGAGGAAGGTGCACATGACATTGAAGAGGAGGTGATGGATGACCCAGTTGTTGACCCAGATTGGCATCCATTGGGGGAAGAGGGTGCTGCTTCCAATAGCTCAGATGAGGAGCATCCACAGCAGACATCGACATCGCAACAGCTGTTATCTGGCAGGCCCGGAGCACTCCAAAGACAGGTTCCAAAAATCAAAAGAGTTGCTGGACAGCTTGTCCAGAGGGTCAAAAGATCACAGCGTGCTAGGCCGCAAAATGTCTGCCAAAGTAGGAAGAGTGCAGTGTGGCACTTTTTTGAACAAAATCCTCATGATCAGGCCAAGGTTATTTGTAAGAAGTGCGCAAAGACCTTTAGCCGAGGGAAAAATCTGAAAAATTTGAATACCAGTTGCATGCTTAGACATTTAACCACCATGCACTTGCAAGCGTGGACACAACACCAAACCTCAAGTGCCACATGTGCAACTGATCACAACGAAGGTAGTCAGCAACGCTACATTGTTTCCCCCACTGTAAGCCCACCGGTTAGCACAGCAGCAAATGTTGAGGTGTCGTTGCAAGGCCACAGCAGTCAGGGAATCCCACTGTTATATCATCGAAAGACTGATTCTAGGCCATCAGAAAGAACAACAACTCCATCACCATCATCAACCCTCTCTCAGTCCGCCCTGTCCACCGCTACTTCCACCATATGCAGCTCTCAAGTCCATCTCACCCTCCCAGACACTATGAGTAGGTCAAGAAAGTACTCAGTCTCTCATCCGCGTACACTGGGTTTGAACGCCCACATTGCCAAACTAATCTCGTTTGAGATGATGCCCTTTCGGTTGGTGGAAAGCGCAGCTTTCCGTGAACTCATGGCCTATGCAGTACCATGCTATGACCTACCCAGTCGCCACTTCTTCTCTCGCAAAGCCATCCCAGCCCTCCACCATCATGTGAAAGACCGCATTGTCCATGCACTCAAGCAGTCAGTGAGCGGAAAGGTGCACCTCACAACTGATGCATGGTCCAGTCGGCATGGCCAGGGCCGTTACGTGTCCATCACTGCGCACTGGGTTAATGTGGTGGATGCAGGGTCCACAGAGGACAGCGGTGGTGGGACAGTGCTGCCTAGCCCACGGTATAGGAAACAGTTGGCTGTAGGCGTTCGACCCTCCTCCTCCTCCTCCTCCAGAAGCGAAAGCTCGTCCACAGAGCGCAGTCGTACGAGCACTCCATCTGCAGCTGCCACTGTTGCACACGAGGTGTCCCCCTATCGAGCAGCTAGTGGAAAGCGTCAGCAGGCTGTGTTGCAGATGATGTGTTTGGGCGACAGACACACCGCCGAGGTGCTGGCCGAGTACTTGAAGCGACAAACTGAGTCATGGCTGGGCAGTGTACATCTTGAGGCAGGCAAGGTAGTTAGTGATAACGGCCGTAATTTTGTGGCAGCCATAGCCCTTTCAAAACTCAGCCACATACCTTGCTTGGCTCACACCTTGAACCTGGTGGTGCAGTGCTTCCTCAATAATTATCCGGAGTTAACAGCCCTGCTCCAGAAGGTGCGAAGACTGTGCGCGCACATCCGCCGGTCGCCTGTACACTCCATTCGTATGCAGAAGCTGCAGCGATTGCTCCACCTTCCCAACCACCGCCTCATTATCGACATTGCAACAAGGTGGAACTCCACCCTGCACATGGTGGAGCGGCTGTGCGAGCAGAGGCATGCCATAATGCATTTGTGGGAGGATACACGGCCAGGCACTTTGAGAGCAGACATGGAGTTGACAGGTGTGCAGTGGTCGAAGCTGAAAGACCTCTGTAAAGTCCTTCAGTGTTTTGAGGAATGCACACGGCTGGTAAGCGCAGATGACGCCATCCTAAGCATGAGCATCCCACTTATGCGTCTGCTCATGCAAACTTTGACGCACCTTAAGGAGCAGGCGTCTGCAGCCAATGTTGATGAGGAGGAAGAGGAGGAGGGAATCCTTGATGACATTCAGCCATTGTCTGCTCAGGGACCTCTCCTGGACGAGGTGGAGGAAGAAGAGGAGGAGGAGGAGGAGAATGATGGGGATGATTACTTAGGGGAGGAGGATGCATCTCGTGGGGCAAGTGAAAATGTTGGCGTGGCAAGGTCTGGTACAGGGTTTGTGCGTGACTGGAGGGATGTGGATTTTCCAGAAAGTGCTCCTCCAACCAGCACTCGCAGTGCATCATTGACACCGGGAACATTGGCCCACATGTCAGATTATGCCTTGCAGATCCTAAAAAGGGACCCCCGCATTGCCAAAATGATGAAGGATGACGACTACTGGTTGGCCAGCATCCTGGATCCACGCTATAAAGGCAAATTACAAAACATCATGCCACACGAGAACCTTGACATAATATTGGCTAATAAACAAGCAACTCTGGTAAATCGGTTGCTTGAGGCATTCCCAGCACACAGCAGCGGTGATGGTTCTCACACGAGCCGTACGGGCCGGGGGCAGCTTGGCAGAGGTGTTCGTGGTGCACACAGCAGAAGTGGCGTTGGAGACAGGGGTTTCATGACAATGTTGTGGACTGATTTTTCAAGTACCGCTCACAAAACTGGTAATACTGCATCGATGGAAAGTGACAGGAGACAGCAGTTGTCAACTATGGTTACAAACTACTTTTCCTCCCATATCGATGTTCTCCCACACAGGTCATTCCCCTTTGACTATTGGGCCGCTAAACTGGACACCTGGCCTGAATTGGCACAATATGCCTTACAGGAGCTCGCCTGCCCAGCTGCAAGTGTGCTATCGGAAAGAGTCTTCAGTGCAGCTGGATCAATCCTGACAGAAAAAAGGACCCGTCTGTCAACCCAAAATGTGGATGATCTAACCTTCATTAAAATGAACCATGCATGGGTTTCCAAGGATTTTGTCCCACCTTCCCCTGATGACACATAGGGTGACAGAAAAATGGCTTGCTTTGGTCCACCTCTTCCTGGGACTTGACCTATTTCGCCTTTTGCATCAGCTGAATGTCCAACATCAACATATGCCACTTTCAAAAACTCCCTAACTGTGCTGCCTCCCCCCCCATGGCCGTGGTCACCACCTAGCGCACGACACCGTGCAAGTGCCATTGCCCTGGACAGGTGGGTAGGCCGACTCTTGGGCGCGGGCACTGGCACAGGGTCCCTCATAGTGCAATCAAGTGTCTCTGACGGTGGTGGTGCACAACCGCCGTCAGACACACCGCCGTACTATGAGGGGCCCAGTGCCAGTACCGACGCCCACGAGTGGGCCCCCCTTGCTTGGGCAGGGCCCCAGCATTTGCAGTCTTTACCTCTCCATGCTCCTCCGCTGTGTAGTCTGGGCCGTCAAATCCATACTGTGCCTGACACCATCTGAGCCTGCCTCCTGATGTATAGACATATATTTTGAATGTGTACGCTATCCATACATGTTATCCGGGGATACGGTACCCTTTCTCACCTTTGTGCAATCACGTGCAAGCCATACTGGGCCTAACACCATCTGAGCCTGCCTCCTGATGTATAGACATATATTTTGAATGTGTACGCTATCCATACATGTTATCTGGGGTTACGGTACCCTTTCTCACCTTTGTGCAATCACGTGCAAGCCATACTGGGCCTAACACCGTCTGAGCCTGCCTCCTGATGTATAGACATATATTTAGAATGTGTACGCTATCCATACATGTTATCCGGGGATACGGTACCCTTTCTCACCTTTGTGCAATCACGTGCAAGCCATACTGGGCCTAACACCGTCTGAGCCTGCCTCCTGATGTATAGACATATATTTTGAATGTGTACGCTATCCATACATGTTATCTGGGGATACGGTACCCTTTCTCACCTTTGTGCAATCACGTGCAAGCCATACTGGGCCTAACACCGTCTGAGCCTGCCTCCTGATGTATAGACATATATTTTGAATGTGTACGGTATCCATACATGTTATCCGGGGATACGGTACCCTTTCTCACCTTTGTGCAATCACGTGCAAGCCATACTGGGCCTAACACCGTCTGAGCCTGCCTCCTGATGTATAGACATATATTTTGAATGTGTACGCTATCCATACATGTTTTCTGGGGATACGGTACCCTTTCTCACCTTTGTGCAATCACGTGCAAGCCATACTGGGCCTAACACCGTCTGAGCCTGCCTCCTGATGTATAGACATATATTTTGAATGTGTACGCTATCCATACATGTTATCTGGGGATATGGTACCCTTTCTCACCTTTGTGCAATCACGTGTAATCCATACTGGGCGTGAGAACGGCTGGCGAGCTGTTAAGCAAGCTACAGCACCTGTGGTTTGCACACGTAAGTTTTTCATTTTTTCAGGAATGACGGTTAGGCCTAATTCCGGAACTGCGGTTGACCTGCACTTACTAGGAAATCATTGTTCGCGGGTAATAATTGTAATCACAGATCCCCATCACTAACGTTGTTCAGCGGGTTATCTGCACCTGTAAGCGACAAACGCTGGCCTTTTCAGTGTAGCGCACATGCAGCCACGGACATGTAAGGGCATGACACACCAGTTATTGGCCAATCTCATGTGCCAGAGCCTCACGTGTCCCTCTAGTAAGCCGGACTCGGACCGCGGGGCATGACGGAGTCTCGTTCGTTAACGGAATTAAGCTTGCAATGTGTGCATCTTTTCTGTAGCTGGCATGGTTGAGGTTTCCCAGGTGGAGTCGAATTTAACCGTAGGCTCCACTCCTGGTGGTGCCCTTCTGGACATTCCTTTAAGGTTCAGCTTTGCAACCATACTGCCCACGTAAAACAAACACTTTGCCTTCATGAACGCTGTTTGGAGGGTCATGACTCGTGGGAATAACGCCGCCCAATCAGTTAACCTGCTAGAGAGATCGTTCGTTGCTCCCAAGCATGACATCACACTCCCTAGGAGGAAGGTAATGCCACTGTGGCGACCATACTCCTGGGGGCGACACAAGTGCACTGATGCCCTGCCACTGCTCGATGAATCTGCTGGTACATTGACCCAGACCACTACATTCCCCTCGCACGCTACATGGCCTGAATCTGACCCTGATGAAACTCAGGTTACCCTTCCCATATACAGTTCCATCTTACACGGTGACAAAGAGGAAGCTGCAGATGAAAGTGCAGGTTCGGCCCACCCGCCATCAGACACACCACCGTACTATCAGGGGCCCTGTGCCAGTGCCGTCGCCAACAAGTGGGCCCCCCCTGCTTGCTCAGGATCACAGCACTTGCAAGGTTGAAATACAGTGAGATGGAAGATGGGAACGACGAGGAGTCCAGACTAGTACAGGGATTCCCTAGCGAGGAGACTTATTTCATTGTTTTCAATGTTGGGACAGCAATTTTTGGGGAGCACTATACTCTGGAGAATGATAGATGGGGCCCACCATACACTGGAACATTCCAAAGGTGGACATCAGACACTGGAGCAGCATTTACAGGGCCCATTATACACTAGAGCATTAGAAATGGGGCCCATTATGTTTGGAGCATTATTTGGGCCCATAAGACAGTGGAGCTTCATCCATGGGGACCAACATATACTGTAGCATTATGTGGAGCTCATCATATACTGTTTCAAACATTATATGGGACCAATGATTCTGTATGGAGAAATAGATGGGCCTTGTCATGAGATGTAAAAAGTGAAGTATTTTTCATTGTACTATACCGCTATTTCTCTGCCGTATCGGAGCATGATGAGTTGTGGTATGTGTTAAAGGGGCGCTCTTTCGCCCAGGGCACATGAAAACCTGGAGCCAGCCCCCCCCCCACAACTTTAGCCAAATAACCCCCATTTTTCAGTGCGTAACTTGTATTATGAAGTTAATTAAGGTTGACAAGCTTAAGTAAGAAGAATTGATGCTTTTGGCATTCAAATGGGCACTGTAGGTGTGTTTCCTGTCCTCCTCTCACTGCCGACTTTTATTCCCCATTGACTTACATTGGGTTTCGTGTTTCGGGACGACCCCGACTTTTCCCTATAATCGGCCGATCTTGCTCCACCCGACTTTTGGAAAAGTCGGGTTTCACGAAACAAAACTCGACCCTAAAAAAACAAAAGTCGCTCAACTCTAGTGAGAAGTACTTGTATGTCCCACATCCTTGGCCCCTTTCAGGTATATGCAGTGGGTACAGAAAGTATTCAGACCCCTCTAAATTTTTTACTCTTTGTCTGAATACTTTCCGCACCCACTGTATGTCCCCCATCCTGGGCCCCTTCTTGGTATACTTGTCCCCCATTCTGGGCCCCTTCCAAGAATATAGGTCCGCCATCCCGGTATATACAGTATGTCCTCCCCATTCTGAGACCTTCTCTGGTATATATGCCCCCCATCTTGAGCCATTTCCTGGTATATATTTCCCCCATCCTGGATTCTTTCCTGGTATTATGCATATCCAGCTGAAGAAGGAGCTGGCGGTAGGGGGCCCCAGTCAGGATGGTTGTCCAGCATTTCCTGTGCTGACAGGTGACCAAAACAGTATGTGAATGGGGCATCTGGATGTAAACCGGACACTCCCACTGATCTGCTGTTATCAGCTCTGATGGAATCTGGATGCAAACCTAATACCCCTGTCATGATCTCAGTGCGGGTTTGACTCGCACACGTGGGGTTAATGTATGAAACCAGTACTGATGACTAGCATTTCTGGGGTTAAAGGTTGTGATCCCGGTGCAGGCTTACCTGCACACCTGGGGCTATGATTGTGGCCTCTCCCTGGTTCTGGGGGAGGCTTCTTATAGCCTCAGGACGCTCCCATCCCTGTCAGTTATACTCTTGCCCTTGGCATTTGTGTGGTGACCCCTGAGTGTGTTTGTGCTGTGTTATGGTTACTTGATTCTCTGTGTATGACTCGGTCTGTTCTCTGGATATCGCTTTGGATTCTGCCTGGTACCTCCTATGTCTGTTTGGTTTTGATCTCTGCTTGGCCCTGATTATCCGCTCAGTCTCATCCCTGGTACTGTACTGTGATCCTGTGTATGACCTTTGGCTTTGTCTGACCTCCCGTCTGTTTATCCCTCCTGTACCTCGTTTAGCACTGCTTCTGTACTCAGGACACGCGCACTGGCTCTATGAGCAAGTGTAGTGCGGTGTCTCTGACATTATAACTGACCATTTCAGTTTTGTTTTTTTTTCTCTGAAGGGAAAAAAAAAAAAAAAAAAGTGTGCGTTATCCTCATGGATCCCATACAAGCCTTGGCTGATCAGGTCAAGCACCTGACCCAAATGTTCCATAAGCTCAATGTGGAACAACGCACGGTGGCCCAGACCCAGCAACAGTTGGTGGTTACTGTGCAGGGGGCTGTCGATGCAGGGGCTTCTAGTTCTGGGGGTAGGGATGTGTCATTAGCGTCCCCCGAATCTCCGGTCAAATTGCCAGACCTTTTCTCAGGGGATAAAAAGGAGTTCAGGTCTTTCAGAGAAGGATGCAAGCTTTTTTTTTCTCTAAGGCCCCGGGGATGAGTTCCAGAGGGTGGGGGTCATTATTTCCCTACTTCGGGGGGCTCCGCAAGCATTGGCTTTCTCTCTGTCTTCCTCTGCTCCTGAACGTATGTCAGTGAACACATTCTTTGAGGCCCTCGGGCACATTTATGATGAACCTGACCGAGTGCGATTGGCAGAGGACATGTTGATGAGTGTCTGTCAGGGGAAACACTTAGCTGAGTGGTTTTGTTCTGAGTTCCGCCACTGGGCGGCAGAGGTCTCCTGGAGCGACGCCACACTCCGAGGACTCTTTCGCAGAGGCTTGTCCGAGCGGCTGCAGGATGCCTTGGCGTTACATCCCCCACCTAACTCTCTCGAGCACGCCATGACCCAGGCCGTCCGGATGGACCGCAGGCTGCGGGCCAGAGGGGTGATGCAGGTGGATACTCCATTATTCCCCAGTGGAAAAGAGACTGCCCCTGAGCCCATGGATGTAGGCGCCCTCTCCCTGAAGGATACGGAGAGGAAACGCCGGAAGGACAAGCAGTTATGCTTTTACAACGGTAAAACGGGACATTGGAAAAGGGAGTGCCCGAATTGCCCGTCTTCAAACCCGGTCGGCGGGAAACGACTAGGTCTGGGTAGTCAACGGGGAGGCTGCTCAGACCCTCAGGTACCATTTTCCTCGTTTTCTAAAGTAATACTGCCTGTGGAACTGTTTGTGGATGGTAGTTCTTTTTCCTCTACAGCCTTCGTGGACTGCGGATCATCTATTAATCTTATTGACTCCCAATTGGTCACACACTGCAAGATAGGGACAGTTAGGCTCAAGGTTCCGATCAAGGTGATGGCCATTGACTCATCTCCCCTCATTAAGGAGGGAAATCGCTTTATGTCTGATGTGTTTTCGCTCAGAGTGGGCGCTACTCATGTGGAAAACATAAGTTGTTTTGTGCTGGACAATCTACCTGCAGGGTTGGTGTTGGGCATGCCCTGGTTACAACGCCATAACCCAGTTATTAACTGGAAAACGGGGGAGATTGTTCAATGGGGGTTTAATGATTTTGAGTTATGTGATAAATCTGCACTGCTGGTTGAACCTGTTAAATCTGTGTCTGTATCATCTGTCGAGCTGGAAGGTATTCCGGAATGCCTGAAGGACTTCGAAGATGTATTCTCTGAAAGCGAGGCCGAGACGTTACCGCCACATAGACCCTTTGACTGCGCTATTGAGCTGGTCCCGGGGGCTAAATTACCCAAAGCCCGTCTGTTTAATTTGTCCGGTCCTGAGCGCTTGGCTATGAAGGAGTACATTACTGAAAGTCTGCGCAAAGGACACATACGTCCTTCAGTCTCACCTGTGGCGGCACGTTTCTTTTTTGTAAAGAAAAAAGATGGCGGGTTACGTCCCTGTCTCGACTTCCGGGAGCTTAATCAAATTACTGTACGAAATACGTACCCCCTTCCGTTGATTCCCGATTTATGTAACCAACTATCAGGGGCAAAGTGGTTTTCTAAACTGGACCTTCGGGGGGCATATAATTTGATAAGGGTCCGGTAGGGGGATGAATGGAAAACCGCGTTCCTCACAACCGAGGGACTATTTGAAAATTTAGTCATGCCGTTTGGTCTTACCAACGCCCCTGCCATATTTCAGAATTTCATCAACGTGGTATTCTCGGATCTCATTGGTTGTTTTGTCGTTATCTACTTAGATGATATTTTGATATATTCCCCTGACAAGTATTCTCATTTGGAACATGTACGAACTGTGCTCCAAAGGCTTAGAGAAAATCACTTGTATGCCAAATTGGAGAAATGTGTATTCTGTGTACAAGAGTTGTCCTTTTTGGGGTTAATTGTATCCAGTGAGGGTTTTCGCATGGACCCCAAGAAGGTGCAGGCCATTGCGGATTGGGTGCAACCCCGAGATCTTAAGGGTCTTCAGCGCTTCTTGGGGTTCGCCAATTATTACCGCAAATTTATCCGGGGGTTTTCGCAAGTGGTCAAACCTCTCACGGATCTAACATGCAAAGGTGCGGATGTGAGAAATTGGTCCTCGCTTGCAAAAGAAGCCTTTGCAACGCTGAAAAAATGTTTTATGTCTGCTCCTGTGTTAGTGCAGCCAGATCCGTCCAAACCATTCGTCGTGGAAGTGGACGCCTCTGAGGTGGGGGTGGGGGCGGTGTTGTCCCAAGGGCCTGCCACTCTAACCAACCTCAGGCCATGTGCTTTCTTTTCCAAGAAGTTCTCTGCTGCGGAAAGAAATTATGACGTAGGCAATAGAGAGCTTCTTGCGGTCAAATTGGCGTTTGAAGAATGGAGGCATTTTTTGGAGGGGGCCAGTCACCCGGTTACGGTGATCACGGATCACAAAAATTTGTCGTACATTGAGTCTGCTAAAAGACTAACGCCCAGACAGGCCCGTTGGTCACTTTTTTTTTCCCGTTTTCAGTTTACGATTACGTTTCTTCCAGGGTCTAAGAATGTCAAGGCTGACGCCTTATCACGCAGTTTTCAGCCGGTGTCGCCCCCTGAGCCACCGTCCTCCATTCTTCACCCTGGGGTTGTGATAGCAGAGGTCTCATCTGAATTGGAACGGGAGATTCAGGGAGCCCAGTCGCTGGCCTCGGCAGCCAAGCCGGAGGGGAAGTTGTTTGTCCCAGAGCAACTTCGCCTGAAACTCTTGCAGGAGTTCCATGAATCCAAGCTGAGTGCTCACCCTGGTATTTCGGCCACACGTCTGGTGGTGGCTAGGATCTTTTGGTGGCCTACCCTTGGTTCGGGCATAAAAAAATTCATTGCTGGTTGTGGGGTCTGCGCTCGTTCTAAAAGCTCTCATAACCGGCCGGTAGGGGAGCTGATACCCTTGGCAGTGCCCGAAAGGCCATGGACTCAGTTATCCATGGATTTTATTACCAATCTCCCTCCATCTAAGGGTAATACAGTGGTATGGGTAGTGGTGGACAGGTTTTCTAAGCAGGCTCATTTCGTACCCCTGTCCACACTACCGTCAGCTGAGACGTTGTCCAGGTTGTTTGTGCAGCATGTGATCCGGTTGCATGGGGTACCCCTGAATGTGGTGTCTGATCGTGGTGTGCAGTTTGTGGCTAAGTTTTGGCATGCTTTCTGCAAAAAATTAGGTATGTCTCTGTCCTTTTCGTCTGCATACCATCCTGAGAGCAATGGGCAGACGGAGCGCACTAACCAGTCCCTGGAACAGATCCTCAGGTGTCTAACCTCTGCTAGACAGAATGACTGGTGCGATGCACTGCCGTTGGCTGAATTTGCCTTCAATAGTCGGGTGAGTCAATCCACGGGTATGACTCCTTTTTTGATCAATTATGGGTCCAGTCCTCATTTCGGTGAGTTTTCTCATCTGGATTCGGGGTGTCCCGGGGCTGAGGATTCTGTTCAGCAGTTAAAAGATACATGGGCAGAAGTCCAGCGGCGTATATCTAGGTCTCAAGGCAGGTATAAGTTTTTCGTGGACAGGAAACGAACACCTGGTCCCATGTTTCAGGTGGGAGAGAAAGTTTGGCTCTCCACGCGAAACATTAAGTTAAAGATTCCGTCAGCCAAGTTGGGACCCAAATTCATTGGCCCGTACAAGATTGTGGAAAAAATCAATCCAGTGGCGTATAGGCTGTGCCTTCCACCCTCTTTCAAGATCCCTAACGTCTTCCACAAATCTCTACTGAAACCTTTTGAAGCAGTCCGGGGAGACTCCGAGCCTGCTGCTCCTCCTGTTTTGGTCAAGGGGCAGGTGGAGTACGAGGTTGGTCATATCGTAGATTCCAGGTTGGTACGGCGGTCGGTACAGTACCTGGTTCATTGGAAGGGGTATGGACCGGAGGACAGGTCCTGGGTACCGGCCCAGTTGATGCATGCTGATCGCCTGGTGCGGGCTTTCCATGCTAAGTACCCGGGCAAGCCTGGGGGTCTAGAGGCCCCCCGTTGAGAGGGGGGTACTGTCATGATCTCAGTGCGGGTTTGACTCGCACACGTGGGGTTAATGTATGGAACCAGTACTGATGACTAGCATTTCTGGGGTTAAAGGTTGTGATCCCGGTGCAGGCTTACCTGCACACCTGGGGCTATGATTGTGGCCTCTCCCTGGTTCTGGGGGAGGCTTCTTATAGCCTCAGGACGCTCCCATCCCTGTCAGTTATACTTTCGCCCTTGGCATTGTGTGGTGACCCCTGAGTGTGTTAGTCCTGTGTTCTGGTTGCTTGATTCTCTGTGTATGACTCGGTCTGTTCTCTGGATATCACTTTGGATTCTGCCTGGTACCTCCTATGTCTGTTTGGTTTTGATCTCTGCTTGGCCCTGATTATCCGCTCTGTCTCATCCCTGGTACTGTACTGTGATCCTGTGTATGACCTTTGGCTTTGTCTGACCTCCCGTCTGTTTATCCCTCCTGTACCTCATTTAGCACTGCTTCTGTACTCAGGACACGCGCACTGGCTCTATGAGCAAGTGTAGTGTGGTGTCTCTGACAACCCCCACTGATCTGCTGTTATCAGCTCTGGCAGCATCTGGATGTAAACTGGACACCCCCACTGATCCGCTGTTATCAGCTCCGGCAGCATGTGAATGTAAACCGGACACCATCACTGATCCCGCTGTTATCAGCTCTGGTGGAATCTGTATGTAAATCGGACACTCCCGGTGTTAATAGCTCCGGCGGCATCTGGCTATAAACCGGACACCATCACTGATCCGCTGTTATCGGCTACAGCGGCATCTGGATGTAAACCGGACACCATCACTGATCCGCTGTTATCGGCTCCGGCAGCATCTGGCTATAAACCGGACACCATCACTGATCCGCTGTTATCGGCTCCGGCGGCATCTGGCTATAAACCGGACACCATCACTGATCCGCTGTTATCAGCTCCGGCGGCATCTGGCTATAAACCGGACACCATCACTGATCCGCTATTATCGGCTCCGGCGGCATCTGGCTATAAACCGGACACCATCACTGATCCGCTATTATCGGCTCCGGCGGCATCTGGCTATAAACCGGACACCATCACTGATCCGCTGTTATCAGCTCCGGCGGCATCTGGCTATAAACCGGACACCATCACTGATCCGCTGTTATCGGCCCCGGCGGCATCTGGCTATAAACCGGACACCATCACTGATCCGCTGTTATCGGCCCCGGCGGCATCTGGCTATAAACCGGACACCATCACTGATCCGCTGTTATCGGCTACGGCGGCATCTGGCTATAAACCGGACACCATCACTGATCCGCTGTTATCGGCTCCGGCGGCATCTGGCTATAAACCGGACACCATCACTGATCCGCTGTTATCAGCTCCGGCGGCAATTGGCTATAAACCAGACACCAACACTGATCCGCTGTTATCGGCTCCGGCGGCATCTGGCTATAAACCAGACACCATCACTGATCCGCTGTTATCGGCTCCGGCGGCATCTGGCTATAAACCGGACACCATCACTGACCCGCTGTTATCGGCTCCGGCGGCATCTGGCTATAAACCGGACACCATCACTGATCTGCTGTTATCGGCTTCGGCGGCATCTGTATGTAAACAGTGATCACCCCAGCTCCGTGCGCTGTGCAGGGGCCGTTCCCAGGTACTGGACCTCAACGACTATTCTCATCTAGAATGATAAATAAAAGATAACTACACGTTATATATTGTTTCCAGAGTAGAAGTTGTTCTTTTCCTGAAACCTTAATGGAAAACATAAAAAAAAAATATTTCTTAGCTTGCAACACTTTCAAGCCACATCTTATTTTCTGCTTTGTAAAACATAAAGTGCATTAGAGGAAAAGCGCTGACTGCAGTGAAATTATTCATCTGCTCAGGATTCCTGCGTATTTCTAGAATAAAGAGGTAATAACCCACGTTATTGCGTGAGGGATGACTGCACACTTAATAGCCGAAATCCTTGGTTACAGCTTTTGTAACATTCTCAGGATTGTACATAGTAAACTGCAGAGTCCTCAGGGTTACCTCTGCCAGTCAGTCACACACGCTCATCCGGTACAGTCCTGGCAGGCACAGACGTATTACTGGGAAGTCGTTTTTTATACATTTAAAGGAAAACACCAGATAAAATCATTCCTACCACCCCCCTAACTGCATCCATATTATGCCAGTGATCTCCTGCCCCCTCTGTATTACTCCTAACTCTCTTTCCAGAGTAAGTTACACACTTGTATATATCGCATAGTACTACAGTATATGTATATACTGTAGTACTAAAACAGATAAGAAAAAAACTAAACGAAACATGTGGCGTCCCTGAGGGTTCAGTCGCCACAGAGGTACTGCACCTCCTACTGAGGTGTGGTACCCCACCATTCAAGTAAGGTGGAGACACCTGACCACGCTCCAACATCTGCATCCCACACAACACAGTAGTGTAGCAAAGCACCCTTTGGTGGCTCCCTGCCTGGAACACGAAGCGTGCTGGGAGGCGGGTGGAGTTTAGTTTGCACCAAAAGAGCGGGAAGAGTTTAGGATTTGGTCAGTCTGACAGAGTCAGTGTAAGAGTAAAGATCCCCTGAGTGGGATGGATGAGGGAAGTGCTGCAGCCGACCTCAATGACCTGGGTTCGCTGGCACAGGAGAGGAACATTGATGGAAAGCCTGACTCTCTCCATAAGAAGGAAGGATTAGTACGGAAAGTGAGCAGAGGAGGACTAAGGATTAGGGGTGGAGCAGAACCCTTCCCAAGTTCACAGCGCAAGGCCGGGGTCCGGTCCCCGAGGTTGTATGGATACTAATGGTCTTACAGCAGACACTAGAGGAATAGAAGTTGTCACCACTTGATTCCCACACCAGACTTGGGGGCACAACAGCAACGAGAGAGAGCCGGGACTTGATAGCGAGGAGTCCCCGAAGCAGGCTACAGCTGTCTGCCGTACAAGTAGAGTTCATAGGAACATCTGACAGGAGGAACTCCAGTGTAATTCAGTACTGAGAGTACTTCACTATAGGTGCAAAAGGGAGACGTTCAGAAAAGGCACATATGTTGGCGGAATGTTGGAATGGAGTACTTCATCTTGCCTGGAAGTTGGCTGAGCCCCGGACCTGGAGGACACAGCATGGATGCGGGCACCTGTATGCACCACAGACTGTGAGTAAAGCTTTGGAACTACATACCCTGGTGTCCTCCGCTTATTCCGCCAACTCACTCAGCAGTGCTACATCTTTGTGCCCAACTCTACACCATCCAAGTCTCTCCCCTCACCGTGACTTTATCTACTCTGCCCTGGGACTACAGCCCTACCTGTGGAAGGCCACACCATCATTGCTGCACTACACCATCTGTCCCAGAGGATCTGCTTGCAGCATCGGCTTAACATCTCCATTGCCGAACACCACAGGTGGCATCACGAATCATTCATTCATAAACTTTATTCCATCACACTCTACCCCTTTTACATTGACGACCTGAGGCCATGGACCGGGTCATTGCCACTGTGACATCTCTCATTGTAATCAACGGGCCTGGCACCGAGTACCCCACGGCCTCCGGGGGCGAGTCAATTTTTGGCATCACGAACAGGATGACGAAGCCCGGTGCCACCGGGTTCTGTGTGCCTGAGTTGTATTGGACTTAAACCTTGCTGAAAATGTGCAGAATAACTGTGACATTGGCGGTGGTCGTGCCCGCCGCCGTCCCATCAGCGGCGGCACCCGCCACAGCCTCCTCTTACCGGCACTCCTCCATCCGCGCTCCCTCCCGTCCTGCCTCCCGCTCTGCTGCAGTCCCGTGCGCCTCCCTTAGGTCACGGGTGCGCACTCGTCCTCTCTCTTTACCTGGCGGTGGGCGTCGCTGAAGGGCAGGGCTTGGTGACCTACTTCCTGGCATAAGGTATTTCAGGCGTCTTCCATATTGGGAAGACGCCTGGTGATTGTGTGGTATTCCCTGCACTATTCTGGCCGCCTATAGTTCTGCTATAGTTCTCTTGTCTTGTGGTTTCCCTGTTCCTGCCTGTTTGTCTCGGTCACTGGTTTTGTTCCGTCCTCCCGGCCTGTCTCCGCCTCGTCCTGCCGTGTATCCCCCTCTGTGTCGTCCCTGCCTATCGTCTGGTACTCGTGTCCCTGTGCTCGTCCCCTTCCTTCCTGGGACTCCTGCCCGCAGGCCGTCTATTCCTATACCTGTCCTTGGGGCTTCCACATCAGCCTTCCCTCGCTGTCCGTTCCCCTCTCCTGCTGCCCCTTGCGGGTAACTCCTGCCTGGTTCCCTCCATCCTCCCTCCTCCGGTACCCCTGCCCAGGTACCCTAGTCTCTGTTTGGCACTCCGGTCCTGCCTGTAGCATTGCTGGTACTTTGAGCAGTCCCTCTTGTTCCGGCTGTCGCTGTTGTGACCCCTGCGGTCCTGTCCCTAACGATCCCTGTATAGGGGTCGGTTATCACCTGGTGTGCTCGGCCCGGGGGCTCCAGATCCGAGACCCAGAGGGTCCGCTCTCGGACGTTGTCTCCGTTCCTGACCGTCACAGTATCACCAGGCCATGGACCCCGCCGGTGCCACGGCCGCTACGCAGAAGGAACTGCTCTTCTTGCGAGAGAATCAGACCCAGATAATGTCCTTTATGAAATCCATGGACACCCGGCTCTCTGCCCTGCAAACCACTGACCCAGTGCATGCTCCCCTCTTAGCCAGCCTCCAGCAGGAGCTCGCGCGATGCCCAGTCCCATATTTTGGGTTATATGGCGTCCGTTGACGATCGACTGCTTGCTTTGCAGTCCTCTGCGGCCGCTTCAACCCTACCCCGGGACGCAGTTTCGTCCCCGCCTCCTCGTCTGGGAAAGCCTCCCAGGTATTGCGGGGATCCTAAGTTATGTCGGTTTTTTAAATCAGTGCTGACTGCACTTTGAGCTTCTGCCCCAGCAATACCCCACAGATCGCGCCAAGATGGCGTTTATAGTGTCCCATCTCGAAGGGGAGGCACTGGCCTGGGTGAATCCGTTGTGGGAGAGGGATGATCCCGTGGTTTCTAGTATCCAGAATTTTCTGGAGATATTCCGCAAAGTATTTGACGAACCCGGACGCTTAGCTTCTACTATGGAGGCCCTTTTTAACCTCCGCCAGGGTTCCCTCACTGTAGGACAGTACGCCATCCGCTTTCGGATATTGTCCTCGGAACTGGGATGGAATAATGAGGCCCTGGTGGGTGCCTTTTGGAGAGGCCTCTCAGGCAAAATCAAGGACGAGCTTGCCGGGCGGGACACTCCCACCACCCTGGTGGATCTCATATCCCTGGCTACTTGTATAGATCTGCGCTTTTTGGAACGTGCCCGAGAGTCGGCTAGGGAGAAAAGGCCCTTTAGGCTGTATCAAGCTCCCATTCCACGTTCCTCTGCACCCTCTGCTAGCGCCACTCCCGAGCCCATGCAGATAGATCGTATCAGGTTATCAGAGCAGCGGCGCAGGGAGAGGATGGCGAATGGTCTCTGTCTGTACTGCGAAGGAGCCAACCACTATGTGCGCACCTGTCCTGAGAGACCGGGAAACGCCTCCATCTAGGCCAGGTAAGAGAGGCCTCCCTAGGTGACCATAATTCCTCTCTGCCCCTTACACTCTCAGCTTTGATTATTGCAGGTCGGGAGCGTGGATCTGTGGAGGCGTATGTGGACTCGGGTGCCGCTGGAAATTTAATTCGTCAAGAGGTGGTGGATAAACTCCAGATCCCGGTGGTCATTCTGAAAAACCCGCGTGCGATCACCTCCGTCGATGGCAAACCACTACCTGAGCTCATCACCATGGTTACTGCCGAAGTAGACCTTCAAATTGGAGTGCTCCATCTCGAGAAAATAGTCTTCTACGTCCTGCCTAAATTATCCCATGCTGTTCTCCTTGGACTACCCTGGCTCAGGCTGCATGAGCCAGTTGTCGACTGGCGCTCAGGAGAGATTCTGCATTGGGGACACTCCTGTCATGAACGCTGTCTGCGGGCCATCGTCCATCCTCGTTCTCTGCCAAGGCCAGTCGATCTTTCGGGTCTTCCCGCACCGTATCACACGTACGCCGATGTTTTCAGCAAAAAGGAAGCGGATTCTCTGCCACCGCATCGGGCCTATGACTGCCCCATTGACCTGATCCCCGGAGCCACCCCTCCCAGAGGGAGAACATATCCACTATCCCCAGCTGAGACCTCGGCCATGACAGAATACATACAGGAGAACTTGGCTAAGGGTTTCATTCGGAAATCCTCGTCCCCTGCTGGCGCGGGTTTTTTCTTTGTTCGGAAGAAAGACGGATCACTTCGGCCTTGTATTGACTACCGGGCTTGAACAATATCACCGTTAAGAATCGGTATCCTCTCCCGTTAGTCCCAGAACTCTTTGACCGACTGAGGGGGGCTCGGATCTTCACGAAACTGGATCTGCGGGGAGCCTATAATTTAATCCGGATCCGCGCAGGGGACGAGTGGAAGACTGCTTTCAATACCCGCAATGGCAATTATGAATATTTAGTCATGCTGTTTGCTCTCTGCAATGCTCCGGCTGTGTTTCAGGAATTCATAAATGAGGTGTTTCGGGATCTACTGTATTCCTGCGTGGTGGTGTACTTGGATGATATTCTCATCTTCTCGCCCGATCTATCCTCTCATCGGAGAAGTGTACGCATGGTCTTGCATCATCTTCGGGAGAATCATCTCTATGCTAAAATTGAAAAGTGCCTCTTTGAGCAAACTTCGTTACCCTTCTTGGGATATATAATCACGGATTCCGGTTTGAAGATGGATCCAGAGAAGCTCTCTGGTACTCAAGTGGCCTCGTCCCGTTGGTATAAAAGCCGTCAAAGAAAACCAAAGTCATCAGTCACCAAAGGGCTGGATTTAAAATCATCCCCCAAAATCAAATTAAAAAGTTCACTGGTGCCCTCCGTTCTGCTGATGACCTGAGGTTAGCAGCCTCAATAATCAGAACTTCCCACTCCCGTCTCCAAGACTATACACGTGCTGAGCCAATTCTTTGGAATGCACTCCCCAGGTCAATCCGATTAGTCCCGAATCCCTACAATTTTAAGCGTGTCCTGAAAACGCATTTATTCAGACTGGCCTACTGCCTCAACACATTAACCTAATCTATCCCTGTGTGGCACAGTCAAAAATTTTACCTTTACCAGGTTCCCCGCATCATGTTCCCACATGCTTTATGCATCTATCAGCCCTCTGTGTCTGTACTGTTACACACTTAACATTATGACTGGTACGAACAATCAGGGCAGTTGTTACCACCCACCTTTCGTATCTCCCTTTTTCCTCATAGATTGTAAGCTTGCGAGCAGGGCCCTCATTCCTCTTGGTATCTGTTATGATCTATGTGATTATTGTTATGCTGTAATGTCTATCATCTGTACAAGTCCCCTCTGAAATGTAAAGTGCTGCGGAATATGTCGGCGCTATAGAGATAAAATTTATTATTATTATTATTATGCTAAGAGTCTCATCAGGGGCGGACACTGACAGCTTGGGGCCCTTGTGCAAGAAATGTGTCTGGGCCCCCTTCCTTTTATGGCGACAAAGCTATATATATATATATATATATATATATATATATATATATATATATATATATTGCGCCACACCCATACATGTATATATTACATAGTCTCCTTTATTATGTACATTGCCGTCCATTATTATGCAGTGCCCTCTCTTGCTATGTATAGCACTGTTCCCTACATATTGGATTATATAGAGCCCTGTTTTTTATTACATACCGTCCTGTCTTGTTAGCTGTACAATGCAATGATGGCTAGGAAAGCTTCCTTTCTAATGGAGGAGATGATGGACTGGTCATCTGGTCACCAGCTCCTCCACCAGCAGTCATTTTATATCTAAAAAGAGAGGGGACTTTGTAATAAAAGAGGGCACTGTTAATAACAAAATTAAAAAGAATACACTATGTAAGAGACAGCACTATACATAACAGCAGAGGAAGCTATATAATAAGGGACGGCACCATATGTAACTAGAGAGGATGGTAGGTAATAAGGGACGGTGTTATACATAATAAACGATCAAACTATGTAACTAAGGATGGTGTTATACAGAATTAGTGAGTACACTATATACCATGGGACTGTGTTATACATAATAAGTACGTACGCTATATGCTAAGGGACTGTGTTAGACATAATAAGCGATAAAGTCTTCCTCCACCTCCCCCTGTTCCTAAGTCCATTATAAGTCCCCCTTCCCCATCCCAATCCCCTACACCCCTCATTGTCCTCCTCTCCCCGCATCCCATTATTGTCCACTCCCCCACCCCATCATTGCCCTCTTTCCCACCTATATCATTGCCTTCTCCCCCACCCCATCATTGCCCTTTCCACCACTTCCATCATTTCCTCTTTCCCCACCATCCCCATCATGTCCTTCTCCCCATCACCCCCATCATTGCCTTCTCCCCATCACCTCCATCATGGCCTTCTCCCCATCACCTCCATCATGGCCTTCTCCTCATCACCTCCATCATGGCCTTCTCCCCATCACCTCCATCATGGCCTTCTCCCCATCACCTCCATCATGGCCTTCTCCCCATCACCTCCATCATGGCCTTCTCTCCATCACCTCCATCATGGCCTTCTCCCCATCACCTCCATCATGGCCTTCTCCCCATCAGCTCCATCATGGCCTTCTCCCCGTCACCTCTATCATGGCCTTCTCCCCATCACTTTATCATGGCCTTTTCTCCATTACCTCCATCATGGCCTTCTCCCCATCACCTCCATCATGGCCTTCTCCCCATCACCTCCATCATGGCCTTTTCCACATCACCTCCATCAAGGTCTTCTCCCCATCACCCTATCATGGCCTTTTCCCCATCACCTCCGTCATGGCCTTCTCCCCATCACCTCCATCATGGCCTTTTCCCCATCACCTCCATCATGGCCTTCTTCCCATCGCCTCCATCATGGCTTTTTCCCCATCACCTTCATCAAGGCCTTCTCCCCATCACCTCCATCATGGCCTTTTCTCCATCACCTCCTTCATGGCCTTCTCCCCATCACCTCCATCATGGCCTTCTCCCCATCACCTCCATCATGGCCTTTTCCACATCACCTCCATCAAGGTCTTCTCCCCATCACCCTATCATGGCCTTTTCCCCATCACCTCCATCATGGCCTTCTCCCCATCACCTCCATCATGGCCTTTTCCCCATCACCTCCATCATGGCCTTCTTCCCATCGCCTCCATCATGGCTTTTTCCCCATCACCTTCATCAAGGCCTTCTCCCCATCACCTTCATCATGGCCTTTTCTCCATCACCTCCTTCATGGCCTTCTCCCCATCACCTCCATCATGGCCTTCTACCCATCACCTCCATCATGGCCTTCTTCCCATCACCTCCATCATGGCCTTTTCCCCATCACCTCCATCAAGGCCTTCTCCCCATCACCTTCATTATGGCCTTTTCCCCATCACCTCCATCATGGCCTTCTCTCCATCATGGCCTTCTCCCCATTACCTCCATCATGGCCTTTTCCCCATTACCTCCATCATGGCCTTCTCCCCATCACCTCCATCATGGCCTTCTCCCCATCACCTCCATCATGGTCTTTTCCACATCACCTCCATCAAGGTCTTCTGCCCATCACCCTATCATGGCCTTTTCCCCATCAACTCCAACATGGCCTTCTCCCCATCACCTCCATCATGGCCTTTTCCCCATCACCTCCATCATGGCCTTCTTCCCATCGCCTCCATCATGGCTTTTTCCCCATCACCTTCATCAAGGCCTTCTCCCCATCACCTCCATCATGGCCTTTTCTCCATCACCTCCTTCATGGCCTTCTCCCCATCACCTCCATCATGGCCTTCTACCCATCACCACCATCATGGCCTTTTCCCCATCACCACCATCATGGCCTTTTCCCCATCACCTCCATCAAGGCCTTCTCCCCATCACCTTCATTATGGCCTTTTCCCCATCACCTCCATCATGGCCTTCTCCCCATCACCCTATCATGGCCTTCACCCCATCATGGCCTTCTCCCAATCACCCCATCATGGCCTCCCCATCACCTCCATCATGGCCTTCTCCCCATCACCTCCATCATGGCCTTCTCCTCATCACCTCCATCATGGCCTTCTCCCCATCACCTCCATCATGGCCTTCTCCCCTTCACCTCCATCATGGCCTTCTCCCCATCACCTCCATCATGGCCTTCTCCCCATCACCTCCATCATGGCCTTCTCCCCATAACCTCCATCATGGCCTTCTCCCCATCACTTTATCATGGCCTTTTCCCCATCACCCTATTATGACCTTTTCCCCATCACTTCCATCATGGCCTTCTCCCCATCACCTCCATCATGACCTTTTCCCCATCACCTCCATCATGGCCTTCTTCCCATCGCCTACATCATGGCTTTTTCCCCATCACCTCCATCAAGGCCTTCTCCCCATCACCTCCATCATGGCCTTTTCTCCATCACCTCCATCATGGCCTTCTCCCCATCACCTCCTTCATGGCCTTCTCCCCATCACCTCCATCATGGCCTTCTACCCATCACCTCCATCATGGCCTTTTCCCCATCACCTCCATCAAGGCCTTCTCCCCATCACCTTCATTATGGCCTTTTCCCCATCACCTCCATCAAGGCCTTCTCCCCATCACCTTCATTATGGCCTTTTCCCCATCACCTCCATCATGGCCTTCTCCCCATCACCCTATCATGGCCTTCACCCCATCATGGCCTTCTCCCAATCACCCCATCATGGCCTCCCCATCACCCCATCATGGCCTTCTCCCCATCACCTCCATCATGGCTTTCTACCCATCACCTCCATCATGGCCTTTTCCCCATCACCTCCATCATGGCCTTCTCCCCATCACTCTATCATGGCCTTCACTACATCATGGCTTTCTCCCAATCACCCCATCATGGCCTCCCCATCATCCCATCATGGCCTTCTCCCCATCACCTCCATCATGGCCTTCTCCCCATCACCTCCATCATGGCCTTCCCATCACCTCCATCAAGGCCTTCTCTCCATCACCTCCATCATGGCCTTCTCCCCATCACCTCCATCATGGCCTTCTCCCCATCACCCTATCATGGCCTTCACCCCATCATGGCCTTCTCCCCATCACCCCCATCATGGCCTTCTCCCCATCACCTCCATCATGGCCTTCTCCCCATCACCTCCATCATGGCCTTCTCCCCATCACCTCCATCATGGCCTTCTCCCCATCACCTCCATCATGGCCTTCTCCCCATCACCTCCATCATGGCCTTCACCCCATCATGGCCTTCTCCCAATCACCCCATCATGGCCTCCCCATCACCCCATCATGGCCTTCTCCCCATCACCCCATCATGGCCTTCTCCACACACACACCTACACATCGATCCACACACACACACACACATACACACGACACATACATACATAACACACCACACATCCACTCCACACACATACTACATCACTGCCTTCTCCCCATCACTCCCATCATCATACTACATACATACACACACACACACATACAGTCACACGCACAGTCACACGCACACACACACACAAACACACAGCAGCAGTGACAAGCAGGACAGTACCTCACATGATGTCCGCTCCGCAGCATCACCGTCTCCGCCCTCCGGCTGCTTCCTGTGTCTCTAGCACAGCAGCCGCGCTGCTGAATGATGACGTCATTCAGCGGCGCGCTCCTCTCTGTCAGAGAGACACGGGAAGCGTTGGCGCCGGGCAGAAAGGATCCTTGCAGCTCCGCTCCTGCTGTTTTCTCTTGCAGCAGCGGAGCTGTTGAGATCTCTCCCTGCCCACCACTACACATGAGGGCAATCTGGCCAGGGGGCCCCCGGAGCCTTGGGTCCGGAGAAACTGGCCAGATTGCCCTCATCATTAGCCGCCCTGCAGGGGCCCCCTGGAGCCTCTGGGCCCCGGTGCAATGCACCGGTTGAACCGGCGGTATGTCCGCCCATGCGTCTCATATTTTTTCATAAAACTCCAAAGCCGTATTGCTATTCAAATTTCACATATTCCATATTGACATGCCTTAGCATGATAAAGTGCAACCTTATTTTGTATATTGTGCACGGAGGTAACTCCTCCTGGTATGCACCTATTCACACTAGTCTGGATGTGCCAGTCAGCTTTTTGTTACATAAATATGTTTTGACAAATATTTCCGTTGAAAATGATGTATAAATGACATAGAGAATTGCTGTATGTAAAAGCTCATGTTAAAATCGCATTGCAATCAGATGTAAATTAGATGCTAGGTGTGAAAAATCGGATTATACTCGCATGACACTTGTGCGAGGGAGACTGATCGATTTTTCATACGGTTAGCGTGACTCCGGCCTTAATGAAAATCTATTGATTGTACAACCCAGGGTTCTTAAAGGGACCCCGTCAAATTGAAAACAAAGCAATGGCCGGAGCTGAGCCTCCCCCTCCCTCACGGAAGAGGCGTGGGCGGAGGCCAACATAATGGGGGGATGGAAGGAGAGGGTGGGGGGAGCGTTTTTGGGGGAAGGGGCGTCGCACATATATAAGGGGTGCGGCGGGCCTTCCTCCCTCTCTGTTCCCGCTCTTACCGGACAGCTTGTCACCAGTCCTCATCATGTCAGACGTGGATCGGGCCTTGAAGGGCCTCCGGGAGGCGTCCTTGTCGCAGCCGCCGGGTTGGTTGGCGGCACAGCTGGCCTCCATCATGCCTGGGACCCCTGAGCAGGTGGCTCGGCCGGGGATGAGGGAGCGACGAGCAAGAAGGGTGAGGCCTCCCGAGCGGCTCTTCCCTGAATCGGCTCCCTGGGCCTCGCGACGGCGCCGGAGCCCCTCTCGGGACCCTCCAAGCCGGGCGCCGCATGCTCCCCGTAATAGCGGGCCCGGGCTTGGGAGGAATCCGCATGCCCGGCGAGGCCCTACGGCAGTGTCCAGCTCGACGTCTCGCTCTGCTCAGGGGGCGGGGCTGACACGCGCCGGACGGCGTAGCTCCACAAAGGCATCGGGGGGCTGTGGATGGCTCTCCCGCTGCACAGCCTGCTTCCCGCTTTGGGCCGCGGTCGGCCAGCTCCAGGACGGCGGCCTGCCAGGCGGCAGGGCTCAGCGCTTCACCCCTCACCTGGAGGGGGACATCGGGTGGGTCGGGGGGCTGTGGCGGGGGGGTGCCCGCAACGTGGTCTGCCTCTCACGCTGGGCGGTACAACAGGAGGTCCTGCAGCAGGGATCCAGCGGCCTGCAATGCGGCAGGGCCTATGGCTTCCACCCCCACAGACGGAGGCAGGGGGTGCGCTTCGGGGGCACATGCCTCATCACCAGTGGCCATTTCAGCGCGGTCAGATGGTGGGGGATCCAGGACCCTCAACGTGTCGACCCAGGCAGCTTGGTCACCAGGGGATCAGCAAGCAGGATCTCCCCTGGGTTTCGGGTCCTGCATCCCGGTTCCTCCGGGGGGAGTCCTCAGCGTCAGCATCAGTCCAGCGGTGTCAGCATCGCTACCAGAACAGGTGAAACCTCATCCGTGGATCCTGGTCGTTCGGCTGGAGGGCCCACAGCCCCCTCGCAGCCCGGTGAGTATGCCTCTGTGTCTACTGTGTGTCAACCATTTTTGTCTTCCTCTTCGGCAGGTGTGGACTCCCTGGCGGATGGTACTGGGGTGGGAGGGGGCGTAGTTGACATGTTAGGGGACGTGCGCAGTTTACTGTCACGCTTAGAACAGGCTCATTTAAAAAAAGAGGTAAAGGAGCGCATTTGGAAGGATGAATATGTGGAAATTTTCTAATTGTTGCCTCTCAAGAAATTTAATTTGGACAAGAGTAAGAAAGAGGATAGCAAAAAGGAGGAGGAGGAGAAGCGTAGGTGGCGACTCATTCCTCAGACGTTTGTGAATTGGCAGCAGGCGTTTGCCATTTTTGCAAGCGTCATCGGAGAAAAGGCCCCAGATAATTGCTCGGCATTGTTTTGTTACCTGGATGCGATCGGGGAAGCTTACAGAGTTTATGGGGGTCAGGCTTGGCTGCGATATGATGAGCAATTCCGGCAGAGGAATGCCGTTCGGCCAGCCATTCGTTGGGACCAGAAGGATATTGGGTTGTGGATGTGCGTCATAGCGCAAAACAAGTTTGGGAGTTCCTTTCATGGGGGGGCTGGCAGCACCAGCCAGAGCAGCGGAAACGCCAGCGCCACAAGTGGAAGCGGGCAGGGGCAGTCAGGAAATCACAAGTTGGGGGTTTGCTGGAAGTTCAACGACGGGCAGTGCAAGTTTGGGGCGAACTGCAAATTCAAACATCTCTGCTCCACCTGCAACGGTGCCTCACACGGAGCGTCTAAGTGTTTTAAGAAAGGGAAGCCAGGAGCCGGAGGCGGTAATTCAAAAGGGGGAGACTCCAGTGAATCTGGAAAAGATGGTCCTTTATCTAAATAGATATACGGACAGAGAGAAAGCGGCATTGTTATATGCCGGTTTTAAGGACGGGTTCGTTATTCCTCAGCCCTCTTTTGTTATTCCGCTTGTTCTAAAAAATTTGCGTTCTGAACTGCTTCATGCCTCAGTCGTTTTGGAAAAAATTGAAAAAGAGGTTTCTTTGGGCCGCATGGCGGGCCCTTTCGAGTCTCCCCCCATTTACGGATTTGGTGGTTTCCCCTCTGGGTGTGGTTCCGAAAAAGGAGCCAAATAAGTTTCGGCTTATTCAACATTTGTCGCTTCCTCGGGGGAGGTCGGTCAACGATGGGATTGATCCAGAGATTTGTTCAGTGGTCTACTCGTCGTTTGATGAGGCTGCTCGGTGGGTGCGGAGCTGCGGTCGGGGAGCATTCCTGGCTAAGACCGACATTGAAGCCGCGATTCGCTTATTACCGGTTCATCCAGACAGCATGAGGCTGCTGGGTTGTTTTTGGGACGGCAAGTTTTTCATGGACAGGTGTTTACCAATGGGTTGCTCGTTGTCCTGTGCGTATTTTGAGGCATTTAGTTCTTTTCTGGAATGGGTCGTTCGAGAGGTTTCCGGTTACTTGGATGATTTTCTTTGCGTCGGTCCTGCAGATTCGTTGCGTTGTCAGAGAATTCTCCAGGCTATTGAATGGGTTGCTGAGCGATTTGGCGTACCGCTGGTGCCCGGTAAAATGGAGGGCCCGAGTACGTGTCTGCGTTTTCTGGGGATTGTCAACGACGCTGTCGCGTGGGGGTTCAGGCTACCTGAGGACAAGTTGGTGGATTTGAGGGCGGAAGTGGTTCGGGCGCGTCGTTTGAAGAAGATATCGTTGTGTGACCTCCAGTCGGTGTTGGGGAAGTTGAATTTTGCGTGTCGGGTGATGCCGATGGGGCGAGTTTTTTTACGTAGGCTGGCAAGCGCTACTGCAGGGATTCAAGCCCCCCATCATTTCATCAGATTGTCGTTGGATCTCAGGGCGGATTTGGCAGTTTGGGAGTCTTTTTTAGATGGCTACAATGGCCGCTCTTTGGTGATGTCTGAGGTCGTTGGCAATGATGTCTTGGAACTGTTCACGGATGCTGCTGGCGGTATTGGCTTCGGTGCTTACTTCAGAGGACAGTGGTGCGCGTCTCGTTGGCCCGATGTGTGGATCGCAATCGGTTTGGTGCGTAACATTACGTTGTTGGAGATTTTTCCGATCCTGTGGCTGTGCATTTGTAAGGGTCTGAGTTTCGGGATCGGCGTGTGCGTTTCAATTGTGACAACATGGGCATTGTGGGTGCGATAAACGGTCTTGCCGCGTCATCCCCTCCAGTCGTTCGAGTGTTGCAACAGTTGGTTTTGTTATGCTTGTCCTTGAATGCGCATATGACTGCGTTTCATGTTCCTGGAGTCAAGAATGACATAGCTGACTCTCTCTCTCGTTCGCAGTAGGATCGTTTCCGCTCGTTGGCACCAGAAGCGGAGGTCGAGGGTTTAGCTTGTCCGGAGGAACTGTGGAGCTTGGCTTATGGGCCGCAGAGTCGCTGATTGAAGCTTCCTTGGCGCCTAAAACTTGGGAGACTTACCGGGCAGTGTGGTGGATGTGGGAGGAAGTTGTTACGGCTGGCCCGGTCAATGGTTTCGGGCAAGATCAGGAAGGGATGTTGTTGGCCTGGTTGGGGCGTGGCTCCGTTGAGTGTTATGAATGAGTCACCGTAGGAGGCAGACACAAAAATAGAAGCCAAGTCCAGAAAACCGGAGAAGTTGGCAACTATCAGATTGCAGACCCCTGAACCTATCAACACAACTAGCAGTAGCCGTGGGGGGTTCCTACGGTGCCCTAGACCCCTCGATCACAGCCGGAGAACTAAATAACCTAAAGACAGAAAAGGAAATCTAAACTGCCCCAGAGCAGACCCCAAAGCAAAAGGCAGCCCCCAACATATAATGACGGTGAAGCAAGATGAAAAAACACTCACACAGATAGAAAGATAGGCTGAGCAAACAATGGGGCCCAAGCTAACTAAAAATAGGACAGGATAGGAAAGCTGCTGTCTGCAATCTGCAAAAACCCTATAAAAGACAAAGCCAACAAGCTGAAATGGAAAAAGGCCCTGAAGCAGCTAGGCTTCAAAAACTAAATCAGCACTCAGGTATTTTCTGAAGACAGAGCTAAAGGAATTCAGCTCACCCCAGCAGGGAATGGCAGAAATCCAGCAAAACAAAGACAAAGCACAAATGCAAAAGGCAGAGCAGAAAACTTAGCTTTAGAAGAGCAGGAATTCAGACTGGTATCCAAGGATCCCACAGAGAAATCACCCGCAGGGCAAAAGGGCGTAGGCAGCCTTATATCCAGTCAGTAACTCCACTCAGCCAGTCATCATCATTAGGCCCAGATGCTTGATAATCAGGCTCACTACCTTTCTTTACCAGAAGAGGGAGTTCATCGGGCCTCAGTGGTGAAGGGGAAAATGAACTCACAACAGTACCTCCCCCTTGAGGAGGGTCACCGAACCCTCAACCACGCCACCAAGGCGATCAGGGTGAGCCCGATGAAAGGCACACACAAAATTCCTGACATCACGAGACAAGGAGGGCCACCAAAAAGACCGACTCACCAAATCTCTAGTACCAAAAATACCTGGATGACCAGCCAAAGCAGAGCAATGAACTTCAGACATCACTCTCCTCTTCCACTGGTCAGGAACATACAACTTTCCACTGGGACAACGCTCAGGTTTGTCCTCCTGGAACTCTTCCAGAGCACGTCTCAAATCGGGCGAGATGGCAGAAATAACTACCCCTTCGCCTAAGATGGTAGCAGGTTTGGTCACCACAGGAGAATCAGCAAAGAAGCTCCTAGAGAGGGCGTCTGCCTTGACATTCTTAGTTCCAGGAAGAAAAGAAACCACAAAATCAAAACGTGTAAAAAACAAGGCCCACCTAGCCTGTCTAGGGTTCAAGCGCTTAGCCGACTCTAGGTAAATCAAATTCTTGTGGTCAGTGAGGACCACAACTTGATGCTTAGCTCCCTCCAACCAATGTCTCCACTCCTCAAATGCCCATTTCATGGCCAACAGTTCCCGATTCCCCACATCATAGTTACGTTCAGATGGAGAGAACTTTCGGGAAAAGAAAGCACAGGGATTCATTTTAGATGTTACAGGATCCTTTTGGGACAAAACAGCTCCTGCACCAATCTCAGAAGCATCCACCTCTACCTGGAACGGAAGTGAGACATCAGGTTGCCGCAAAACCGGGGCGGAGGTGAATCTTCGCTTCAGCTCCTGAAAGGAAGAAACAGCCTCTGGAGACCAATTTAACACATCAGCACCCTTCTTAGTCAAATCAGTCAATGGCTTGGCAATACTAGAAAATTTTGCTATAAATTTCCGATAAAAATTAGCAAAACCCAAAAACTTCTGAAGGGCCTTCAAAGAAGTGTGCTGAACCCAATCGTAAATGGCCTGTACCTTGGCCTGGTCCATTTCAATAGTTGACGGAGACAAAATAAATCCCAAAAAAGAAATCCTCTGTACTCCAAAAAGGCATTTAGATCCTTTGACATACAGGGAATTCTCCCTCAAGATCCGGAACACAGTCCGAACATGCTCCACATGAGAATCCCAATCCCTGGAGAAGATCAAAATATCATCCAGATAGATAATCAAAAATTTATTGACAAAATCTCGGAAAATATCGTTCATGAAGCACTGGAAGACAGAAGGGGCATTAGTGAGCCCAAAAGGCATCACCAGGTACTCAAAATGTCCCTCCGGAGTATTAAACGCCATCTTCCATTCATCCCCATGCTAAATGCGAATAAGATTATATGCGCCCCTGAGGTCAAGCTTGGTAAACCAGCAAGCACCTTTAACTCTAGAGAATAGATCCGAAATCAGGGGTAACGGATACTGATATTTAACAGTAATTTTGTTGAGGGCACGATAATCAATACAAGGTCTTAATGATCCATCCTTTTTGGCTATAAAAAAAAAACCGGCACCTAAGGGTGACGAGGATGGTCTAATGTGACCCTTCTCCAACGCCTCCTTAATATAGGATCGCATAGCCTCGTGCTCGGGTACAGATAAATTGAAGAGCCGACCCTTGGGGAATTTACACCCCGGGCTCAGTTCAATTGCACAGTCATAACTCCTATGAGGAGGCAGAGACGCAGACTCACTCTCACTAAATACATCATAAAAGTCCGCCAAATAATCAGGAACATCATGCGACTGAGGAGAGGTGGAAAACACCGGAGCCTCACTAAAGGCACACCGACAACCCCAACTCACCACAGACACAGATTTCCAATCCAAAACTGGATTATGAATTTGCAACCAGGGAAACCCCAGAGCAATGGTATCATGCAGATTATGCAACACCAAAAATCTGCAATTTACTTGATGGTCTGGGGCGACCCGCATTACCACCTGGGTCCAAAACTGAGGTTTATTTTTTGCCAAAGGAGTAGCATCAATCCCCCTCAAAGGGATAGGCATCTGCAGAGGTGTCATCGGAAATCCACAACGTTTAGCAAAATCCAAGTCCATTAGGTTCAGAGCTGCTCCCGAATCCACAAAAGCCTTGGCGGAAAATGTGGACAGGGAGCAGATCAGAGTAATAGCCAGAAGAAACTTAGGTTGAACACCACCAACAGAAAACGTGTGTGCAAAGCGTTTCTCTCGTTTAGGACAGACAGAAATAATATGCGAGGCGTCTCCACAGAAAAAACACAACTTATTACGCCTTCTGAACTCCTGACGCTGCTCTCTGGACAAAACTCTATCACATTGCATAGGTTCAGACATTTGTTCAACAAGTGGCAACACTTCTCGTGCAGTTTTGCGCTCGCGCAAACGCCGATCAATCTGAATGGCTAATGACATAGAATCGTCAAGACCAGAGGGAACAGGAAATCCGACCATAGTATCTTTTACGGCTTCTGACAAACCCTTCCGAAAGAGAGCAGCCAGGGCATTATCATTCCAGGTAGTAAGTACCGCCCACTTTCGGAATTTTTGACAGTACGATTCTGCAGAATCTTGACCCTGGTTCAATGCCAGCAGGGTCTTTTCAGCCTGATCAATGGCATTAGGTTCGTCATACAACAACCCCAAGGCTTGAAAAAATGCATTCACATTAGTCAGAATAGGATCATCAGGTTTCAAAGAAAACGCCCAATCCTGGGGATCGCCACGCAGCAAAGAGATGACAATTTTAACCTGCTGCGCGGAGCTCCCTGACGAGTTAGGCTTCAAGGCAAAAAATAATTTACAATTATTTTTGAAATTCAAAAATTTAGACCGATCCCCAAAAAATACATCAGGTGTGGGAATCTTTGGTTCAGCAGCATGTGAATGAGCAAGGTAGGCGTAAATTCTCCGCACTTCCGCAGCGAGCTGCTCCACGTGATCAGACAATTGCTTTATCTCCATTGAGAGAAAAAAAAATTCCCCCTACGGCCTCAGAGATATAGAGGAAAAAATATACACACTTTTTTTTTTCTTTTTTTACAATTCTTTCCTGCTTTTGAGTACCCTAGGATCTGCGGTGCGGCGGGTGATTCTGTTATGATCGAGTCACCGTAGGAGGCAGACACAAAAATAGAAGCTACGTCCAGAAAACCGGAGAAGTTGGCAACTATCAGATTGCAGACCCCTGAACCTATCAACACAACTAGCAGTAGTCTTGGATGGTTCCTACGGTGCCCTAGACCCCTCGATCACAGCCGGAGAACTAAATAACCTAAAGACAGAAAAGGAAATCTAAACTGCCCCAGAGCAGACCCCAAAGCAAAAGGCAGCCCCCAACATATAATGACGGTGAAGCAAGATGAAAAAACACTCACACAGATAGAAAGATAGGCTGAGCAAACAATGGGGCCCAAACTAACTAAAAATAGGACAGGATAGGAAAGCTGCTGTCTGCAATCTGCAAAAACCCTATAAAAGACAAAGCCAACAAGCTGAAATGGAAAAAGGCCCTGAAGCAGCTAGGCTTCAAAAACTAAATCAGCACTCAGGTATTTTCTGAAGACAGAGCTAAAGGAATTCAGCTCACCCCAGCAGGGAATGGCAGAAATCCAGCAAAACAAAGACAAAGCACAAATGCAAAAGGCAGAGCAGAAAACTTAGCTTTAGAAGAGCAGGAATTCAGACTGGTATCCAAGGATCCCACAGAGAAATCACCTGCAGGGCAAAAGGGCGTAGGCAGCCTTATATCCAGTCAGTAACTCCACTCAGCCAGTCATCATCATTAGGCCCAGATGCTTGATAATCAGGCTCACTACCTTTCTTTACCAGAAGAGGGAGTTCATCGGGCCTCAGTGGTGAAGGGGAAAATGAACTCACAACAGTTGATGGCTGGTCGTGTGCAAAAGTTTTGCGTGTTTTGGCCGGTTTGTCCTTTGGCTTTCGCTTACGCGGCAGTCGGGATTTGACAAAGACGTTTTTAGTCAAACAAGCGACGAAGGGTTTTCGTCGGTGTCGAAGCAAGGGGGATTTGAGGTGGCCGGTATCCTTTAATTTATTGGAGCAATTGGGCCTTACTCTGGAGTCTGTGTGTTCTACACGTTACGAGGTCTCGTTGTTTCGTTTGGCTTTCGCGTTCGCATTTTTTGGGGCTTTACGGGTTGGTGAACTTGTTTCTTCCAGTAAAAAATTGGCGGGTGGGTTTTTGGCCAGGGATGTTGTAATGATTTCGGGCGGGGTTGAATTTTGGTTGCGACGTTCCAAGACGGATCAGTCGGGAAGAGGTCGCCGGGTGGTGTTGGGCAGGGTGCCTGGTTCTTCAATGTGCCCTTCTCAGTGCCTAAGGAATTTTTGGGACTTTCGTCCCAGCTTGACTGGGTCCTTGTTGTGTCATGTTGACGGCGGTAGTTTGTCCCGATATCAGTTTGGTGCCGTTTTTAAGAAGTCCGTTCGGTTGCTGGGCCTGGATGACTCTCGCTTTGCTCCTCATTCCTTCAGGATAGGGGCGGCGATGGAAGCGGCAGTGGGGGATTTGGATCCGGCTTCTATAATGCACATTGGTGGTTGGAAGTCTAACCGATATCGGAGTTACGTTAGGCCTTTGTTTTGGGGGGTGGTTTTTCGGGTTAGAGCATATATGGAGGACAAGGAGTGTTAAGTTTGGCTTACATTGGTGGTTTATTTGTGATGTTAGCACTCCTCCTTTTTGTTGCAGGTGTCGAACCTTTGCTGGTTTGGATTTTTGGGCACTCCTTCGTTCATTGGGGAGCCTTGTGAGCCGATGTCAGAAAGGAAGGCAGGCAACTGGGCTTCCCCAGGAACACGCCGGTGGTGTGGTGGCTCGGCTTCAGGGGAATGGAATGGCGGAGGGTTTTACAGGAAATTCATGTGTGTGCCCAATTGGACCGCGCACCGGACATTCTTGTTTTTCATGTCGGGGGCAATGATTTGGCGGTCAGGCCGTTTCGGGAACTTATAAAGGACATCAAGCAGGATTGCTTGCAGTTGTGGTTGTTGTATCGGGGGGTCACCATTGTGTGGTCCGAAATTGTTCCACGCAGGCGGTGGCGTTCCATAAGGTCCCTGGTGAAGGTCAACAAGGCCAGGATTAAAGTTAACAGGGCGGTGTCTTCCTTTGTGGTAAGGAACGGGGGTGTGGCTGTGCGCCATTTTGATCTGGAAAGGGGCGAAGGTGATTTTTGGTTGGCGGATGGGGTTCATTTGAACAGGGTTGGCTCCGACATTTGGACTCTCGGTCTTCAGGAAGGCATTGAGCGGGCCATAGCATGGCGTGTTCGGGGGGTCTCGGGCCCTTGAGGTGTTCAAGGTCCCTCGTTGTGGCGTCTTGGAAGGGGGGGGAGTCCTTGGAGTCGTTTGGAAGTTGGTTTTGGAGATTCACTGTATAGGGTCTCCTCCGTTTATAAGTTGTTGGTGGTGATCTGGTGAAAGGTGGATGGGGAGTTTCCGTAAAGAGTGCGGATCCCCTAGTTGCCTAGTGGACAGATGTATCAATGGTTGGTGCTCCTGAGCCTGTGGGGTAACAGCTGGGAGTAATATGTTGGGTTCTGTCCACAGCATTTTTGGGGTCGATTCACCTAGATCTTGTGGCTTCAAGGACTCCTCCTCCGGGTTCAAGTTACTGTATTTATGTTATTCATAATACTTTGTTATTATTGTTGTTTGTTTAATAAAAGGCTGCTGTGGCCATATAAATTCCAAAAGAAACCTTTGGTCTTTGGTGTTATTATGCAGCGTATGGGGTTTAATACGAGTTGGAGGGGGGGTGAGGGAGTTTAGGAGGGTCCCGTCTCCCCTGCTAGGAGCAACTTGATAATACCAACGTCAAGTCCCATCTGCAGATGTTATTCTGATATCCCTATTAATTCTGATTAAGCGTCCAGTGGGCGATAGGTTTTTTGCATTCACACTCATATATGTAAGGCAGAGTAGGACCTCCCACTGGACTCTTGAGTGCTCAGTGAGCAGATTTAGAAATGAATGCCAGCTTTACTGAATTTTCTCCACAAACCTAAATATCAATCCGCTCTGCTCCTTCTGCTCTGTAAATGACGGGTTTCCCTTTAAATAGAAGCAGAATTCTATTAAACAATGATAAAGTCATAAATAGTATAGAATATTTCCATCCGATACATACTTTGGTGACGTTGGTTTCCATGGTTTCTAATCATTAAGTATTTCTATAAGCTATGGAGCCTATTTTAAATCCAATATATCATCATTTCTGCAGAATTACATGCACAGGTACCTGGTAGGGCGGCTCGCTTAGCCCGCTGATGACTTGTCAAGAGAAGAGTCCTGTATTATGTATAATGCCAGAATGAACCGCGATAACTTCATGTAAATCAGTCAGCAGAACGGCTCATTCATAGATGTAGGGGGGATTTCTGAATCACGGATCGTGGTCATGAGAGATCCTACAGGTCTGCATAGTAGATCACAGCAGATTATATTCTTCATATTGTAAGTTGTGACACACAGCTACAACCACAGGCAGCCATTTTGAAGTTGCATTTGGCCATAGGGTCATCCAAAATATGTCATCAGACCTCTATAGGGATCAGGGAGTGGTGTTGGGTGCATTTCTCTACATGCCTCGTGGCAGGCAGAGTATTGAACAATACAATGTGCTTCCTATGAGCACTAATATCATAGTGTCCTACTTTAGTGGATATTGCTGACTCTGCAGGTGTGGTAAGGGGCCGGATTGGGGGGGGGGGTCCACTGCTTACCACGTCCGGACGACACAGACACCAGGCGAAACAAGGACAAGACTGAGGCAGAGTTTAGTTGTAACAGTTCCGGATTTTATTCGTCGTCCTCCTGACGACCACAACCACGCACCGCAGCTTCTTTACAGCACTCTATCTCCAGATAGACCCGGGTACCTGCACATTTCCTCCAGTCGAAGTAACATCCCTCGCGGATTTTTTGCTGGGGCTGTCCTAGACCAATCTACCGCCAGCGCTTCACCTGCTCGAGGTCGTCATCCAATCGGTACCCCCAGGGCCTCGTCTGTCCTGCGGTCCGTCGGGTCAGGGCCACCCCCCTCTCTATTTCCTGTCAGTCCCCTGGTCGAGCTCTTCTCTGTTCTCCGTCTTCCGTCCTGAGTCTTCCTCTGCTGAGCTCCTCCCGGGACTAACCTGCCTGGAACCCCAACCAGTTCTATTTATCCCCTCTCTCACTGGGAATTTCCCTCCTGGGTTCCTATCTCCCCGCCCCCCATGACTAAGCAGTTTCTATAGCCTAAGCTGATGTTAAGTCCTGAACTACACTCCCCCATGCCATCTTGTGGTCAAATTTCGGTACTGCACTCCCTTTTCTGTCTTTCCCTGCTGTTACTTTTCTGTCATTGCCAATCTCCGTCTGTAGTGCACAAATCGTCCCCTCCTACTTCCAGTCAAGTCTGTCCATTAAGTCACCTTCCCCACACTGGCACTATGTATGATGACCACTCTGCTGGCACTGTGTATGATGATCGCTATCCTGGCACTGTGTATGATGACCAGCACTGTGTATGATGACCGCTCTGCAGGCACCCTGTATGATGACAATTCTCCTGGCACTGTGTATGATGACCACTCTGCAGGCACTGTGTATGATGATCGCTATCCTGGCACTGTGTATGATGACCGCTCTGCAGGCACTCTGTATGATGACAACTCTCCTGGCACTGTGTATGGTGACCGCTCTCCTGGCACTGTGTATGATGACCACTCTGCTGGCACTGTGTATGATGACCACTCTGCTGGCACTGTGTATGGTGACAACTCTCCTGGCACTGTGTATGGTGACCGCTCTCCTGGCGCTGTGTATGATGACCGCTTTGCAGGCACTCTGTATGATGACCACTCTGCTGGCACTGTGTATGATGACCGCTCTGCAGGCACTCTGTATGATGACCACTCTCCTGGCACTGTGTATGATGACAACTCTCCTGGCACTGTGTATGGTGACCACTCTCCTGGCACTGTGAATGGTGACTGCTCTAATGGCACTGTGTATGGTGACTGCTCTCCTGGCACTGTGTATGGTGACCGCTCTCCTGGCACTGTGTATGATGACCGCTCTGCAGGCAATCTGTATGATGACCACTCTGCTGGCACTGTGTATTATGACCGCTCTGCAGGCACTGTGTATGATGACAACTCTCCTGGCACTGTGTATGATGACCGCTCTCCTGGCGCTGTGTATGATGACCGCTCTGCAGGCACTCTGTATGATGACCACTCTGCTGGCACTGTGTATGATGACCGCTCTGCAGGCACTCTGTATGATGACCACTCTGCTGGCACTGTGTATGATGACCGCTCTGCAGGCACTGTGTATGATGACAACTCTCCTGGCACTGTGTATGATGACAACTCTCCTGGCACTGTGTATGGTGACCGCTCTCCTGGCACTGTGTATGATGACCGCTCTGCAGGCACTCTGTATGATGACCACTCTGCTGGCACTGTGTATGATGAACACTCTGTTGGCACTCTGTATGATGAGAACTCTCCTGGCACTGTGTATGATGACCGCTCTCCTGGCACTGTGTATGATGACCGCTCTGCAGGCACTCTGTATGATGACCACTCTGCTGGCACTGTGTATGATGACCGCTCTGCAGGCACTCTGTATGATGACAACTCTCCTGGCACTGTGTATGATGACAACTCTCCTGGCACTGTGTATGGTGACCGCTCTCCTGGCGCTGTGTAGGGTGACCGCTCTCCTGGCACTGTGTATGGTGACCGCTCTCCTGGCACTGTGTATGGTGACCGCTCTCCTGGCCATGTGTATGGTGACCGCTCTGCAGACACTGTGTACAGTATGATAATAATCTATAATAATCTTTTTATTTACATAGTGCCAACTTATTCCATAGCGATTTACATACATTATCATCGCTGTCCCAAATGGGGCTCACAATCTAAATTCCCTCAGTGTGTCTTTGTAGTGTGGCAGGAATCTGGAGAACCCGGAGGAAACCCACGCAAACATGGGGAGAACATACAAACGCCTTGCAGATGTTGTCCTTGGTAGAATTTGAATCCAGAACCCCAGCGCTGCAAGGCTGAAGTGCTAACCACTGAGCCACCGTGCTGCCCTGATGACCACTCTTCTGGCACTGTGTATGGTGATCACTCTGTTGGCACTGTGTATGATAACCCTCTGCTGGCACTGTGTATGATGACCACTCTGCTGGCACTGTGTATGGTGACCACTCTGCTGGCTCTGTGTATGGTGACCACTCTGCTGGCACTGTGTATGATGACCACTCTGTTGGCTCTGTGTATGATGACCACTCTGCTGGCACTGTGTATGATGAACACTCTGCTAGCACTGTGTATGATGACCACTCTGCTGGCACTGTGTATGATGACAACTCTGCTGGCACTGTGTATGATAACCACTCTGCTGGCACTGTGTATGGTGACAACTCTGCTGGCACTGTGTATGGTGACCACTCTGTTGGCACTGTGTATGATGAACAATCTGCTGGCACTGTGTATGATGACCACTCTGCTGGCACTGTGTATGATAACCACTCTGCTGGCACTGTGTATGATGACCACTCTGCTGGCTCTGTGTATGATGACCACTCTGCTGGCACTGTGTATGATGACCACTCTGCTGGCACTGTGTATGATGACCACTCTGCTGGCTCTGTGTATGATGACCACTCTGCTGGCACTGTGTATGATGACCACTCTGCTGGCACTGTGTATGATAACCACTCTGCTGGCACTGTGTATGGTGACCACTCTGCTGGCACTGTGTATGATGACCACTCTGCTGGCACTGTGTATGATAACCCTCTGCTGGCACTGTGTATGGTGACCACTCTGTTGGCACTGTGTATGATGACCACTCTGCTGGCACTGTGTATGATAACCCTATGCTGGCACTGTGTATGGTGACCACTCTGTTGGCACTGTGTATGATAACCCTCTGCTGGCACTGTGTATGATGACCACTCTGCTGGCACTGTGTATGATGAACACTCTGCTGGCACTGTGTATGATGACCACTCTGCTGGCACTGTGTATGATGACCACTCTGCTGGCACTATGTATGATAACCACTCTGCTGGCACTGTGTATGTTGACCACTCTGCTAGCACTGTGTATGGTGACCACTCTGTTGGCACTGTGTATGATGAACACTCTGCTGGCACTGTGTATGATGACCACTCTGCTGGCACTGTGTATGATGACCACTCTGCTGGCACTGTGTATGATAACCACTCTGCTGGCACTGTGTATGATGACCACTCTGCTGGCACTGTGTATGATGACCACTCTGCTGGCACTGTGTATGGTGAACACTCTGCTGGCACTGTGTATGATGACCACTCTGCTGGCACTGTGTATGGTGAACACTCTGCTGGCACTGTGTATGATGACCACTCTGCTGGCACTGTGTATGGTGAACACTCTGCTGGCACTGTGTATGGTGAACACTCTGCTGGCACTGTGTATGTTGACCACTCTGCTGGCACTGTGTATGGTGACCAATCTGTTGGCACTGTGTATGATGAACACTCTGCTGGCACTGTGTATGATGACCACTCTGCTGGCACTGTGTATGATGACCACTCTGTTGGCACTGTGTATGATGACCACTCTGCTGGCACTGTGTATGATGACCACTCTGCTGGCACTGTGTATGATGACCACTCTGCTGGCACTGTGTATGATAACCACTCTGCTGGCACTGTGTATGATGACCACTCTGCTGGCACTGTGTATGATGACCACTCTGCTGGCACTGTGTATGATGACCACTCTGCTGGCACTGTGTATGATGACCACTCTGCTGGCACTGTGTATGATGAACACTCTGCTGGCACTGTGTATGATGACCACTCTGCTGGCACTGTGTATGATGACCACTCTGCTGGCACTGTGTATGATAACCACTCTGCTGGCACTGTGTATGATGACCACTCTGCTGGCACTGTGTATGATGACCACTCTGCTGGCACTGTGTATGATGACCACTCTGCTGGCACTGTGTATGATGACCACTCTGCTGGCACTGTGTATAATGACCACTCTGCTGGCTCTGTGTATGATGACCACTCTGCTGGCACTGTGTATGGTGAACACTCTGTTGGCACTGTGTATAATGACCACTCTGCTGGCTCTGTGTATGATGACCACTCTGCTGGCACTGTGTATGGTGAACACTCTGTTGGCACTGTGTATGATGAACACTCTGCTGGCACTGTGTATGATGACCACTCTGCTGGCACTGTGTATGATGACCACTCTGCTGGCACTGTGTATGGTGAACACTCTGTTGGCACTGTGTATGATGAACACTCTGCTGGCACTGTGTATGATGAACACTCTGCTGGCACTGTGTATGATGAACACTCTGTTGGCACTGTGTATGATGAACACTCTGCTGGCACTGTGTATGATGACCACTCTGCTAGCACTGTGTATGATGACCACTCTGCTGGCACTGTGTATAATGACCACTCTGCTGGCTCTGTGTATGATGACCACTCTGCTGGCACTGTGTATGGTGACCATTCTTCTGGCACTGTGTATGGTGAACACTCTGTTGGCACTGTGTATGATGAACACTCTGCTGGCACTGTGTATGATGACCACTCTGCTGGCACTGTGTATGATGAACACTCTGCTGGCACTGTGTATGATGAACACTCTGTTGGCACTGTGTATGATGAACACTCTGCTGGCACTGTGTATGATGACCACTCTGCTGGCACTGTGTATGTTGACCACTCTGATGGCACTGTGTATGGTGACCACTCTGTTGGCACTGTGTATGATGAACACTCTGCTGGCACTGTGTATGATGACCACTCTGCTGGCACTGTGTATGATGACCACTCTGCTGGCACTGTGTATGATAACCACTCTGCTGGCACTGTGTATGTTGACCACTCTGCTGGCACTGTGTATGGTGACCACTCTGTTGGCACTGTGCATGATGAACACTCTGCTGGCACTGTGTATGATGACCACTCTGCTGGCACTGTGTATGATGACCACTCTGCTGGCACTGTGTATGATGACCATTCTTCTGGCACTGTGTATGGTGAACACTCTGTTGGCACTGTGTATGATGAACACTCTGCTAGCACTGTGTATGATAACCACTCTGCTGGCACTGTGTATGATGACCACTCTGCTGGCACTGTGTATGATGACAACTCTGCTGGCACTGTGTATGATAACCACTCTGCTGGCACTGTGTATGGTGACAACTCTGCTGGCACTGTGTATGATAACCACTCTGCTGGCACTGTGTATGATGACCACTCTGCTGGCACTGTGTATGATAACCACTCTGCTGGCACTGTGTATGATGACCACTCTGCTGGCTCTGTGTATGATGACCACTCTGCTGGCACTGTGTATGATGACCACTCTGCTGGCACTGTGTATGATAACCTCTCTGCTGGCACTGTGTATGATGACCACTCTGCTGGCTCTGTGTATGATGACCACTCTGCTGGCACTGTGTATGATGACCACTCTGCTGGCACTGTGTATGATGACCACTCTGCTGGCACTGTGTATGATAACCACTCTGCTGGCACTGTGTATGGTGACCACTCTGCTGGCACTGTGTATGATGACCACTCTGCTGGCACTGTGTATGATAACCCTCTGCTGGCACTGTGTATGGTGACCACTCTGTTGGCACTGTGTATGTGTAGGGAAGGTGACCTGACGGACGGACGGACTAGTCAGAGTGAAGAAAGATAGGTTTGCACAGTGTAGGTAGGAGACAGTGATTACAGTGGGGAAACAACTAGGAAAGTGTAGTGGACGTGCAGTACCTTGGGATGACCATTAGATGGCAGGGTGGAGTGTGAGCAAAGGACTTTACAGCAGCTTAGGGCTTTAGAAACCGTTGGTCATGGGGGGCGTGGTGACAGTTAGTGACAGTTTCAAGGAACCGGGGAAGTTATAAATTCTGAGGGAGGGTTCCAGAAGATTCCAGTCCCCAGGGGGAGCCCAGGTGACAGGAGGACTACGCCAGTCTGTGTTCCCTGAGGAGAATCCGACCAAGGGGACTGAGGAGAGGAAACGTCAGGGGGTGGTCCTGACAGGAAAGGACCGCAGCAGAGACAAGGCTCTGGGTGGAAGACACCGTATGTGTAACGACGAAACTGACCAGTAAAGTGCTGATGGTGTACGGGCCTAAGGCGGCCACAGTAACCGAGCTGTCAGGATTGTCACAATGTGAGACGGGACGTACGTATAAATACGTCCCTAGTGTAACGTACGGTGTTGAAGCGGCCCTGGACACGGAGGGCAGAGAGAGAGATATCGCGGTGTACCGCGAGGACCGTCAGTCGGACGGTGAGCAATAAACTTGGACCTGTTGCACCCAGAATCTGCCTCATCGTGTCTCTGTTATCATCTCTGCGCGGTAAGAAGTGGGACCACCCCCTATCATCCCCCAGCTCGGCACCCCACCACCGACACTACATTTGGCGTAGTCGGCAGGATCGCCGCCGCTAATACGCTATCTTCTGCGGCAGGCCTGCAACTGAAGGACTGAGGAAAACTTGGACTGCTCTATTTCGGATTATAAACACCTGTGGACTAAAAATTACTGACCTGTGGATTACAAATTGGGACGCTGTGTCGGATCTGTGTTGCTTGCAGAGGATCCAAGGCAGTAGCTGATTCTGCCCAAGATGGCGGTATTACTTCAGCGCAGAGGAGAGGTCCGGGTGTTTGCAGTTGTTCAGAATGGACTGGGACCCCCTCCAACGTACCCCAAAAGGAAGCAATATATGCCCGGAGACCGACGTTTCCATATATTGGACCCTGGCAGATGGATGGAAAGGTCTGCCAACGCCCCACCCAGCAGGAGGAGTGGCACAGAAGAAAAACTTGGCTGCGGCTGTCTGACGCCATTCGAGTGCTGCCCAACGGACGGTATGAGATGCTGCGGGTGTCGGGGCATCGGCCGCCTAGAGTGGCAATGGCGGCGAGAGATGGAGCTGCATCAGAAGTCATCTTCAGATTTACGGGCAGGCAGCGGGATGCTGAGCCGGGGAGCGGAGCCTGAGGGGAGTCAGCGAGAACGGCTGCCACCAATACCAGCAGAGGACTTCTCAGCGGAGCCCCCGAGTCCGGAGGGAAGGCCCGCAGGACAGTGGAGCAAGGAACGGAGGCTGCGGGGGAAACTGCGTGATGATGAAACGGAGGCCGCAGCGCCGGGGAAGGTGAGAGTACCCCCGGCCCTACCAGTGCCTCCGCAAGCGGCCCCCACCATTCTGCTGCAGCACGCGGCCCCCTGCGCACCGGAAGGCCTAGTTACCACGGGCCCCGTGGTGTATGCAGAGCTGAGCGAGGTCCCCGCTCATGTCCCCGAACTACCCCGCCCGGAGTCACCAGTGCAGAGCTCACCCAAAGAAGATGCTGCTGCGCTTTCCCTGCTAATACCAGCTGCATTGTTGAAATCGGCCGTTACTCCGACTCCGTTGGAAGTAGTGGATGCGGCCTGTCCTGAGGCCGCGGTTATGCCGCTGCTGGAGTCGGCTGCGACCGATTTAGCGGGCCCTGTGATTCCAGCCCCCGAGGACCCGGTTCTCCCCATTTGCCACCTGACCCCAGCGGCTGCTGGGCCGCAGAAATCTTCGGCCGTTTCTGTCTTGCGGTCTTTTTCAGCGGAGTCCCGCCCACCGGACTCCAGGGCCCGTGCTGTTCCCTCCGTGTGGGAAGCGGAGGTGATCAGGAAGAAAAAGGCCCGGGAGCAGGAAGTGTGGAACCTGCTCCACACTCAAGGAGAGGCCGTCATGGAAAAGAAGAGGACTTGAATGGACACCCTCAGTATCCCCGTGGAGCCCTCACCTCTGTCCATTGAGAGTGGTATAGACTGTCAGGAGTTCGATGCACCGTTGTGCAGATTATAAGGACAGTTGCATTTAGAAAAAGATTTTGTTGTTGTTTAACTGATGCAACTATTTTCTCTCTCTTTCTTTCTTCTTTCTATGTTCTTTATATACGAAAATATGTTTACCTGACAGAACGGGGATACGGAAAAGTGGAGGAGTGTCCAGGTCCAAGGAAGGGGGGGAGGAAGAAAGAGGAAATGCAATGTTATGTTATATTTTGGTTTTAAAAGTAAGAGAAAATGGAAAAAAAAAATTATAAAAAAATGGGTACTTGTGCTATTATAAAGTTGTATGATGTATAATATGCAAAGTAAAATGCAACAGGTCCGGGTAAGGGAAGGTCTGCGGGACCAAAGGAAAGTGTGAGATCCGGTAGGGATCTAAGAGTTGAGGAGGTCTGGGAGACCGGGACGCCGACCATGACATGTAATTGAAAGAAGGAAAATGAGTTGGAAGACGCAAGAAAGACAGCCGTCCTAGGTCAGGTCCCCAACACCACGGACACCCCTGAAGAAGGAAAGGCGGGCGCCGGCAATGATCTGGTAGGTGAGTGGCCTCGATCATGGCGTACCGGATAGTGAAAGGTAACAGTAGGGGAGAGTAGGGGAAAGATACACGCCGTAGAGAGAATACGGGTGTACCTTGCCCAATTTGAAAGACGTTGTCATGTGGCGTGCGCGCTGGTGAGTAGCAGTAGGCTGCTCAGAGCATAGTGCTCCCAGTGTGGTTCGGCCCCCGCAGATAGTGGGTTTGGCTCAACTTCTGGTCCGACAACAGAATGTAGGTGTAGATTCAGAACGACGAAGGCAGGGATGACGATTGTCGAGGACGACAATGGACAAAGGAAGGGGGAGTGTAGGGAAGGTGACCTGACGGACGGACGGACTAGTCAGAGTGAAGAAAGATAGGTTTGCACAGTGTAGGTAGGAGACAGTGATTACAGTGGGGAAACAACTAGGAAAGTGTAGTGGACGTGCAGTACCTTGGGATGACCATTAGATGGCAGGGTGGAGTGTGAGCAAAGGACTTTACAGCAGCTTAGGGCTTTAGAAACCGTTGGTCATGGGGGGCGTGGTGACAGTTAGTGACAGTTTCAAGGAACCGGGGAAGTTATAAATTCTGAGGGAGGGTTCCAGAAGATTCCAGTCCCCAGGGGGAGCCCAGGTGACAGGAGGACCACGCCAGTCTGTGTTCCCTGAGGAGAATCCGACCAAGGGGACTGAGGAGAGGAAACGTCAGGGGGGTGGTCCTGACAGGAAAGGACCGCAGCAGAGACAAGGCTCTGGGTGGAAGACACCGTATGTGTAACGACGAAACTGACCAGTAAAGTGCTGATGGTGTACGGGCCTAAGGCGGCCACAGTAACCGAGCTGTCAGGATTGTCACAATGTGAGACGGGACGTACGTATAAATACGTCCCTAGTGTAACGTACGGTGTTGAAGCGGCCCTGGACACGGAGGGCAGAGAGAGAGATATCGCGGTGTACCGCGAGGACCGTCAGTCGGACGGTGAGCAATAAACTTGGACCTGTTGCACCCAGAATCTGCCTCATCGTGTCTCTGTTATCATCTCTGCGCGGTAAGAAGTGGGACCACCCCCTATCATCCCCCAGCTCGGCACCCCACCACCGACACTACATATGATGACCACTCTGCTGGCACTGTGTATGATGACCACTCTGCTGGCACTGTGTATGATGATCACTCTGCTGGCACTGTGGATGGTGACCATTCTTCTGGCACTGTGTATGGTGACCACTCTGCTGGCACTGTGTATAATGACCACTCTGCTGGCACTGTGTATGATGAACACTCTGCTGGCACTGTGTATGATGACCACTCTGCTGGCACTGTGTATGATGACCACTCTGCTGGCACTGTGTATGATAACCACTCTGCTGGCACTGTGTATGTTGACCACTCTGCTGGCACTGTGTATGGTGACCACTCTGTTGGCACTGTGTATGATGAACACTCTGCTGGCACTGTGTATGATGACCACTCTGCTGGCACTGTGTATGATGACCACTCTGCTGGCACTGTGTATGATAACCACTCTGCTGGCACTGTGTATGATGACCACTCTGCTGGCACTGTGTATGATGACCACTCTGCTGGCACTGTGTATGGTGACCACTCTGCTGGCTCTGTGTATGATGACCACTCTGCTGGCACTGTGTATGATGACCACTCTGCTGGCACTGTGTATGATGACCACTCTGCTGGCACTGTGTATAATGACCACTCTGCTGGCTCTGTGTATGATGACCACTCTGCTGGCACTGTGTATGGTGACCATTCTTCTGGCACTGTGTATGGTGAACACTCTGTTGGCACTGTGTATGATGAACACTCTGCTGGCACTGTGTATGATGACCACTCTGCTGGCACTGTGTATGATGAACACTCTGCTGGCACTGTGTATGATGAACACTCTGTTGGAACTGTGTATGATGAACACTCTGCTGGCACTGTGTATGATGACCACTCTGCTGGCACTGTGTATGATGACCACTCTGCTGGCACTGTGTATGATAACCACTCTGCTGGCACTGTGTATGTTGACCACTCTGCTGGCACTGTGTATGATGACCACTCTGCTGGCACTGTGTATGATGACCACTCTGCTGGCACTGTGTATGATAACCACTCTGCTGGCACTGTGTATGATGACCACTCTGCTGGCACTGTGTATGGTGACCACTCTGTTGGCACTGTGTATGATGAACACTCTGCTGGCACTGTGTATGATGACCACTCTGTTGGCACTGTGTATGATGAACACTCTGCTGGCACTGTGTATGATGACCACTCTGCTGGCACTGTGTATGATGACCACTCTGCTGGCACTGTGTATGATAACCACTCTGCTGGCACTGTGTATGTTGACCACTCTGCTGGCACTGTGTATGGTGACCACTCTGTTGGCACTGTGTATGATGAACACTCTGCTGGCACTGTGTATGATGACCACTCTGCTGGCACTGTGTATGATGACCACTCTGCTGGCACTGTGTATGATAACCACTCTGCTGGCACTGTGTATGATGACAACTCTGCTGGCACTGTGTATGATGACCACTCTGCTGGCACTGTGTATAATGACCACTCTGCTGGCTCTGTGTATGATGACCACTCTGCTGGCACTGTGTATGGTGAACACTCTGTTGGCACTGTGTATGATGAACACTCTGCTGGCACTGTGTATGATGACCACTCTGCTGGCACTGTGTATGATGAACACTCTGCTGGCACTGTGTATGATGACCACTCTGCTGGCACTGTGTATGATGACCACTCTGCTGGCACTGTGTATGGTGACCACTCTGTTGGCTCTGTGTATGATGACCACTCTGCTGGCACTGTGTATGATAACCACTCTGCTGGCACTGTGTATGTTGACCACTCTGCTGGCACTGTGTATGATGACCACTCTGCTGGCACTGTGTATGATGACCACTCTGCTGGCACTGTGTATGATAACCACTCTGCTGGCACTGTGTATGATGACCACTCTGCTGGCACTGTGTATGGTGACCACTCTGTTGGCACTGTGTATGATGAACACTCTGCTGGCACTGTGTATGGTGACCACTCTGTTGGCACTGTGTATGATGAACACTCTGCTGGCACTGTGTATGATGACCACTCTGCTGGCACTGTGTATGATGACCACTCTGCTGGCACTGTGTATGATAACCACTCTGCTGGCATTGTGTATGTTGACCACTCTGCTGGCACTGTGTATGGTGACCACTCTGTTGGCACTGTGTATGATGAACACTCTGCTGGCACTGTGTATGATGACCACTCTGCTGGCACTGTGTATGATGACCACTCTGCTGGCACTGTGTATGATAACCACTCTGCTGGCACTGTGTATGATGACCACTCTGCTGGCACTGTGTATGATGACCACTCTGCTGGCACTGTGTATAATGACCACTCTGCTGGCTCTGTGTATGATGACCACTCTGCTGGCACTGTGTATGGTGAACACTCTGTTGGCACTGTGTATGATGAACACTCTGCTGGCACTGTGTATGATGACCACTCTGCTGGCACTGTGTATGATGAACACTCTGCTGGCACTGTGTATGATGACCACTCTGCTGGCACTGTGTATGATGACCACTCTGCTGGCACTGTGTATGGTGACCACTCTGTTGGCTCTGTGTATGATGACCACTCTGCTGGCACTGTGTATGATGACCACTCTGCTGGCACTGTGTATGATGACCACTCTGCTGGCACTGTGTATAATGACCACTCTGCTGGCTCTGTGTATGATGACCACTCTGCTGGCACTGTGTATGGTGACCATTCTTCTGGCACTGTGTATGGTGAACACTCTGTTGGCACTGTGTATGATGAACACTCTGCTGGCACTGTGTATGATGACCACTCTGCTGGCACTGTGTATGATGAACACTCTGCTGGCACTGTGTATGATGAACACTCTGTTGGCACTGTGTATGATGAACACTCTGCTGGCACTGTGTATGATGACCACTCTGCTGTCACTGTGTATGATGACCACTCTGCTGGCACTGTGTATGATAACCACTCTGCTGGCACTGTGTATGTTGACCACTCTGCTGGCACTGTGTATGGTGACCACTCTGTTGGCACTGTGTATGATGACCACTCTGCTGGCACTGTGTATGATAACCACTCTGCTGGCACTGTGTATGTTGACCACTCTGCTGGCACTGTGTATGGTGACCACTCTGTTGGCACTGTGTATGATGAACACTCTGCTGGCACTGTGTATGATGACCACTCTGCTGGCACTGTGTATGATGACCATTCTTCTGGCACTGTGTATGGTGAACACTCTGTTGGCACTGTGTATGATGAACACTCTGCTGGCACTGTGTATGATGACCACTCTGCTGGCACTGTGTATGATGACCACTCTGCTGGCACTGTGTATGATAACCACTCTGCTGGCACTGTGTATGTTGACCACTCTGCTGGCACTGTGTATGGTGACCACTCTGTTGGCACTGTGTATGATGAACACTCTGCTGGCACTGTGTATGATGACCACTCTGCTGGCACTGTGTATGATAACCACTCTGCTGGCACTGTGTATGGTGACCACTCTGCTGGCACTGTGTATGATGACCACTCTGCTGGCACTGTGTATGATAACCCTCTGCTGGCACTGTGTATGGTGACCACTCTGTTGGCACTGTGTATGATGACCACTCTGCTGGCACTGTGTATGATGACCACTCTGCTGGCACTGTGTATGATGACCACTCTGCTGGCACTGTGTATGGTGACCATTCTTCTGGCACTGTGTATGGTGACCACTCTGCTGGCACTGTGTATAATGACCACTCTGTTGGCACTGTGTATGATGACCACTCTGCTGGCACTGTGTATGATGACCACTCTGCTGGCACTGTGTATGATGACCACTCTGCTGGCACTGTGTATGATGACCACTCTGCTGGCACTGTGTATGATAACCACTCTGCTGGCACTGTGTATGTTGACCACTCTGCTGGCACTGTGTATGGTGACCACTCTGTTGGCACTGTGTATGATGAACACTCTGCTGGCACTGTGTATGATGACCACTCTGCTGGCACTGTGTATGATGACCACTCTGCTGGCACTGTGTATGATAACCACTCTGCTGGCACTGTGTATGTTGACCACTCTGCTGGCACTGTGTATGGTGACCACTCTGTTGGCACTGTGTATGATGACCACTCTGCTGGCACTGTGTATGATGACCACTCTGCTGGCACTGTGTATGATGACCACTCTGCTGGCACTGTGTATGATGACCACTCTGCTGGCACTGTGTATGATAACCCTCTGCTGGCACTGTGTATGGTGACCACTCTGTTGGCACTGTGTATGATGACCACTCTGCTGGCACTGTGTATGATGACCACTCTGCTGGCACTGTGTATGATGACCACTCTGCTGGCACTGTGTATAATGACCACTCTGTTGGCACTGTGTATGATGACCACTCTGCTGGCACTGTGTATGATAACCACTCTGCTGGCACTGTGTATGATGACCACTCTGCTGGCACTGTGTATGATGACCACTCTGCTGGCACTGTGTATGATAACCACTCTGCTGGCACTGTGTATGTTGACCACTCTGCTGGCACTGTGTATGGTGACCACTCTGTTGGCACTGTGTATGATGAACACTCTGCTGGCACTGTGTATGATGACCACTCTGCTGGCACTGTGTATGATGACCACTCTGCTGGCACTGTGTATGATAACCACTCTGCTGGCACTGTGTATGTTGACCACTCTGCTGGCACTGTGTATGGTGACCACTCTGTTGGCACTGTGTATGATGACCACTCTGCTGGCACTGTGTATGATGACCACTCTGCTGGCACTGTGTATGATGACCACTCTGCTGGCACTGTGTATGATAACCACTCTGCTGGCACTGTGTATGATGACCACTCTGCTGGCACTGTGTATGATGACCACTCTGCTGGCACTGTGTATAATGACCACTCTGCTGGCTCTGTGTATGATGACCACTCTGCTGGCACTGTGTATGGTGAACACTCTGTTGGCACTGTGTATGATGAACACTCTGCTGGCACTGTGTATGATGACCACTCTGCTGGCACTGTGTATGATGAACACTCTGCTGGCACTGTGTATGATGACCACTCTGCTGGCACTGTGTATGATGACCACTCTGCTGGCACTGTGTATGGTGACCACTCTGTTGGCTCTGTGTATGATGACCACTCTGCTGGCACTGTGTATGATGACCACTCTGCTGGCACTGTGTATGATGACCACTCTGCTGGCACTGTGTATAATGACCACTCTGCTGGCTCTGTGTATGATGACCACTCTGCTGGCACTGTGTATGGTGACCATTCTTCTGGCACTGTGTATGGTGAACACTCTGTTGGCACTGTGTATGATGAACACTCTGCTGGCACTGTGTATGATGACCACTCTGCTGGCACTGTGTATGATGAACACTCTGCTGGCACTGTGTATGATGAACACTCTGCTGGCACTGTGTATGATGACCACTCTGCTGGCACTGTGTATGATGACCACTCTGTTGGCACTGTGTATGATGAACACTCTGCTGGCACTGTGTATGATGACCACTCTGCTGGCACTGTGTATGATGACCACTCTGCTGGCACTGTGTATGATGAACACTCTGTTGGCACTGTGTATGATGAACACTCTGCTGGCACTGTGTATGATGACCACTCTGCTGGCACTGTGTATGATGACCACTCTGTTGGCACTGTGTATGATGAACACTCTGCTGGCACTGTGTATGATGACCACTCTGCTGGCACTGTGTATGATGAACACTCTGTTGGCACTGTGTATGATGAACACTCTGCTGGCACTGTGTATGATGACCACTCTGCTGGCACTGTGTATGATGACCACTCTGTTGGCACTGTGTATGATGAACACTCTGCTGGCACTGTGTATGATGACCACTCTGCTGGCACTGTGTATGATGACCACTCTGCTGGCACTGTGTATGATAACCACTCTGCTGGCACTGTGTATGTTGACCACTCTGCTGGCACTGTGTATGATGACCACTCTGCTGGCACTGTGTATGATGACCACTCTGCTGGCACTGTGTATGATAACCACTCTGCTGGCACTGTGTATGATGACCACTCTGCTGGCACTGTGTATGGTGACCACTCTGTTGGCACTGTGTATGATGAACACTCTGCTGGCACTGTGTATGATGACCACTCTGCTGGCACTGTGTATGATGACCACTCTGCTGGCACTGTGTATGATAACCACTCTGCTGGCACTGTGTATGATGACCACTCTGCTGGCACTGTGTATGATAACCACTCTGCTGGCACTGTGTATGTTGACCACTCTGCTGGCACTGTGTATGGTGACCACTCTGTTGGCACTGTGTATAATGAACACTCTGCTGGCACTGTGTATGATGACCACTCTGCTGGCACTGTGTATGATGACCACTCTGCTGGCACTGTGTATGATAACCACTCTGCTGGCACTGTGTATGTTGACCACTCTGCTGGCACTGTGTATGGTGACCACTCTGTTGGCACTGTGTATGATGACCACTCTGCTGGCACTGTGTATGATGACCACTCTGCTGGCACTGTGTATGATAACCACTCTGCTGGCACTGTGTATGATGACCACTCTGCTGGCACTGTGTATGATGACCACTCTGCTGGCACTGTGTATAATGACCACTCTGCTGGCTCTGTGTATGATGACCACTCTGCTGGCACTGTGTATGGTGAACACTCTGTTGGCACTGTGTATGATGAACACTCTGCTGGCACTGTGTATGATGACCACTCTGCTGGCACTGTGTATGATGAACACTCTGCTGGCACTGTGTATGATGACCACTCTGCTGGCACTGTGTATGATGACCACTCTGCTGGCACTGTGTATGGTGACCACTCTGTTGGCTCTGTGTATGATGACCACTCTGCTGGCACTGTGTATGATGACCACTCTGCTGGCACTGTGTATGATGACCACTCTGCTGGCACTGTGTATGATGACCACTCTGTTGGCACTGTGTATAATGACCACTCTGCTGGCTCTGTGTATGATGACCACTCTGCTGGCACTGTGTATGGTGAACACTCTGTTGGCACTGTGTATGATGAACACTCTGCTGGCACTGTGTATGATGACCACTCTGCTGGCACTGTGTATGATGAACACTCTGCTGGCACTGTGTATGATGAACACTCTGTTGGCACTGTGTATGATGAACACTCTGCTGGCACTGTGTATGATGACCACTCTGCTGGCACTGTGTATGATGACCACTCTGCTGGCACTGTGTATGATAACCACTCTGCTGGCACTGTGTATGTTGACCACTCTGCCGGCACTGTGTATGGTGACCACTCTGTTGGCACTGTGTATGATGAACACTCTGCTGGCACTGTGTATGATGACCACTCTGCTGGCACTGTGTATGATAACCACTCTGCTGGCACTGTGTATGTTGACCACTCTGCTGGCACTGTGTATGGTGACCACTCTGTTGGCACTGTGTATGATGAACACTCTGCTGGCACTGTGTATGATGACCACTCTGCTGGCACTGTGTATGATGACCACTCTGCTGGCACTGTGTATGATAACCACTCTGCTGGCACTGTGTATGATGACCACTCTGCTGGCACTGTGTATGATGACCACTCTGCTGTCTCTGTGTATGATGACCACTCTGCTGGCTCTGTGTATGATGACCACTCTGCTGGCACTGTGTATGGTGAACACTCTGTTGGCACTGTGTATGGTGAACACTCTGCTGGCACTGTGTATGATGACCACTCTGCTGGCTCTGTGTATGATGACCACTCTGCTGGCACTGTGTATGATGACCACTCTGCTGGCACTGTGTATGGTGAACACTCTGTTGGCACTGTGTATGATGACCACTCTGCTGGCACTGTGTATGATGACCACTCTGCTGGCACTGTGTATGGTGAACACTCTGTTGGCACTGTGTATGGTGAACACTCTGCTGGCACTGTGTATGATAACCACTCTGCTGGCACTGTGTATGGTGAACACTCTGTTGGCACTGTGTATGATGAACACTCTGCTGGCACTGTGTATGATGACCACTCTGCTGGCACTGTGTATGATAACCACTCTGCTGGCACTGTGTATGATGACCACTCTGCTGGCACTGTGTATGATGACCATTCTGCTGGCACTGTGTATGATGACCACTCTGCTGGCACTGTGTATGATAACCACTCTGTTGGCACTGTGTATGATGACCACTCTGTTGGCACTGTGTATGATAACCACTCTGCTGGCACTGTGTATGGTGACCACTCTGTTGGCACTGTGTATGATGACCACTCTGCTGGCACTGTGTATGATGACCACTCTGCTGGCACTGTGTATGATGACCACTCTGCTGGCACTGTGTATGATGACCACTCTGCTGGCACTGTGTATGGTGACCACTCTGTTGGCACTGTGTATGATGACCACTCTGCTGGCACTGTGTATGATGACCACTCTGCTGGCACTGTGTATGGTGACCACTCTGTTGGCACTGTGTATGATGACCACTCTGCTGGCACTGTGTATGATGACCACTCTGCTGGCACTGTGTATGATAACCACTCTGTTGGCACTGTGTATGATGACCACTCTGTTGGCTCTGTGTATGATAACCACTCTGCTGGCACTGTGTATGGTGACCACTCTGTTGGCACTGTGTATGATGAACACTCTGCTGGCACTGTGTATGATGACCACTCTGCTGGCACTGTGTATGATGAACACTCTGCTGGCACTGTGTTTGATGACCACTCTGCTGGCACTGTGTATGATGACCACTCTGCTGGCACTGTGTATAATGACCACTCTGCTGGCTCTGTGTATGATGACCACTCTGCTGGCACTGTGTATGGTGAACACTCTGTTGGCACTGTGTATGATGAACACTCTGCTGGCACTGTGTGTGATGACCACTCTGCTGGCACTGTGTATGATGAACACTCTGCTGGCACTGTGTATGATGACCACTCTGCTGGCACTGTGTATGATGACCACTCTGCTGGCACTGTGTATGATGACCACTCTGCTGGGCACTGTGTATGGTGACCACTCTGTTGGCTCTGTGTATGATGACCACTCTGCTGGGCACTGTGTATGGTGACCACTCTGTTGGCTCTGTGTATGATGACCACTCTGCTGGCACTGTCTATGGTGACCATTCTTCTGGCACTGTGTATGGTGAACACTCTGCTGGCACTGTGTATGATGAACACTCTGCTGGCACTGTGTATGATGACCACTCTGCTGGCACTGTGTATGATGACCACTCTGTTGGCACTGTGTATGATGAACACTCTGCTGGCACTGTGTATGATGACCACTCTGCTGGCACTGTGTATGATGACCACTCTGCTGGCACTGTGTATGATGACCACTCTGCTGGCACTGTGTATGGTGACCACTCTGTTGGCACTGTGTATGATGAACACTCTGCTGGCACTGTGTATGATGACCACTCTGCTGGCACTGTGTATGATGACCACTCTGCTGGCACTGTGTATGATGAACACTCTGCTGGCACTGTGTATGATGACCACTCTGCTGGCACTGTGTATGATGACCACTCTGCTGGCACTGTGTATAATGACCACTCTGCTGGCTCTGTGTATGATGACCACTCTGCTGGCACTGTGTATGGTGAACACTCTGTTGGCACTGTGTATGATGAACACTCTGCTGGCACTGTGTATGATGACCACTCTGCTGGCACTGTGTATGATGAACACTCTGCTGGCACTGTGTATGATGACCACTCTGCTGGCACTGTGTATGATGACCACTCTGCTGGCACTGTGTATGATGACCACTCTGCTGGCACTGTGTATGGTGACCACTCTGTTGGCACTGTGTATGATGAACACTCTGCTGGCACTGTGTATGATGACCACTCTGCTGGCACTGTGTATGATGACCACTCTGCTGGCACTGTGTATGATGAACACTCTGCTGGCACTGTGTATGATGACCACTCTGCTGGCACTGTGTATGATGACCACTCTGCTGGCACTGTGTATAATGACCACTCTGCTGGCTCTGTGTATGATGACCACTCTGCTGGCACTGTGTATGGTGAACACTCTGCTGGCACTGTGTATGATGACCACTCTGCTGGCACTGTGTATGATGACCACTCTGTTGGCACTGTGTATGATGAACACTCTGCTGGCACTGTGTATGATGACCACTCTGCTGGCACTGTGTATGATGACCACTCTGCTGGCACTGTGTATGATGACCACTCTGCTGGCACTGTGTATGGTGACCACTCTGTTGGCACTGTGTATGATGAACACTCTGCTGGCACTGTGTATGATGACCACTCTGCTGGCACTGTGTATGATGACCACTCTGCTGGCACTGTGTATGATGAACACTCTGCTGGCACTGTGTATGATGACCACTCTGCTGGCACTGTGTATGATGACCACTCTGCTGGCACTGTGTATAATGACCACTCTGCTGGCTCTGTGTATGATGACCACTCTGCTGGCACTGTGTATGGTGAACACTCTGTTGGCACTGTGTATGATGAACACTCTGCTGGCACTGTGTATGATGACCACTCTGCTGGCACTGTGTATGATGAACACTCTGCTGGCACTGTGTATGATGACCACTCTGCTGGCACTGTGTATGGTGACCACTCTGCTGGCACTGTGTATGGTGACCACTCTGTTGGCTCTGTGTATGATGACCACTCTGCTGGGCACTGTGTATGGTGACCACTCTGTTGGCTCTGTGTATGATGACCACTCTGCTGGCACTGTGTATGGTGACCATTCTTCTGGCACTGTGTATGGTGAACACTCTGTTGGCACTGTGTATGATGAACACTCTGCTGGCACTGTGTATGATGACCACTCTGCTGGCACTGTGTATGATGAACACTCTGCTGGCACTGTTTATGATGAACACTCTGTTGGCACTGTGTCTGATGAACACTCTGCTGGCACTGTGTATGTTGACCACTCTGCTGGCACTGTGTATGATGACCACTCTGCTGGCACTGTGTATGATGACCACTCTGCTGGCACTGTGTATGTTGACCACTCTGCTGGCACTGTGTATGATGACCACTCTGCTGGCACTGTGTATGTTGACCACTCTGTTGGCACTGTGTATGATGACCACTCTGCTGGCACTGTGTATAATGACCACTCTGCTGGCTCTGTGTATGATGACCACTCTGCTGGCACTGTGTATGGTGAACACTCTGTTGGCACTGTGTATGATGAACACTCTGCTGGCACTGTGTGTGATGACCACTCTGCTGGCACTGTGTATGATGAACACTCTGCTGGCACTGTGTATGATGACCACTCTGCTGGCACTGTGTATGATGACCACTCTGCTGGCACTGTGTATGATGACCACTCTGCTGGGCACTGTGTATGGTGACCACTCTGTTGGCTCTGTGTATGATGACCACTCTGCTGGGCACTGTGTATGGTGACCACTCTGTTGGCTCTGTGTATGATGACCACTCTGCTGGCACTGTCTATGGTGACCATTCTTCTGGCACTGTGTATGGTGAACACTCTGCTGGCACTGTGTATGATGAACACTCTGCTGGCACTGTGTATGATGACCACTCTGCTGGCACTGTGTATGATGACCACTCTGTTGGCACTGTGTATGATGAACACTCTGCTGGCACTGTGTATGATGACCACTCTGCTGGCACTGTGTATGATGACCACTCTGCTGGCACTGTGTATGATGACCACTCTGCTGGCACTGTGTATGGTGAACACTCTGTTGGCACTGTGTATGATGAACACTCTGCTGGCACTGTGTATGATGACCACTCTGCTGGCACTGTGTATGATGACCACTCTGCTGGCACTGTGTATAATGACCACTCTGCTGGCTCTGTGTATGATGACCACTCTGCTGGCACTGTGTATGGTGAACACTCTGTTGGCACTGTGTATGATGAACACTCTGCTGGCACTGTGTATGATGACCACTCTGCTGGCACTGTGTATGATGAACACTCTGCTGGCACTGTGTATGATGACCACTCTGCTGGCACTGTGTATGGTGACCACTCTGCTGGCACTGTGTATGGTGACCACTCTGTTGGCTCTGTGTATGATGACCACTCTGCTGGGCACTGTGTATGGTGACCACTCTGTTGGCTCTGTGTATGATGACCACTCTGCTGGCACTGTGTATGGTGACCATTCTTCTGGCACTGTGTATGGTGAACACTCTGTTGGCACTGTGTATGATGAACACTCTGCTGGCACTGTGTATGATGACCACTCTGCTGGCACTGTGTATGATGAACACTCTGCTGGCACTGTTTATGATGAACACTCTGTTGGCACTGTGTCTGATGAACACTCTGCTGGCACTGTGTATGTTGACCACTCTGCTGGCACTGTGTATGATGACCACTCTGCTGGCACTGTGTATGATGACCACTCTGCTGGCACTGTGTATGTTGACCACTCTGCTGGCACTGTGTATGATGACCACTCTGCTGGCACTGTGTATGTTGACCACTCTGTTGGCACTGTGTATGATGACCACTCTGCTGGCACTGTGTATGATGACCACTCTGCTGGCACTGTGTATGATGACCACTCTGCTGGCACTGTGTATGATGACCACTCTGTTGGCACTGTGTATGATGACCACTCTGTTGGCACTGTGTATGTTGACCACTCTGCTGGCACTGTGTATGGTGACCACTCTGTTGGCACTGTGTATGATGACCACTCTGCTGGGCACTGTGTATGGTGACCACTCTGTTGGCTCTGTGTATGATGACCACTCTGCTGGGCACTGTGTATGGTGACCACTCTGTTGGCTCTGTGTATGATGACCACTCTGCTGGCACTGTGTATGGTGACCATTCTTCTGGCACTGTGTATGGTGAACACTCTGTTGGCACTGTGTATGATGAACACTCTGCTGGCACTGTGTATGATGACCACTCTGCTGGCACTGTGTATGATGAACACTCTGCTGGCACTGTTTATGATGAACACTCTGTTGGCACTGTGTCTGATGAACACTCTGCTGGCACTGTGTATGTTGACCACTCTGCTGGCACTGTGTATGATGACCACTCTGCTGGCACTGTGTATGATGACCACTCTGCTGGCACTGTGTATGTTGACCACTCTGCTGGCACTGTGTATGTTGACCACTCTGCTGGCACTGTGTATGATGACCACTCTGCTGGCACTGTGTATGATGACCACTCTGCTGGCACTGTGTATGATGACCACTCTGCTGGCACTGTGTATGATGACCACTCTGCTGGCACTGTGTATGATGACCACTCTGCTGGCACTGTGTATGATAACCACTCTGCTGGCACTGTGTATGTTGACCACTCTGCTGGCACTGTGTATGATGACCACTCTGCTGGCACTGTGTATGATGACCACTCTGCTGGCACTGTGTATGATGAACACTCTGCTGGCACTGTGTATGATGACCACTCTGCTGGCACTGTGTATGTTGACCACTCTGTTGGCACTGTGTATGATGAACACTCTGCTGGCACTGTGTATGATGACCACTCTGCTGGCACTGTGTATGATGACCACTCTGTTGGCACTGTGTATGGTGAACACTCTGCTGGCACTGTGTATGATGACCACTCTGTTGGCACTGTGTATGATGAACACTCTGCTGGCACTGTGTATGATGACCACTCTGTTGGCACTGTGTATGGTGAAAACTCTGCTGGCACTGTGTATGATGACCACTCTGTTGGCACTGTGTATGGTGAACACTCTGCTGGCACTGTGTATGATGACCACTCTGTTGGCACTGTGTATGATGAACACTCTGCTGGCACTGTGTATGATGACCACTCTGTTGGCACTGTGTATGATGACCACTCTGCTGGCACTGTGTATGATAACCACTCTGCTGGCACTGTGTATGATGACCACTCTGTTGGCACTGTGTATGGTGAACACTCTGCTGGCACTGTGTATGATGACCACTCTGTTGGCACTGTGTATGGTGAACACTCTGCTGGCACTGTGTATGTTGACCACTCTGTTGGCACTGTGTATGGTGAACACTCTGCTGGCACTGTGTATGATGACCACTCTGTTGGCACTGTGTATGATGAACACTCTGCTGGCACTGTGTATGATGACCACTCTGTTGGCACTGTGTATGATGACCACTCTGCTGGCACTGTGTATGATGACCACTCTGCTGGCACTGTGTATGATGACCACTCTGCTGGCACTGTGTATGATGACCACTCTGCTGGCACTGTGTATGATGACCACTCTGTTGGCACTGTGTATGATGACCACTCTGCTGGCACTGTGTATGATGACCACTCTGCTGGCACTGTGTATGTTGACCACTCTGTTGGCACTGTGTATGTTGACCACTCTGCTGGCACTGTGTATGGTGACCACTCTGCTGGCACTGTGTATGGTGACCACTCTGCTGGCACTGTGTATGATAACCACTCTGCTGGTACTGTGTATGATGACCACTCTGCTGGCACTGTGTATGATGACCACTCTGTTGGCACTGTGTATGATGACCACTCTGCTGGCACTGTGTATGATGACCACTCTGCTGGCACTGTGTATGTTGACCACTCTGTTAGCACTGTGTATGTTGACCACTCTGCTGGCACTGTGTATGGTGACCACTCTGCTGGCACTGTGTATGATGACCACTCTGCTGGCACTGTGTATGATGACCACTCTGTTGGCACTGTGTATGATGACCACTCTGCTGGCACTGTGTATGATGACCACTCTGCTGGCACTGTGTATGATGACCACTCTGCTGGCACTGTGTATGATGACCACTCTGTTGGCACTGTGTATGATGACCACTCTGCTGGCACTGTGTATGATGACCACTCTGCTGGCACTGTGTATGATGACCACTCTGTTGGCACTGTGTATGATGACCACTCTGCTGGCACTGTGTATGATGACCACTCTGTTGGCACTGTGTATGATGAACACTCTGCTGGCACTGTGTATGATGAACACTCTGTTTGCACTGTGTATGATGACCACTCTGCTGGCACTGTGTATGATGACCACTCTGCTGGCACTGTGTATGATGACCACTCTGCTGGCACTGTGTATGATGAACACTCTGTTGGCACTGTGTATGATGACCACTCTGCTGGCTCTGTGTATGATGACCACTCTGTTGGCACTGTGTATGATGACCACTCTGCTGGCACTGTGTATGATGACCACTCTGCTGGCACTGTGTATGATGAACACTCTGTTGGCACTGTGTATGATGACCACTCTGCTGGCTCTGTGTATGATGACCACTCTGTTGGCACTGTGTATGATGACCACTCTGCTGGCACTGTGTATGATGACCACTCTGCTGGCACTGTGTATGATGACCACTCTGTTGGCACTGTGTATGATGACCACTCTGCTGGCACTGTGTATGATGACCACTCTGTTGGCACTGTGTATGATGACCACTCTGTTGGCACTGTGTATGATGACCACTCTGCTGGCACTGTGTATGATGACCACTCTGCTGGCACTGTGTATGATGACCACTCTGTTGGCACTGTGTATGATGACAACTCTGTTGGCACTGTGTATGATGACCACTCTGCTGGCACTGTGTATGATGACCACTCTGCTGTGTATGACTTACTCTACTGGTATAAGGTAGTGTCGGAGAGGCCAGTGTCCTCTAAAGGTTGATTGCAGTGTTTGAACATTTTGTGTTCATTTATTAATGTGACATTGAGAGTTTTATAGAGTTTATTTAACTGAACTTTTTAAATTGCTTATTGTGAATATCAGCACTTGTGGACACTCTGGTTCAAAAGGAGTTAAGAAGTAGCTGAAGTTTCTGGGACAGAGGAGGCCTAACTTGTTAGAAGACAGTTGTTCAGTGATAGCAAGAAAGGAAAATGGAGGAACAGTGTCAGATAGGATTTATATAATAGCAGGAACATCTCTGCTACTCTAGAACTGAGGTATAGAAGGAGAGCTCAGCTGTGTACAGGGGAGAGTGGGGACCCTGAGACAGCAAAGGAAAGTATGGCTGAGGTAAGTATAAGCTGGACCCTGGAAGCTTCGATAAAGAGATACTGGACAGGGTATAATTTGCTGATCGCTGGGGATCTAAGCAGTCAGACCCCCATTTGGAATGGAGTAGAGGTGCTCATGCTCGGCTTCTGCTCTTTTCATTGTCTATGGGACTGCTAAGTACAGTGCTCAAACTCCAGCAGTCTCATAGACAATGCATAGAGTGATGCTTCAGTATGCACATCTCTGCTCTATTGAGGGCAGGGCCTGCCTGGGTTCCACAGCCATGTTTTTGAAATCATTGATAGTCCCAAACTTTGTTTGGAAATAACACTTAAAGTACCTGTTACAACATTCACATTTTTTGGTTTCCAGAGTTGCCTCTAGAGGATACATCTATGACTCTCCTCTGCATGGCCACCAGGATTCATTTAGCAGCACAACCACCTCTTCAAGATAATGTTGGCCCTGGCAGCCGATTTAGATGGATCCACCCTTCATACCTTGCCTGCAGTAATAGGATACAAATCTTGTTGGCTATTGTTCCTGTTGCTATCTGGTCCTGGGACACCAGACAACAGAGTTGTGACACATGACATGTTACAGACAACCTTCCATTGACAACCATGCTATACCATAGGCAACCATCCAGTGACAGCCATAATATGCCATAGACAACCATCCACTGAAAACCATGCTATACCATAGACAACTATCCATTGATAACCTGCTATGCCATGGAATATCAACCACTGACAAAAATGCTATGCCATAGACAACCATCCTTTGGCAGCCATGTTATGTCATAGGCAACCATTCATTGACAGCCATGCTATGCCATACGTCCAGTTTTGCAAGGGATTCGGACGTAAGCACCGACTGGACCACCGAACAGGTGCTTGAACGCAATGTGAAAGGTCCCTTGTAAGTAACCCTATAAATACAGACCTGTAGTTAGCACAAGTAGTCTTTCCTCTTCTACATTAACAGGTTGAACTAGTCGCACTGCGCCTCCAGCCGGCAGAGCTGCTCCAATTACTCATCCCCAAAACAGCTTGCGTGCAAAGTGCTGATCCTAATAACGGTTTCATGGAGATTGTAGTGGTGCTTAATAATGTCAGGCACGTTTCCAGACTGCGATATTACGAGAACTGACAAGGACGGGCTGTTTTGTGGCACAGTAGCTACAAATAATCACCTAGAACTCGGCAGGTTTAGGGCTCCCACTATACTAATGCTCCCCACTCACCCACATGAATCACAATAACGTCCCGCCAATACCAGACAAATGAACTCACTACGAGATAAAACAAATGTACATAATAAAAAGCCGCTCATTAGACTGCCCGGGGGATATAAGTAATGGCGGATCAGCATCACTGAGCTATTGTGTAAGGAACGAGGGAGATGTGGGGAGATTTTCATTCTAGTTTTATTGAAGGTATTTATGAGTTATCAATTGATTGAGGTGTCCATGCCAAACATTTCAGGGGGTCCTCATTTATGCATATAGAAACTTCCAGATCCTGCAATTATGGGAATACATTACTTTATTTTTTTTGTGTATTCATTCCAGAGCTGCACTCACTATTCTGCTGGTGCAGTCATTGTGTACATTACATTATTGATCCTGAGTTACATCCTGTATTATACTCCAGAGCTGCACTCACTATTCTGCTGGTGCAGTCACTGTGTACAAATGTGGTGTTTGCAGGTACGCAGGATGCAGTGACGAGTCGCGAGACAATTTGGTGCTTTCTATAATAACGTTTATAAGACTAGAGGGAACTTTCCTCAGTTACGGCCTGATCAACAAAAGGGGGTAACACGGATTGCCCTCGCAGGGGCTCTATACAAGCAAACACAAACGGGTAGAACATGCGTGAATAGCCGGTCACTATAGGGCCGCGGTATGGCCGACTACGGGTCCTTAATTGTATAGTCAACTTAGCCGTCCAGACGTCCCTCGCCATTCGGGATGGTGGTTTTTCGGCATAGTAGCCGCTGGGCCCAGTTGCTGAAGCGTTGACGAAGTCTTCACGTGCTCCGGCGCGCTGATGACACTGGAGCCCCACAGGCCCCGGCAGAGTCCTTGGACAGATGGGCCACAGTCCCCGGACTGGGGAAAGTGGCAGCGATGTTGGGTGGCGAATCACAGGCCACCTGCGCATCTAAAGGCTGCGACGGGGAGTCCGCGGCCAGCAGAGGCTCGGCCCTTGCTGCGGACCGGAGCGGGACAGTGGTGGCCGCCGTCGGCACTGTACTTGCCGCGGCCACTGGTGAGAGCAGGGCGGCTGCGGGTGGCAGGGAAAAAGCCGCAGCCACGGGCTTGAGTGAGATGGCAGCGGCCGCGGGCGGCCGCGGGAAGGCCGCAGCCGCGGGCTAAGGTGAGGCGGCGTCAGCCGCAGGTCGAACTGGGCCGCAGTGGCCGTGGGCTGGAGTGGGGCAGCAAGTCTCGGATGATCGCCTTGGCGCCGTCCCTTTGGAGTCCTCAGTGAGCCTCTTCCTTGGCACTGGTAAGTCGCTCTAGCTTTCAGTCACTCCCACGGTCTCCCGCTGCCTCTGTCCCAGCCTGCTGACTCATCGTCCCGGGAATTCCCCACCTACTTTATACTGGTCCCTCCCCCAGCTCATCTGTCTGTCACAACGGTCCATCCCCGAACTCTGTCCCCCGGGGACAGTTTCCCCCGGAACCCAGGTGACGGCTCCCTTGGTTCCGGCTTGGACACTCGACGGGGGCCGTTCCTCCCACACTCCCCCGCCATGTATGCTCGCCAGTCCTCGGGCGAGGGTTTTCATAGATTCGGGTTAGTTTTTTGGGATGACAGTCCTTGTCGGCATACGGACTGGTCCTGTTCGTAACGTTCAGGGGGTTTGCCAGCTGTTGACCACTTGGAGCGTCGAAGCTCGGGTGTAGTGGAGTCTTCTAGGGTGGTGGAGGGTGGTCGCATAGTTGGTTCTGGTGGGATTCCCGGGCCTACTGTAGTGCCCCTACTGTGGTGACCCGCAGCTGCGACGGGGAAGTCCTCTTCATCATACAGGTCCCAGACCGTGGGCGGGGGGTCGGGGACCTGGAGGGTCGGTTCGAGCCGCAGGGGATCGGTAGATGTACAAGGCCGTAACATGTTACGGTGCACAACCCGAGTGAGGGGCGCATTGTTTCCTTCAGATTGTATTTCATACACAGGCCCGTCGGGGCTTATTTGGCGCAACACTCAGTACTGGTTCACCTCCCACCGTGGTTCTAACTTGTTTTGGGGATGTTGATCAAGTACGAGTACCCGATCCCCAGTCTGAAAGTCAATGGGTGGGGGCAGTGCTCCCCCTTGGTGTTCTAGATCCTGGAGCTTCGTATGGACGATACGGTGGAGGGTCTGCAGCCGGTGCCGGTGGTTGTGGACCCACAAGGATACCCCGGTCCAGGGTTGGGGTTCCTCCGGGTTCAATTCCACCTCCGTAATTCCTTTGCCTTCCTGTTGTGAGTTCATTTTCCCCTTCACCACTCAGGCCCGATGAACTCCCTCTGCTGGTTAAGAAAGGTAGTGAGCCTGATTATCAAACATCTGAGACTAATGATGATCACTGGCTGAGTGGAGTTACTGACTGGATATAAGGCCGTCGACGCCCTTCTGCCCTGCGGGTGATTTCTCTGTGGGATCCTTGGATACCAGTCTGAATTCCTGCTCTGCTAAAGCTAAGTTTTCTGCTCTGCCTTTTGCATTTGTGTTTTGACTTGGTTTTGCTGGATTTCTGCCATTCCCTGCTGGGGTGAGCTGAATTCCTTTAGCTCTGTCTTCAGAAAATACCTGAGTGCTGATTTAGTTTTTGAAGCCTAGCTGCTTCAGGGCCTTTTTCCATATCAGCCTGTTGGCTTATGTCTTTCATAGGGTTTTTGCAGATTGCAGACAGCAACCGTCCTTTCCTGTCCTGTTTAGTTAGTTTGGGCCCCATTGTTTGCTCAGCCTATCTTTCTATCTGTGTGAGTGTTTTTTCATCTTGCTTCACCGTCATTATATGTTGGGGGCTGCCTTTTACTTTGGGGTCTGCTCTGGGGCAGTTTAGATTTCCTTTTCTGTCTTTAGGCTATTTAGTTCTCCGGCTGTGATCGAGGGGTCTAGGACACCGTAGGAACCCCCCACGGCTACTGCTAGTTGTGTTGTTAGGTTCAGGGGTCTGCAATCTGATAGTTGCCAACTTCTCCGGTTTTCTGGACGTAGCTTCTATTTTTGTGTCTGCCTCCTACGGTGACTCGTTCATAACAGAATCACCCGCCATACCGCAGATCCTAGGGTACTCAGTAGCAGGAAAGAATTGTAAAAAAAAAAAAAAAGAAGTGTGTATATTTTTTCCTCTATATCTCTGAGGCCGTAGGGGGAATTTTTTTTTCTCTCAATGGAGATAAAGCAATTGTCTGATCGCGTGGAGCAGCTCGCTGCAGAAGTGCGGGGAATTTCCGCCTACCTTGCTCATTCACATGCTGCTGAACCAAAGATTCCCACACCTGATGTATTTTTTGGGGATCGGTCTAAATTTTTGAATTTCAAAAATAATTGTAAATTATTTTTTGCTTTGAAGCCTAACTCGTCAGGGAGCTCCGCGCAGCAGGTTAAAATTGTCATCTCTTTGCTGCGTGGCAATCCCCAGGATTGGGCGTTTTCTTTGAAACCTGATGGTCCTATTCTGACTAATGTGAACGCATTTTTTCAAGCCTTGGGGTTGTTGTATGACGAACCTAATGCCATTGATCAGGCTGAAAAGACCCTGCTGGCATTGAACCAGGGTCAAGATTCTGCAGAATCGTACTGTCAAAAATTCCGAAGGTGGGCGGTACTTACTACCTGGAATGATAATGCCCTGGCTGCTCTCTTTCGGAAGGGTTTGTCAGAAGCCGTAAAAGATACTATGGTGGGATTTCCAGTTCCCTCTGGTCTTGACGATTCTATGTCATTAGCCATTCAGATTGATCGGCGTTTGCGCGAACGCAAAACTGCACGAGAAGTGTTGCCACTTGTTGAACAAATGTCTGAACCTATGCAATGTGATAGAGTTTTGTCCAGAGATCAGCGTCAGGAGTTCAGAAGGCGTAATAAGTTGTGTTTTTTCTGTGGAGATGCCTCGCATATTATTTCTGTCTGTCCTAAACGAGAGAAACGCTTTGCACACACGTTTTCTGTTGGTGATGTTCAACCTAAGTTTCTTCTGGCTATTACTCTGATCTGCTCCCTGTCCACATTTTCCGCCAAGGCTTTTGTGGATTCGGGAGCAGCTCTGAACCTAATGGACTTGGATTTTGCTAAACGTTGTGGATTTCCGATGACACCTCTGCAGACGCCTATCCCTTTGAGGGGGATTGATGCTACTCCTTTGGCAAAAAATAAACCTCAGTTTTGGACCCAGGTGGTAATGCGGGTCGCCCCAGACCATCAAGAAAATTGCAGATTTTTGGTGTTGCATAATCTGCATGATACCATTGTTCTGGGGTTTCCCTGGTTGCAAATTCATAATCCAGTTTTGGATTGGAAATCTGTGTCTGTGGTGAGTTGGGGTTGTCGGTGTGCCTTTAGTGAGGCTCCGGTGTTTTCCACCTCTCCTCAGTCGCATGATGTTCCTGATTATTTGGCGGACTTTTATGATGTATTTAGTGAGAATGAGTCTGCGTCTCTGCCTCCTCATAGGAGTTATGACTGTGCAATTGAACTGAGCCCGGGGTGTAAATTCCCCAAGGGTCGGCTCTTCAATTTATCTGTACCCGAGCACGAGGCTATGCGATCCTATATTAAGGAGGCGTTGGAGAAGGGTCATATTAGACCATCCTCGTCACCCTTAGGTGCCTGGTTTTTTTTTGTAGCCAAAAAGGATGGATCTTTAAGACCTTGTATTGATTATCGTGCCCTCAACAAAATTACTGTTAAATATCAGTATCCATTACCCCTGATTTCGGATCTATTCTCTAGAGTTAAAGGTGCTTGCTGGTTTACCAAGCTTGACCTCAGGGGGGCGTATAATCTTATTCGCATTAAGCATGGGGATGAATGGAAGATGGCGTTTAATACTCCAGAGGGACATTTTGAGTACCTGGTGTTGCCTTTTGGGCTCACTAATGCCCCTTCTGTCTTCCAGTGCTTCATGAACGATATTTTCCGAGATTTTGTCGATAAATTTTTGATTATCTATCTGGATGATATTTTGATCTTCTCCAAGGATTGGGATTCTCATGTGGAACATATTCGGACTGTGTTCCGGATCTTGAGGGAGAATTCCCTGTATGTCAAAGGATCTAAATGCCTTTTTGGAGTACAGAGGATTTCTTTTTTGGGATTTATTTTGTCTCCGTCAACTATTGAAATGGACCCGGCCAAGGTACAGGCCATTTACGATTGGGTTCAGCCCACTTCTTTGAAGGCCCTTCAGAAGTTTTTGGGTTTTGCTAATTTTTATCGGAAATTTATAGCAAAATTTTCTAGTATTGCCAAGCCATTGACTGATTTGACTAAGAAGGGTGCTGATGTGTTAAATTGGTCTCCAGAGGCTGTTTCTTCCTTTTAGGAGCTGAAGCGAAGATTCACCTCCGCCCCGGTTTTGCGGCAACCTGATGTCTCACTTCCGTTCCAGGTAGAGGTGGATGCTTCTGAGATTGGTGCAGGAGCTGTTTTGTCCCAAAAGGATCCTGTAACATCTAAAATGAATCCCTGTACTTTCTTTTCCCGAAAGTTCTCTCCATCTGAACGTAACTATGATGTGGGGAATCGGGAACTGTTGGCCATGAAATGGGCATTTGAGGAGTGGAGACATTGGTTGGAGGGAGCTAAGCATCAAGTCGTGGTCCTCACTGACCACAAGAATTTGATTTACCTAGAGTCGGCTAAGCGCTTGAACCCTAGACAGGCTAGGTGGGCCTTGTTTTCTACACGTTTTGATTTTGTGGTTTCTTTTCTTCCTGGAACTAAGAATGTCAAGGCAGACGCCCTCTCTAGGAGCTTCTTTGCTGATTCTCCTGTGGTGACCAAGCCTGCTACCATCTTAGGCGAAGGGGTAGTTCTTTCTGCCATCTCGCCCGATTTGAGACGTGCTCTGGAGGAGTTCCAGGAGGACAAACCTGAACATTGTCCCAGTGGAAAGTTGTATGTTCCTGACCAGTGGAAGAAGAGAGTGATGTCTGAAGTTCATTGCTCTGCTTTGGCTGGTCATCCAGGTATTTTTGGTACTAGAGATCTGGTGAGTCAGTCTTTTTGGTGGCCCTCCTTGTCTCGTGATGTCAGGAATTTTGTGCAGTCCTGTGGGACTTGCTCCCGGTCTAAATCGTGTTCTCGCTCTAGTGGGTTGTTGATGCCTTTGCCTGTCCCCAAGAGGCCATGGACCCATATTTCAATGGATTTTATCTCTGATATGCCTGTCTCTCAGAGAATGACTGTTATTTGGGTGATTTGTGATAGATTCTCTAAGATGGTCCATCTTGTACCACTCCCTAAGTTGCCATCTTCCTCTGAGTTGGTGCCCCTGTTTTTGCAACAGGTGGTTCGCTTGCACGGGATTCCTGAGAACATTGTATCTGACAGAGGAGTTCAGTTTGTGTCTAGATTTTGGAGGACTTTCTGTTCCAAGCTGGGAATTCAGTTGTCCTTCTCCTCTGCTTTTCACCCTCAGACCAATGGGCAGACGGAGAGAACAAACCAGACCTTGGAGTCGTATTTGAGATGTTTTATTTCCGCTGATCAGGATGATTGGGTTTCATTTTTGCCCTTGGCCGAATTTGCTTTAAATAATAGAGCTAGTTCTGCCACTTTGATGTCACCTTTTTTTTGTAACTTTGGGTTTCATCCTCGATTTTCTTCAGGGCAGGTGGAGCCCTCTGCCTGCCCAGGTGTTGACACTGTGGTGGAGAGAATGCACCAGATCTGGGACCAAGTGGTGGATAAGTTATCTCTCTCCCAAGAAAAGGCCCAGCGGTTTTCCAACCGACATAGGACCATGGGTCCCCAGTTTAAGGTTGGTGATATGGTGTGGTTATCGTCAAAAAATATTGCTATGAAGGTGGCTTCTCCTAAGTTTAAGCCTAGATTTACTGGACCTTACAAGATTTTGGAGATTATTAATCCGGTCTCTTTTCGTTTGGCTCTTCCTGTCACATTTAAAATCCATAATGTGTTCCATAAGTCTTTGTTGAAGAGGTTTGTTGAGCCTGTTGTTCCGGGGGTGGCACCTCCAGACCCTGTATTGGTGGAAGGTAACATGGAATATGAGGTAGAGAAAATACTGGATTCCCGTCTGGCTAGATGGAGACTCCAGTATTTGGTTAAGTGGAAAGGTTATGGTCAGGAGGATAATTCCTGGGTCTCTGCCTCTGATATTCATGCCAAAAGATTGGTGCGTGCCTTTCATCGGGCTCACCCTGATCGCCCTGGTGGCTTGGTTGAGGGTTCGGTGACCCCTCCTCAAGGGGGAGGTACTGTTGTGAGTTCATTTTCCCCTTCACCACTCAGGCCCGATGAACTCCCTCTGCTGGTTAAGAAAGGTAGTGAGCCTGATTATCAAACATCTGAGACTAATGATGATGACTGGCTGAGTGGAGTTACTGACTGGATATAAGGCCGTTGACACCCTTCTGCCCTGCGGGTGATTTCTCTGTGGGATCCTTGGATACCAGTCTGAATTCCTGCTCTGCTAAAGCTAAGTTTTCTGCTCTGCCTTTTGCATTTGTGTTTTGACTTGGTTTTGCTGGATTTCTGCCATTCCCTGCTGGGGTGAGCTGAATTCCTTTAGCTCTGTCTTCAGAAAATACCTGAGTGCTGATTTAGTTTTTGAAGCCTAGCTGCTTCAGGGCCTTTTTCCATATCAGCCTGTTGGCTTATGTCTTTCATAGGGTTTTTGCAGATTGCAGACAGCAACCGTCCTTTCCTGGCCTATTTAGTTAGTTTGGGCCCCATTGTTTGCTCAGCCTATCTTTCTATCTGTGTGAGTGTTTTTTCATCTTGCTTCACCGTCATTATATGTTGGGGGCTGCCTTTTACTTTGGGGTCTGCTCTGGGGCAGTTTAGATTTCCTTTTCTGTCTTTAGGCTATTTAGTTTTCCGGCTGTGATTGAGGGGTCTAGGGCACCGTAGGAACCCCCCACGGCTACTGCTAGTTGTGTTGTTAGGTTCAGGGGTCTGCAATCTGATAGTTGCCAACTTCTCCGGTTTACTGGACGTAGCTTCTATTTTTGTGTCTGCCTCCTACGGTGACTCGTTCATAACACCTTCCCGTCCGAACAGCAATGAGTAGGGGGTGTAACCAGTTACTCGATGCACCTGATTGTTATATACCCACAGCAGCTCGGGGAGATATTCAGGCCAGCGGGCCTTGCGGTCGCTCTCCAGGCGGCGCAGCATTTGGATTAGCGTACGATTGAATCGTTCGCAGGCTCCGTTTCTCTGCGGGTGGTACAGCGTAGTCCGCGATTTATCAATACCATAAAGATGGTGTAGCTCTTCCATGACTTTTCCTAGGAAGCACACTCCTTGGTCCGAATGTATTCGTTGTGGACAGCCATACACTTGAATAAAGTTCTTACAAATCGCATAGGCGGCCGACTCCACTGTTTGGTCTCGAGTGGGGGTGACCACGGCGAACTTGGTGAAATGGTCCACCATAACCAGACAATGTTCATATCCCTGATAGGCAGGACCTATGGTCAGATAGTCCACCGTAAGAAGCTCCAGAGGGGCTGATATTACAATAGTTTGCAACAGGGCTTGTTGCGCGCGGGGTTTAGCGAGCTCGCACGAGCGGCAGGTTCGGCAAACTTCTTCTACAGCAGCGTGCAAGCGTGGGTGGTACGCTATCTGCTGCAACCATTGTAAAGTCTTTTGAGCACCAAAATGAGCCCCCTTCTCATGGGCTTCCCGAATCAGTTGGTTGAGATGGGCTCCGGGCACGATCACCTGCCATATCGTAGCTGACGTGGTTCGTGACATGGCTTTTCGATATAAAAGTCACTTTTTGATGATTAGTTTTTCTGACTCGCGCAACATTAGCAACATATCTTGGGTCAAAGCCTGTCTCTGTGAGCCCGTGGGCAATTTACCGGTGGCCACCCATCGGCGTAGGAGTCCAACTTCTGTATCTTCCTGTTGCTGCTGAATCCATTTGTCACGGGGCTGTTCCAGCATCCCTCCTAGGAGTCCCGGATGAGACGCTTCTTGCGTGTTGACTGTAAGCGCAACGGTGGTGAGGGTGATTGGCATCTCGTCTGCTTCTAATTCATCGTCTCGACTTCTTCCTGGGGTGGTGTGTCGGATTAAGGAGAGCACGTCAGCGTGCACGTTTTCAGCACCCCGTTCGTAGATGATCTTATAATTAAATTTGGCCATCCGAGCCACCCACCGCTGCTCTAGGGCCCACAGTTTGGCATTCTCCATATGGGCTAACGGGTTGTTATCGGTCCACACTACTACTTCGGAGCCCGCCAGGTACTCTGCGAATCGCTCCATCATTGCCCACACTACCGCGAGGAGCTCGAGCTTAAAGGCGCTGTAATTGTCCGGGTTGCGTTCTGAGTTGTGCAGCGACCGGCTACCGTAGGCAATCACTTTCTCCCAGCCGTCCTGCACCTGTGACAACACAGCTCCTAGTCCCTGGAGGCTCCCGTCGGTATGCAGGATGAACGGTTGCGAGAAATCCGCATATGCCAATACCGGGGTGTCCGAGAGAGCAGCTTTGAGATCTTGAAACGCATCCTCTTGCGGTTGCTGCCACTGGATCTTCCATCCATTCGCCCCAGCGGAAGCCCTCTTCAGCACATCTTGCAGGGCTCGAGCTCGGCGTGCAAAATTCTTCACGAACCGACGGTAGTAGCCGGCCAACCCCAAGAAGGCCCACACGTCCTTCACCGTTTCGGGGGTAGGCCACCCCTGGATGGCATCGACCTTTTCCAGGGATGGTCTGACGCCCTCTGCCGAGACGGTATGCCCCAGTGTTGTGAGTTCATTTTCCGGTCCACCAGTTGTGAGTTCTCCTTCCAGGCCTCCTCTGGTGGTAACTGGAGGTAGTGAGGCTGATTTAATCAGTAGAGATCTGCCACCTGATAATGAGGATGACGATTGGATCTCAGGAATCTCAGACTGGATTTAAGACAGCCGACGCCCTTGTATGGTGCTTGTGATTCCTTCTGGCTTTTCAGGTCCTGGTTTTCAGCTCTGTTCCAGTCATTTCAAGCTAAGTTTTTCTGCTAATGTTCACACTTGATTTTATTGGTCTATTCAGTTTTTTGTGTGGTCAGCCAGCCCCGGCTGGGGCTGTGCTGAATTTGCACTCTTATTTATCTGTATTTGCCAATTTGCTTTTTTGTCCCTTATTAGACTGGCTTCTTTTTGCTCTGTCTCAGAATATTTCAGAGTGCTGATATAGTGGGAGAAGTCTAGTGACTTCAGGGTTAATTTTGCTATCAGAAGTGTTGGACATTATTTTTGTAGGGTTTTTGGCAGATTGCAGACAGTGTTTTTTCTTTCCTATCCTTTCTAGTTAGTTTGGGCCCCATCATTTGCTCAGCCTATTTTCCTGCCTGTGTTTGTGCTTTCATCTTGTTTCACCGTCAATACATGTGAGGGGGCTGTCTTTCCTTTGGGGTCTGCTCTGGGGAAGTTAGTTTTCCCCTTTTCTTGCTTTAGGCTTATTTAGTCCTCCGGCTGTGACAAAGCGTCTAGGACCATCGTAGGTACGCTCCATGGCTGCTGCTAGTTGTTTTGGTTAGGATCAGGGATCTGCAATCTGCATAGTTACCAACCTCTCTGGTTTTCTGTGACTTAGCTTGTTTAGTCTTTTCCTCCTCAGTGACCCAATTATAACACCCCAGGTATTCGATCTGGGTGCGGAACAGGTGGCATTTCTGGGGCTTTACCTTTAACCCGTACTTCTGCAGCCGGCCGAGCACCTGCCCCAACCGTCTCAGGTGGTCCTCGAACGTGGCGGAATAGATGATAATATCGTCCAGCTATATCAAGTGGCTTCAAAGTTGAGGTCTTCTAGACACCGCTCCATCAACCGCTGAAAAGTTCCTGGGGCACTGGCCAGCCCAAACGGCATCCGATTGAACTCGGAACAGTCCCATGGGAAGGATGAATGCCGTCTTGGCTCTGTCTTCGTCCGACATCGGCACCTGCCAGTACCCACTGGCCAGGTCTAGGGTTGAGAAGTACGTTGCGTTCCCCAGGGCGGACAGAGACTCTTCTATGCGGGGCAATGGATACGAATCCTTGATGGTGCAGGCGTTCAACTTCCGATAATCCACGCAAAAACGCAGAGTACCATCTTTTTTCCGAACCAGGACAATAGGGGCCGCCCAAGGGCTCTGGCTTTCTCGTATGACCCCCTTCCGGAGCATTTGGGCTAATAGAGTTTTCACTTCCTGGTATAGCTGCGGTGGTATTTGCCAATATCGCTCCCGGATGGGGGCCGCTCCTGCCGTGGGGATCCCATGCGTGATGGCCGTGGTACATCCGAAGTCGTCCTCATGGCTGGCGAAGACACTGTAAAATTGTCCAAGAAGTGTCTCTACCTGGAGAAGCTGGGCTGGCGCTAGGCCGGAAAGTTCAGCCCGCATTCTCTGCAGGATTACTTGACCTTTTTCTTGGGCCGAGGATGTGACAGTCTGTTGGGTTCGTACCGTTACTGCCCAGGGATCTTCGGGTTGCACCCTCAACTGGACTGCGGGGTCCGGCAGCATCTCCTCCAATGGCCTCACTAGTTTGGCCATTTCGGCCCGGGGCTTCAGGGCGATGTCCTGATCTTCCAGGTTGACACAATGTACCAAGACGGTTCCTTCCCGCACTGTGGCCAGGGAGCGGGCCACCAGGATGCCAGGGTGCAGGCGCTCCGAGTAACATGGTTCCACCTGCACCTCCATGCCTTCCAGTGGCATCGGGGCGCGGATCGGCAGAGCCACCACCGTCTGCCCCGGAGGAAGTACGAGCGGGGGGGCCGCCGGCGCGATGACCTTGCCCAGCGCCTCACCCTCCTGACGCTCCTGGAGCACTCACGCCTCCCGCACCTACCGCTGGAAGACCTGCCCCTGGGCCGTGCGAGAACCCCACTGACTTAGGGTCTCTTGCGTGGAATCGTTGAGGAGTAGATTGCCGAACTCCCGCCGTATGTTCATGCCCAAGATGATCGAATGACGGTCGTTAGTCTCTCCTTGGGTTAGGACCACTCCCCGGCGGCCGAGGGATTTACCACACAATGTCATCTGAAGCCACACCACTCAGGCGACAGGTACCGGCAGTTGGTTTGCGGCCACTAGTCGTATCATGGGCCCCCACTGGGGCCTTGGCGCTTCCGAGAAATGCTGCCAGAAGTACGTTGCCAGCATGGTCGTTACATGCAACCCTGTATCCACTAGGCACCGCACAGCCCGACCCTCGACTTCGGCCCATACTATTGGGCACTTAGCGACCAGTTCTTTGGGACTTCCACTACCCCCTGTTGTGGCTTCCGGCTCCAAGCGGCGTCCCCCATGCCCGGAGCCCTCTAGTTTAATGTCCGCCGGGGTGGGTATTTCCCATGTCGTGGACACTCCCATGCAAAGTGGCTCAGTTCTCCACACTCATAACACCGGGGTGGTGAGGCTCGGCCACCCCGGATATTGCGAGGCCCCCAGGGCCCGGAATTGTAGCCAGGTCGGCCAGGCATGGGCTCTGTTCTCTTCTTCACTTCAGCCAGTTCGCCCCGGATACTCTTCAGTTCTTGTCTCATTTCCTCAATCCATTGAGGTTCTTCGATAACGCTTACGGAAGACTCCATGCTCCGGGCCTTCCCCACAGGAGCCGTCATCCCCTGCTCTTGCTCTCGCACCCGGGCCTGACTCCCCACTTCAGAGAAGGCTAAATGTGGGTTCACTCGGACCTGTTCCCACATTGCCTGCTTGATTAGCGGTTCCCGGAGTCCAGTCACTAGCAACTGTCGATGGGCCCTACCCCTATTCTGTCCTTCCTTTCTATGGTGGTGTATAGCTCCTGGAGGGCGTTCATATACTGGGTGATGGATCTCCCCCTCCCCCTGCATCCGACTGAACAACCAGGTTCTCAACTCCCTTACGTCTGTTGGATCCCCGTGGGTCTCTTCCAGGATCTGCAAGACCCTGGCAAAGGTGTTGCGACGCCCCGGGGGTCACAACATTACCGACTTCCGGGCTTCCCCATCTAGCGCCATAAGGGCCATCTCAGCCTCTAAATCGGGGGTCATGGGGTGCATGCGGAAGAGGCCCCGCATACGTTCTGTCCAGCTCCACAACAGCGTATTGGAGCCAGAAAACCGGGGCAAGTTACTTAGCATAGCCCCCAGGGAGATGCTGGAGCGAGGGCCCCCATCATCAGCAGCGCCAGCAGCCCCACTCTGATCAGGCGCAACGCCGTCTGCGCTCGGAGACTGCATCCTGCCGACTATGCCAAATGTGGTGTTTGCAGGTATGCAGGATGCAGTGACGAGTCGTGAGACAATTTGGTGCTTTCTATAATAACGTTTATAAGACTAATGGGAACTTTCCTCAGTCGCGGCCTGATCAACAAAAGAGGGTAACATGGATTGCCCTCGCAGGGGCTCTATACAAGCAAACACAAACGGGTAGAACACGACTACTTTCGGCAATAGCCGGTCACTATAGGGCTGCAGTATGGCTGACTACAGGTCCTTAATTATATAGTCAACTTAGCCGTCCAGACGTCCCTCGCCGTTCGGGATGGTGGTCTTTCGGCGTAGTAGTCGCTGGGCCCAGTTGCTGAGGCGTTGACGAAGCCTTCGCGCGCTCCGGCGCGCTGATGATACTGGAGCCCCAAAGGCCCCGGCAGAGTCCTTGGACGGATGGTCCGCAGTCCCCGGACTGGGGCAAGCGGCAGCGATGTTGGGTGGCGAATCACAGGCCACCTGCACAGCTAACGGCTGCGACGGGGAGTCCGCAGCCAGCAGAGGCTCGGCCCCTGCTTCAGACCGGAGCGGGACAGTGGTGGCCGCCGCCGGCACTGTACTTTCCGCAGCCACTGGTGAGTGCAGGATGGCTGCGGGTGGTGGTGAACAGGCCGCAGCCGCGGGCTGGAGCGAGATGGCAGCGGCCGCGGGTGACCGCGGGTAGGCCGCAGCCGCGGGCTGGAGCGAGATGACAGTGGCCGCGGGCAACCGTGGGTAGGCCGCAGCCGTGGGCTGAGGTGAGGCGGCAGCGGGTCAAACTGGGGCCGCGGGCTGGAGCGGGGAAGCAAGCCTCGGATGATCGCCTTGGCGTCGTCCCTCTGGAGTCCTCAGTGAGTGTCTTCCCTGGCACTGGTAAGTCGCTCTAGCTTTCAGTCGCTCCCACGGTCTCCTGCTGCCTCTGTCCTGGTCTGCTGACTCATCGTCCCGGGAATTCCCCGCCTCCCTTATACTGGTCCCTCCCCCAGCCCATCTGTCTGTCACAACGGTCCTTCCCCGAACTCTGCCCCCCGGGGACAGTTTCCCCCGGAACCCAGATGACGGCTCCCTTGGTTCCGGCCCGGACACTCGACGGGGGCTGTTCCTCCCACACATACATTACTGATCCCGAGTTACATCCTGTATTATCCTCCAGAGCTGCACTCACTATTCTGCTGGTGCAGTCACTGTGTACATTACTGATCCTGAGTTACATCCTGTATTATACTCCAGAGCTGCATTCACTATTCTCCTGGTACAGTCACTGTGTACATACATTACATTACTCATCCTTAGTTACATCCTGTATTATACTCCAGAGCTGCACTCACTATTCTGCTGGTGCAGTCACTGTATACATAGAAAATTAGGAAGGGGAAAGGGAAATATGTGCTCACCAAAATAGTCCTGTAAGCCGGTCGTGCCTAGGGATCAAATGGCTGACCACCATGTGTTGCAAACAAGAAAAGAGAAGAAAGATCCGGCACTGGAGACTTGATAAAATCCACGATGAGTTTTATTCACATAATTTCATGATAAAACCATAAAGGGGAAAACAGACCCCCACGCCTGACGCGTTTCGAACCTTACACCAGGTTCTTCCTCAGAGACATGAAACAAAACAGTTCACAAAATGATTATAAACATTCCTAATCAGCAGAGGGACTCCACACATGTGTATAATCAAAGAGGCAGACAACTAAGCCCTCAAATCACTGGTGGAGTCACTCCCTTGCAAGAAGAAAAAAAAAAAAAAAAAAAAAAGGAAAAGACCTAAACAACAATGGACAAGACATAGAATATATAAAAACATGTGCAATACACACGTATGAATGCATAAATACATAGCAACTTTCAAATGAAAAAAAAAAAAAAAATCTCAGCACTCAATAGAAATACATAAGATCATTCCTATAATTTAAACCTTGCGGATATCGTGCATCAAGCGCAAGTATCCAGAAGGCTTCCCGACAGTGTAGTAAATGTTCCCAGTCACCCCCTCTGGGGGGTTTCAATACCCGTTCTATTCCCTTAACTTTAAGACTGCATAAATTACCCTTGTGTATTTCAAGGAAATGTTTGGACAAGCCAGACACATTCCTACGACTGGACATAGACTCTGGATTAGAAGCGGTGATGTGCTCACTTAGTCTCCTCTTCAGGCTGCGTGTGGTACAGCCAATGTAATATAAACTGCACAATGTGCACTCTGCCATATACACTAAGTGTGTGGTGTTGCAATTCATGTAAGTTTTAATTTTGTAGGTTTGTTGTGTACTAAAATTAACAAATCTATCTGTAATATCCATATAGCGGCACAAACCACACAATTTTTCGCCACACTTATAATTTCCCAAGTAATTTAACCACGTAGGTTTAGTGCAATCAGACAAATACAATGAGGGGGACAAAAAATGACTCAAATTTTTAGCTCTCTTTGGAACACACCTATGTCCACCAGCCAATATCTGCGATAAGACTGGATCTTGATGCAGTAAGGGAAGATGTTTATTTATGATTTTAATAACACCCTTGTAATCTGAACTGAAAGCGGTAGAAAAAGTGGGAATATTTTTATTTTGATTAGTGTGTACCATGTCATTCTGCAATAAACTACTCCTAGTTTTGTTATCCACTTTCTTAATAGCCCTGTTTAACATCCAGTTCTTATAACCCCTTTTTGATAGCCTGGTGCAAATTTTTCGACGCTCGGATTCATAAAGAGCGTCATTAGAGCATGATCTTTTGGCACAGATTAATTCACCCAACGGTAAGTTTCGTATCACATGTGGCGGGTGACAACTATCCGCATGTAATATGGCATTACCACTGGTATCTTTTCTATATAGGGAAGTATATATATTCCCCGTTTTGACATCTCCCATAATTTTAACATCCAGATATGTGGCACAAATGCCATGTATTTCGTGGGTGAATTTAATATTCAAAGAATTAGTCCCAATATACTCAAAAAACTTAAGCATGCCAGGAGAGGGAGATACATCACAACGATCAAACCACAATAGGATCACATCATCAATGTATCTCCCCCACCACAATACATTGTGTAAATAGGGATTATCCATAGTATATATATATTTGTTCTCCCAAAAGGACATATATAAGTTGGCCAGAGTAGGAGAAAATTTTGACCCCATCGGGCAGCCACACACCTGAAGATAATACTTAGTGTCAAATTTGAAAAAATTAGTGTTCAAAAGATGTTGTAACGCCATAATGATACATTTTTTAAGATCAGAACTGAAATTACTCTCTTCAGTCAAAATGGTGGAAACAGCAGATAATGCCAAATCATGAGGTATACATGAATATAGAGCAACAACATCACATGTTATCCATGTGTGGTGAGGCCCCCATGCAACCTCCTGAAGTGCCTGCAGAAGCTGTTTGGTGTCTCTAATGTGACCTGGTGTTTTCAAAACCAAAGGTTGTAATTTTCTATCTATCCACTCGGAGAGTTTTTCATTAACCCCTCCAATACCGGCCACTATGGGCCTGAAAGGTGGAGGAAACACGCCTTTATGAATTTTGGGTAAGGCGTGAAATACAGGACACACTGGTTTATCCACATATAAAAAATCAGCCATACGCTTGTCCAATACTCCCAAAGCAAGACCCTCCTGCAAAATCACAGATAAACCCTGCTGAATACAGCTTGTGGGATCATTGTTGAGAGGATGATATGTATTAATATCAGATAACATGGATAAAATTTCATTACGATATAGTAGTGAGTCTAGAATCACCACTGACCCCCCTTTGTCTGATTGGCGGACCACTATACAGTCATGGCCAAAAGTATTGACACCCCTGCAATTCTGTCAGATAATATTCAGTTTCTTCCTGAAAATGATTGCAAACACAAATTCTTTGGTATTATTATCTTCATTTAATTTGTCTTAAATGAAAAAACACAAAAGAGAATGAAGCAAAAAGCAAAACATTGATCATTTCACACAAAACTCCAAAAATGGGCCAGACAAAAGTATTGGCACCCTCAGCCTAGTACTTGGTTGCACAACCTTTAGCCAAAATAACTGCGACCAACCGCTTCCGGTAACCATCAATGAGTTTCTTACAATGCTCTGCTGGAATTTTAGACCATTCTTCTTTGGCAAACTACTCCAGGTCCCTGATATTTGAAGGGTGCCTTCTCCAAACTGCCATTTTTAGATCTCTCCACAGGTGTTCTATGGGATTCAGGTCTGGACTCATTGCTGGCCACCTTAGAAGTCTCCAGTGCTTTCTCTCAAACCATTTTCTAGTGCTTTTTGAAGTGTGTTTTGGGTTATTGTCCTGCTGGAAGACCCATGACCTCTGAGGTAGAACCAGCTTTCTCACACTGGGCCCTAAATTATGCTGCAAAATTTGTTGGTAGTCTTCTGACTTCATAATGCCATGCACACGGTCAAGCAGTCCAGTGCCAGAGGCAGCAAAGCAACCCCAAAACATCAGGGAACCCCCGCCATGTTTGACTGTAGGGACCGTGTACTTTTCTTTGAATGCCTCTTTTTTCTCCTGTAAACTCTATGTTGATGCTTTTGCCCTAAAAGCTCTACTTTTGTCTCATCTGACCAGAGAACATTCTTCCAAAATGTTTTAGGCTTTTTCAGGTAAGTTTTGGCAAACTCCAGCCTGGCTTTTTTATGTCTCGGGGTAAGAAGTGGAGTCTTCCTGGGTCTCCTACCATACAGTCCCTTTTCATTCAGATGCCGACGGATAGTACGGGTTGACACCGTTGTACCCTCGGACTGCAGGGCAGCTTGAACTTGTTTGGATGTTAGTGGAGGTTCTTTATCCAACATCCGCACAATCTTGCGTTGAAATCTCTTGTCAATTTTTCTTTTCTGGCCACATCTAGGGAGGTTAGCCACAGTGCCATGGGCTTTAAACTTCTTGATGACACTGCACACGGTAGACACAGGGACATTCAGGTCTTTGGAGATGGACTTGTAGCCTTGAGATTGCTCATGCTTCCTCACAATTTGGTTTCTCAAGTCCTCAGACAGTTCTTTGGTCTTCTTTCTTTTCTCCATGCTCAATGTGGTACACACAAGGACACAGGACAGAGGTTGAGTCAACTTTAATCCATGTCAACTGGCTGCAAGTGTGATTTAGTTATTGTCAACACCTGTTAGGTGCCACAGGTAAGTTACAGGTGCTGTTAATTACACAAATTAGAGAAGCATCACATGATTTTTTGAACAGTGCCAATACTTTTGTCCACCCTCTTTTTTATGTTTGGTGTGGAATTATATCCAATTTGGCTTTAGGACAATTCTTTTTATGTTTTTTCATTTAAGACAAATTAAATAAAGATAATAATACCAAAGAATTTGTGTTTGCAATCATTTTCAGTAAGAAACTGAGTATTATCTGACAGAATTGCAGGGGTGTCAATACTTTTGGCCATGACTGTATGTTGGTTCTTACTTAGTAAATGAAGCGCATGCTGCTCAATTGCAGATAAATTCATACAAGACTGCACATCTGAATCCAACAGAGATTTAACATCACGTTCTATTGCCCTCTGGAAAGTGTCCATAATGGGCACTCTAGATATCAGGGGATAAAAAGTGGGGTTAGATATCTGTACATTTGTGTCACATTGTACTGCTGTATGTTGATTTGTATTCTTCTTGCAAGGGAGTGACTCCACCAGTGATTTGAGGGCTTAGTTGTCTGCCTCTTTGATTATACACATGTGTGGAGTCCCTCTGCTGATTAGGAATGTTTATAATCATTTTGTGAACTGTTTTGTTTCATGTCTCTGAGGAAGAACCTGGTGTAAGGTTCGAAACGCGTCAGGCGTGGGGGGTCTGTTTTCCCCTTTATGGTTTTATCATGAAATTATGTGAATAAAACTCATCGTGGATTTTATCAAGTCTCCAGTGCCGGATCTTTCTTCTCTTTTCTTGTTTGCAACACATGGTGGTCAGCCATTTGATCCCTAGGCACGACCGGCTTACAGGACTATTTTGGTGAGCACAAATTTCCCTTTCCCCTTCCTAATTTTCTAAATATACTGACTAACTGTGCTCCCATTAAGCCGCACATTTGTCAACATGCAAGCCGGGACTAAAAATATTACAGCAACTTGCTTGTTAAGAAGAAAAAAAGCTGATGAATTATTTGGCATTTCCTCTGATAATGAGGATAAGATTAGTATGGACATGCATTCACTTTTCTCTGAGTTGGAGAGAAAGATGACTTCTCACCTTAAAACCTGGTGGGACTCAGTGACTCTTGAGAAATACGTCAGTCATAAGATGATACCGCGAGGTTTGAGATTAAAAAAGGTACCGACTGTGATTTATAATGATACCTTTCTACAGAAGTGGAAAGATATTTTGAGTGAATGCTCTTTGAAACTAATGTCTCTTATCGTGGAGGAAGAATCTGTCAAATTGACCAACATTGAAGCTTCCATCAAAGATTTGGAGTCTAAGTTGGATGTATTTTCTGATCATATGACATTTTCTAAGAGCTATGAACGATTACATGCTAATATTGATAATTTGGAAAGCGGCATTACCAAGTCCAAGAAAAATAAGTTCCTGCGTGATCGCAGGGACTATGACTCTAATATGGTTTATGCTTGGAAACAATTCACTCCGTATAAGCCTAGATCTATTCTCAAGAGGAATCAATCATTCCGTACTAACAACGTCAGTTTTTCCTCATGTGAACAGTCATTTAATTCACCTACTACTTCTGAGGGTTCAATGGACTCTAACAGGGTGTTACCTTTAACATCACACCCAAACAACGATCAAAGAAAACAAGGCGAGGTGGACGCCGACATAAGAAGAAAGCATCAATATGGTCTGCGGAATGTGAATCATTGGAGGAAATAAACGGTAACATTGCTGCGTCTGATGAGTTTACAGTTATAAACATTTCAGCTACCATACTGAGTGAAGCTCAGCTGAGCGTTTTGAAGAGAGGACTTTCCTTTGTTCCTACATGTAGAGGGGATTTGTTTCAAACATTATGTGATGTCAATCAATTCGTGCGATTATTAACAGTTAAGAGACATTTCTTTACTCCTGAGTCTGGTATTGGTAATCAATTTTCTGATATATCATCCTTGAGTTCAAACAATGTTGATTTGTTGCCACTTGTTGCTCCTGTAAGGGTGGTTTCACATTAGCGCTTTTTAAGCGCACGCACGGCCGGGGGTAGCTCCGCCCCCGAGCCGGCTCTCTGCCCGGCGTGCCCGCCCCTTGCTTGTAGCGCCGCCTCCTAGCGCACAGCGGCGCCTGCGATCGGCGCACCCTATCAAACTTTTCGGGTTTTGGCGCGCACGGCGCACCGTCAAAAGTGCGCAGCGCAGGTCAAAGCGCAACTAGCGCACGGCCTGCGCACGATCTGCGCACCCTATGCTAAAGATAGGGTGCGCCGATCGGAGGCGCCGCTGTGCACTAGGAGGCGGCGCTACAAGCAAGGGGCGGGCACGCCGGGCCGAGAGCCGGCTCGGGGGCGGAGCTACCCCCGGCCGTGCGTGCGCTTAAAAAGCGCTAATGTGAAACCACCCTTAGAGATCAAATTTTGTTTGACATGTTGTCTAGTTTGGAGAATACAAATCAACATACAGCAGTACAATGTGACACAAATGTACAGATATCTAACCCCACTTTTTATCCCCTGATATCTAGAGTGCCCATTATGGACACTTTCCAGAGGGCAATAGAACGTGATGTTAAATCTCTGTTGGATTCAGATGTGCAGTCTTGTATGAATTTATCTGCAATTGAGCAGCATGCGCTTCATTTACTAAGTAAGAACCAACATATAGTGGTCCGCCAATCAGACAAAGGGGGGTCAGTGGTGATTCTAGACTCACTACTATATCGTAATGAAATTTTATCCATGTTATCTGATATTAATACATATCATCCTCTCAACAATGATCCCACAAGCTGTATTCAGCAGGGTTTATCTGTGATTTTGCAGGAGGGTCTTGCTTTGGGAGTATTGGACAAGCGTATGGCTGATTTTTTATATGTGGATAAACCAGTGTGTCCTGTATTTCACACCTTACCCAAAATTCATAAAGGCGTGTTTCCTCCACCTTTCAGGCCCATAGTGGCCGGTATTGGAGGGGTTAATGAAAAACTCTCCGAGTGGATAGACAGAAAATTACAACCTTTGGTTTTGAAAACACCAGGTCACATTAGAGACACCAAACAGCTTCTGCAGGCACTTCAGGAGGTTGCATGGGGGCCTCACCACACATGGATAACATGTGATGTTGTTGCTCTATATTCATGTATACCTCATGATTTGGCATTATCTGCTGTTTCCACCATTTTGACTGAAGAGAGTAATTTCAGTTCTGATCTTAAAAAATTTATCATTATGGCGTTACAACATCTTTTGAACACTAATTTTTTCAAATTTGACACTAAGTATTATCTTCAGGTGTGTGGCTGCCCGATGGGGTCAAAATTTTCTCCTACTCTGGCCAACTTATATATGTCCTTTTGGGAGAACAAATATATATATACTATGGATAATCCCTATTTAGACAATGTATTGTGGTGGGGGAGATACATTGATGACGTGATCCTATTGTGGTTTGATCGTTGTGATGTATCTCCCTCTCCTGGCATGCTTAAGTTTTTTGAGTATATTGGGACTAATTCTTTGAATATTAAATTCACCCACGAAATACATGGCATTTGTGCCACATATCTGGATGTTAAAATTATGGGAGATGTCAAAACGGGGAATATATATACTTCCCTATATAGAAAAGATACCAGTGGTAATGCCATATTGCATGCGGATAGTTGTCACCCGCCACATGTGATACGAAACTTACCGTTGGGTGAATTAATCCGTGCCAAAAGATCATGCTCTAATGACGCTCTTTATGAATCCGAACGTCGTAAAATTTGCACCAGGCTATCAAAAAGGGGTTATAAGAACTGGATGTTAAATAGGGCTATTAAAAAAGTGGATAACAAAACTAGGAGTAGTTTATTGCAGAATGACATGGTACACACTAATCAAAATAAAAATATTCCCACTTTTTCTACCGCTTTCAGTTCAGATTACAAGGGTGTTATTAAAATCATAAATAAACATCTTCCCTTACTGCATCAAGATCCAGTCTTATCGCAGATATTGGCTGGTGGACATAGGTGTGTTCCAAAGAGAGCTAAAAATTTGAGTCATTTTTTGTCCCCCTCATTGTATTTGTCTGATTGCACTAAACCTACGTGGTTAAATTACTTGGGCAATTATAAGTGTGGCGAAAAATTGTGTGGTTTGTGCCGCTATATGGATATTACAGATAAATTTGTTAATTTTAGTACACAACAAACCTACAAAATTAAAACTTACATGAATTGCAACACCACACACTTAGTGTATATGGCAGAGTGCACATTGTGCAGTTTATATTACATTGGCTGTACTACACGCGGCCTGAAGAGGAGACTAAGGCTGTGTGCACACGCTGCGGAAAAGGTGCGGATTCATCCGCGCGGATTTTGTACAATCCGCAGGTGAAACCGCAGGTCAAAAGACCTGCGGTTTTACCTGCGGATTGCTCTGCGGTTTTGCCCTGCGGTTTTTCATCTCCTCAATGGAGGAGATGGCAAACCGCAGGAGAATCCGCAGAAAGAATTGACATGTCAATTCTTTCTGCGGATTGAAAACCGCAGATAATCCGCACGGAAAATTCCGCACCGTCTGCACTGCGGTTTTTGATTCCCATAGGGAATCATTGTACTGTACACCGCAGCAAAAACTGCTGCGGGTCCGCAGCGGCCAAAACCGCTGCGGAACCGCAGCAAAATCCGCAGCGTGTGCACACAGCCTAAGTGAGCACATCACCGCTTCTAATCCAGAGTCTATGTCCAGTCGTAGGAATGTGTCTGGCTTGTCCAAACATTTCCTTGAAATACACAAGGGTAATTTATTCAGTCTTAAAGTTAAGGGAATAGAACGGGTATTGAAACCCCCCAGAGGGGGTGACTGGGTACATTTACTACACTGTCGGGAAGCCTTCTGGATACTTGCGCTTGATGCACGATATCCGCAAGGTTTAAATTATAGGAATGATCTTATGTATTTCTATTGAGTGCTGAGATTTTTTTTTTTTTTTTTTTTTTTTTTGTGTTTTTTTCATTTGAAAGTTGCTATGTATTTATGCATTCATAGGTGTGTATTGCACATGTTTTTATATATTCTATGTCTTGTCCATTGTTGTTTAGGTCTTTTCCTTTTTCTTTTTTTTTTTTTTCTTTCTTCTTGCAAGGGAGTGACTCCACCAGTGATTTGAGGGCTTAGTTGTCTGCCTCTTTGATTATACACATGTGTGGAGTCCCTCTACTGTATACATACATTACATTACTGATCCCGAGTTACTGTTAGGGACGGCGGAACGCACCAAATATAAATAATAGGAGGTGCGTTCGCCGCCCGGGGTCCACCGTGCGGTAGATGATAATACCGCTGCTTGACAATTGCAGATACGCTAGAAGGTGCAGTATGGCGCTCGGGTTAACGTCACCCGAGAGCCTTGAGACCGCGCAAGGCGACAATGCCGGGGGACCAGACACCGTCGGACGCTAGTGTGTGGTGCAGTAAGCACAGTGGCGCTAGTTTACCACTACCTGGCGCTGACCTATGAACACACTCAGTCACCACTCGTAATATCAGAGAGAAGGGATTTCTTAATAAGTCAGTCACCAGTCAATGCATCCATCACCATACACACAGCATAATATGCTACACTAGCGCATGGCCAAGCCGCCATGCGGGCTTTTTATAGCCATGTGCTTCCGGGACCTTCCAGTACCCTGGGAAGGACCAATCAGATCCGACACAGGACCTGAACATGTGACCCCTGCTCTCCACTGAGAGGTCACCTTGCGGGCATGCCCAGTAGCACGGCATGAGGACTTAGCCTCTGGAGCGGTTCCCTGCAGAGCAGGTTGCGCTACCATTGCCGCACCAGAGGTGGCAGCAACATCCAGGCTGTCAGCGCAAGTCTGAGCAGTACGCCTGGCTGGCCGTGATTGCTGAGCAGCACCCGGAGCGGTTGGAGAATGGGAGACCGCTGGATGTCTGGCTCTGGATTCCTGCTGTGCAGTGTCAGGAATCCGACGCCTAACATTACCCCCCCCTCCTAAGGCCCCCTCCCCTCTGTGCCTCACTGCGTTCAGGAGCGGTGCATGGATGTTTTCCACCGGCTCCCAGGTCCGAGCCTCGGGCCCATGACCCTTCCAATCCACTAAATTAAATTTTTTGCCACGGACAAACCTTCACCCTACGATGGCATTAACCTCAAACTCGTCAGACGATAAGTCTGACGACCGGCCGATGACTCAGAAAACCGGGCCATGTGAACTGGTTTGAGGAGGGACACATGGAACACGTCCGAAATGGCTAAATGTGGAGGAAGAGCCAGGCGGTAGACCACCGAGCTAATTCGCTCGAGAACCCTGAAAGGTCCTATGTAACGCAGCGCGAACTTGGGGGACTCGACCTGCAGTTTGATGTTTCGGGTAGAGAGCCACACCATGTCACCAGGGGAGAAGCTTGGAGCGGGTCGCCGATGCGTGTCGGCGGACGCCCTCATCCTTTCTTTAGAGGCACGGATAGCATCCTGAGTGCGATCCCAAATATCACGGGCCTCCACTGCCCAGTCTGCCACCCTGGAGTCAGCGGAGGACACTGGCATTGGGACAGGGACATGTGGATGTTGGCCGTAGTTTAGGAGAAAGGGCGTCTGACCAGTGGAATCAGCCACTGCATTGTTTAGGGCAAATTCAGCCCATGGCAGCAAGGATGCCCAGTCATCCTGCCTGGCAGAGACAAAATGCCGTAGTTACGCGACCAAGGTTTGATTGGCTCTCTCGACCAAGCCATTCGTCTTGGGATGATAAGCGGAGGACAAATTTAGCTCGATGCTGAGTAAACTGTCACTCACTTTGTCCGGCATGCCATGCAAACGGAATACGTGCTTAATGAACAAAGTGGCAAGACCACGAGTGGAAGGCAAGCGTGCGAGTGGCACCAGATGCACCATTTTGGAAAAATGGTCGGTGACCACCCAGATGACCGTACTGCCACCAGACTTGGGCAGGCCAACTATGAAATCCATGCCAACCATCTCCCACGGTCTATCCGCCACTGGCAAAGGATATAACAGCCCCGCTGGCCTCTGTCTAGAGGGTCTGTTCCGAGCACACGAGACGCATGCTTGCACATATTCCCTGACATCTCGAGCCATATGCGGCCACCAATATGACCTTGCCAGAAGCTCGGTGGACCGTTCATTACCAAAATGACCACCCACCCTGGAGGCGTGTGCCCAGGCGAGAACCTCCGGCCGTAGCTGAGGAGGCACCAAGGTCTTGCCCGGTGGCACTGACTCGAGTGAAACTGGAGCCACGGTCGTAAAACTCTCCGGCGGGAGAATAAGCCGAGGCTCAGCCTCTCCCTCTTCCGCCGAAACCAGCTTGAAGGAGCATCCGCATGGACGTTCTTCTTTCCGGAGAGATAATGCAGGGTGAAGTGGAAGCGGGAAAAGAAGAGCGACCACCTAGCCTGACGGGAGTTCAGGCGCTGGGCAGTCTGCAAATAGACCAGATTTTTGTGGTCCGTGTATACCTGGAAGGGAAACCGAGCCCCCTCCAGGAGACGTATCCACTCAGAAAAGGCCAACTTCATGGCCAGCAGTTCCCTGTCACCGATGGAGTAATTCTTCTCCGCCGGTGAGAAGGTCTTTGAGAAGAAGAAGCATGGATGCTTTCGACCTTGAGTATCCTTCTGGAAGAGGACTGCTCCTGCACCGACGGAAGAGGCATCTACCTCCAGTATAAATGGCTTGTTCACATCGGGACGATGTAGGATGGGAGCGCCAGCAAAGTGGGATTTGATAGACAAGAAGGCCTTGGAGACCTGTTCAGACCAAGCATTAGGGTTAGCTCCTTTCTTGGTCAGAGCAACCAAAGGAGCCACCAATGTGGAGAAGTGCGGTATAAACTGGCGGTAATAATTTACGAACCCTAAGAAGCGCTGCACTGCTTTGAGTGAATGGGGTTCCTGCCAGTCCATCACCGCTTGTAGTTTGGCTGGATCCATAGCCAATCCCTGGGCCGAGATGATGTAGCCCAGGAACGACAAGGACTCCTGCTCAAACTGACATTTCTCCAGCTTGGCGTATAGAGAGTTCGCCCGTAGATGGTCGAAGACCCTGCATACGTCTCTCCGGTGAGTGGTCAAATCGGGCGAGAAGATGAGTATGTCATCCAGATAGACCACCACCGAAGTAGAGAGCATGTCGCGGAAGATGTCATTGACAAAACCTTGGAAGACAGCCGGTGCATTACACAGGCCGAAGGGCATGACCAGATATTCATAGTGGCCATCCCTGGTATCAAAAGCTGTCTTCCACTCGTCTCCCTCACGAATGCGGATCAGGTTGTATGCCCCCCGTAGATCTAGTTTCGTAAAGATCCGGGCCCCTCGCAACCTGTCAAACAGTTCAGAGATCAGCGGAAGAGGGTATTTGTTCTTTACTGTTATGGCATTGAGACCTCTGTAATCAATGCAGGGACGTAACTCTCCGCTCTTCTTCTGAACGAAAAAGAACCCTGCACCGGCCGGCGACACCGATTTCCTGATAAAACCTCTAGCCAGGTTCTCCTGGATATATTGTGACATAGCTTCTGTTTCGGGAAGTGATAGGGGATACACACAACCCCTAGGAGGTTCTGTGCCTGGCATGAGATCTATCGGGCAATCATATGGGCGGTGTGGCGGGAGCGTCTCCGCAGATTTTTTGGAGAAGATGTCCTCGTACTGATGGTAGGATTTAGGAAGCGCGGAGAGATCCGCGGGCACTTCAGTGGAAGCCACCTGAAGACTGCCCTTCAGACACCTTCCCTCACAGTCCTTGCTCCAAGCCAGTATTGTCCCTGATGCCCACTCGATATGAGGAGAGTGGCAACGGAGCCAGGGAAGACCAAGTAGCACCTGGTCAATACCATCAGGCAAAATGAGCATGTGGCGCCCCTGAGGCTCGGTCGCCACAGAGGTACTGCACCTTCTCCTAAGGTGTAGTGCCCCACCATCCAGGTAAGGTGGGAACTCCTTGCCACACTCCAACACCTGCATCCCACACACAGGATAGTTCAGCAGAGGACCAGATTGCAGCTCAGTGCTTAGTGGGTAGCAGCGCACCTTTCGTGGATCCTTGCTTCATAACACGAAATGTGCTGGGAGGTGGGTGGAGTTAGTATAAAAGAAGGGGAAAGACAGGATCTAGAGTTCAGTCAGCTCAGTCAGTCAGTATGACTGGAGAGTGAGAGAGCAGGCTGACAGGAGGTCAGCCTGCCGGGAGGTCAGGCGGAGGAAAGACAGTCAGTCAGGAGAGGCTGAGGACTGGTCTTAGTGGAGAGCTCCCGAGGAAAGGAATAGAAGGAGTTCTGCAGCTACCTCAGTGATCTGAGCCAGCTGGCATGGGCAAGGAAGGAGAAGGAGAGAGACGAAGAACTGTAACCTGCATTTCCATAAGAGAGAGAAAGACAAGTACGGAACGTAGAAGGAGAGAGAACAGAGAGGAGGAGTGGGTTGGATAGGAACCCTGCCTATAGGTTCTCAGCGCAAGGCCGGGGCCCGGTCCCCGAGGTTGTATGGACACTTATGGTTCTGCAGCAGACACCGGTGGAGTAGTTGGCTGTAAATGCACTACTCCCATCCAAGACTTGGGCACAACAGCAAACGGATAGAGAGCCGGGATCCAGGAGGTCCTTGATCAGGCTACAGCTGTCTGTCATACAAGTGAGAGTTCTAGGAACATCTAGACAGGAGGTATTCCAGGGTAACTAAGTACTGGAGTGCTTCACCATTAAAGGCGCATTGGCGGAGTCGTTCAGAAAGGCACATGTTGGCGGAGTGTTGGCAGGGAGAGTCCTATCTCGCCTGGAGGTTGGCTGGGCTTCTGCCCCGGAGGACATGGTACTGAAGCAGGCACCTGTGTGCACTACGAACTGTGAGTAAAGCTTTGAAACTGCAAGCTCTGGTGTCCTCCATTCATTCTCGCATAAGCACCACTACACCTGGGTACCAGCCTCCATACCATTCTGTGCCTCTCCTCAGCCATTGCACCCACACTGCCCTGGGACTACAGCTCCACCTGTGGGGAGCGATACCATCTTTGCTGCATCACACCATCAGTCCCAGTGGATCTGCAAGCAGCGTTGGCTTAACATCTTATTTGCCAAACACCACGGGTGGCGTCACGAACTATCCATATAAACTACATTACAAACATCACCCGCCATCGATTTGGGCGCCCAGGGCCACGGACCGGGTCACCGCTGCTGTGACACATTCTCCTCCTGACACCGGCCCGGTACCGAGTACCCCACAGCCCAGGGAGGGCGACCCAAGCAGGGAAAAGATCTCTTGATGGGAGGGAGAGATAGAAAGCCCGAGTGGAACTGTCTGATGGGTTACCTGAGTGGGCAAATGCGCCCCATTAACCACCATGATGGTCAGTGGTTGAGGCAGCAACACCTGAGGGATAGCGTGTTTCTGGGCGAAGGTTGAGAACATAAAATTCCCTTCGGCCCCGGAATCCACGATAACCTCTGCCTCCAAGGTGAAGGGACCACTGTCTAAGGTACCCCGGAATACCGGTTTGGGTGAGAAGGGTTTCATGTTGGACTGACCACCTCCTATGACCACAGGACGTTGGTGTTTTTTCGCCCACAAAGGACACGTACTAGCCAAGTGACCGAACTGTCGGCACTGATAGCAAAGTACATATCTTCGCACCGATGGTGGCTTGGAGTCGGTGCGAGACACCACCATAGGTTCAGAGGGTACGAGCTCCTGTGCAGGATATCTCAGCGACTCGGTGAAAGTGGGAGCCAAATTAACCCTTCGTCGGGATTGTACACGTTCCAGCCCGCGCTCCGTAAACCAGAGGTCAATGCGGGTGGAAACTGCAATCAATTCCTCCAGACTTGTGGGAACTTCTCTAGTAGCTAGAGCATCTTTTACATGCCCAGCCAACCCTCTCCAAAACACCGGGACCAATACTTTGTCCGGCCACTCTAATTCGGAAGCCAATGTCCGGAACCGGACGGCATAATGGCTGACCGAGAGTGACCCCTGTGTTAGGGACAGAAGTTGAAGAGAGGTGTCATGTGTGATCCGAGGTCCCAAAAAGACCTGCATCACGGCTGCGAGGAACTGAGCAGCACCCTGAACCACAGGATCATCACGTTCCCACAACGGTGTAGCCCACTGTAATGCCTGGCCAGACAAAAGTGACACAATAAAGCCCACTTTAGCCCGCTCTGTAGGAAACCATGCAGCCAGTAACTCAAGCTGAATTGAGCACTGGCTCACGAATCCCCTACAGGTGGCGCTATCACCCGAAAACTTGTCGGGTAGCGGGAGGCGAGTAATTGTCGGCGTGGGCAAAAGTGCGGGCACACGTGTGACAGCCTCAGCAACTGTCTGAGCAGCAGCTAGTGCAGTATTCGCAGCTGAGTAGGCGCTGTCAATAGCCGCCAACCTGCTCTCCAGCTGCCGAATATAGCGCTGCAACTGCTGCACGTCTGCCAATACCAGCCAGACCCTGGCGCTAGTGTAATGCTAGGGACGGCGGAACGCACCAAATATAAATAATAGGAGGTGCGTTCGTCGCCCGGGGTCCACCGTGCGGTAGATGATAAGACTGCTGCTGGACAATGGCAGATACGCTAGAAGGTGCAGTACGGCACTCGGGTTAACATCACCCGAGAGCCTAAGACCGACTCTGTTTAGACACAGAGACGCCTCAAGGTAAATTAGATAAAGACGCTGGCCCTGTTAACCTCACAGGGTAGCCAGCGGGTGGCGTTGCAGCCGCAAACGCCAATGGACGCTGCAAAGCGCAGCACGGCGGTAACTACTGCCACAAGGCGACGATGCCGGGGGAGTGGACACCGTCGGACTCTAGTGTGTGGTGCAGTAAGCACAGTGGCGCTAGTTTACCACTACCTGGCGCTGACCAATGAACACACTCAGTCACCACTCGTAATATCAGAGGGAAGGGGTTTCTTAATAAGTCAGTCACCAGTCCATGCATCCATCACCATACACACACAGCTTAATATGTTACACTAGCGCATGGCCGAGCCGCCATGCGGGCTTTTTATAGCCATGCGCTTCCGGGACCTTCCAGTACCCTGGGAAGGACCAATCAGATCTGACACAGGACCTGAACATATGACCCCCTGCTCTCCACTGAGAGGTCACCTTGCAGGCATGCCCAGTAGCACGGCATGAGGACTTAGCCTCTGGAGCGGTTCCCTGCAGAGCAGGTTGCGCTACCATTGCCGCACCAGAGATGGCAGCAATATCCAGGTTGTCAGAGCAAGTCTGAGCAGCACGCCTGGCTTGCCGTGATTGCTGAGTAGCACACGGAGCGGTCGGAGGAGAATGGGAGAACGCTGGATGTCTGGCTCTGGATTCCTGCTGTGCAGTGTCAGGAATCTGATGCCTAACAGTTACCTCCTGTATTATACCCCAGAGCTGCACTCACTATTCTGCTGGTGCAGTCACTGTGTACTTACATTACTGATCCTTTTATGTACAGAACTCTGGATCCAACTGGCTCTACAGTTAGGGAATCTATTTTTTATTATTTTAAAATAGAGGGAAAGGATAGAAGATAAATAGTTAATGTAAAGATAGTATGACTCCAAAATCAGACAGCACTGTCTCCAAACATTGATGCCACATCTATGTGCTAATAAAGTCTATTTAATTTTGGTTAATCAGATTTTGGAAATAGATAATACAGTAGATGTGAAAGTAGCTGAGAATAGACACAGAGCTGTTGAAAAATAATTGATGTTTCTTCTTGTGATGTGAAGTAAAACTTTTTATGTGCATCCAGACAACGGCTCAAGAACGAACTCAGAAATCATGAATTATTGATATACACAGTATCACAGTATATACAGTATATATATATATATATATATATATATATATATATATTTGACATCCTGAATATCCTGATTTTTTTTGAAAAATATTTAAATAAAAACTGAATAAATTTGGTTTCTCCATTATCTTACTGACCTGGATAACCATGTTGCATGATCATTTCTATCACATGATGAGTGCTGTAAAAACAAGACCTAAATAACAAGAGCAGATTTTTTTTTTTTCAACTTTTCACCCTATACTATAGATACATTTTCTTTCTGTGTTGGTGAAATAAATAGTGTTGGTTAAGGACCGCTGTCTCCTCATTGTCTGCGCTGTTGCATCCGAGTCACCTGTTTACACAAACAGCAAAGTTGTTTTACAATAGAAATGAATAAAAAGAGTCTTTAAAGCATTTTTAAACGATTTTTAAAGTATTTTTTTGTAGAGGAAGTCCAACTTGCTCCAAAGAAGCCCTTAAAAACTCTGTGTGCACATAGGCTAACTCATTCAGATCGACCTTTAGCAAATCTCGAGTGATTAATGAAACCACGGTTCTAAAACGGCCGGACGTTTTCTTGGTGGTCGGATCTCCATCCTAACGTGATGTGATAATTGATGTCACGCTTAGTGACAGGGGCTGAGGTCAGGTGATACATCCTCCTGGGGCAGAGACCGTCATTCTATTGTTCCATGATGCTGACCACAGACTGAGCTCACCAATGTATGAAACGTATGGTGGCACATCACATACATCACAGCAGTAATAATATCTCTTAATTAGCCCCGACATTAATAATGTCCCCCATCCTGGCCCCTACCTGTAATAACATCCCCAATCCTGACCTCAGGTGTCTTCATCCTGCCCCATGCATCTCCATTCTGGCCCAGGTGTCTCTATCCTGCCCCATATGAGCTACCATCCTGCCCATGTGTCTCCATCCTGACCCATGTGTCTCCATCCTGACCCATGTGTCTCCATCCTGACCCATAGGATTTCCTATCCTGCCTCATATGATCTCCCATCCTGCCCCATATGGGCCGTAGTACACACATGTCCTGACTGCTCCTGCCTCCGCATTGGAACTATAAATAAGAATGAGTAGTGCAGCATTGGGAAGGAGCATTGCAGGAGCACAGAAGCAAAGATGTGCTTATCTCTGCCTCTTCTCCTGCTGAATGCAGTGTTATTTGATTTGTGGCTCCATTGCGGAGACAGAAGTCAGGCATGTACTACAGACCTGTGGAGATGGACATACTGCACACGTTTGTTCCCCCTTGAAGAACACATTGTTGTATTGTGTAATGTGAGCTGTGTTGTGCATTAATTGTATTGGTATTGTGTTCTGCCCGACAGTTAGGGAAGTTATAGTTAATGTTTGGGACTAACCCAGAATGGGAAGGGTTAAGGGACAGAGACTGTTTCCTGTCAGAACATCAGATAGGGTCAAGTGTGTGTCTGAAGGTCTGGATAGTGGGCAGTGCTGTATGACGTGGGTGTCCTGAAGTGAGGAGAGACCAGTGCAGTGGATGGCATGAACTGGAGTAAAAAGAAAAGAAAAATTCACAGGACAGAGTGAACAATCGGAGACGTATCCTGGGGAGGACGCTTTGAAGTATGGCCAAGAGTTTATAAAACTCAGAGAGGTAATGGGCCAAGACGAGACAGAAAGCGTGAGATAAAGAGAGTGCCCTGGACAGGAGTTCCAGAGAGTCACTGACCGAGAAGCTAATGTTGCATTAACGCTACTCAATATATGAAGGCGATACAAAGGAAACTTGGCTTCTTTTGGAATCCTGGAGGAAATCTTACTCAGGATGACCATTAATTATAATTCCTCACAGTAGAGGGGATGTAACGGTTTATAGGCACATAGCTATGACCAGAGGCGTATCTAGATTTTCTTTCTGGCACCCGGGGCAAGAATTTGGTTCGGCGACCCCCCCCCCCCCAAGTACATATGCGACTTGCACAGTTAGCCATGTACCCACGAGCTGCCCTCCCTAATGCTCTCAATGTTCAGTAAAAAACTGAAAGCAGGATGAGATGCTCGTTGTCACAGGACCATAACTATGAAAATCGCATATGAGTGAAGTGTCCATGTGATGAGTACTGGAACCTGCAGAGCTGAATCCTGACATTGCAGCTTCTGAATCTCACAACGAATGCACTGCACACTTTTAGGATTCTCCCTTGCTGATGTACAGTCATGTCAGCACAAGCAGGTGATTTATATACTTCTGGCCACATTCCGACTAGACGTTCCCGGCCTCGCTCCGTTCATTTTCATTGAGTGAGGCCACACATGTCTAGTCAGCATGTGACCGCATGTATGTAAATTACCAGTACGAGAGAATCCTGACAGCGTTCAGTGAGCACTGTGAGAATTCAGAAGTCTGCAGTCACAAAGAATGACTGCAGACTCAGCACAAACCTGGACAAACTCTTTAATGTTCCTAACAAATAAAGACATGAGAATTAGTCAGTATCACAAATATTTACATCCAGGTACCTTATAGATGACGTCGTCTCTGCAGTCGGTCTCCTTTTCTTCTTCTTGTCCAGACCCCATGATGAGTTTTCTCATCCACAGCCGTCTCTGCAGACTTCCATCTTCTCCGGTCTTCTGCAGCAAATCCCCACACGATGCCCTTAAAGATAGAAGTGTCATTATAATGCCCCTAAATACAAATATCTGCAATATACTGTCACCACACACTATTCCCCTCCCTCCTCATACTGTCTCCTCTAACATCCCTCCTGTTCACCATACTGTCTCCTCATATATTTACCCCCTCACTCTCTATACTGTCTGCTCACACATATCCCTGACTCCCCATACTGTGTCCACATGCATTCACCCGTTCGCACCCCTTACTGTCTGCACCCATCCCCCATACTGTTTCCTCATACATACTCTTCATTTTGTGTCCTCAAATCTCCCCACATACATTAAATACCATCCCCACTCCAAATCCCCCCATCCCCAATCCCCCACACACATTAAGTACCCCCCATCCCCACTCAATAACCCTTCGTCCCTACTCCCAAATCCCCCACACATTATGTACCCCCACTCCAAATCCCCCCACACATTATGTACCCCCACTCCAAATCCCCCCATCCCCAATCCCCCACACACATTAAGTACACCCATCCCCACTCAATAACCCCTCGTCCCTACTCCCAAATCCCTCCACACATTATGTACCCCCACTCCAAATCCCCACACACATTATGTACCCCCCACTCCAAATCCCCCCATCCCCAATCCCCCACACACAAGTACACCCATCCCCACTCAATAACCCCTCGTCCCTACCCCCAAATCCCCCCACACATTATGTACCCCCACTCCAAATCCCCCCACACATTAACCCCCATCCCCACTCATTAACCCCTCCACACATTAACCCCCATCTCCACTCATTAATCCCCCATCTCCACTCATTAATCCCCCATCTCCACTCATTAACCCCCCCACACTCATTAACCCCAATCCCCACATTAACCCCCCACATTAATCCCATCTCCACTCATTAACCCCCACACATTAACCCCCATCTCCACACATTAACCCCCCACTCATTAACCCCCATCTCCACACATTAACCCCCCACTCATTAACCCCCATCCCCACATTAATCCCATCTCCACTCATTAACCCCCATCTCCACTCATTAACCCCCACACATTAACCCCCCCACTCATTAACCCCCATCCCCACATTAATCCCATCTCCACTCATTAACCCCCGCACATTAACCCCCACACATTAACCACCATCTCCACTCATTAACCCCCACACATTAACCCCCATCCCCACATTAACCCCCATCTCCACTCATTAACCCCCATCTCCACTCATTAACCCCCATCCCCACATTAACCCCCATCTCCACTCATTAACCCCCATTCCCACATTAAGCCCCATCTCCGCTCATTAACCCCCATCCCCATACATTAACCCCCATCCCCACATTAACCCCCATCTCCACTCATAAACCCCCATTCCCACATTAAGCCCCATCTCCGCTCATTAACCCCCATCTCCACTCATGAGCACCCCCCCCATCTCCCATCTTCGGTGGTTCTTCAGCTCCACAGAGGAGCACACTTACCACCAGCGTTCGCTCTGGGCACCGGGAGTGACGTCAGCAGCGTGATCACATGACCTGATCACGCTGCTGATGTCGCTCTGACCCGGCGGTCAGAGCTCAATTGTACTGGCGTCTGTATAGACGCCAAGTACAATTGCTGCCTGGGAGTCGGCGTGGCCTCCTTCTCTGCGTCTGCTGTCAGCTTGACAGCCGACACAGAGAACCGCCGACTCCCAGGACTGGTAGCGGCAGAACGCAGCCGCCGGGGGGGGGGGAGATACTGCGGACCGCTGCATTAGGCGGCCGGGCGGCCCGACTGCGCCCCCCTGCTGCCTGCGCCCGCCCCCCCTTGGATACGCCACTGGCTATGACACAGTTCTGAGCTGAAGATGATCAAAGGGATTTTATTCAAGCTTCTTTTCATCACACAAAGTCACTTCTGTTCATTCAATGCTCCATCAACAAATATGAAAGTCTCTTTACAGATAATGTCTCTTCACACACAGTGTTTTAACCTAAGCAGAATTGTATCTTGCTAATGCAGTGAGGTGGGGGAGGGGGGATGAGTCCGGTGCTGTAGCTCTCTCACTTTTATCTTGAGTTAATATAGATGCTCCTGGCTGCTTCTATGATTACAGCAATCGCTTCCCAGGAAGAACTGCTCTATACAACTCGTCTGAGTTCAGTCTTACCGGAGACTCTCCAGCACACACATTACTCTGGATGTCCCGGACACGATAACAACTTTGCCAGTATCCCCTGTGGCTGAGCTCTCCACTCCCTGTCTGCTATAACCATTTGAACCATTCTAGTTGCTGGATGATTCTAAATCAATAGTGCAGCTTCTATCTGTCGCATTAAGTACCGGCCATACTGGCAACATAGCTTCCTAGAGAAGAAAGAGGATGCAGAATTGCAGGTTGATAATACGACTCTTGCTAACTGAACTGTAGCACTGGGTAATTTTGAAGGAAAGTGAAACAGTGGAAAGAGAGAATGAGCGAGTTACGAGGAAGCAATTCAGACCGTGTGTGAAAATGCTCCATATTGTGAAGGGAATGCTCATACAGTTGTGCACCCGCTACCGTACATAATTCCACCAAGTTACTGTTAAATGACTCTTTATTTTCAACTAGTGGTCTCCCTCATTGAAGTCCTCAACACTTGGTCCTGGGCAACCAAAGTCATCAGTAACATGTGGCCCGCAAGAACGTAGCGCCCCCATAGCACAAGTCCACACACCCAGCTAGGACCCCCACCTTCATTTAACATGCTGTGACGTAAGAGACGAGTACGTCACCCACACCGACGATCTGCATCTTCTCCTGTATGGTCACCGGCTGCCCGCAGAGTAAGAACATGCAGTCCTGAAGACTAGAGGGAATTCAGCAGGGAGCCCCCTCTGTGCCTTGGGGCCCTGGGCAACTGCCCAGTTTTCCATCCCCTCCTTAAGACCCTGCTCCAGCGATACTTCATAGCATAAAAGCATTTGTACAACTATGTAATCATATTACCTACCAAGAGAAAAACAAATCTAGCAAAATAATAAATGCCCATTTTGCCTATAGCAACCAATCACAGCTCAGCTTTCATTTTACAAAAGCACATTCAGAAATGAAAACTGTGCTGTGATTGGTTGCTACAGGCAACAAAGACAGTTTTTATAAATTAGAGCCTACATTTGGGTCAGCAACCTATGACATTCCAGAAGTTGTGAAACTACAACTCCCAGCATGCCAACGGATCGCCGGTGGCTGTTAGCGGCATTATCGGAGATGTAGTTTCATCACAGCTGGAGTGCCACAGATTACTATCCCCCTGCTGCATGCTTTTTTCCACATGTATAATGTGACCGCCTCATCCTCCATGTTGCTGCTTTGAATAAATGACATTTTTGCTAATAATTATTTCGTCTTTGATTAAATATTATGATGCGTGGGATTCCTGATATCCAGCTGAGATTTGATCGACGAGCGCTAGCGATGCTCACAGGGGTTAATCTCATTAATGTTACATGTGTTGCCCCCGCTAATGTTGTGGAGTCAGCGTTTTCTTTTTCCACAAGACCTCATTGAGAAATGCATCCATCCAGAACCGAAGTCAGGCCTGAGCTGTGTAATGCAGCGTCATCACTTACAGCCAGAGATATTGACAGGCGGATCTGCAGCTCTGACATTTTCTCTGCCGCTCTGCTCAACTTCTTATGGAGAAAGTGTATATGAATCAATATTTCCCTTCAAAACCCTGCAAGGACCAGCGGAAACAAAGAATAATGTGAGGAGGAAGATGGCTGGTCAGGTGCTGTTTGTGGCAGCCTGTATTTCATGGAATACTTACACTGGCTGGTCCAAGAGGCTACAGAGATAGTAGTTACAGAGGTATTAACAGAGGTAGTGGTTACAGAGGTATTAACAGAGCTAATAGTTACTGAGGTAGTGGTTAGAGATAGTAGTTACTGTTGTTTTAGTTACTGAGGTAGTAGTTGGAAGTATTAGTTACAGGGGTATTAACAGAGATATTAGTTACAGGGGTATTAACAGAGATATTAGTTACAGGGGTAGTACTTGCAGAAGAAGTAGATAGAACCACTACATCTAATGGTATTAATTACAGATATAATAGTTACAGGGGTATTAATCACAGAGGTAGTATTTACAGAGGAAGTAGTTGCTGAGTTATTAGTAACAGTGGTATTAATTGCGGATGTATTATAGGTATTAGTGTAGGTGTGGGGAGGAGGACTCCCAGACAGTGACTGGGCCGGAACCCAGGGGACCGCCATCAGGGTTCCTGAAGGAACAACACTGGGGGGACAACAAATGGAGACACACGACTGAAGGTGTTAGGGCAACAGGGGACGGGGCGAAGACAAAAGGAGGAGGGGGCGCGCTCAGGTGGCAGTTGGCAGAGAGTGTGACAGGAGACGAGAAGCCAAGTGACTTAGAGGGAGACGGGGTGACGAGCGGTGTGTGTAGGAGACACTGTCAGGAGTCTGTGAGTAGAAAGCTACGCACTCACCGACAAGAGAGACATGAGAGACTTTTACCGGAGGCCGCTCCCCGCCCACGGTCACACACAGCCACGCCCGCTGTCCCCCGCCCTTTTGAGACAGGTCCGTTACCTCAAGTCGCCGCTGCGACGACGCGTAAAATGGCTACAGCGGCCTGGACACTGCCCCCCTGTCTCCTTCCACAGCTGCGGCCCTGCCATCACCGGCCTCAGTGGATGCCACCTCGCCATAGGCGGCAATAGAGGCCCACGCCCTGTCTACAAGGGCACCCTGAGCAGAGGCCGGCCGATCGCCATTTGGGAAACTGCGTCATCACTGCGCTGTGAGACAAGAGCCGTTAAAAGACGTCCTGAAAGCCCCACCAGCACAGATTCTTCAGGGCCTGTTGTGCCCCACCAGCACAGATTCTTCAGGGCCTGTTGTGCCCCACCAGCACAGAGTCTTCAGGGCCTGTTGTGCCCCACCAGCTCAGATTCTTCAGGGCCTGTTGTGCCCCACCAGCACAGAGTCTTCAGGGCCTGTTGTGCCCCACCAGCACAGATTCTTCAGGGCCTGTTGTGCCCCACCAGCACAGAGTCTTCAGGGCCTGTTGTGCCCCACCAGCACAGAGTCTTCAGGGCCTGTTGTGCTTCACCAGCACAGTCTTCAGGGCCTGTTGTGCCCCACCAGCAAAGTTTCTTCAGGGCCTGTCGAGCTCAAATCATCCCGGGATAACGAGGCGTCAAGGCAGCCGCATCAGCGACCTCTAAGCGGCCGCACCTGTGAACCCGAGCGACGTCTGGAAGGATAAGTGAACTATAGGAAATAAGGACCCATAGTTTAGGCCACACGTGGCCTTTGACGCCCGGACTAGCCGGGTTAGTCACATTGAATATAAGAAAAGTATTGTTTATTTTGTTGAGTCCCTGCGAGGACAGATTGTTGTTACCCCTGTTACTTGTTCAGCATAGCCCCAGCGGCTCCAAGTTATAAAAGTTGATTTCACAAGTCATACCTTGTCTCGTGTATCGTCACTGCATCCTGAGAACCTGCTCAAACCTACATAGGAATCGCAGGAACGCGGGATGCAGTGACGAGCAGGAGGCAGAGCAAGAGTTAACGGGTTTATTACAGGGTATCACCATGCAGAGAATAAGGCTCAGTATAATAACAGAAGGGGAATAAATGTTCATATAACGGGTAAGGCTTGGAATTCCACAGTGGTGCCATAAGTGACCCGTGATGTCTCTGGCCTGGTCCTGTAGGAAAGTGAGGCACTGTCTCCTGATGGCAGCAGCGTATCCTGGCTCTCCTAGGTGCAGCCTCGCGGTCTCGGGTCGATGCACAAGTTGAGGAGTGGTCGGTGGCGCCGCCGTGGAATGACTGCTTTCAGAGTCAGGGGCTGAGACTATTCTACCTGGCTTTGTGTGTTCCACCCTGTCAGAACTACAGTAAGTCACGTGCCAGCAACAGACAGCGGAATGGTACGGGATATCTCTGTTTTAGAAGTGAGCAGGCACTCAGTCACAAGTTGCTCACAGTCAGTCTGCACGTCGGCAAGTAATCTGCAGTACGGTATTGTACTCTGGGATTTCTCAGCAGAGAGTGAATCAACCTTCTCCTGCTGTGCACACTGTCTTCCCGCCAAAAGCCATGCAGTGGTGCGCACCGTCCTTTTTAAGTCTGACCCGCCCCCCTACAGTCGAGTGCAAAGGTCTATCCTGGTCAGAAAGCTCCCCCCCCAGCAACAGTGGTGACAGACCCAATAGTTCTGGCCCTAACATGAGAGAGGTATCATGAGCCCTGTCCATCTCCCTACAGTAGTTACAAGGGTATAAGTTACATAGGTAGTAGTTACAGAGGTATTAGTTACATACATACTACTTAGAGGTATTAGTTAAATAGGTATTAGCTACAGATTTAGTTGCTAGAGGTACTAGTTACAGAATTAGTTGTTAAAGGTATTAGTTACAGAGGTAGTAGTTACAGAGTAAGTTGTTAGAGGTAGTAGTTACAGAAGTATTAGGTACAGAGGTGTACCTCTGGACATATTTTCCACAATGACTTTCTGGTATGGTACCATTTTCGTAGATCTCTCCGCCTCAGGAAGGAAACATTCAAGGTTCTCCTTGTAGCGTGGGTCTAGCAGGGTGAATAAGCAGTACTCTTTTTTGGCCAAGATGAATATAGGGTCATGGGAAAGCCAGCGGTACATAAAGGTGGCCATATGTGCAAAGCTCCCTACAGCCAACACTTCCCTATCTCCACCATGATGATGATGCACCGTCTCCTACTCCACCTCCCTCTCATCCTCCTCACTCCCCTCCTCAGCCCATTCACATAGAATTGAGGGATGAACCATATATGTGTACTATCCTCTGTTGTGCTGGTAACCAGCTCTTGTTACTCCTCTTCCTCCTTGTTACCCAATTTGCGCTTAGCAGATGAGATAAGGTTGGGCTCCCTGTTATGAATGAATCACCATAGGAGGCAAAAACAGAAATACTAGCTAAGTCCAGAAAACCAGAGAAGTTGCCAGCTATCGGATTGCAGACCCCTGAACCTATCAACAACAACTAGCAGTAGCCGTGGGGGGTTCCTACGGTGCCCTAGACCCCTCGATCACAGCCGGAGAACTAAATAGCCTAAAGACAGAAAGGGAAATCTAAACTGCCCCAGAGCAGACCCCAAAGCAATAGGCAGCCCCCAACATATAATGACGGTGAAGCAAGATGAAAAAACACTCACACAGATAGAAAGATAGGCTGAGCAAATGATGGGGCCCAAGCTAACTAAATAGGACAGGATAGAAAAGCTGCTGTCTGCAATCCGCCAAAAACCCTATCAAAACAAGAGCCAACAGACTGATAGGAAAAAAGGGCTTAAGACGCTGGGCTTCAAAAAGACTATATCAGTACTCAGGTATTTTCTGAAGACAGAGCAAAAAGGAATTCAGCTCACCCCAGCAGGGAATGGCAGAAATCCAGAAAAACAAGGCAACACAAAACCAAAACACAAATGCAAAAAGCAGAGCAGAAAACTTAGCTTTTGAGGAGCAGGAATCGGACTGGTCTCCTAGAATCCCTCAGAGAAATCACCCGCAAGGCAGAAGGGCGTCGGCTGCCTTATATCCAGTCAGCAATTCCAGTCACCCAGTCATCATCATTCTGCTCAGGTGCTTGGTAATCAGCCTCACTACCTTCCTTCACCAGAAGAGGGAGTTCATCAGACCTCAATGGTGAAGGTGAAAATGAACTCACAACAGCTCCCTGTCTCATGTCTTCCTCCATTTCCACCTGGTACTCAGGCAAAGCTTCATCTTTAATCGTGAGTGGCGACTGTTTAAGTAGGCACAGAAGTGGGATTGTTGCGCTTACTATGGCATCATCGCTGCTCAATGAAGAAAGGAATGTCCAGCTCAACGATGTAGTGAAAACGTATAAATCCTTTTATTCACTTCATTCCATACAAAAGTTAGGTTAAAATGCCAGCACAAAAAAACAGATGCTTGCGTTCTCAACGCGTTTCTGGTGACTTCGCACCCTTAGTTCATGACTAAGACCTGATGTCTACAAGCCTAAATGACAACATTTCAAAGGAAAGCAGCCTGGATATGTGCCGATTTAGCGTTTGGACCTGTGGATGGGTGACTAGGAACTTTCTTTTTCGTTCCAAGGCCTGGGAAATGGACAGCTGAATACTGTGCTGGGAAAAGGATTTGGAAATGCCTGATGATGGTGCCTCAGAATGTTCAAACACAGGTGCAGGGCGGGAGGCATAAATTAAAGCACAGTACACACAGAAGATGGAGCAGACCAAACCAAGAGGTCTAGAGTCTTAATCCCAGGACACAAGTATGTGTATTAATGGGCCTTACATAGTTTTAAGAAAATGAGGTCATAGATTCACGTCAGGCAACTTGCAAAGCCTTATGTGGAGGACAAAAGATGGCAGTGGACTGAGAGGGAAGGAAGTGAAGCCCACGATACCCAGGACATGTTCATTGCCATGCTTTCACTCACTATCTGTGCAGTTTATTCAGTGTTTCTAACTTCTCCCTATCTCTATGGTTAATCTGTGAACTGTGACATCCTCTCACTATCCTGACTCACCTTAAAATGGCTGCTGCATTCCCTGTATCAGCTTTTAAACAGGCTATGATAGTCCCTAATCATTGGCTGTGCTATACCCACCCATCTGTGCTGATGCCCAGCCAAGGCTTCTGCATCTGGCTTTTTTGGCACTTGGCATAAATTAAATCACAAATTGTTGCATTTCAAAGGTCCAGCGAATTTCCTAAAATTTGACACAAATTTGATTAGTATCTAATTTATTCATTTATAGCCTCAGATTACACAGTATGTGCATTTAAAGATGTACTCCCATCTTGTAGATTGATATTTCATAAATGTGTATAAAATGTGGAAACAAACAGGACCTTCATCCCTCTAGCGATCATGTACCCCGCCTTTGAGATAAAAGTCCTATTTGTGAGACCCAAATTTACAATACATTTTTGGCATATCCTCTAACTATACCATGGGAATACGAGATGAGAATACTCCTTTAAGCTATGCAAATACTCACAAATTAAATGGAGGGAGGGGAATTAAGTTTCCCGGCCTCTTTAAATAGGCTGAAGAAGAATGATGTACACAGAACGATCAACAGTCTGTACCCTTACAGTATCAAGTTATCAGCAGAATATCAGCAGTTTTCTCCGGGCAATGTGCTGCTGAGAACAATGATTTTTGTTTCAGCATAAGCAATCCAATCACTCAATGAATAGGCAGCATTTTGCTTGCTTATTATAATGCACCCCATAGTCTTCCACATAATATAATGCACCCCATGGTCTTCCATATAGTATAATGCACTCCCCATAGTCCGCCATATAGTATAATGTGCCCCATAGTCCTCTATATAGTATAATACACACCCCATAGTGCTCCATACAGTACAATGCACATAAAAGTCCTCCATGTAGTACAATGGGGCCCCCAAGATTATAATGTAACCCCCCACATATATAATGTATAATGCAGCTTGCATAGGAGTATAATGCAGCCCCTTAGGAATATAATGCAGCCTACACAAGAGTATAATGCAGCACGCATAGGAGTATAATGCAGCACCCATAGAGTATAATGCAGCCCCATAGGAATATAATGCAGCCCCAATAGAGTGTAATGCAGCCCCATAGAATATAATGCAGCCCCATAGGAGTATAATACAGCCCTATATAGTATAATGCGACCTCTATAAGAGTATAATGCAGCCCCGTAGAATATAATGCACACCCATAGAGTATAATGCAGCCTTATAGTAGTATAATGCAGCCCCATAGGACTATAATGCACCACTATAGTCTTCCAGTATTATGGCCACCACGTGCTTATTGATTTAAATAAGAAATAACTGCAATACTGACCTCTCCTCGTTCCCCCACTGCGGCACATCTCCTCACCTCAGCAGCTCTACAGCCCACCACAACAGGGTGCGCAATGATGTTAGAGGCAGAGGGGGGATGATGAGAGAGGGAGCATCATGTGACACTCTCTCCTCCATCATTGCTTTCAACTATATAAGCATCTATAATGCTGACACAGTTGAATGCATGATATGGGGTGGCGCTGGCACCGGGCCCCATAGCGGCCTCGTGGTGTGCCTTGGGTGGTTGAGGTCATAGGCAGATGTCTAGCTTGCCTGCCCCTAATGCCGGCCTTGATAGTAAGGGTGCCATCTGTCGCACCAGCACCAAACAAACATTGATGCCCTATCCTAAAGATCGATCATTAATGTTGTGTTGTATTCTCAAACAACCCCTTTAAAGGGTAGCTATCCGAAAATGTCTCTTTTTTTTAAATAAAGTTTCTGTGTTAAATGTTGTTTTCAATATGGCAATATATTTTTTTTACATCTGTATGTAAAATAAAATCAGAAATGTTGCAATTTTCACACTGTCCACTGCGGCTATTTTAGACTCATACTTCTTGATTCAGGAAATTCACATGTACATTAGCCGCAATGAACAGGCCCTGACCTCTATCTTTTATATTGAAGCAACTAATGAGCGTGTGCAGAGGTCATTGTGAAGAGAAAGGACAGGAGGTGAGCTGTGACATCACCTATTGTGATTGGTGGATCCTGTGTTATCAGCTATGTATAGATGTATTAACTATCATTGTAATCCTGCCTCTGATGATAAGGAAACTGCTGTAAAATATGAATCAGGGCATATTTATATCACACATAGCGGTCCTGCTCATACAAAACCCCTTTATCTGTCAGAATGAAGAGTTAGTGATAGGGAGTATCTCGCTGGAACGTGTTTGTCCAACCATTTGAATAGCCAGCATGTAATACTGTATTTCCCCTCTAGTGGCCACTGCAGATTGAAACATATAAACAGACAATGATGTCACCCAGTGATGTCATCTGATGATGTCAGAGCAGTGGAATGAGAAATTAATACCAGGGATTGATTGTCCCTTTAGACACACAAATGAATACACAAATACATTACATTCATAAACATATACTGTACATACATGATATATGCACTCATGTGCACATTGTGCACACGTAGCGTTAGAGCCAGTCACCTAATATCGGGTTGTGACTGACTAAAGTGCAGGGCAGAGTCTAATGCCCCCGATACACATTAGATTATTGTCGGCCACACCCACCAATATTGACGAGTTCAGAAGACACTCAAATGTGTATGGAGCCACTGGACAAATAACCTCTTGGAGGAGAAGTCCAATTTCGGACTGCCGATCTCTTTGCTCTCCCGGCAATAAGCCGTCAGCAGAGATGCCTGTTGAAGGCCTACTCATAGAGAAAACAGGAGCGCTCAGAAAAAAGAGTACCCCTCTGTATGAAACACACGGCTGTTGGCTGAAGCATTGTGCGGCTGACAATCATGTAATGTGTCTTCGAGACTTAAGTGATCATCCTGCTCTTCACCTGGACTCCACAAGGAATTTTAGACTTAACTATCTGATCCCTGGTTTGCATCTCGAGAATAGTCTCCATTTGGCAGAAAGATGGCAGGCGTTGGACAAAACTGTCTGTCAAAACCTGTGGTCAGTAATGAGCAACAAATCAAAAGGAAGAAGCAAAAGCAATGTTGGAAAAAAGCCAAATAACAAACCGGAATTATTAATAGAAGATGACAAATCCATGGGGCAAGACATGAGGTACAGTGCAAAAAAGGAATTACAAGATGAAACACACGAAGACAGTCTAGATGCATTGTTCGATAATGGCTACTGATTATCAGGTAATGTTTAGGCTTCAATTGGCCTCCAAAATTGGTTTGGGTCTTGTTGTCAGGAAAACACAGCCCAAGAGTTGGCCAGACGTCTTTAGACCCCCTTAAGTTTGGTAGGTTGCTTTGTGCCCTCTTGATGGATCAGACTTGATTTTCCAGCACATATCACAGATGATCAAATAGATTGGGATCTAGTGAATTGGAGTCATGGCATCACCTTATTCACTTTGTCATGTCCTCAGACCATTTCTGACCAGCAATTATCCTACTGAAAAGTTCACTACCATTAGGGAATCCCCGCTACCATCAAGGGGGTACTTGGGGGGTACTACCTGCTTATCTTCTCATTTAGCAATGGTGCCATCTCTTCCATTGGTAAGTGACAAACTTGCACCTGACCCAGCCGTGTAATGTGAAACGAGATTCTTCAGTCCAGACCAGCTTCGTCAATTGCTCCACGGTCATCTATACAAGTAGTTACCAAGAGCTTCTCTCAATCTGGATTAAAACCACCAAGTTAGGTGCCTAAATTGTGTAACAACCACCAAGCTTTTCTGCTTTTTAGTGGAACTTTCAAGTTTTTGAATCAATATGTGAGGGTCAGTTCTTGTATTTTATTCCACTCTCTTGCCTTTTTGCTATTATTCCAATTTCTTTGAATGGCATTTACCACCGGATCATCTCCTGCTACCCCTGACTCTAAAAATGTACACAGCGATGCTATGCTCCCTATACACTGTTTCACTTTGCTTCCATCACTTTTATTAGCTATGCCCATGTATTGCTGGATCGCCCGCCAGGGCAGTGGGGATACTCGGTACCGAGCCGCTTCTTAAAGGGGAAGTGTCACAGTAGCAGTGACGCGGTCCGTGGCCCTGGGCGTCCAATAAAAGGAATAGTGAAAAAGGGATAACAAAGTTTGTAATAAAGTGTTCGTGACACCACTCGTGGTATTCAGTCAGGGGACCGACGCTGCAATGCAAATTTTCTGGGGTGATGATAGGGCAGCAAAGATGGTTAAGCGCTCCATGGTTAGAGCTGTGCGGCAGTTAGGATGATAAAGGTGATGTTGGTGGTGAGTGTGGTGCAGGGCAGGTGACGCAGGAATGATTCAGAAGACACAGCAGGGTGCAGTTTCCTTTATCTTTTACTGAGCAGTGCAGGTACAGTCCGGGGCTTGGGTTACAGATGGTTCTGGAGCCGGTCAGCCTGGAAGGAATTTGGGAATATCCATAGTCAGGTGGATTGTGAGGCCTCCTTTCTAGCGCTATTCTCTGAGGTACTTGATGCTGTAGACTCTATTCAAGTCCCTCTTTCTGTCTGATGCTTAGGTAGAACTCCACTTGCTTGACAGGCAGCTGGAGCCTGCTTCAGGGGTCACTCCTGTCTGGCGTCTCCGGCTCACACATGCTGCTGTGTCATCGAGTATCAGTAGGGGACAGAGGATCTGCGGTCTTCTGTTCTCCAGATTCTGCTGTCAGGGTTTTAGTACCCACACAGCCTTGGGCTCCGGTGCCCGGTCACTGGCGCTCAAGCCTGGGTTAAGCTCAGATGGAGCTCCTATCCCCAGCTCCTCTCCACACATCCTCCCTCAACCTTGTTCAGGCTCTAACTCTCTCCACTAACTTCCTCCTCCTGACCAGAGAGAGCAGCTCCCCTGAAGTCGGGTTTAGAGCTCCACCTGCTGGCCTGGAGCAGGAACTGTGTTGTATGCTGGAACTACCTGGTAAGGGGATTCCTTCTTTGCTTCCAGGCATGACATCACTCCCCCTGGAGGGAGGCAAGGCCATTGTGGCAATCAAACTCCTGGGGTGCCATATTGCCAGCTGTCCACCTCCTTAACACAGGTTAGTAGTACTTTGATTTTGGATAAAGGGAGAAGGACCATGACATAAAAAGTGTCAATTCTGAAAACAGGAATTAGCATCTTGTGGAATCAAAGTCAGCACGAATTGGCCAGTATCAGATGCCTGGGAGCCACAATATAGAAGTAAGGCTTTGACTGACCAAAATGCTAAAAAAAAGCTGTTTTCTTCCCAAAACACGGCCACACCTCTCCACAAGGTGGTGTATGGTATTGCAGATTAGCGCCATTCACATCAGAGCTGACTTGCTATACTAGATACAACTAGATACAAGCCAATATCCATTGAGGTGCAGGTTTGTTTTTTTAAAAAAACAATTAAATTTCCAGGTTGAAGGTCTTCTGTTCAGGATCCTCATCTCTAAAGGCTCTTTCACATGTCCTGATATTTCCGGTACTGAAAAAAACAGTACCGCAGTTATCAGTGTCCGTGTGTTTTTTTTTTGCTTGTTTATATTTGTTGCATACTTATGGCAACTGTGTGCCGCCCATGTGTCACATCAGAATCACACGTACCGGTGCCTGAGAAGCAGCACTAGTGTTAGCGCTGTTCCCTGGCGCCGGGTGTTGAAGACAGGTCTCATCATTCTCCTCTGCTCATGCTGCGATCAGCGCTAGCAAGGGACAATGTTGAGATTTGTATTCAGCTGATAACAGCGAGAGCAGGTGGCAGCTGATGGGAGTATTTATCAGCCACAGCCTGCTTTATAAGTAGATAAAAAATGGCGTGGCTTCCCCTGCATTTTTGATAACCAGCCAGGCAAAACCTACAGCTGCGGGCTACATCCGTCAGCTTTAGCAAGGCTAGTTATCAAGAATAAAGGGGTCCCCATGCCGTATTTTTAATTATTTAAAAAAATAATTTAAAAAATGGCATTGGGTCCCCCCATTTTTGACAACAAGCCAATCTAAAGCAGATAGCTGGAGGCTGGTATTCTCAGGCTGGTAAGGCGCCATTATTATTGGCTCCCCCCAGCCTAAAAATAGCAGCCTCTCCGTTACTTAGCCATGGGCTTGATGTCACCAGACAATACAAAGGTGACATCAGCCTCACAAATATGAACCCCACTTGCCACCGCTACAAGGCAAGTGGGAAGAGCTGGGCAAAGTGCCTGCTGCGGCCTACTATTTTTAGGCTGGAAGGGGCCAATATCCATGGCCTGTAAGCAGCCTGAAATACTAGCCCCCAGCTGTCTGCTTTAGCTTGGCTGGTTGTCAAAAATGGGGAGATCCCACACCATTTTTTTATATTATGTATTTAAATATCTAAAAAAAATATGGCATGGGGACCCCTCTATTCTTGATAACCAACCTTGCTAAAGCTGACAGCTGAAAGTTGCAGCCCACAGCTGTCAGTCTTACATTTCTTGCTATCAAAAATACAGGGGAACTCCACGCAATTATTTTTTGTATTTATAGCACAGGCAGCAGCTGACGACTACTCTCATCAGCCACTTCCTGCTCTTGCTGTTATCAGTTGAATACAACTCTCAACATTCTCTCCTGCTGGCGCCGATCCCAGAGCGAGCAAGGGAGAATGATGAGAGCTGTCTTTGGCACCTGGCGCTGAGGAACAACGCGAACTGTACCACCATTTCCCAGGCAGGGATGCCATCCGTGTACACGTGTGTGGGACGTTTTAAGTTGTTAAAAAATGAACATATCAGTGTGTTTTGCCCACGGACACATGGTTTGTGGAAATACACTGACATGTGCACATTCACTTGAATTGTTCTACTTCTGTAAGTCTCTCCGGTACGTGAGAAAACTGCCACCACACGTACCAGACACACTGAGGTGTGAAAGAGGATTTAGTCAGATTAGAAGACGATAATGCTTTGTTCACGAAAAGTATTTGAAGTGTTCAAAGACCACAAGTTTTTCAAGAGGAAACAGATTTATTATTCGCTTAATGCTACCATGCAGACGCCGTCGGTGCCATCTTGCTAGAGAAAAAAAAAATTGTCTCCACTAAGATGGCGCCGGCGGTGCCTGCACAGTAGTATCCATCTAGGTATTTGGGGTTTTTTTCTAATATATATATATATAATATTCATTATTTAAAATAGGGGTCAGGTCAGTGAGGGATCAGTGCCCTGTCAAAAACCAAATAGATGAATAGCTAAGCAGAGCACTACACAAAGACCCCCCCCCCACAGCCCTACCCACAGGCCGCCCCGGAGCACGAGCATATCATTAACTCAAAGCTGCAAATAAAGATTAAACAACAACCACAAGACAGATTTCATCACAAGTTATCATTGTAATCAGTACAGCAGCGCCAAACTGACACTGTCTGTAGGTTACTGTGCACAATCCTGCTGACAGGTTCCCTTTAAATAACAAAAAAAAAACTTTAGCTGTTCAGTATCGCTGTAATTGGACGGGCTTAAAGAACTATTTTGTCTTGTTATTGAAACCACACAATAAATGCAGTAGAAGCAAAATCCCCAAAATAATGACAAAAATTTTTTCACCATGTCGCCCTCAATAGTAATTTTCTTTCCCATTTTCCCATATGGTAAAGTGAATGGTGTCACTCAAAACTACAGCTCCTCCCGCAAAAACCATGCTCTAATATGGCAATGTCATAAAAAATTCAAGGCATGTCAAGTGCATATCCTTTCTAGGTGTGCAAACTGTAAAGTGCTAACTAAATAATCCAATTTTTATGCACGAATGGACAAATTGAAGGACAATTCGGAGAAAAGAAGAACAAATCAACTACGAAAAAACCGAACCAAACTGATGTCCAATATTTACAATAAAATAGATATTTTATTCACATTGTTAAATCACATACAAAAAATGGTGGGAACACAAACACCAAAATGGAAAGGGCAATACTGAGAATCAAATGGCACCTATATGTTGCACATAGAATAATTTATGTAATCCTATATACTCAGCAGTAATTTATATATGCAAATGTAAAATTGCTGATGAAGTGGCAAAGTGCAATAATAATAATTTGCATAAAGTGCAAAATTTAGGGCAAAACACATCCAAAGTAATATCAAATAAAGTGCAAATGCAAAATATCAAAAAGGATCTCACAAATTGGAGATCACTAAGTAGGATTTAAATTACATGCATGAAATTTACATATACCCAAAATGAAAAGGCACACAGATGAATAGTAGTCTCAGACTATGCTAGGCACACAAAAAGCAGATGGTACCAGTACAAAAAATTCTCTATAACCTAAAATGTACCAAAACAATATTGTTGCGACAGGAGCACACAGAAAATATATATACAATGCCAGTGCAAAATGTGATATTGTGTGTTATCTCCGTGCCCACACCTGCTGCAGGCTAACATTAATATAGAAAAGTTATAGATTGGTAAATAAATTGTTCATGCACACAGGTGTGCTACAGGCCAAATGGCCATGTGCTACAAAGCTCGCATGTGCGACAGGCTAACAACAATAAAAAAGGTAATGGACTGGTAGCTAGATTATCAATGCACACTGGTGTGCTACAGGAAAGATGTATATCTTTGTACCGTGTTAGCCAGTGGATAGAAAAATATTCAGGATTGAGAGTCCTCAGTAGTTGATACCTTTTAATGGCTAACTGATGGTTAGCACTGGTGTGCTGTAGGCCAAGTGGCCGCATACTGCAAGCCTCAGTACATCGTGCTATGTGTCAACAATACAAAATAAAGAAACCATGTAATTACCTAATGCCCATGGTGAAGGATTCCCAGGATGCACCCGACCCCGACGCGCGTTTCGGGTATATGTAAATTTCATGCATTTAATTTAAATCCTACTTAGTGATCTCAGTTTGTGAGATCCTTTTTGATATTTTGCATTTGCACTTTATTTGATATTACTTTGGATGTGTTTTGCCCTAAATTTTGCACTTTATGAAAATTATTATTATTATTGCACTTTGCCACTTCATCAGCAATTTTACATTTGCATATATAAATTACTGCTGAGTATATAGGATTACATAAATTATTCTATGTGCAACATATAGGTGCCATTTGATTCCCAGTATTGCCCTTTCCATTTTGGTATTTGTGTTCCCACCATTTTTGTATGTGATTTAACAATGTGAATAAAATATCTATTTTATTGGACATCAGTTTGGTTCGTTTTTTTCGTAGTTGATTTGTTCTAATATGGCAATGTAGATGGAAATGGTAAAAAGTTATGTCTTTTGGAAGAAAAAAAAAAAAAAGCGCAAGAATGAAAATTCCCCCGGATGTGTAGGCGTTTATTAAAATCAATAACTCTAGCTCTGCCCTATTGGAAAAATTCAGCAACTCAGAAGATCGAAGCTCAAATAATCCTTCCAGCTCCAGGAACAGATGTCATTCCTTGCGGATACGCTGTAGACATTAATTCATAGCGATGCCCACTATTCCTCGGTGAGAATATTTCCTAGATTACAGACGTTCAGCAATTATTACCTGCAGAGAGAGGAAAAAAAAACAACTCAAAACGCGTTTCTGGGATGTTCCAAACATGGGACTTTGATATGCGTGATGTTTGAAGCTGGATTAGATGAACACGGCTGGTGGTGCGATCTTAAAATCTGCCTTTCAGAAATGTCTCTAATCCAACATGAGGCATTTTTAGATCCTGAAAGGTCAGGATGAGTTTTTGTGAGAAGTTAATGAGCCTCTGTAATGTTTCGCTAGACTTTCAACTTCTCGAGAAATGAGGTCTTATGAGCTGAATCCAGCAACATCTCTGACGTCGCTTCAGACGTAGGTACAGGAAAAGATATATATGTGATCATTATAGGATCAATCCAAAGACAGGAGGTAACGAGGAGCGAGAGACACGGGTGGCATCTGAAGAGTAAGGGACATAATAAGGACGGATTGTAATGAATCTGTTAGGTCCTGAGCCGGATGACAAAGATCCCCGTGGAATAACAATTACAGAGTATTTTTCATTGAATTATGCCAGTCCTCTGTTATTCTTCCTCTAAATATATAAATTTGTTGGCCAACTGGGCATTACCTGAGCTTGTGTTATAGGGGCGTGCACTACATAGTCTGTTACTGTCCAATCAGAGCTGGCAGCAGTGCTAGACTTTGTAGGGACACACCCCTTTGGTAAAGTGCAGTGGTCACAGCCAGTTGTCAATTTGTTTGTACATTCCCCGGAGGAACAACAAAATCACAGTTCTAAAGGGAAAACCTCCAGAATGGTAATTTCATGTGGAATAGAATAATTTATTAATAATATCCAGCTTTTCCATTTTTTTTAGTTAAGATTAGAAGAATTTACACTGCCGTTCAAAAGTTTGGGGTCACCCAGACAATTTTGTGTTTTCCATGAAAACTCATACTTTTATTAATCAAATGAGTTGCCAAATGAATTTAATATCTCGTCCAGACATTGACAAGGTTTGAAAAAAACATTTTTATTTGAAATAATCATTTTCTCCTTCAAACTTTGCTTTCGTCACAGAATGCTCCTTTGCAGCAATTCCAGCATTGCAGACCTTTGGCATTCTAGCAGTTTATTTGCTGGGGTAATCTGGAGAACTTTCCCCCCATGCTTCCAGAAGCCGCTCCCACAAGTAGTTTTGGCTTGATGAGCACTTTCTGAGTACCATACGGTCAAGCTGCTCCCACAACAGCTCAATGGGATTGAGATCTGGTGACTGCGCTGGCCGCTCCATTACAGATAGAATACTAGCTGCCTGTTTCTTCCCTAAATAGTTCTTGCATAATTTGGAGGTGTGCTTTGGGAGATTGTCCTGTTGTAGGATGAAATTGGCTCCAATCACGCGCTGTGCACAGGGTATGGCATGGCGTTGCAAAATGTAGTGATAGCCTTCTTTATTCAAAATCCCTTTTAACTTGTACAAATCTCCCACTTTACCAGCACCAATGAAACCCCAGACCATCACATTACCTCCACCATGCTTGACAGATGGTGTCAGGCACTCTTTCAGCATCTCTTCAGTTGTTTGCATCTCACAAATGTTCTACTGTGTGATCCATACATCTCAAACTTCGATTTGTCTGTCCATAACACTTTTTTCCAATCTTCCTCTGTCCAATGTCTGTGTTCTTTTGCCCATAATATCTTTTCCTTTTATTATCCAGTCTCAGATATGGCCTTTTCTCTGCAACTCTGCCCTGAAGGCCAGCATCTTTACTGTAGACGTTGACACTGGCGTTTTGTGTGTACTATTTAATGAAGCTGCCAGTTGAGGACCTGTGAGGCGTCGATTTCTCAAACTACAGACTCTAATGTACTTGTGTTGTTGCTCAGTGGTGCAGCGGGGCCTCCCACTTCTCTTTCTACTCTGGTTAGAGCCTGTTTGTGCTCTCCTCTGAAGGGAGTAGTACACACCGTTGTAGGAAATCTTCAGTTTCTTGGCAATTTCTCGCATGGAATAGCCAACATTTCTAAGAACAAGAATAGACTGTCGAGTTTCACATGAAAGTTCTTTTTTTCTGGCCATTTTGAGAGTTTAATGGAACCAACAAATGTAATGCTCCAGATTGTCAACTAGCTCAAAGGACAGTCAGGTTTATAGCTTCTCTAATCAGCTGTGCTAACATACTTGCACAAGGATTTTCAAGGGTATCCGAACCATCCATTAGGCTTCTTACACAGTTAGCAAACACAAAGTACCATAAGAACACTGGAGTGATGGCTGTTGAATATGGGCCTCTATACACCTATGAAGATATTGCATTACAAACCAGACGTTTGCAGCTAGAATAGTCATTTACCACATTAACAATGTATAGAGTGTATTGCTGAATCATTTAATGTTAGCTTCAGTGGAAAAAACTGATTTCTTTGAAAAATAAGGAAATTTCTAAGTGACCCTAAACTTTTACACAGTAGTGTACGAATGGACATCCGGGGACTATAAAGGGTGCAAACCTTCACCCTTGATGAACAGTTGGGCTTCCGACAGCTCTGATTATTTCTTTGGGCTCAGGTTTACATAAGGTGGAATGGCTACTAATGTGTCCGGTGGTCTTAATCACTGATCAGGAACATTCAGGGTCTCTTATCCATCACATACATAAATATACAATGATTGGGCCAACGATCTTCAATTTATGGCTCCCTAGCTGTTGTGAAACCACAAATCTCAGCAAAACATGTAGCAGATGCCCTGAATTTTCTGAAACAATTCGGGCAAATTCGCAGTGTCCCAGTCCAAAAATGTACAGGATTTAACAAATCCTGCCCACAGAATGGGTGTTTCTTTTGGACTGTAGTGGGACAGGAGCAGAGCTAAAATCCCTAACTGTAGTGGGACCTGGGCAGGGCTAAAATCCCAAACTGTAGTGGGACCAGGGCAGGAATAAAATCCCTAACTGTAGTGGGACCAGGGCAGGAATAAAATCCCTAACTGTAGTGGGACCAGGGCAGGAATAAAATCCATATCTGTAGTGGGACTGAAGCAGGGCTAAAATCCCTAACTGTAGTGGGACCAGGGCAGGAATAAAATCCCTAACTGTAGTGGGACCAGGGCATGAATAAAATCCCTAACTGTAGTGGGACCAGGGCAGGAATAAAATCCCTATCTGTAGTGGGACTGAAGCAGGGCTAAAATCCCAAACTGTAGTGGGACCAGGGCAGGAATAAAATCCCTAACTGTAGTGGGACCAGGGCAGGAATAAAATCCCTAACTGTAGTGGGACCAAGGCAGGAATAAAATCCCTATCTGTAGTGGGACTGAAGCAGGGCTAAAATCCCAAACTGTAGTGGGACCAGGGCAGGAATAAAATCCCTAACTGTAGTGGGACCAGGGCAGGAATAAAATCCCTAACTGTAGTGGGACCAGGGCAGGAATAAAATCCCTATCTGTAGTGGGACTGAAGCAGGGCTAAAATCCCTAACTGTAGTGGGACCAGGGCAGGAATAAAATCCCCAACTGTAGTGGGACCAGGGCATGAATAAAATCCCTATCTGTAGCGGGACCAAAGCAGGGCTAAAATCCCTAACTGTAGTGGGACCAAGCCATGAATAAAATCCCTATCTGTAGTGGGACCAGGGCAGGGCAAAAATCCCTAACTGTAGTGGGACCAGGACAGGGCTAAAATCCCTAACTGTAGTGGGACCGGGGCAGGGCTAAAATCCCTAACTGTAGTGGGACGGGGGCAGGAATAAAATCCCTAACTGTAGTTATTACACTATATACTGCAAGCCTGTGATTTTTCAGTATAAAGTTTAAGCCATCCATTGATCGCTGGTTAAAGTCCCATAAGTGGACTAACAAATACAATGAAAAGTGAAAAAAAAGTTTTTAAAAATATAAACAAAATTAAATATAAAAGTTCAAATCACCATCCTTTTGCCCCATTGAAAATACATAAAAAATTGCAAATATGCAATATTGTTATATATCTGAAAAGTATGATCCAAATATAAAGTTAATTCACCTGATCGATAAGCGGCGTAATGAAAAAAAAAATGGCAGAATTACGTTTTTGGTCACCACAACACTGCCATCAAATGAAATAAGAAATATTGTAATTAACCCTAAATGGTATTGATAAAAATGTCTGCTCAGGGCAAAAAAAATAAGCCCTCACACAGTCCCATCATCCAAAAATGTAAAACGTTACTCATCTCGGAAAACGACAACAAAAACAAATTTTTTTATTACAAGTTTCTGAATTTACGTGTCTATATATCTCCATAATCCTACTGACCTGGAGAATCATATTACCAGGACTTTTTTTTTACCATATAGTCAACACTGAAAATAAAAAAAAAAAAAAAACAATTGTGGAATTGCACTTTTTTTTCAAAATTTTGCTGCATTTTAATTTTTTTCTCCATTTTCCAGTGCGTCACATGATAAAATGAATGGTGTCATTCAAAAGCACAACTTGTCCCCTCCCCAAAAAAAAACAAGCAATTATATGGCTATAGGGATAGAAAAATTAAAAAATGTGAAAATAATCTGCAGATGCTTCGCCCAATGATCCGCTCAGAATATGTGGGTTTCGAAAGACAGATTAGTCTGTGTACAAAAGAAGCAAACATCAAAGAATTTGTGTCTTTCCCAGAATCTCCTGAATTGTGTTTTTCATTTCATATTTTCCAACTTCAAATAGAATCTAAATCTTCTGCTTTAATTACTTCTTAAATGCAGAGCGGAGGCGTCATATTGGGGGCAAGACAGATGCAGAATGCGGAGAAATGTGAAGCTATCACACTGCTAAAAGAGTAGGAGAAGGGGAAACCCCTTCACAATAGTCAAAGAGCGCACCACCCCTCTCCGGGAGCTCGTCCGTGCCACTCATCCATGGTTAGTTCCCCTTTTTAAAAAAGGTGGTTCCCAGAACTTAAAGGTGGAGGGAATTTATCGACATAATGGCCCCTGCCGATGAACGGATGAGAAATCGTTTGAGATTCATCCAAAAAAACTCAGAATCGTTTTTTTTAATTTTCTGTTTTTTTACATCAGTTTTTTTTTCTGTTTTTTACGTCGGTATGTGATCCGTTTTCATACAACCACTGCAAACAAAAATGTACATAGTCAAATTCAGATTCCCAGGGATGTAGAAGAAATGTATCCGTAAAATTTCGATGTTCCGAGCGGGATCCTATTCTTTTTACGTACCTATAGACTTGAATGTGTGATTGTCATCCGAGACTCGGAGGAATGTTGTGCAAGCTGACATTTTTTTTCTCATGCCCAGTTGGGCCAAGAGAAAAATTGCTCATCCGAACAGCCCTATTGAATAATATGGGTCAGTGTGCTGTCCGTGTGCAGTCGGAGTGCTGTCCGTGCGCTGTCTGTGTGCTGTCCAAGTGCAAAAAATCAGACAACACACATCCGATTTATATGCACGAGGCGTGAGGTTGTGTTCACAGTGTCTGTAGGTATCCCGAGGGTTCAAGGAGGATTCTAAGGGTTCTTTCTGTTGTCAGTACTTTCCATGTACGAGAAAAATGGACCAATCCTTAGGATTGTACTTTGATCAGAGTTTGGTCCGAGTGTCATCAGTTTTTCTCGTAGGTGGAGAGAAAAAAAAGAAAAGTTTCTCCATTTCTCCTTTCTGAGAGTCCATGAATATTTTTTCATGGCCTCATTGACGAATTTGTTCTGACAATCTGATCACATTCGGACACTACTCTGATATTTTCCGTGGATCACTCGGTCTGAGGGGAAAAAAAATAAAAATCGGACATATGTAAAGCCCCATAGGTATGAGTGCTATAAATGAAAACCACAGATAACACTCGTACGAGAAAATCAGACGCGTGAACAAGCCCAAAAGCTCACCATACACGTCTAATGGCTATGCCACCCTTCCCTCTTCCATTATTTTACATGTGGATGTATTTCTGCAATATACTGGTGTACACGTAAGTGTCATGCTGTGACGTTCTTCGGTAAGCAAAGGGGGCCTCAAACTACTGGGAGCCTAACTATCTCTATCTCAACGGGTTAATTTTGAAGGTAGATAGGCCCGAATCTCCAACCTTACTATGCTCCTGTTAAACCCTGATCTGTCCCCTCCCCCACCCCATGAGGCATGGTACAAAAAAGTGAGGGAAAAGAAACAAAGGCAAAACAGAGATAACATAAAACCTCTTTCATACAAAAGCACTGACCAACAATAGGGACAGGGAGGAATAAGCTAAATGGGAACAGGGACCAGGAGATAAACAGATAAACACACATAGAATCATAGAATGGTAGAGTTGGAAGGGACCTCCTGGGCCATCTGGTCCAACCCCCTGCTCAAAGCAGGATTCGCTAAATCATCCCAGTCAGATGTCTGTCCAGCCTCTGTTTGAAGACTTCCATTGAAGGAGAACTCACCACTTCTCGTGGCAGCTTGTTCCACTCATTGATCACTCTAACTGTCAAAAAGTTTTTTCTAATATCTAAGGCCGGTTTCACACTAGCGCATTTTCAACGCGCGCACGGCCGGGGGTAGCTCCGCCCCCGATCCGGCTCTCTGCCCGGCGTGCCCGCCCCTTCCTTGTAGCGCCGCCTCCTAGCGGACAGCGGCGCCTGCGATCGGCGCACCCTATCTTTAGCATAGGGTGCGCCGATCGTGCGCAGGTCGTGCGCTAGTTGCGCTTTGACCTGCGCTGCGCACTTTTGACGGTGCGCCGTGCGCGCCAAAATCGAACTTTTCGGATTTTGGCGCGCACGGCGCACCGTCATAAGTGCGCAGCGCAGGTCAAAGCGCAACTAGCGCACGGCCTGCGCACGATCGGCGCACCCTATGCTAAAGATAGGGTGCGCCGATCGCAGGCGCCGCTGTCCGCTAGGAGGCGGCGCTACAAGGAAGGGGCGGGCACGCCGGGCAGAGAGCCGGATCGGGGGCGGAGCTACCCCCGGCCGTGCGCGCGCTGAAAATGCGCTAGTGTGAAACCGGCCTAATCTGTGTCTCCTCCCATTCAGTTTCATCCCATTGCTTCTAGTCTTTCCTTGTGCAAATGAGAATAAAGTTGATCCTTCTACAATGTGACAGCCCTTTAGATATTTGTAGACAGCTATTAAGTCTCCTCTTAGTCTTCTCTTTTGCAAACTAAACATTCCCAAATCCTGCAACCTTTCCTCATAAGACAGGGTTTGCAGACCGGTCACCATTCTGGTCGCTCTTTTCTGAACTTGCTCCAGTTTGTTGATGTCTTTTTTAAAATGTGGTGCCCAAAACTGGACACAATATTCCAGATGAGGTCTGACCAAAGAGGAGTAGAGGGAAATAATGACTTCACGTGATCTAGACTGTATGCTTCTGTTAATACATCCTAGAATTGCATTTGCCTTTTTTGCTGCTGCATCACACTGTTGACTCATATTCAGTCTGTGATCTATTAGTATACCTAAGTCTTTTTCACATGTGCTGTTGCTTAGCCCTATTCCTCCCATTCTGTATATACTTTTTTCACTGTTAAAAACCATTCTGTTAGTTGCTGCCCACTTCTCCAGTTTATTTATATCTTTTTGAATCCTCTCTCTCTCTTCTCTAGTATTAGCTACTACAGCAAACCACTGAACACTACTACAGCAACCCTATTCCAACCACAGGAAGACAAATCTTTCACCGAGAGGAACAAGAAGGTCTGACTAGTTTTTATAGGAAGAGGTAATGACCAGATCAGAAGCAGCTGAAATGGAGCAGCATGATTCTGACCAGAATACAAAGGGTCATAAACCTCTTCAGCACCAGAGCAAATTAAATCCATTTAATAAGGAAGACAAATCACATCATCTCTAAAAAAAATACCTGCGATTTATTGCCTGATGAGACCATCTAACTCCAGATCTTTCAGGGGGACGTGAAACCCTCAGGACAGTAAGACAGCCATAAATGCATCTATTTGTGGCTTTGCAGAAGACAATATTTAGCTACATTAGATAAATGTCACACTTGCTGCCAGGCTCCATCTCTGATCCTTACAATCTCCTTTTAACAAAAAAAACAATTGTTCAAAGCAGACAATCCCCTTAAGAATATTGTAGTAACATCCTATTATGAGCACCATACATTTAAAACTGAGAAATATATGAAGACTTCATGCCTGTACATCTCAGGAAACCAGCCATATACCTTCACCTCCTCCTCACTGTCTTGTATCTGGCTGTAAAACAACTCCTTGCAGCAGGAACCTCTCCCCTCTGTCTGCATAGGGCAAAAGATCACAAAGCCCTGCCAACTTGGCTAAGGGGTAATAATTGCCAGACGGAGATCAGCAAAAGATTATTTAGCCCCTGTATTCTCTGCAGGATACAAGACGGACAGTCTCAGGATTAGGTCACGTTCACACGTTCAGTATTTGGTCAGGATTTTACATCAGTATTTGTAAGCCAAAACCAGGAGTGGATGATAAATACAGAAGTGGTGACGGGTTTCTATTACTTTTCCTTTGATTGTTCCACGCCTGATTTTGGCTGATACTGATGTAAAATACTGACCAAATAGTGATAGTGTGAATGTGGCCTTATGCAGAAGATGCTGACAATACTGGCAATTAACAAAGAGTGACTGTCAATTTAATTTTTATTCCACCATGGATAAACAGCACACATGAAAATAAGCAATTTTATAATATATCTTATGTGCGAAATCTGCTCTTTTCTTCTCCTGGACTAATCTTTCACTCTCAGTTCATGGTTAAAATCTGTATTCAATGAAGACAGATTCATTTATGAATGAGATACGAGATGACAATTGGTGCTCATAAACATCTATGGAGAGAGGAGAGGGAGCGAGGAGCTAGAGGTAGACACAGACATTACTGTTATTTCAGAAGAACTTGCAGCAGAATGTCAGTGTATGCTCTTAGCTCCTCCTCTTCATAGAATCTTATAAGCACCAACTGTCATCTCCTATCTCAGCAATGGGAAAATCTGCATTTACAGATTGAATTAGACTCTCGGACGATTCTATCAATATCTGTGGTACTGATGGCCAAAGTTAGCCTAATATGTTTGGGGGAACGATAAGTCTTCAAGTGGGTACAGCTGACCAAAGATGAAAAGAGCAAAAAACTAAAGAAAAAATGCACATTCAAGTTATCAGGGAGGGCAGCTACATCAGGCTGTAGATAGGGAGGAAAGTGCCATTAAGCTTTAAGGGAGGACAACTAAATAAGGTTGTAGATAAGGAGGAAAGCAAATTTAGGTTATTATGGAGGGCGGCTAAATTAGGATGTAGATAGGGAGGAAAGCGCCCTTAAGTTATTAGGGAGGATGGCTATATCAGATTGTAGATAGGGAGGAAAGCGCCCTTAAGTTATTAGGGAAGGTGGCTAAATCAGGTTGTAGATAGGGAGGAAATCACTTTCAAATTATTAGGGAGGGCGCTAAATCAGATTATCAGGTTGTAGATAAGGAGGAAAACACTTTTAAGGTTTTCTGAAAAGGCAGCTAAATCGGGCTGCAGATAAGGAAGAAAGTGAGAGATGAGCTTCAGTGCAATCAGTGCAGGAATACAGCTGTACTGACACACAAGAGCTAGTAATACATCAGCACCCTGAACCGACCTCACATCCAACATGTATTACCGGACACGACCACAAGAACAAAAATCTGAAACTAGGAGCAGGTCATAAACTGCAAATGAGAAAATGAATGAAGGCATGAAGATTGCCGGACAATTTAGTGCAAATTTTTAACCCCTTAATGAACCGTGCCATGTAAGATTCATCATCAATGTTATTAGCTATGTAAAACGGTGACATTAAAAATGCAACTCGTCCTGCGGAAAAATAAGCCCTCATACAGATATGATGATGGAAATATAAAAAAAAAACATTATCAGTCTTAAACCTTAAACTGCGATGATGAAAAAAATGAAATAAATCGGAAATTTTGCAGATATCTCAATAAGAGTGGCATTCATCCGAGCTTAGCAATGGGGCTCGCTGTCTACATTTTATACGCCCTGGACTTGTTTGCGTAGAGATCTGCATCCACTCACTGACCAAACGACCACCAACAACCAATACATGTCCATAGAGACGTTTCCCCCCACACGCCGGTTATCAGGGCGATGTGACACACAGACACCGCTCCGGCTTTCCACATGGCGCGCAGACATCACACTCCTCATTTTTCTTTGCAGGTAATTTTCTCAGATGTTTAAGCCTTATGTTCTTATTGCCGGGAACATCTTGAAGGAATTAATTAAACTGTAGAATCAGACAAATATGCGCCACTAGGGAGAACACAGCACTGCAGGGAGAAAATGGAATCATGTCATCTGTTATTCCGGCCTCCCAATACTCGGCCACAAGAAGAACCGTGGACAATAGAGGGAGAAGATGGACCCGGCAGATCGGAATGGGCTTTTTAATGCTGGGATTTATCGTTCCCATTCTGTATGTGATTGCAGACTTGCGAATCCTCACATTGTTTACACGGTGTGCTGTGAAGATTCTTCAGCACCGGCGCCGAGAGCGGGTGGTCAATTGATTGCAAGTTTTGTAATATGCCACATTCCAGCTAGACTGTGTCCAGCCTCGCTTACTAGACTTGCACTGAGCAAGATCACGCTCAACCAGATGGAATGTGGCTGGGAGTATGCCACATTCCACCGGCGCGGGAGAATCCTGACAGTATGCAGTGTGTGCGATGTAAGGAATCATAAGTCTGCAGTCATATAGAAAGACTGAATAACAATAAATAAACCTAAAATGATCCTCTAATGTCTAAGTCTGCCTGAACCAACAAGCAGCATAAAGGCACAGAAAGAAGGTAGGCCGGTGATTTCTCATTTTTCCAACAAAATCTTTTTTTTTTAAGAGACCCCATCACTTTTGAAGTTGAAGTCACTTTGAGGGGTCTATTTGACTGAAAATACTCAGAAGTGACACCATTTGAAAAACTGTACCCCTCAAGGGGCTCAAAACCACATTCAAGAAGTTTATTAAGCCTTCAGGTGCTTCACAGGAGCTAAAGCAATGTGGAAGAAAAAAATTAACATTTCATTTTTTTCACAAAAAATGTACTTTAGACCCAAACTTTTTTATTTTTACAAGGGTAACAGGAGAAAATGGGCCATACATTTTGTTGTGCAGTTTCTCCTGAGAATGTCGATACCTTATTTGTTGGGGAAATCTACTGTTTGGGCGCACGGCAGGGCTCGGAAGGGAAGGAGCGCCATTTGACTTTTTGAACATAAAATTTTCTGAAATAATTAGTGGGTGCCATGTCACATTTGGAGAGCCCCTGATGTGCCTAAACAGTGGAAGCCCCCCATAACTGACCCTATTTTGGAAACCACACCCATCAAGGATTTTATCCAGGGGTATAGTGAGCAATTTGAACCCATAGGTACGACACAGAATTTGATAACATTAGGTCGTCATATTGAACATGTCGTCATTAGTGTTGACACTACTCTAGTTTGCATCGGGTACTCGGATAAGCACCGAATATCGCAGGTGCTTGAGTGACATGTTGAAGTCCGTGCCCCACATGTTTCGCGGCTGTTAGAACCCCAAAAAAATGCAGGAATCCGCAATACTCAATACCCGAGCACCTGATACAAACTCGAGTAGCGAGCACTTGCGCTCAACACTAGCCGTCATATTGTCATTTTTTTTTTTTTACTTTTGAAAAAAAAAACATTTCTAACCCCATCCCTCCCCCTAACCCTAACACAACCGTAACCCATCCCTAACCCTAACAATAACCCAACCCTAACACCAGATTAGTCATTTTCCCTTCCCGGTGTCTCAGGTGTGAATGGGGAGCAGGGGAGGTATATCTGGTGTTATTGCTCTCACGCTGAGTGCACGTTCTCAGCGTCATATCCAGCAGTGGTCTTTTCAGAACTGACCTATGGTCAAAAATGGTCACTTTTCACCTGATCACGTGTCCCTCATATGAAAAAAATGGAGGCTCTACTTGGGACCTCCACCTATATTCTATTTCCTCAGTGCCATAGAAGGTAAGGAATTGATTTTGACTATTAGCTCTGCACCCCCTATAGCTCCACCACAGGGCCCATATTTGCATAGACAAACTCAGATGGCTCATTCATGTATCTAACCACTAAGCTTTTAATTACTGATTAAGAGCAATCAATACTGTTAATAGGGCAGAAGCCTGCGGGAAGATACTAAGGGATTTTGACAAGCTGCTTTATAGTGCCCATGGCTATGAGTCTCCTAATTCATTGTACGGATTACTCATGTGCACATCAGTCCATGTATAAACATTTATTTAGGCTTTATTGTGTCCTCCATTATTTATACCGCCGCGGCGTAGAATAATCAATGCAGCCCTACTACAGCCCTATTAAGAGGGAACTAATTACCGCCTTCCATCTACCAGATAAAAGAATGGGCTGACAATATTCATATCACATTTTAATTAAAACGTATGCATGGAATAGATCCTAATTTATGGACGGCACTTAGACTAACCGCGGCGCTCACATCGACGGTAATAGAGTTCTGCAGATCTGGGCTGAGATAAAAGTTCTATCAATTGGGAATATTCGCCTTGTGCTGGAGGAAAGTTTTGTGTTGCAAAAAAAATTAATCAGAGTCTTTTTTATTTGTTTACTTTTTCCAGTGTAAATATTTACATTAATGTTATTAAACATGAGATAAGCGGTAAACGTGGAGGTTCTAACAAACGCAATTTACAATGATGTTTACCGGAGAGATTACAAAGTGTCGCTCTTTGGGGTAGAAATCTTCAAAATTCCGACATTTTGACGACACTTGCAAATTGATAAAATCATCCAAAAGACTTGGTTATAGAAAATCTTTAGAATGGCACATAAATGTAGCAGAGTTCAGGTTTAGATTTGTTTCCTTCTTAAGGTAACTAGCTGTAATTTACATTTTTCCACCCCAGCTGGGTCCAGAAGGTAGCAGAAGGAAGAGTCAATTCCGGTTGGAATCTGCATGAAAATTCCGGTCAGAATCTGCATGAAAATTCCGGTCAGAACCTGCATGAAAATTCCGGTCAGAACCTGCATGAAAATTCCGGTCAGAACCTGCATGAAAATTCCAGTCAGAACCTGCATGAAAATTCCGGTCAGAATCTGCATGAAAATTCCGGTCAGAACCTGCATGAAAATTCCGGTCAGAACCTGCATGAAAATTCCGGTCAGAACCTGCATGCAAAAGTGCCTAAAAATTAACATAATGCACAGGACATTGCTGAGCCCATAATATGCTACTTCTTTTTACCACTTTCAGGTTTGAAGACAGAAACTGTAAAATGAAGCAACATGCTCATTCTTTGGGCGACACTATACTTGAAAGTAAAGAGAAAAGAGGCTGGCAGCATAGCCCCAAAAAAACCACGTCGAAGATGCATGTGAAGCTGCATCAAGAAAAAGATGGAGAGAGAGGAATTTTTGAAGCTCACCACGCCATGTCATCCAATATTGGGGGCTGAAATCTGTGTGTCGGGTGCCAGTCCTGCTGGTGAAACTCAGCCAAAGGTTCAGCGTTTCTGGCGTCCAAGCTCCCTTAGTCATAGGATAGTCCAGACGCCAGAAACGTGTCAGGTTTTTATGTATATTTTTTGGATTCCATGTTTTTAATGAATTTTGGATAAAGCATGAACTACCGGTACATTTTTACATATTTTGGGTGGACGTGCCGCCTATTTCCTTTCTCTGAACCAAGAAAAAGATGATTAGCGTCTACCTGACGAGCCTAAAAAAATTTGACAGCCTCCAGAAAATGACGCCATGTGCACATACCCTGAACTATGTTTTACCTACAAATGTAATCTTTGGTTTCATGTTGTGTAACCAGGGTCAGGATAAGATTGGAATCCCAATTCTGACCCTATGCATATGTGTATAATTCAGATTTTCATCAAGAAAAGTGGGACGATTTTTTTTCTCATTTGTCGTCAGTGAGCATTCTGTTTACTTGACTATGGTAATTGTAATGTAGCTGTAAAAATTGGGTGTTACACTGTGGCTCCCTGTGGCATCCGAATTTTTTTACGCACACATTGACTAAAATGGGCGAGTCTTATCCGTTTTTCGGCAGAAACTAGTGCATGCTGCAATTTATTTTTTTTTTGGTCAGTGAAAAAATTAGCTCCCCTGCACTGCCCCATTGAATAACATTGATCCGAGTGTTGTCCATTTTTTTCACGTACAGCACTCAGATCGGAAATACGATCGTATAAACGAGCCCTAAATCAGATATAAAGGAAAGGTGGTTGTGACTCTTTTTGAGAAAGTCTTTGGTAGTATGAGTTTGCTGCGAGCCTTTGTATCCACTACACCTTTTCTCAGAATGATAAGCTTTGCGAAAAGCCATTAAAAAGTATACGAACCTGGAAGTAAAGTTAACTTTTATTGATTATCATAAAAATATGAACAAATATACCATGATTAAGACCTAGAGTCGAAACGCGTGGGATTATGCTGCTACAGGTGTTGTGCTGCTAGTGTTATTTTTGCATCGAACATCATATTTGTTCATATTTTTATGATAATCAATAAAAGTTATTTTTTAAGTGAACAAGATTTCCTGTGGATCCTGCTGGAACTCACCTGTTTTCTGATTATCTCTTCCGAGGCTGCTCAGCCCAGTCCGTGCAGGATCAAGCACTTGGAACTACAGCAAATATGGGTGAGCTGATGAACTTTTTCTTTTTTTCTGGAAGTAAAGTTGTTACATTTGTATGTTTTGCAGCTACTAATTTAGTTTGCTTCTGAAAGACGCCTGTCATGTCCCACGACTTGGAAGTCATACAGTATTGTTGATGTTATGTTGCAGTGCAATAATGTTTGCCTTTAAGGCTGTGTGCACACGCTGCGGATTCTGCTGCGGATTCATCCGCGAGGATTTTGCAAAATCCAAAGATAAAAGACCTGCGGTTTATCTGCGGATTGGCCTGCGGTTTTTCATCTCCACAATGGAGGAGATGGTAAACCGCTGCGGAATCCGCAGAAAGAATTGACATGCAATTCTTTCTGCGGATTTGAAACCGCAGCAAAAACCGCGCGGAAAATTCCGCACCGTCTGCACAGCGTTTTTTAATTTCCATAGGGAATAATGGTACTGTACACCGCAGCAAAAACTGCTGTGGATCCGCAGGGCCAAATCCACTGCTGATCTGCAGCAGAATCCGCAGCGTGTGCACACAGCCTTAGGTTTTTCTCCCTCTCTCCCTGTCTGCCTCCCCAGCTCTGATGTCAGTATTAGTAACTTTCCCTTCTTCTTCCTCATTCTGTGTATGTCAGCTTTATGAAGCTCATGTCTTGAGTCTCTAGATCAAAATAGTCTTTTGTTTAGTTTGCAAAAGAGAAGACTGAGAGAAGACTTAATAGCTGTCTACAAATATCTCAAGGGCTGTCACATTGCAGAAGGATCATCTTTATTCTCATTTGCACAAGGAAAGACTAGAAGCAATGGGATGAAACTGAATGGGAGGAGACATAGATTAGATATTAGAAAAAACTTTTTGACAGAGTGATCAATGAGTGGAACAGGCTGCCACGAGAGGTGGTGAGTTCTCCTTCAATGGAAGTCTTCAAACAGAGGCTGGACAGACATCTGACTGGGATGATTTAGCAAATCCTGCTTTGAGCAGGGGGTTGGACCAGATGGCCCAGGAGGTCCCTTCCAACTCTACGATTCTATGATTCTATGACCTACTGTAACTGTAAGAAGTCAGCTTAGAAATAACCCTTCTTCTGACTCCTTAGTAATAAGTGTAGGGTGCTTGAGACACCGTTTCTTGGCTGTCTCTATGTACCAGTACTCACAAAAAGAGATTTCATCAGATAGCTTGACTCGACTGCAGAGGCACAGAATTCTAAAAGGGACCAGGGATGTCGGCAGATAGGAGGAGGTTCCCATGGCCCTGGTCCGGTGACCACAGGCTACCTATATGACTGCTGGAACAGAGTTCTGAAAAACTTTTTGCCTAATTTTATTAGTAAGTTGTAAGTTAACCTTTTTGGGGGCTGGACTGCCCCTTTAAGTAGAGAATAGCTGGACAAATCACTTCAGGACATTTATTTAGTAGGATGAAATCACAATTAAACTAAGATTCTGAATTTATATTTACCAACTTGGAAACAAACAAACAAACTCACAAACACTTTCCCTCTTAACGTCTGTTGTTCAGTCTGTACAGTGATTCTGAAGAGCTGGTAACCACTCATCAAAGACAAATCAACATGCTAATTATCTCAAACAGAAGCAATGCCTTATAGAAAGTCACGACTACTAATATATGGAAAAGGTGCGGAATACGGGACAATCTCCAAGGACTTCATAGTCCATGAAAAGGGTCTCCTTACCTGACCAATCACATCCTTAAAAAAGATATCACCTGTAACGAAATTATCAACATGGACCCAGGAGCTGAGACCCCTATGATCAGCTGTGATCGCTAAGAAGAGCTGCATGCAAACGTACATTTCTTCAGCAGCGGCCACTAGAGGAGAAAAGTGGTATTACATGGCATATATTGATGACTTAGGCTGAGTCCTCCAAAGCAGAAGTTGCTATTCACAGAGGATCTTTGCTTTCTAAGCACCCTCTTTAATGTTTATAAGCCTAAAGGAGATCAATTAAAGGGGTTGTGTCAACATAAAAAATAAGTAAAGTTCCAACGTGCATGTAAAAACAAGTAACTTTGCAATGTGCTTGTTATTAAAAATCCTCTTTGTTCCCAGGACTGGAAGGATTTTAATTCTATAGTTTACTGTTCGTACAGACTGCAGTGGTGGCTGGTCTCCTAGGCAATGAGTGCGCTTGAGAGTGCTGCTCTGAAGCTGGACAGACGCAGATTTTTGTCATAGGTCTACAAGGAATGAATAAAAAAGCTCGGGAGTTGAAACTGTTTCGTTACTGGCTGCGTTACATGGCGCCATCTACCTGATCACTGTAGCTTAACCACTTAAATAGCAATGGCTACCTCTGACAGCGGCATTTAAATGACATCGGTAACAGCGCTCATGCTCACTTGCGTCTATGGGCTCCCCGCAACCCGATCTCCGGGTCCCCATATTTACCATTTCCTATGAAGCTTAGCCACAGACTGGGCTTCATAAGAGAATCATAATTTCCCAATGTAATGCAGTCGTAGTATAAGCAACTTGAAAATAGCAGGTTCAAGTCCCCTAAGGAGAGTAAAAATTAAAAAAAAAATGTAAAAGAAAATAAATAACAATTTGAAACACCCCATTTCCTCCCATTAAAAATAATGATATTTTAAAAATAAACATATTTGTTATCATTGTCTCAAAAAAAAAGCCCAACTATTAAAATATTAAATTATTAATACCGTACGTACATGATATTCTCCAAAGGGAAAAAAATTTAAAGCCACAATTGCCCCTTCTCGTTCATCCTACTTCGCTCAAAAAATAAAATTAACGAGATCAAAAGGTTACATGCTCCCTAAAATTATTAGGTTATACCTAATGATGAAACCAGGCCGGTTTTGAAACGCTTTGCATTATATAGGTATTTTTATTATATTCTTTTTCCTTAAGTTGTTTTATTCATCCTGTCTGGCAGCACTTCATTTTATGTCTGCTTTTTGTTGCACGATCTATGTACCCCAAAATGGTAGCTTTAAAAACATCAGCTCAGCTCGCAAAAAATAAGCCCTCACACGGCTACATCAATGGAAACATAAACAGGTCTTAGAAATTCCCACAAACAAAATTTTGGATTTGTTTTGTTTTCATTTTTTTGTACATTATATGGTAAAATGGATAGCATCATTAAAAATTACAAAACATTCCATTATGTGGCGATATGGGGTGGAAAAATATAAAAGTTATGGAGGAAAAGACAAAAGCGCAGAAAAAATGAAAAATTCAAGGGTCAATGAGGGGTTAAAGCACGGCAGAGTGCATAATTCAGTCCAAAAACTCAACCATGCCACTGACCCGAACTGTCAATATTCAGGAGTGCACCGTCCCCTGGCATCAGGTAGCAGGGGAGAAGATTGATCTTGAAGATCAGACCAGACTCGGAAGACATCTGAGTGCAGTCCGATTTCGACAGACTGACAGAATGCAGAAAATGGAGACTTTTTTCTTCCATCTTCTTCTCCTCCAAGAGAATCAGATCACACTGATCAAAGTCTAATTAGCATAATCATCCCGAATCTCTCAGATCAAAAAGTCTACAGCCGTCTGCACTTGCCCTAAGTAGTTGAGATTGTCCAAAGTGAAGAACCCCTTTAAAGAATCATATAAAAAAAAAATAATAATAATAATAATCTTTATTTATATAGCGCCAACATATTCCGCAGCGCTTTACAGTTTCAAAACACAACAGTCATAAGTAACAACGTTAACAATACGATAATTAAAGCAAAATAAGACGAAATAAGCCGCGCCTGCTCGTGAGAGCTTATAATCTACAATGAGGTGGGGGAGATACAAAGTACAGGTGTGTATTTACAATGAAGGTCCAGCCATCTTGAGGGAGTGGGGGATGGATGGATATAATAGTGAATGGGCTACACACGCACACTTACACATAGAATGACTTTGATTAGTGAACGTGATAGGCCGCTCTGAACAAATGTGTTTTGAGGGAGCGCCTAAAACTATGCAAATTGTGGTTAGTCCTAATTTCTTGAGGTAGAGCATTCCAGAGGATAGGAGCAGCACGGGAGAAGTCTTGGAGTCGGGAGTGGGAGGTACGGATTAGTGCAGAGGTTAGTCGAAAGTCGTTTGCAGAGCGCAGCGATCGGCTAGGCCGATAGACAGAAATGAGGGAGGAGATGTAGGGGGGTGCTGCACCGTGGAGAGCTTTGTGGGTGAGAACAAGTACTTTGAATTGGATCCTATAATGAATGGGCAGCCAGTGTAAGGACTGGCAAAGAGCGGACGCGTCCGAGTACCGATTAGCCAGATGGACAACCCTGGCTGCTGCATTAAGTATGGACTGGAGAGGGGATAGTCGAGTGACGGGGAGGCCAATTAATAGAGCGTTGCAGTAATCCAAGCAGGAGTGGATCAATGCTACAGTGAGGGTTTTTGTTGTTTCCATGGTGTGAAAAGGGCGGATTCTAGAGATGTTCTTTAGGTGTAAGCGGCAAGAGCAGGCAAGAGATTGCATATGGGATGTGAAGGAGAGATTGGTGTCAAACATAACGCCTAGACAGCGCGCCTGCTGCCGGGGTGTTACTGTGGTACCACCCACGGAGAGGGAAATGTCCGCTTTAGGGAGGTTAGTAGATGGCGGGAGCAGAAGAAGTTCAGTTTTGGAGAGGTTGAGTTTCAGATAGAGAGTGTACATGATATTGGAGACTGCAGACAGACAGTCACTGGCGTTCTGTAGTACAGCGGGGGTAAGGTCGGGGAATGACGTGTATAGTTGTGTGTCATCAGCATAAAGATGGTACTGAAAGCCAAATCTGCTGATGGTCTGTCCAATTGGGGCTGTGTAGAGAGAGAAGAGAAGGGGGCCAAGGACTGAGCCCTGAGGTACCCTGACAGCAAGAAGAAGAGGAGATGACGTGGAGCCAGAGAACAAAACACTGAAGGAGCGGTCAGAGAGATAGGAAGAGAACCAGGAGAGAGCAGTGTCCTTAATGCCTAGTGACTGGAGCCTAGAGAGTAGGAGATGGTGGTCAACAGTATCGAAAGCTGCAGATAGGTCAAGAAGAATGAGCAGAGAGTGGTCACCATTACGTTTTGCTAACAGAAGGTCATTGGTCACTTTGATGAGTGCAGTTTCAGTCGAATGTAGGGGGCGGAAGCTGGACTGTCAAGGGTCTAGAAGGGAGTGAGTGGAGAGGTAACGGGTAAGGCGGGAGTAAACTAGGCGCTCCAAAAGTTTAGAGATGAAGGGGAGATTGGAGACTGGTCTGTAGCTGTTTGTGCAGGGTGGGTCGAGAGCGGGTTTCTTTAGTAATGGAGTAATGATGGCATGTTTGAAGGAGGATGGGAAAATGCCCGAGGAGAGGGAGAGATTAAAGATTGTAGTTAGGTGGGTTGTGACGACTGGAGAGAGAGACTGGAGGAGATGTGAGGGAATGGGGTCGGTAGTGCATGTAGTCGGACGAGAAGAAGAGAGGAGTCTGGAGACTTCTTCTTCTGTGATGGGATCAAATGTGGAAAGTGAGCCAGGGGAGATGCAGGAAGGGATGGGAGTCACAGCACTTGGTGGTTGGGAGCAGATTTCCTGACGGATATTATCTATTTTTTCTGTAAAATGGGAGGCAAAAAAGCATAATATCATAAATGTCTATAGGTCTATAACTTTAAAGGAATTTTCCACTTTTAGTGTAGAAGGAATTATAGCACAACAACATATTTTAAAGAATAAAAAGGCACTATATTAGTGAGTAAAATCTGTATATATAAAGTTGAGTGTATGTATGTGTGTGTGTATGTATCAAGCCATCTCTAGCTCTCTGCTGACATCAAGTGGACTATTTGTGTAACCACATCTTTATTTCCAAGTATAACTGATTATATCTTCACAAACTGTGACAACTAGTGTTGAGCATTCCGATACCGCAAGTATCGGGTATCGGCCGATATTAGCTGTATCGGAATTCCGATACTTAGTTCCGATACTTTTTTCATATCGAATACCGGAATCGGAAGTTCCCATAATGCTAGGAGCCCGCTCGATTTGATTCAGCCAATGGGGATCCTCAGAAGTGTGGGCATATCCTGTTAGGCATGTAGGCATGTTAACTACTGGCATGGCTGTGATTGGCTGCTGAAATGATGTCATGATGCACTATAAAAAGCGCTGCAGCCGCCATTTCTGGTCACTCTGCTGTGAATTCAGTTAGGGACAGGCTGCTGTTAAAGACTGTGAGGGACAGTTAGAAATAGCGATTCTAAAAACAATATTGTGCTTTATCCAGGCTACATAAACCACCACTGTAGCTTGCTTTTCCCTAGCAGCGCTGTTTTCACAGCTGTCTGCAAGGGCTGTGTGAGTGCAGACCCACGCTGTGTAGTGTGTCCTGCAGGCACGTCTGCTTGTAGGCCGGCCAGCGTGTGTCTCTGCCTCATACACATTTTTCTTTTATTGCTGCTTTTTTTTTCTCCTGTATAGTGTGCTTCCATACGTATCCATATACGTTGGTTGCAAACACTAAAGGAGTGGACAGCGGAGCCTTTCAGCAGCCTTTCAGTGCTATAGCCCATTTCTCTGCACTGTTTTTGGCTGTCTGATAGGTCTCTCTGTGTGTGAGTGCAGCTCATGTTGCAGTGTGTTCTACAGCCACCGCTAGCTGTAGTCCGCTCAGCGTGCGTCACTGCCTCATACATAGTCCTTTTTTTGCAGCAAATTTAGCCAGATTTTTGCTCCTATATTAATGTGCTTCCAACCGCATCCATTGTCATTGGTTGGTTGCAAACACTATATAGGATTAGATAGAGGAGCCTTTTTGCTGGCTTGTGCCCTTCAGGGCCAGCCAGGCTAGTATCACCCTATTTTTTGGAGCCTCATCAATTGCATTGTAGGTTAGCTTCCTGCATTGTAACCGCTCCAAAAAGTTTGTGATACTATAGCTTTCAAACTTTGGTCACATCCTTTCCTTTCCCCCCACCCAAAAAAAAAAAAGGAAATAAAGTTCACCAAACACTCCACTTTACAGTTGTCTAGGCCACATTAGATCATATTAAAGTGTAGTACACACACTCTTAGCCAAATTAGTGTTTCTTATACTGGTTAGCAGGTGTTCAGGAATAAGAACACTAAGCCACCCCTTTTTTACTTTTCTGCCTATCTTTATCAGTCTACCAAGATGAAGAAGGCAGGGAGTAAGGCACGTGGTCGTGGCCGTGGAGTTTCAGCAGGGAGAGGACGGGGGGATTCAGCAGGGAGAGGACGTGGGGATTCGGTATCTGCTGCGGCCACCAGTGACCCGGCATCCCCCACTTTTACCAGGCAACAGTCCTTCATGCGCAGCTTTGTAGGACCTCGCCGTACCCCACTGCTGCGTGACGAACAAATTGAAGCCGTTGTCGGATGGATGGCAGCTAACGCATCCACTTCAATGACTTCCGCATCCTCCCAAGGCCAGAGCACTGAAGAGCAACCATCTGTCTCTTCACCACCTGCCAAATTGCCCAGGCAGTCTGAGAGCCCTGGACAGGAGCCATCTCAATCTTTACTTCTGTTCTCAGAATCTGTTGGCTTGGAAAGAGGTGGCCAGCCAAGCAGCATTCTAGAGCGTGAAGAAGAGGGAGTATGCAGTGATGCGCAACTGCTTTGTCCCTCTGAATCTGAAGAGGCGGGTGGGCCAGTGCCTATGGTCAGCACACCTCAGTATGCATCAGATGATGATGAGACTCAGTTGCCAATTTCTGGTGCGTACGGTGCTGGCGAGACAACCCAGGACCAGCCGGTGCTTGAAGAGGGGAGTGGAGATGATGAGGTCCTTGACCCATCATGGCGTCAGCCACAGGAAGGTGGTGGGAGCAGCTCTGAGGAAGAGATTCCCCGAACGGCCAAAAGAGGAGGGAGAGGGCGGGGGCAGACTTGGTTGCCTGTAGCCTCCACTTTGGCAATCCTCTTCCAAAACACAAAACGGGCGCTCCCAGGACTTGCAGTGCGTGGTCTTTTTTTGACACAGTTGCAGATGACATTTGCTTTGTCAAATGCAAGCTGTGTCATCAGAAAGTGAAACGAGGCAAAAATGTGACCAACCTCAATACCACAAATATGTGGAAACATGTGCGTACCAAGCACGAGGTGGAGTTACACAGACACACTGAAGATGTAGGCCAACCTTCAGCAGCACCTACCACCTCTTCAGCTCGTGTTGGGGCCTCTTCCTCCAGCTCACACACAGCTGGTTCGGCTTCCTCACTGGAACGCCATGGAAGAATGACTGCCACTGTTGTCCAGAGACCCAGTGAAATTCCACCCACTGAACCACGTTCGCAGTCATCAGCACCCTCCCAGGCCACTCACCAGCAATCGGTAGCACAGGCATGGGAGAAAAAGCGGCCATACTCGGCAAACCATCCCCGAGCACTGGCTCTGAATGCCGGCATTGCCAAACTACTGGCCCTTGAGATGCTGTCATTCAGGCTGGTGGAGACTGACACATTCCGGAACTTTATGTCATTGGCAGTTCCACAATACAATGTGCCCAGCCGCTTTTATTTCAGCAGGCAAGCTGTCCCTGCCCTGCAAAAGCATGTGGAGGGAAAAATTAAAAATACGCTACTAAATGCCGTCAGTAGCAAGGTCCACCTGACCACCGATGCGTGGACCAGTAGCCATGGACAGGGACGATACCTTTCCCTCACTGCCCATTGGGTCAATGTTGTGGAGCCGGGTACAGATCTGGAGAGTGGCTCTGTACGTATTCTGCCAACTCCAAGGATTGCAGGAATGCAGTCTGTACATATTGAGTCCTCCTCCTACTCTAGTTCCTCGGAATCAGCACTGCGTGAGCCTGTTAGGCCAGATATGAGCACAGGTGTGGCCAAACGTCAACAGGCTGTCCTTAAATTAATTTCTTTGGGGAATCGGAGCCACACAGCACAGGAGCTCTGGAATGCCATCAAGCAGGAGAGCGATGTGTGGTTTGTGCCAGCGAATTTCCAGCCAGGTTTGGTAGTGAGTGACAATGGCCGAAATCTAGTGGCAGCTCTGGGCCTAGGCAACCTCACTCACATACCATGTCTGGCACACGTGCTCAATTTGGTCGTGCAGAGCTTTCTGAGGGACTATCCGGATCTTGATGCACTTCTGCACAAGGTTCGCCTAGAGTGTGCTCACTTGCGGCGTTCCAGCATGGCAAGATCGCGCATTGCATCTCTGCAACGCCGATTCCGCCTGCCAGAACATCGCATCATATGTGACCTCCCCACCAGGTGGAATTCAACGTTACATATGTTGGAGCGGTTGTGTGAGCAGCAGGCAGCAGTAATGGAGTACCAGCTGCATCAGGCGCAAACAAGTCGCACTGTGCGCCGGACACACTTCACCACCACTGAGTGGGCCACTATGAGGGACATCTGCCAAGTTTTGCGTGCCTTCGATGACTCCACGCGGATGGCCAGTGCAGATGATGCACTAATCAGCATGACTGTCCCCCTCATCTGTCTGCTTCAAAAAACCTTACAAGCACTAAGTGAGGAGGTTTTTGAAGAGGTCGAGGATGAGCAGTCAGAAATGCCATCTGCTTCTGGCAAGTCTGCGCAACGTGCTTCCACACAAAGGCCCAGGCAGGGGACACTTAGTGAGGAGGATGACGAGGAGTCAATGGAGGAGGAGGAACACATCTCTCCAGAGGAGGGAGGTACACAAGGCTCTAGTAGTCAGTGTGTACAGCGAGGGTGGGGTGATGCTGAGCAGGCAGAGATGCTGCCTCAAGCTGGGGACAGCGTTTCCGGTCCAGTTGGCAGTCTGCAGCACATGGTTGATTTCATGCTGCAGTGCTTGTTAAATGACCGCCGCATTGCCAACATTCTCCACACGGCTGATTATTGGGTGTACACCCTCCTAGATCCTCGCTACCGGGACAACTTACAAAGCCTCATACCACAGTTGAACCGGGAGCGAAAAATGCGGGAGTACCAAGAAACACTTGTGCAAGCCATCATGTTCTCCATTCCCCCCACAAGTGTTGCTGGTAGTGCTTTTCAAAGCAGCCATGTGGGTAGAGGCAGTGGAGGAAGCTCTGCACAAAGAGGTAGCAGAGGCAGTGCCGCAGGACAAGGCAAGGCCAGTATGGCCCAAATGTGGAAAAGTTTTGTGGTACCGCCACAAACGGCTACACCATCACAGACGGCTCCAGTCAGCAGGAGGCAACGTTTCCGTCAGATGGTGACAGACTACTTGTCGTGCCCTGTTAGTGTTCTCCCAGACGGCTCTTCCCCGTTCAAGTATTGGGTCTCTAAGCTGGATACATGGCCAGAGCTTAGCCAGTATGCATTGGGGGTGCTGGCTTGCCCTGCTGCCAGTGTATTATCGGAACGTGTCTTTAGTGCTGCAGGTGGTGTGGTAACAGACCGTCGCACGCGACTATCCACCGATAATGTTGACCTGCTTACTTTTGTGAAAATGAACAAGGCCTGGATCTCACCTGAATTTGCCAGTCCTCTTCCAGAATAAATAATTGGCTGGCAACAGGATCCAGGTCTCCTGTTGTGTTCATGTTTCTATGACCTGAACTTTATTTCCTGGGCTACAGCAATGCCCGTTGTTGCTCAGAAGTGCTGTCCGCACAGACAAAACACTCGCTCATGTGTAAGTGGGGTTCGGTAACGTCAGCTAATCCCCTGCTGTGTGTACGGCAAACTCTCCTGCTGCCTACAACTTCTGACTACCTCTGATTTAATATGTTCTCTGATTTGCCCTCTGTCTCCACTCTGTTTTGAGTATTTCCTCCGGCCTACAACACCGCCTGTTTCTGCTCTCAAGTGCCGTCTGCACAATCCACACTTGATCCTGTGGTACCTGGGTCCTGTAACATCTGCTCATCTCCAGAGTTGAGCACGGCAATGTCTCCTGCTTTGTCTACATTCCCACTACTTGTAGTGGAAATGTGGACAGAGCAGGAGACATTGCCTGACTCACCTCTAGGGAGAAGCTGCTGTTACAGAACCCCAGTAACACAGGAACAAGTGTGGGTTGTGCAGACGGCATTTCAGAGCAGCAACTGGCGTGGTTGGAAGCCAGCGGAAATACTCGAAACAGAGTGAAGACAGAGGCCTAATTGGAGTACGTTGACAGTCAGTAGTAGTCTAGAAACAATCGCAAACTGCCACCAAGTAGGCCTCGGCCTACTACCTGATTTTCCCTGGGCTCCGACACCGCCAGTTGGTGCTCAGAAGTGCTGTCCGCACAGACAAAACACTTGCTCATGTGTAAGTGGGGTTCGGTAACGTCAGGTGATCCCCTGCTGTGTGTATGGCAAAGTGTCCTGCTCCCTCCACAGTCAAACAACCTCAGATTTACACCTGGCTCCAAGTAGGCCTCGGCCTACTACCTGATTTTCCCTGGGCTCCGACAACGCCAGTTGGTGCTCGGAAGTGCTGTCCACACAGAAAAACACACTCGTTCATGTGAAAGTGGGGTTCAGTAACGTCAGCTGATCCCCTGCTGTGTGGAGGGCAAACTGCTGCTGCCTCCAAATTGTAACTACTTCAGATTTAAACATTCTCTGATTTGGCCTCTGTCTCCACTCTGTCTCTAGTATTTCCCCTGACCTCCAACACCGCCAGTTCCTGCTCACAGTTGCCGTCCACGCATTCCACACGTGTTCCTGTGTTACTGGGGTTCTGTAACGTCAGCAGATCCCCCAATATGTGTCCGCCACTGTCTCCTGCGCTGTCCACCTTCCCACTGCAAGCGGTGGGAATGTGGACAGAGCAGGAGACAGTGGCAGACACACATCAGGGGATCTGCTGACATTACAGAATCCCAGTAACACAGCAACACGTGTGGATTGGGCAGACGGCTACTGTACGCATAAACTGGCGGTGTTGGTAGTCACGTGAAATCCTGGAAACAGAGTGGAGACAGATGCCTAATTGGAACACGTTGAAGTCTGTTGTAGCCTACAAACACTGTAAAACTGCCAACAAGTAGGCCTCGGCCTGCACCCTGGTTCTCCCTGGGCTCCAACAACGCTAGTTGGTGCTCAGAAGTGCTTTCCACACAGAAAAACACACTCGTTCATGTGAAAGTGGGGGTCAGTAACGTCAGCTGATCCCCTGCTGTGTGGAGGGCAAACTGCTGCTGCCTCCAAATTGTAACTACTTCAGATTTAAACATTCTCTGATTTGGCCTCTGTCTCCACTCTGTCTCTAGTATTTCCCCTGACCTCCAACACCGCCAGTTCCTGCTCACAGTTGCCGTCCACGCATTCCACACGTGTTCCTGTGTTACTGGGGTTCTGTAACGTCAGCAGATCCCCCAATATGTGTCCGCCACTGTCTCCTGCGCTGTCCACCTTCCCACTGCAAGCGGTGGGAATGTGGACAGAGCAGGAGACAGTGGCAGACACACATCAGGGGATCTGCTGACATTACAGAATCCCAGTAACACAGCAACACGTGTGGATTGGGCAGACGGCTACTGTACGCATAAACTGGCGGTGTTGGTAGTCACGTGAAATCCTGGAAACAGAGTGGAGACAGATGCCTAATTGGAACACGTTGAAGTCTGTTGTAGCCTACAAACACTGTAAAACTGCCAACAAGTAGGCCTCGGCCTGCACCCTGGTTCTCCCTGGGCTCCAACAACGCTAGTTGGTGCTCAGAAGTGCTTTCCACACAGAAAAACACACTCGTTCATGTGAAAGTGGGGGTCAGTAACGTCAGCTGATCCCCTGCTGTGTGGAGGGCAAAGTGTCCTGCTCCCTCCAAAGTCAAAATACCTCAGATTTACACCTGGCTCCTAGTAGGCCTCGGCCTGCACCCTAATTGTCCCTGGGCTCCAACAACACCAGTTGGTGCTCGGAAGTGCTGTCCACACAGAAAAACACACTTGTTCATGTGAAAGTGGGGGTCAGTAACGTCAGCTGATCCCCTGCTGTGTGGAGGGCAAAGTGTCCTGCTCCCTCCAAAGTCAAAATACCTCAGATTTACACCTGGCTCCTAGTAGGCCTCGGCCTGCACCCTGATTGTCCCTGGGCTCCAACAACGCCAGTTGGTGCTCGGAAGTGCTGTCCACACAGAAAAAAACACTCGTTCATGTGAAAGTGGGGTTCGGTAACGTCAGCTGATCCACTGCTGTGTGGAGGGCAAACTGCTGCTGTCTCCAAATTGTAACTACTTCAGATTTAAACATTCTCTGATTTGGCCTCTCTCTCCACTCTGTCTCTAGTATTTCCCCTGACCTCCAACACCGCCAGTTCCTGCTCACAGTTGCCGACCACGCATTCCACACGTGTTCCTGTGTTACTGGGGTTCTGTAACGTCAGCAGATCCCCCAATATGTGTCCGCCACTGTCTCCTGCGCTGTCCACCTTCCCACTGCAAGCGGTGGGAAAGTGGACAGAGCAGGAGACAGTGGCAGACACACATCAGGGGATCTGCTGACATTACAGAATCCCAGTAACACAGCAACACGTGTGGATTGGGCAGACGGCTACTGTACGCATAAACTGGCGGTGTTGGTAGTCACGTGAAATCCTGGAAACAGAGTGGAGACAGATGCCTAATTGGAGCACGTTGAAGTCTGTTGTAGCCTACAAACACTGTAAAACTGCCAACAAGTAGGCCTCGGCCTGCACCCTGGTTCTCCCTGGGCTCCAACAACGCTAGTTGGTGCTCAGAAGTGCTTTCCACACAGAAAAACACACTCCTTCATGTGAAAGTGGGGGTCAGTAACGTCAGCTGATCCCCTGCTGTGTGGAGGGCAAAGTGTCCTGCTCCCTCCAAAGTCAAAATACCTCAGATTTACACCTGGCTCCTAGTAGGCCTCGGCCTGCACCCTAATTGTCCCTGGGCTCCAACAACGCCAGTTGGTGCTCGGAAGTGCTGTCCACACAGAAAAACACACTTGTTCATGTGAAAGTGGGGGTCAGTAACGTCAGCTGATCCCCTGCTGTGTGGAGGGCAAAGTGTCCTGCTCCCTCCAAAGTCAAAATACCTCAGATTTACACCTGGCTCCTAGTAGGCCTCGGCCTGCACCCTGATTGTCCCTGGGCTCCAACAACGCCAGTTGGTGCTCGGAAGTGCTGTCCACACAGAAAAAAACACTCGTTCATGTGAAAGTGGGGTTCGGTAACGTCAGCTGATCCACTGCTGTGTGGAGGGCAAACTGCTGCTGCCTCCAAATTGTAACTACTTCAGATTTAAACATTCTCTGATTTGGCCTCTGTCTCCACTCTGTCTCTAGTATTTCCCCTGACCTCCAACACCGCCAGTTCCTGCTCACAGTTGCCGTCCACGCATTCCACACTTGTTCCTGTGTTCCTGGTGTTCTGTTATGTGAGCTGATCCCCCAATGTGTGTCCGCCACTGTCTCCTGCGCTGTCCACCTTCCCACTGCAAGTGGTGGGAATGTGGACAGAGCAGGAGACATTGGCAGACACACATCAGTGGATCTGCTGACATTACAGAACCCCAGTAACACAGGAACACGTGTGGATTGGGCAGACGGCTACTGTACGCATAAACTGGCAGTGTTGGTGGTCACGTGAAATCCTGGAAACAGAGTGGAGACAGATGCCTAATTGGAGCACGTTGACAGTCTGTTGTAGCCTACAAACAATCTAAAACTACCACCAAGTAGGCCTCGGCCTTCACCATGATTGTCCCTGGGTTCCAACAACGCCAGTTGGTGCTCGGCAGTGTCTATGGCACGGGTACTCCCTGTTGCCCAGCCTGGTTCCAGCACGCCAGCTGTTTCCGGGTAGTGTCAAGGTCACTATGCCACCAATCCGTTGTCCTGTCGTTTTGCGGCCGGGTTAGCCGACTCTACGGTGCCTGCAGTTTAGGTGACTCCTATGTGGGCTGCGGGAACTGGCACTGAAGGCTGGATCCGTAGTGCCAATGGGACATGGACCCCCTGTAGGACTGTGGGTTTCGGTAACTGCGGCCGGCTTGCGGCCTGGCTACTTTGCTTTCAATGGGTACCTTCTGCTACCCACCCGGGTTCCAGCACTGTCTGCTGGTTCTCGCCAGAGCCTTTGGCCTAGGTTCCTCCATCTCGGTATCCGAGGTCCAGCACCGTCAGCTGGTCCTTGGTAGTGCTTTCTAGCACAGGTACCTCCTGCCTAGTAACCGTGGTCCAGCACCGTCAGCTGTTCCTCGGTAGTGCCATTGGCTCTTGTAGCTTTTGCTACCCATCTGGGTTCCAGCACCGTCAGCTGGTTCTCGGCAGTGTCTTTGGCACGGGGACTCCCTGTTGCCCAGCCTGGATCCAGCACGCCTGCTGTTTCCGGGTAGTGTCAAGGTCACTATGCCACCAATCCGTTGTCCTGTCGTCTTGCGGCCGGGTTAGCCGACTCTACGGTGCCTGCAGTTTAGGTGACTCCTATGTGGGCTGCGGGAACTGGCACTGAAGGCTGGATCCGTAGTGCCAATGGGACATGGACCCCCTGTAGGACTGTGGGTTTCGGTAACTGCGGCCGGCTTGCGGCCTGGCTACTTTGCTTTCAATGGGTACCTTCTGCTACCCACCCGGGTTCCAGCACTGTCTGCTGGTTCTCGCCAGAGCCTTTGGCCTAGGTGCCTCCATCTCGGTATCCGAGGTCCAGCACCGTCAGCTGGTCCTTGGTAGTGCTTTCTAGCACAGGTACCTCCTGCCTAGTAACCGTGGTCCAGCACCGTCAGCTGTTCCTCGGTAGTGCCATTGGCTCTTGTAGCTTTTGCTACCCATCTGGGTTCCAGCACCGTCAGCTGGTTCTCGGCAGTGTCTTTGGCACGGGGACTCCCTGTTGCCCAGCCTGGTTCCAGCACGCCTGCTGTTTCCGGGTAGTGTCAAGGTCACTATGCCACCAATCCGTTGTCCTGTCGTTTTGCGGCAGGGTTAGCCGACTCTACGGTGCCTGCAGTTTAGGTGACTCCTATGTGGGCTGCGGGAACTGGCACTGAAGGCTGGATCCGTAGTGCCAATGGGACATGGACCCCCTGTAGGACTGTGGGTTTCGGTAACTGCGGCCAGCTTGCGGCCTGGCTACTTTGCTTTCAATGGGTACCATCTGCTACCCACCCGGGTTCCAGCACTGTCTGCTGGTTCTCGCCAGAGCCTTTGGCCTAGGTGCCTCCATCTCGGTATCCGAGGTCCAGCACCGTCAGCTGGTCCTTGGTAGTGCTTTCTAGCACAGGTACCTCCTGCCTAGTAACCGTGGTCCAGCACCGTCAGCTGTTCCTCGGTAGTGCCATTGGCTCTTGTAGCTTTTGCTACCCATCTGGGTTCCAGCACCGTCAGCTGGTTCTCGGCAGTGTCTTTGGCACGGGGACTCCCTGTTGCCCAGCCTGGTTCCAGCACGCCTGCTGTTTCCGGGTAGTGTCAAGGTCACTATGCCACCAATCCGTTGTCCTGTCGTCTTGCGGCCGGGTTAGCCGACTCTACGGTGCCTGCAGTTTAGGTGACTCCTATGTGGGCTGCGGGAACTGGCACTGAAGGCTGGATCCGTAGTGCCAATGGGACATGGACCCCCTGTAGAACTGTGGGTTTCGGTAACTGTGGCCGGCTTGCGGCCTGGCTACTTTGCTTTCAATGGGTACCTTCTGCTACCCACCCGGGTTCCAGCACTGTCTGCTGGTTCTCGCCAGAGCCTTTGGCCTAGGTGCCTCCATCTCGGTATCCGAGGTCCAGCACCGTCAGCTGGTCCTTGGTAGTGCTTTTTAGCACAGGTACCTTCTGCTTAGTAACCGTGGTCCAGCACCGTCAGTTGGTCCTCGGTAGTGCCATTGGCTCTTGTTCCTTCTGCTACCCATCCGGTTGCCAGCACTGTCTGCTGGTTCTCGCCACAGCCTTTGGCCTAGGTGCCTCCATCTCGGTATCCGAGGTCCAGCACCGTCAGCTGGTCCTTGGTAGTGCTTTTTAGCACAGGTACCTTCTGCTTAGTAACCGTGGTCCAGCACCGTCAGTTGGTCCTCGGTAGTGCCATTGGCTCTTGTTCCTTCTGCTACCCATCCGGGTGCCAGCACTGTCTGCTGGTTCTTGCCAGTTTCTCAGCCTTCTTGTACCTTCTGCTACATTTCCAAGATCAAGCTTTTTGAAATTGTCTTTGGTAATCCTTATTGATCTCCATGACGATGACCCTGATGATGACGACCCTGAAGACCACACCAAAGAAGACCAGAAATATGACCCTAAATAATAAGACCAAGAGGACAAAGAACATGAAGACAACCACCAAGATACAGAACAAAAGACAGAAGAACAAGAAGCAGAAGAAGCAAAAGCAGAAGAACAGAAAGCAGAAGAACATTAAGCATAAGACAAAAAATCAGCATAGAAGAAATCAAAATTATAAGCAGAAGAAGACTAAGCAGTAAATGGGGGTGAGTCCGTTCCTCCTCGTGGTGCCCCTGGAAAATGCCTGCTGCTGCAGGCCAAACTGAACGCGGACAAATCCTGTTGTAAATCTTTTGTGACAGGCAGAACGTAAGGTGTAATCTTATAACTTTTATAGATAAGTACTACAGGAATGCCTGTCACCATAAGAAAATGAAGAAAAAGAAGAATAGGAAGAAGATGAAGAAATAGCATATGAAAATTAATAATAGCTGAATAAGAAGAATATGAAGAATGGAAAAAAAAATTAATGGGAAGAAGGTGAAGAAGAAGAAGATGAATAAGGTGAAGAAAAAGTTGATGAAAAAAATGCTACTGCTGCGGATCATGAAGGAGAAAGTGTGGGAGAAGTACAAAAGAAGGTGAAGAGCATGGAAGTTGCGAAACATACATATCTGACAAAATATAAAAAAGTTAACATAGTCAATATCTTTTTAACTCCGAACGTCTTGAAAAAAAATTGGAATTAATGCTATGCCATGTGATTTGAATAAACCACTATGCTTTTAATGTCTCCTCCACCTCCCACAATACATTCTACATGATTCTTATTTGTTTTCAATTATGTAGAATTAGCCAACAAGGAAATAAAGGTCTTTTTTTAATTCCGATACCGAAAGTCCCATTGACTTGAATGGGACTTCCGGTATCGGAATCGGCGATACCCGATATTTTTTTCGTATCTGGCGATACCATCCGATACGATATTTTTGGGTATCGAACGGTATCGCTCAACACTAGTGACAACACTTTAATGCTCTTCACCTAGAGGCGTGATGGGAAAATGAGAGGAGTGAGGGGAAAATGAGAGATGTGAGGGGGGAAAATGAGAGATGTGAGGGGGAAAATGAGAGAAGTGAGGTGCTGCTGCAGTATGAGGCTGTGTATAGAGAAGAGTGAGGTGTTGCAGGTGGAGGCTGTGTTTAAGGCCACATTCACATGTTCAGTATTTTGTCAGTATTTCACAATACATGGGGGGGTCTCACAATACAGAAGGGGTCTCACACTGCAAGGGAAGGGTGCTCACAATACAGTGCCGGAGCTGGGCGCAGGTAATCACTGAACAGGGGGCCGTGGAGGGGGCGGCTGAAGCTCCGAGGGAGGGGTGCTCACACTGCAAGGGGATGGAGGCTCACAACTAACCACAGTTAGTTACTTTGCCCAGGCAATGCCGGGCTTTTCAGCTAATTAATAAATAAATGTGATATGTGATTGAGCATAGCCCCAAAGTCTAGGGAGTGATGAGGAGCTGAATAAAGAGCCTTATCTATATGTATAGGGTTACCAGCCTGGATTATTTATGGCTTTAGCTGTAAATTAAAGCTGTCATAACACACCAAACTTGTAAATTCATTGAGATGACTCTGATCCTTTGTCCCAGCCTATACAGCAAAGCTAACAAGTGAGCCACAGCGGCATGGAAATGCCAGCCTATTTTATCTGCTCCCAGTGGTTGTTTCGAGTGTGCAAACTGCAATATTTCCCTTTTTTTTCGTGTGGATATTCACATGATAAAATATTCTATAAAAATGTTTATAAGGCAAAAAAAACATTCCCTTAAGTTGAATTAAAATCATCATGGCTTCATTGTGATATGTAAACTCTGCGGGAATCATGAAGACTCCTTTCTCTAACTCAACAAGATAATTCACCAAACAGCAAAACTGCGAGATCATAAAGTAACGGAGAAAACAACGGAGGAAAGTGTCGGCTAATCTGAGCACGATGGGGCGGCGTCATTAACTCGCGGTTTATGGGACGTTGTTTGCTGTATACTTTTATTATAGCTCTATGCATTGCTGACAGCAAAATTACATGGGCAAAGTTATAAGCGGAGCAATTAGACAGATCATAGGAATATCTATCCCTTCGGCTGCAAGAATTGCTGAAACATTAAAGGGACATATATTATTTGTATCCTGCGGAGGGAGCAGATGGGCCGGAGAAGTTGCTGCAGACCACCAGGGATGTAGATATTAACTCTTTACTGAGGTAGCCCATCAGATATCCTTACTGCCCTGGACAACTAGAGATGCCAATATCAGACTGTCCACAGGTGCTGACATTAACTCCTAGACCACCATAGAAGTAGAAAAGGATCTCTTATTGCACTAGGACAGTGATTCTCAAACTCCAGTCCTCACGGTACCCCCAATTCCCCACCACAGATCATGTTTTCAGGATTTTTTTTAGTATTGCACAGGTAAGAGAACCCGCGCCAATTTCTGATGCCTTGATAATTCCATCCCCTGTGTAATACTAAGTCCCCTTTAAAATTGCATTCTTACCTACGTGCAGAGGACCTGTTGGGGCTTGCATCCGAACCCCCCACAAAATGGGATTCAGGTGTATGCACCAACGGGGCCATTGACTATAATGGTGCCGACAGTGTCAACGTGTGCTCTGTTCTACTTAGGTTTTGGGCATATACGCCTACTGGAGGCGGACACCCTGATACGGTCTACTAAGTCTGTATGTCAGCCTCTAGTGATGCACGATAGAGCACACATTGACTCTGTGGGCACTATTGTGATCAATGGCCCCGTCGGCGCAGACACCTGAATCCCGTTTTGCCGGGACTTGGGGGAATCAACGCAGTGTGAAAGAAGCCTAAGGAGAACCTGAAAACATCATCTGTTGGGTAGGGGGGGGCTGTGATGACTGCAGCTTGGGAAACTAGAAAACTTAAGGGTCTATCAAAGCAAAAAAAAACACAAAAGCAAAAGAATCCTTAAAAAAATAACTTTTATTTGTATTAATTAAAAAAAAACAATAAAGACCTAATTATAATAAATCAGGACCCATCAAAGGTCATATAAAACATTTAATTTCAGGTCGGTATAGAGTGCCCTATAAGATAAGTTTATCCTCTATATTACTATCAGAGCATGGGTTTGTTTCACATGCACCCACTACAGTATATATTAACCCTATTATGGACATGCTGTATCTGATGTCTGGCATATGTAATTGATGACACTGTTACCAGTAGCAGTTTGCACTATTTGCATTTATCTAGTATGAATCCTATTATGGATATGCCGTTGTGGTACTGCTAATATCTGGTATATGCAATTTATTATACTGGGAGTGGTAATCTCGATTGTCAAGCAATGCTTGCAGCTTCAGTCTGATGGCCTTTACTCACCCACCTGATTTGTGTTTTGTCTGACTCTGTATCTTTACACCATCATTTAGGGCAGTTTCACACGTCAGTGTCTCCGGTACGTGTAGTGACAGTTTTCTCACGTACCGGAGACACTGACACATGTAGACACATTCGAATGAATGTGTCTATGCAGATGTCAGCGTGTTTTCACGGACCGTGTGTCCGTGTGCAAAACACGCTGACATGTCCGTTTTTGTGCAACAACACGGATCACACGGACCCATACAAGTCAATGGGTCCGTGTAAACACGTACCGCACACGGATGCTGTCCGTGTGCGATCCGTGTGCGTTTCTAAAAGTCAAAGGGTTAACATTGAAAATAATTTTTCAAAAACACGGACACACGGACAGCACACGGATGGTACACACGGACATACGGATGTCACACGGATGGCATACGTATGCACACGGACAGCTCCAGTACCGGTTTTTCCGGTACCGGAATTATCTGGACGTGTGAAACTGCCCTTAGCTGCAGATGTGAATACCCGGGTTAAGCTATTTCTCAGTGCCTTGGGCTTATCAGACTTCTATTATATCTAACCACAGTTTTAGAGATATGAACATCCTGTAGACTGTGAGCCCTCGCGGGCAGGGTCCCCTCTCCTTATGTACTTGTGTGTCCCTTGTCTTACACTTGTTTATTATACTTGTCTATATTTCCCCTTTTCACATGTAAAGCGCCATGGAATAAATGGCGCTATATAAATGCATAATAATAATAATTAGATAAATCTATTTTATGGTATCTTACGTTCATTAGATTTAGGTCGACGTCACATTTGCGAGAAACTCGCACGAGTATCGCACGTCAATACCCGGCACTGCCACCGGCACTCGGAATGGAGCGTTCAGCTACATGTATTTCTATGCAGCTGAATGCTCCGATCCGAGTGCCGTGCGAGACTCGTCCGAGTTTCTTGCAAGTCTGACCCCGGCCTTACTGACATGATCAATCGAGCCAGACTCTATCTAGATTTTCATGGCACTTAAGCATTTATCTGACTTTTGTAGGGAGGTCCACTGAGGGTCAGGTAGAGACAGCCTACGTTGAGCGGGGGCGCCATGTGGAATCTTTAGGGTGCCAACCTCCGCTTTGAAGCAGGGTTACTAAGGGTAAGGTTCAAGAAATTTCTAAGGGAATACTTCTATGTGGGCATGTAGGTCAGAGACAGGGGCGGCGGTAGGGGCAGGCAGACCAGGCAGCTGCCTAGGGCCCCCACTCCCCCGGGGGCCCCCAGCTAGCGGCACATCACGCAACCGGTATGGGGCCCCTGCGAGGCAGGGGGGCCTGCCTGCCCCTAGCGCCAACTCCCCCGCCACCGCATTGAATTATACCGGCGACTGCCAGTACAGTTCGAAGCAATGATGGAGGAGAGAGCGTCAGCCGACGCTCCCTCTCCCATCATTCCCTGCTCTGCCTCTGACATCATCGCACTCTCACTGTGTGCCAGGCATAGAAAGAGACAGGAACCGGGAGCAGAGCAGGCACGAGGAGAAGGTGAGGAGTGGTTTTTTTTTTAATACAGTATATCAGTCTGAGTACTGGACTGTGGGGCCATTCGGAGGGGTGGCTATATACTATGCTGGGCTATATACCATGCAGGGCTATATGCCATGCAGGGCTATATACTATGCTGGGCTATATACCATGCTGTGCTCTATACCATGCTGGGCTATATACTATGCTGGGCTATATACCATGTGGTGCTGGGCTATATACTATGCTGGGCTATATACCATGTGGTGCTGGGCTATATACTATGCTGGGCTATATACCATGTGGTGCTGGGCTATATACCATGCTGGGCTATATACCATGCTGGGCTATATGCCATGTGGTGCTGGGCTATATACTATGCTGGGCTATATACCATGTGGTGCTGGGCTATATACTATGCTGGGCTATATACCATGTGGTGCTGGGCTATATACCATGCTGGGCTATATACCATGCTGGGCTATATGCCATGTGGTGCTGGGTTATATACCATGCTGGGTTATATACCATGCTGGGCTGTATACCATGTGGTGCTGGGCTATATACCATGCTGGGCTATATACCATGTGGTGCTGGGCTATATACCATGCTGGGCTATATACCATGTGGTGCTGGGTTATATATCATGCTGGGATATATACCATGCTGGGCTATATACCATGTGGTGCTGGGCTATATACCATGCTGGGCTATATACCATGTGGTGCTGGGTTATATATCATGCTGGGTTATATACCATGCTGGGCTATATACCATGTGGTGCTGGGCTATATACCATGCTGGGCTATATACCATGTGGTGCTGGGTTATATACCATGCTGGGTAATATACCATGCTGGGTTATATACTGTGCTGGGCTATATACCATGCTGGGCTATATACCATGCTGGACTATATACCATGCTGGGCTAAATACTATTCTGGGCTATATACCGTGCTGGGCTATATACCATGCTGGGCTATATACTATGCTGGGCTATATACCATGCTGGGCTATATACTATTCTGGGCTATATACCATATGGTGCTGGGCTATATACCATGCTGGGTTATATGCCATGCTGGGCTATATACTATGCTGGGCTATATACTGTACTGGGCTATATCAATATAGAAGAAAAAAAGATGTTCAGCTCACCATTAGATGAATTCTTGTGGCTTTGGGTGTGGACTCCAGGATGGTGCTCAGAAAAAGCGGCTGTGGTAATCAAACAAAAAAGTTCCAGCAACAAACATCCAAATCAGATTGTTGAATAGACGTTAAAACTTCATCTTTATTGCAATGCCTTTAAAAACATACTGTTAAAATTGTAAATCCAGGGGATTACACGTTTCGAACAAACATGTTCTTAGTCATAGCCAAGCTGGGCTATATACCGTGCTGGGCTATATACCATGTGGTGCTGGGCTATATACTATGCTGGGCTATATACTATGTGGTGTTGGGCTATATACCATGTGGTGCTGTGCTATATTCCTTGTGGTGCTGTGCTATATACCATGTGGTGATGGGCTATATACTATGCGGCTGTGTTATATACCAAGGGGGGTACATTTTACATTATATTCTATGGGGGAGGCTGAGCTATATAATATGGGGGGTTACATCATATTCTATGGGGAGGTGGGCTGTATTATATTCTATTTGGAGCTACATTATATTCCATGGGGGGACTATATTATATTTATTATATTCTATGGGGGGGGTGTTAGGCTGGCGGAATGCACCAAATAATAAAATAATAGTGAGGTGCGTTAGCAGCCTGGGGTCCACCATGCAGAGATGGAATACTGCTGCTAAATAATGGCAGACACTATATGGCGGTATAATAAATGAACACACATGGGCTAACGTCACCCGGTGTGTACGAGGCGGACTCTGTTGCCTCACAGAGCCACACAACTGCTGAATATAAACGCCGAAGCTTGTTAAGCTCACAGAGCGCTGGTGTAAAGTCACAGGTCTCTGCCCCAAGACACAGGGTCGGAGTCCCTCTAGACTCACCAGCACTCGGCGCCGCCGTAGATGCGGTACTTATGTGCCTAGCTGGATGACATAATATGGCGCTAAGTGAGATGCTGACTTGGAGCACTGTGGCATAAAGCCTAGCAAAGCCTAGCCACTGACAGGTGCCTACTCTAACCACAAGACCCTAACAACAGGCACAATCAAGGGTAGGCATTTCAAATGAGTCCGTCACCAGATACATGCATCCATGATCATACACTCCTTAAGCATAAGAGTCTATACTAGCGCATGGCTGAGCGGCCATGCGGCTCTTTTATAGCGGTGTCCTTCCGGGACCTTCCCAGTAATGGACCAATCAGAGCAGGAACGGAACCTGCACATGTGACCTCCGACCTCCAATGAGAGGTCGTCCCACGGGCATTCTCAGTATGCAAAATACAGGACTTAGTCCCTGGAGCGTCTGCTTGCTGCTGACTCAAGCATGGTGTTACAGCAGAGCCTGAAGGAGTAACCAGACGCCTAGGCAAGACGTGTGGGCCGATGTCTCTGCTAAGCAGGAATCTCTGCAGCCGCAGAGGAATGGGAGACCGCAGAGGACATAGCTTGAGATTCCCCCTGTGCAGTGGGGGAAACTCGACACCTAACAGGGTGATTGCATCATACTCTATGAGGGGGCTACATTATACTATATGAGGAGGCTACTTTGCGTTCTATGGGGGGCTAGATTATATTGTATAGGGGCTTTTGTTATATTCTATGGGTGCTGCATTATACTATATGAGGAGGGCTACATTGTACACTATGAGGGGGTTGCGATATATTCTATGGAGGGGCTGCATTATATTCTGTGGAGTGGCTGCATTATACTCTGAGGTGTAGCTGCATTATACTATAAGAGGGGGGCTGCATTATGCTATATGTTGGCTGCTTTATACTGTATCGAAGACTATGGGGAATACATTATATGAGGAACTATGGGTTGCATTATACTATGGGAAGTGAATTGTACTACATGGATGACTATGGTGGAGCATTATACTATATGGAGCACTATGAGGAGTGTATTATACTATATTGAGGACTATGGGGAGTGTATTATACTATATGGAGGACTGAGGAGTGTATTATACTATATGGATGACTATGGGGCACATTATATTATATAGAGGACTATGGGGTGTAAGCTGTAGATGTGCTGCTGATAACTTGATACTGTATGGTGATCGGGAAACAAGTCTTGAGCGACTTCAATAATGTCGATCACGCTCATTTAGTGTCCTGAACTCTGCGCATGTAAATTCAATCGAAATGCTTCTGTGTGATGTGCAATATGTTAGCATTTGGGGCCCCATTTTAAACTATGCCTAGGGCCCCACTTTGCCTAAAACCGGACCTGGTCAGAGAAAGTATACAATACAACATATGGCTGTCCATCTATCCACTTACCACCTTATGTGTGTATGACCAGCGTCACAATTCGAGCTTGTTCACATGTAGCATTTATTGCTGCATTTTTGTGTGTGTACATCTCATTCACACAATGCATTTTTTTCTTGCGTTTTTTGAGCTTTAGTGTGTTTTTTTTCAAAGGCAGCGTGTCAATTGTTTTATTTATTTTTTTTTTGCTGAGTTTTCTCACCCATTCAATTGAATGCATAAAAAAAAACTTGAAAAACACATAAAAAATGTGCTTAATATTTTCCTGTCAACACACAAAAAATTCTGCAAAAATGCACTTTGCGAACAAGCCATAATACACTATAGTAGGAATTAGGTGTGTTATGGTTAATATTTTATACCTTGCTTTGATTATCATTTAACCCTTTCGCACCAGAGCCTGTTTTTGCCTTCGTGACGGGGCCAATTTTTTAAATTCTGACCAGTGTCACTTTATAAGGTAATAACTCTAGAACGCTTCAACAGATCCCGATGATTCTTAGGCCGGGGTCACACTGGCGAGGAATACGGGAGAGTGAGAGGCGCTAAAAGCACGCATTAGACACGGACAAATGATTCTCTATGGCGTCACTCGCACCAGGCGTATATTTCTCATCCGGATCCTACGCGCCGTGCCAATCGCATCATGCTGCGATTGTCAGCGTACTACGCCCGTAATACGCCAATGCAAGTCTATGGGTGCGCAAAAAATACGGAATACACACGGAATACACGTGTGACCTGCGAGCAATACGCAGGTCTTTTGGCTGGTGAACAGGAAATGGGCCAATCCATCATCAGGAAGCCTAGACATGCAAATGAGCTCAAAAACCGCTCCAGACATCCAGGAAGTCAGCCTCCACAGAGTACAGCAGCAGCATGGCGTCCACATATATTAATGTAGAGCTCCTCATTGTGCTGGTGCAGGAGCGTCCAGAAATATGGGACCCACGTGATGCAAACTATGCGAACCGCACAAGAAAGGAGGCGTCATGGAGGCGCATCTGTCGCCAGATGTACCATGACTTTGGTGACAGACCACGTGATGAGCAGCATAAAATTCGTAAGTGCAACCATAAAACATCATTAATCTTAGCGCACGCGATAAAAAGAATCTACAATCAGCACCCCCCCTTTCTGTGCATGTACTTTTATTAGCCTCATGAAGCCGTTACATTTGGATGTGACACGTGGCTTCACACAGCCATAATTAGGGGTTAGGCCACAAGCTCCTCATCCTCCTAGCCCCTAAAATTAGTTTCAGTGGAGCTAATGAGACCCTGGGTATCGGCCCAATTACATATGCCACCATGGGTAGAACGCACACCCCAGAAGGCCCCATGCCTAGACTACTGTTAGAAAATGTGACCTCTCAAATATGTGAATTTTACAATCTTTCCTGTCACGTTGCAGTGGAAGATGTGATGAAACGGTGGAGAAGTATCCGGGACCAGTACCGCCGGGAACGCCAGCAGCGGTCCAGGAGTGGGGATGCTGGACATGTAAAGCGAAAATATATTTATTATGACCGGCTGAACTTCCTCGCCCCAATTCTGGCTCTGAGACCGTAAGTACATACCTCACACCACATGACACAAAAACATTACACAAATACTTTACAGGGACAAAAATATTGATGTATTTTTGCCTCTGTTCTATTTCATAACAGAACTCAATCCAACCTTACGGATCGAGGAACGGCCTCAGAGGCAGAGCCCATTATAGATCCGGTAGGGGAGGAGGTGGCTGGCCCATCTTCTCCCCCTACAAGAAGGATGGCTGAAGAGGAGGCATCACCACAACACACAATGGCTGGCCCACACACCACACCACCAGGACGGTCTGCTGCTGCAACCTCACCCATCCTGGAAGAGCCGGGCAACTTGAGCAGCAGCCCAACTGCCCAGATCAGGTCCTCCTCACAGGCTGCTGTTGCATCACGGCGACTAAGAAGAAGGCGCCAGGTCACCATTCAAGAGAGCAGGACCAATGTGGACACAGGGGTGCTGAATTATTTGTCCAGAGTCACTACAGATGATGGTGAGGAGGCCTATGCACGTAGCCTCACCCTTTATCTCCGTGCCCTTACCCGTGAGGTCAGGCTCCGTATTAGGGGATGTATTCAGATCCTGCTTGATGCAAGCACCCCCCCCAATACCCCATATGAGGTGTTTGAATTTCTGGAGAGGTGGCAGCTGTCACCACAAAATTTAATGCGCATGAGACCATCCACACAGATGCTTGCTCAAGCAGGGTCTGTACAGCCCCTAATACGTGGGCCAACACCTCAATCCCTTCCTCCCCCTACCCATCCTTCTATTCCGCAGCCCCAAATGTCTTCCTCAAGCCAACCCCACCAATATGGCCACTTGTACCCACCCAGTGTTGGAGGCTGGTCCCAACCTGGTTGGGGACGATCTGGCTATCTTGGTGGGTATGAGCCACGGCCCTACCAGAGCCAACAAGAAGCCCCTCACCATCATCATTACTCTGGCCAGTATCCCCAACAGGCCCAGGAGGCTGGACAAATACAGCATCATGGGCACCAGTATGGCCCCACACAGGGCGATGTTGGCCACAATGTCCAGCAGCACCCACAGGCTGGTCCTCCACGTTCCCCTTCCCCTACATATGAGGATTTATGATTTTAATGTTTGGAGATGTCCAGTGACATGTAACTGGTGCTCCTAATCTCGTCAAAAAAACAGGTGTTCTCCTTCCCCAACATTTCTAACATAATTTAACACTCACATTTGTAAACAATGTTTTCCAAACATATGAAACAATCCATCATGACAGGCAACGCTACCTCACGCCTTTCACACAGATATTACATGTGTGTCTAAAAGATAATATTTAAATGCGCTATACTGTTAAATGAAAGGATGAAAATACACTACTCACTCGCTAACGCATAGGAAAGGAGTGCTTGCCTTAGTTAAGTAGTCACCTTTTTGGTTAGCAATCTCTATTACAAAAAATTGAGGTGACCAGCATTCAGAATACCACGCTCTCTCTATGTCTGAACAAGTGAGTTTTGTTTTTTCATCCTTTCCAGTATAGCATGCTTAAATATTGTCTGTTCTACAGACAGGTAATATCTGTGTGAAAGATGTGAGGTAGCCTTGCCTGTCATGGTGGAATATTTCTATGATTGGATAACATTATGAGGAAATGTGAGTGTTATCTTGTTGCCTTTATTTAGGTGATGGAGGTCACCTTTTGGTGCCTTATCAAGGTTAATGTAGGCATGCAGCAATGTTGTTAGTGCCTAATGTTTGTTGCAGTTTTTTTCTGTAATGTTACTGTTACATCAAGTTAAAGAAGGCACAAAGGGTCATTTTGGCCATTGCCAAATTTGTGTTATGGCAATATTATGTTTGCCTTTAAGCAAAACAAAAACAAAAAAGGCAAAACTAAAAATTTGTCTACTCTAGTTAACGTCTCTGTGTGATTTTTCACAATCCCTCACAACATACTAACAGACACCAACCAATGCAATGAAACACTCATAGAATCATAAAAAGGCTTGAGTAATATATATTTAGACACACTTAAAGAACCAAATTATAACATAGACACAGCATTCTCTTGCCAAGAAGTTGCCCCCTCAGGTGAGATAAAGTAATTCGTGAAAATATCACGCACTTTGAGGCCAGAGAGCGGTCTACGTTGAGGGTTGATAGGAGGGCTCACCCTGCGCACATTGTCCGGCCTACGCACAACACCATCAGAGGAGGAACAATCATGTATCCTGGTGAAGTTATGCAGAACAACACAGGCTTTCACAACTTCATTCACATTTTGCTCACTCAACTGAATGGCAGACTGGAGTACCCGCCATTTGGCACTAAGAATCCCAAAGGAACACTCCACCAGTCGCCTAGCACGTGATAGGCGCAAGTTAAAAATTCTGCGCCTGTGGTCAAGGTTGCGCCGGGGATATGGCCTCATGACATTGCGTGATAACTGAAAGGCCTCATCTGCCACAAGGACATAAGGGACTGATTGTTCGGGGGAGCCTGGTAGCTGGCGTGGTGGTGGTAGATCCAACTGGTTGGTGCGTAGCCGCCGACCTATTATGGAAGTATTGAAGACTCTAGAGTCTCCCGTCCTTCCATAGGCCCCAATGTCAACAATTATAAACTTGTATTGAGGGTCTACCAGAGCCAACAATACAATAGAAAAGTATTGTTTATAATTGAAGAATTGGGAGCCTGAGTTCGGCGGCTTGCGCACCCTGATATGTTTGCCATCCAGGGCCCCAATACAATTTGGAAACTGGCAGTCCTCCTCAAAGTCCCTTGAAATCCTTAACCAGTCTTCCATCCTGGGCTCGGGCATGACCACTTGATGGAGTCTTGTCCAGATTTGTGCACATGTAGACCTCACTATGCCTGAAATGGTTGACTTTCCAATGAGAAACTCATGGTGGAGGGCGGCATAAGACAGGCCAGTGGACAGGAAGCTGTAGAACAACAGAAATAGTACAGTTTAGAATGGCTTAAGTAAAAAAAAATCAGTTACATGCCGACCAAACTTGGGAGGAATTGAGATAGAATACCACACACATATTTGGTTGCACAATGACTAAGTGATATGCAGGACATATTAGATGTAACATTCTGCTGTGTCAGGTGAAACATATTTTGAGTAAGATGAGGGTATTAAACTTTGTCCAAGAAGGCCAAAAAACATAAATTAACACACACATTCTGAACATAGAGAATGTGGTTGTGTAGTACATACCGTATTGTGAGTAGAAGTCGCTCCTCTGCAGATATGGCTTTGCGCATCCTTGTGTCCTGAAAGGTTATCCCAGGGCGCACTGTCTCCAAGAGGCGATCAAATGTGGAAATGCTCATGCGACAGTACTGGTAAAATTTCTCCGGATGCTCCCGCAGAGAAGAATAGAGGCGGTGAAAATGACCTCTTGTGAGTCGTTGCCTCAAAAGTGGATGTACCCACATGCGTCTCCTCCTCCGCGGATCCACTATCACAGGATATGGTTGCCCAAAGCGCCGTGACAAAAGCCAGGTAAAGAGAACCTGCTCAGTTGTATTGAATCTCAGACCCTCTGTCATGCTGCACAAAGAACACCAACACACCTCGTGAAAGCAAGGTGACAAATGTACAGAATGTAGGCAGCCACCTGTTTCTGAGTGTCTAAATAGGGTGCAGGCTAATGATTTAAATTGTTTGCAGGCCTCAAAACCGTTAAATGTCCATTTTGCAAGGCTGCGAGAAAATCTCGCCATACGGATTGCATACGGATACACACATGCGCAAAATACGCGACCTCACCTTGCTTACGGATGACCTACGGACCACTATTTAGTGGTGATTCATCCGTATTACGCATGTAAAATACGGAGCGTATTTTGCGCAGGTTAGTGTGACTCCAGCCTTAGATTTTTTTTTCTTGTGACATATTGTACTTTAGGACGGTGGTAAAATTTCTTTGATATGACTTGCGTTTGTTTGTTTAAAAAATGGAAATTTGGCAAAAATTTTGAAAATGTTGCAATTTTCTAAATTTTAATTTTTATGCCCTTAAATCAGAGAGTTATATGTCACTCACAACATAGTTAATAAATAACATTTCCCACATGTCTACTTTACATCAGCACAATTTTTGAAACTTAATCCTTTTTTAGTTAGGAAGTTATAAGGGTTAAAAGTTGACCAGCGATTTCTCATTTTTCCCAAAAAATTTACAAAACCATTTTTTTTAGGGACCACCTCACATTTGGGGGGTCAATATGACAGAAAATACCCAAAAGTGACACAATTCTAAATACTGCACCCTCAAGGTACTCAAAACCACATTCAAGAAGTTTATTAACCCTTCAGGTGCTTCACAGGAATGAATGGAATGTGGAAGGAGAAAATAAACATTTACTTTTCTTTCACAAAAAATTTCCTTTAGACCTAATTTTGTTTTACTTTCGCAAGGGTAACAGGAGAAAATGGAATACACATTGTTTTACAATTACTCCTGAGCATGCCGATACCCCATATGTGGGGGAAATCTACTGTTTGGGCGCACGGCAGGGCTCAGAAGGGAAGGAGCGCCATTTGACTTTTTGAATGTAATATTTGCTGGAATAATTACCGGTTGCCATGTCGCGTTTGGAGAGCCCCTGATGTGTCTAAACAGGGGAAACCCCCCACAAGTGACACCATTTTGGAAATAAGACCCCTTAGGCTGGAGTCACACACAACCAATAAAAAATCGGTCCCATTTTAACGGTCCGAAATCGCACAAAAGTATCTTAACCATTGATCCGTTTTTGATGCGATTTTTCTTCATTGATGCGATTTTAATCGCATGTAAGGATCCTTTTGACATCCTTCTTGCGAGATTTTCTTGCAGGATAGCTAAATGGACATATAATGGAGCCCAATGACAGGTTTCCCCACACAAAGAATTAATAGATCTAGACACATTAAATATATATATTTTATACATGTCATAGAGACACATTTATATATATATTTCTAATTCATACAGTTCTTAATTGCAGAATATCCGCTGAAACATTTGCCGGCTTTTGTATAACATTCTCCTGCCCGACATGAAATGACACATGGTTTACGTATAGTTAACCATTTCATTTCATGTTTTTTTTTTTATGTCTATCACTATTAATTATATGAGGGCTTGTGGGTAAAATTTTGGACTTGTAGGGGTTCATTTAAGGGGTTAATTCGTTGTATTAAATTGCGGGGACTCCCTGCAGCTTCTGTGACGTCAGCGGGAGTCTCCGCAATTTAATAAAACGAATTAGCCCCTTAAATGAACCCCTACAAGTCCAAAATTTTACCCACAAGCCCTCATATAATTAATAGTGATAGACATAAAAAAAAAACATGAAATGAAATGGTTAACTGTATGTAAACCATGTGTCATTTCATGTCGGGCAGGAGAATAATTATACAAAAGCCGGCAAATGTTTCAGCGGCTATTCTGCAATTAAGAACTCTATGAATTAGAAATATATATATAAATTTGTCTCTATGACATGTATAAAATATATATATATATTTATTTAATGTGTCTAGATCTATTAATTTGTTTCTTTAGTTAACCGGACACTGTGATTTTACTGTATTTTAGAAAAAAAATTGCCGGCTTTTGGTGCGATTATCGCAACTCACACATCGGGTCCATTTGCAATCCAATTTTTTCTCGCACTCATAGACTTGCATTGTCGAATCCGATCCGAAAATCGGTGACAATCGCAGCATGCTGCGATTGTCTCGGTCTGAGGATCGGATCCGATCAAAAATCGCATGATGGGAGCTGCCCCATAGAATAACATTGGGACGAATGCAATGCGATTTTTTATCGCATTGCATTCGTCCGTTTTAATCGCCAGTGTGACCCCGGTCTTAGGGAACTTATCTTGATGTGTATTGAGCTCCTTGAACCCACAGGTGCTTCACAGAAGTTTATAACGTAGAGCCGTGGAAATAAAAAAAATAACATTTTTCCCAAATAAATCTTTTTAGCTCCATATTTTGCATTTTCATAAGTGTAAAAGGTTAAATTGCTGCATACAATTTGTTATGCAATTTCTCCTGAGTACGCCAATACCCCTTGTGTGGGGGAATACTACTGTTTTGGCGCACGGCAAAGCTTGGAAGAGAAGGAACGCCATTTGACAATTGGAATGCAAAATTGACTGGAATCAATAGCTGACGCCATGTTGCATTTGGAGAGCCCCTGACATGCCAAAAAAGTGGAAACCCCCAACAAGTGACCCCATTTTGGAAACTAGACCCCTCAAGGAATTTATCTAGATGTCTGGTGAGCATCTTGAACCTCCAGGGGCTTCACAGAATTTTATAATATTCAGCCGTCAAAATAAAAAAAAACATTTTTACCACAAAAATGATATTTTAGCCTCTACTTTTTTATTTTCAAAAGGGTAGTAAGAAAAAATGGACCCCAGAATTTGTTGTGCAATTTCTCCTGAGTATGCCAATACCCAGTATGTGGTGGAAAACTACTGTCTGGGAGCACGGCAGGGCATGAAAGGGAAGGAGCGCCATATTACAGTACAGGTTTTGCTGCATTGGTTTGAGGGGGCCATGTCACATTGAAACCCCCATAAGTGACCCCATTTTACAAATTACACCTCTCAGTGAGTTCATCTAGGGGTGTAGTGATCATATTGACAATGGGGTGTGACGGAATTTGATACCAATGGGCAGGGAAGAAAAAATAATTTCAGGGGAAGAAAAAAATTACATTTTTACCACAAAAAATTGTTTTAACCCCAGATTATACATTTTCACACTAGGAAACTGGTAAAAATGGTGCCAAAATGTGTTACACAATTTCTTCTGAATGTGGCAATACCCCATATGTACTACTGCGATCGCGGCATCTATAAGATAGCAAAGGGTTAACATCATTGGGACCTCATTTAATCAGGTTCCGATGAGTCACCTGTCAGCAACCGCTCTGCACAGGAATCGCAGCGCTTGCAGGACCCTGGGGGTCCTGAGCAATGCGTGACCACCCACCGTTCATAAAAGTCCAGCAATCACTGACGTATATCTACCGTGGGCAGTCGGGAAAAGGTTAAGCAATTTATATATCTATATATCTTTGATAACTTTGTGTTTTGTATTAGCTTTATAAGTGTTATTCATAAAAGCAATAACACAGGAAATAGTCTCTCTTTAAGGGCTCATACTCATTCGCGAGAAAAACGGACGGATGCACTCGGACCAATGCTATTCAATGGGTGACATCTCATCTGAGATTTTTTTTCTCAGCTGAAATCGGACAGAGAAGAAATTGCAGCATGCTGCGTATCTCGTGTCCATTGACAATTTCCAAGTGTAGTCCATCTATAGCAGAAGAGACATCAAAAGGAATTATTGGAATTGAGGTGGGTCCTTGTCTCTCCTGTCAAGCTGCATATAGAAATAACAGAGAGCCTGACTTTTATTTTATGTTAGGCAAGAGGAGAAAAGGAAGTTCATGCACCTATTGTACTGGCAGAATGCTGATGAAGAAAAGCATGTGTCCATGGACATTACAGGCAGGACTCTGTGTGAACTCCATGGAAGTAACTGCAAATACACCATTTAATTAGTATTACCACTTAATGCCCCAGAGAGGGCAGGTGTGTCCTAGAAAGGGTTAACACCAGCTACAAACACTGACCTCCATTTTCTACGATGCAGTTGAGGATCATCGGCGCTTTCTGGATGTGTTTAGTTTTACATTAACCCACATGATCCCTCATCTGCCATTAGTGTGTCCCAGCTGTCAATCGTTCTATTGCTAAGAAATGGGACTTGAAAAATGACTTTCCTGACCCCGGTGTCACAGGCTCATCAGTGCAAAGACGGGTCGACTGCCGGGGCCACCGATCTCCAATATACGTCTACATTGTGCCGACTGCCAATCCCTGCTGATCTGCAGACGCTTCATTATATGGAACATGCAGGGTTATGGTAATAAAATGTCACGGTGTAGAAAAGTACGAAGAGCAATGAGGGAGAGGGACGCTGTCCTATAATGTAATAATGTGCAATATCTGCCCCATGTGCCGTGCTGGACTGTTTTATCACAGGGTAGAGAGGGGATAATCAATCAGAATCTTTTTTTTATTATCTTTTTTATCCCAAAGTTGGTCACATAATACAAAATATAAAGCCCATTTCATATAGCTATGGTTTTGAACAAATTTTCAGTCAATGTGTACTGTGGGGTCAGTTGCTTTCTCCCTGTCCTCCATGTGTAGTGCATGGTCTGTCACTCTCTACCTATCCTCCATGTATAGTGTGGGGTCTGTCACTCTCTACCTATCCATGTATAGTGTGAGGTCTGTCACTCTCTACTTATCCTCCATGTATAGTGTGGAGTTTGCTACTCTCTACCTGCCCTCAATGTGTAGTGTGTGGTCTCACTCTCTACCTGTGTGCATGTGTAGTGTTGGGTATGTCACTCTCTACCTGCCCCCCTATGTGTAGTGTGGAGTCTGTCTCTCTCTACCTACCCCCCATGTGTAGTGTGTGGTCTCTAACTCTCTACCTGCCCTTGATGTATAGAGTGGGGTCTATTACTCTCTACCTGTCCTCTATGTATTGTGCAGGGTCCGTCGCTCTCTACCTATCCTCCATGTGTATTGTGGGGGTCTGTCACTCTCTATATGTCAGTCATGTGCAGTGTAGGGTCTGTCATTTTCTACCTGTCCCCCATATGTAGTGCAGGGTCTATCACTCTTTACTTTACCTCTATATGTACAGTAGTGTGGGGTCTTCCACTTTCTATTTGTTTTCAATGTTTGGTATAAGGTCTGTTACTCACTACCAGCCCTCCATGTGTAGTATAAGGTCTGTTACTCACTACCAGCCCCCCATGTGTAGTATAAGGTCTGTTACTCACTACCAGCCCTCCATGTGTAGTATAAGGTCTGTTACTCACTACCAGCCCTCCATGTGTAGTATAAGGTCTGTTACTACCAGCCCTCCATGTGTAGTATAAGGTCTGTTACTCACTACCAGCCCCCCATGTGTAGTATAAGGTCTGTTACTCACTACCAGCCCTCCATGTGTAGTATAAGGTCTGTTACTCACTACCAGCCCCCCATTATTAAGGTCTGTTACTCATTACCAGCCCCCCATGTGTAGTGTAAGGTCTGTTACTCACTACCAGCCCCCATGTGTAGTATAAGGTCTGTTGCTCACTACCAGCCCCCCATGTGTAGTATAAGGTCTGTTACTCACTACCAGCCCTCCATGTGTAGTATAAGGTCTGTTATTCACTACCAGCCCCCATGTGTAGTATAAGGTCTGTTACTCACTACCAGCCCTCCATGTGTAGTATAAGGTCTGTTACTCACTACCAGCCCCCATGTGTAGTATAAGGTCTGTTACTCACTACCAGCCCCCATATGTAGTATAAGGTCTGTTACTCACTACCAGCCCCCATGTGTAGTATAAGGTCTGTTACTCACTACCAGCCCCCATGTGTAGTATAAGGTCTGTTACTCAATACCAGCCCCCATGTGTAGTATAAGGTCTGTTGCTCACTACCAGCCCCCCATGTGTAGTATAAGGTCTGTTACTCACTACCAGCCCTCCATGTGTAGTATAAGGTATGTTACTCACTACCAGCCCTCCATGTGTAGTATAAGGTCTGCTACTCACTACCAGCCCTCCATGTGTAGTATAAGGTCTGTTACTCACTACCAGCCCCCATATGTAGTATAAGGTCTGTTACTCACTACCAGCCCCCATGTGTAGTATAAGGTCTGTTACTCACCACCAGCCCCCCATGTGTAGTATAAGGTCTGTTACTCACTACCAGCCCTCCATGTGTAGTATAAGGTCTGTTACTCACTACCAGCCCCCCATGTGTAGTATAAGGTCTGTTACTCACTACCAGCCCTCCATGTGTAGTATAAGGTCTGTTACTCACTACCAGCCTCCCATGTGTAGTATAAGGTCTGTTACTCACTACCAGCCCTCCATATGTAGTGTAAGGTCTGTTACTCACTACCAGCCCCCCATGTGTAGTATAAGGTCTGTTAGTCACTACCAGCCCTCCATGTGTAGTATAAGGTCTGTAACTCACTACCAGCCCCCCACGTGTAGTATAAGGTCTGCTACTCACTACCAGCCCCCTATGTGTAGTATAAGGTCTGTTACTCACTACCAGCCCTCCATGTGTAGTATAAGGTCTGTTACTCACTACCAGCCCCCCATGTGTAGTATAAGGTCTGTTACTCACTACCAGCCCTCCATGTGTAGTATAAGGTCTGTTACTCACTACCAGCCCCCCATGTGTAGTATAAGGTCTGTTACTCACTACCAGCCCTCCATGTGTAGTATAAGGTCTGTTACTCACTACCAGCCCCCCATGTGTAGTATAAGGTCTGTTACTCACTACCAGCCCTCCATGTGTAGTATAAGGTCTGTTACTCACTACCAGCCCCCCATGTGTAGTATAAGGTCCGTTACTCACTACCAGCCCCCCATGTGTAGTATAAGGTCTGTTACTCACTGCCAGCCCTCCATGTGTAGTATAAGGTCTGTTACTCACTACCAGCCCCCCATGTGTAGTATAAGGTCCGTTACTCACTACCAGCCCTCCATGTGTAGCATAAGGTCTGTTACTCACTACCAGCCCCCCATGTGTAGTATAAGGTCTGTTACTCACTACCAGCCCTCCATGTGTAGTATAAGGTCTGTTACTCACTACCAGCCCCCATATGTAGTATAAGGTCTGTTACTCACTACCAGCCCCCCATGTGTAGTATAAGATCTGTTACTCACTACCAGCCCTCCATGTGTAGTATAAGGTCTGTTACTCACTACCAGCCCCCCATTATTAAGGTCTGTTACTCATTACCAGCCCCCCATGTGTAGTGTAAGGTCTGTTACTCACTACCAGCCCCCATGTGTAGTATAAGGTCTGTTGCTCACTACCAGCCCCCCATGTGTAGTATAAGGTCTGTTACTCACTACCAGCCCTCCATGTGTAGTATAAGGTCTGTTATTCACTACCAGCCTCCCATGTGTAGTATAAGGTCTGTTACTCACTACCAGCCCTCCATGTGTAGTATAAGGTCTGTTACTCACTACCAGCCCCCATGTGTAGTATAAGGTCTGTTACTCACTACCAGCCCTCCATGTGTAGTATAAGGTCTGTTACTCACTACCAGCCCCCATATGTAGTATAAGGTCTGTTACTCACTACCAGCCCCCATGTGTAGTATAAGGTCTGTTACTCACTACCAGCCCCCATGTGTAGTATAAGGTCTGTTACTCAATACCAGCCCCCATGTGTAGTATAAGGTCTGTTGCTCACTACCAGCCCCCCATGTGTAGTATAAGGTCTGTTACTCACTACCAGCCCTCCATGTGTAGTGTAAGGTCTGTTACTCACTACCAGCCCCCATGTGTAGTATAAGGTCTGTTACTCACTACCAGCCCTCCATGTGTAGTATAAGGTCTGTTACTCACTACCAGCCCCCATATGTAGTATAAGGTCTGTTACTCACTACCAGCCCCCATGTGTAGTATAAGGTCTGTTACTCACTACCAGCCCCCATGTGTAGTATAAGGTCTGTTACTCAATACCAGCCCCCATGTGTAGTATAAGGTCTGTTGCTCACTACCAGCCCCCCATGTGTAGTATAAGGTCTGTTACTCACTACCAGCCCTCCATATGTAGTGTAAGGTCTGTTACTCACTACCAGCCCTCCATGTGTAGTATAAGGTCTGTTACTCACTACCAGCCCTCCATGTGTAGTGTAAGGTCTGTTACTCACTACCAGCCCCCCATGTGTAGTATAAGATCTGTTACTCACTACCAGCCCTCCATGTGTAGTGTAAGGTCTGTTACTCACTACCAGCCCCCCATGTGTAGTATAAGGTCTGTTACTCACTACCAGCCCTCCATGTGTAGTATAAGGTCTGTTACTCACTACCAGCCCTCCATGTGTAGTGTAAGGTCTGTTACTCACTACCAGCCACCCATGTGTAGTATAAGGTCTGTTACTCACTACCAGCCCTCCATGTGTAGTATAAGGTCTGTTACTCACTACCAGCCCTCCATGTGTAGTATAAGGTCTGTTACTCACTACCAGCCCTCCATGTGTAGTGTAAGGTCTGTTACTCACTACCAGCCCTCCATGTGTAGTATAAGGTCTGTTACTCACTACCAGCCCTCCATGTGTAGTGTAAGGTCTGTTACTCACTACCAGCCCCCCATGTGTAGTATAAGGTCTGTTACTCACTACCAGCCCCCCATGTGTAGTATAAGGTCTGCTACTCACTACCAGCCCTCCATGTGTAGTATAAGATCTGTTACTCACTACCAGCCCCCCACGTGTAGTATAAGGTCTGTTACTCACTACCAGCCCTCCATGTGTAGTATAAGGTCTGTTACTCACTACCAGCCCTCCATGTGTAGTATAAGGTCTGTTACTACCAGCCCTCCATGTGTAGTATAAGGTCTGTTACTCACTACCAGCCCCCCATGTGTAGTATAAGGTCTGTTACTCACTACCAGCCCTCCATGTGTAGTATAAGGTCTGTTACTACCAGCCACCCATGTGTAGTATAAGGTCTGCTACTCACTACCAGCCTTCCATGTGTAGTATAAGATCTGTAACTCACTGCCAGCCCCCCACGTGTAGTATAAGGTCTGTTACTCACTACCAGCCCCCCACGTGTAGTATAAGGTCTGTTACTCACTACCAGCCCCCTATGTGTAGTATAAGGTCTGTTACTACCAGCCCTCCATGTGTAGTATAAGGTCTGTTACTCACTACCAGCCCCCCATGTGTAGTATAAGGTCTGTTACTCACTACCAGCCCTCCATGTGTAGTATAAGGTCTGTTACTCACTACCAGCCTCCCATGTGTAGTATAAGGTCTGTTACTCACTACCAGCCCTCCATATGTAGTGTAAGGTCTGTTACTCACTACCAGCCCCCCATGTGTAGTATAAGGTCTGTTACTCACTACCAGCCCTCCATGTGTAGTATAAGGTCTGTAACTCACTACCAGCCCCCACGTGTAGTATAAGGTCTGCTACTCACTACCAGCCCCCTATGTGTAGTATAAGGTCTGTTACTCACTACCAGCCCTCCATGTGTAGTATAAGGTCTGTTACTCACTACCAGCCCCCCATGTGTAGTATAAGGTCTGTTACTCACTACCAGCCCTCCATGTGTAGTATAAGGTCTGTTACTCACTACCAGCCCCCCATGTGTAGTATAAGGTCTGTTACTCACTACCAGCCCTCCATGTGTAGTATAAGGTCTGTTACTCACTACCAGCCCCCCATGTGTAGTATAAGGTCTGTTACTCACTACCAGCCCTCCATGTGTAGTATAAGGTCTGTTACTCACTACCAGCCCCCCATGTGTAGTATAAGGTCCGTTACTCACTACCAGCCCCCCATGTGTAGTATAAGGTCTGTTACTCACTGCCAGCCCTCCATGTGTAGTATAAGGTCTGTTACTCACTACCAGCCCCCCATGTGTAGTATAAGGTCCGTTACTCACTACCAGCCCTCCATGTGTAGCATAAGGTCTGTTACTCACTACCAGCCCCCCATGTGTAGTATAAGGTCTGTTACTCACTACCAGCCCTCCATGTGTAGTATAAGGTCTGTTACTCACTACCAGCCCCCATATGTAGTATAAGGTCTGTTACTCACTACCAGCCCCCCATGTGTAGTATAAGATCTGTTACTCACTACCAGCCCTCCATGTGTAGTATAAGGTCTGTTACTCACTACCAGCCCCCCATTATTAAGGTCTGTTACTCATTACCAGCCCCCCATGTGTAGTGTAAGGTCTGTTACTCACTACCAGCCCCCATGTGTAGTATAAGGTCTGTTGCTCACTACCAGCCCCCCATGTGTAGTATAAGGTCTGTTACTCACTACCAGCCCTCCATGTGTAGTATAAGGTCTGTTATTCACTACCAGCCCCCATGTGTAGTATAAGGTCTGTTACTCACTACCAGCCCTCCATGTGTAGTATAAGGTCTGTTACTCACTACCAGCCCCCATGTGTAGTATAAGGTCTGTTACTCACTACCAGCCCTCCATGTGTAGTATAAGGTCTGTTACTCACTACCAGCCCCCATATGTAGTATAAGGTCTGTTACTCACTACCAGCCCCCATGTGTAGTATAAGGTCTGTTACTCACTACCAGCCCCCATGTGTAGTATAAGGTCTGTTACTCAATACCAGCCCCCATGTGTAGTATAAGGTCTGTTGCTCACTACCAGCCCCCCATGTGTAGTATAAGGTCTGTTACTCACTACCAGCCCTCCATGTGTAGTGTAAGGTCTGTTACTCACTACCAGCCCCCATGTGTAGTATAAGGTCTGTTACTCACTACCAGCCCTCCATGTGTAGTATAAGGTCTGTTACTCACTACCAGCCCCCATATGTAGTATAAGGTCTGTTACTCACTACCAGCCCCCATGTGTAGTATAAGGTCTGTTACTCACTACCAGCCCCCATGTGTAGTATAAGGTCTGTTACTCAATACCAGCCCCCATGTGTAGTATAAGGTCTGTTGCTCACTACCAGCCCCCCATGTGTAGTATAAGGTCTGTTACTCACTACCAGCCCTCCATATGTAGTGTAAGGTCTGTTACTCACTACCAGCCCTCCATGTGTAGTATAAGGTCTGTTACTCACTACCAGCCCTCCATGTGTAGTGTAAGGTCTGTTACTCACTACCAGCCCCCCATGTGTAGTATAAGATCTGTTACTCACTACCAGCCCTCCATGTGTAGTGTAAGGTCTGTTACTCACTACCAGCCCCCCATGTGTAGTATAAGGTCTGTTACTCACTACCAGCCCTCCATGTGTAGTATAAGGTCTGTTACTCACTACCAGCCCTCCATGTGTAGTGTAAGGTCTGTTACTCACTACCAGCCACCCATGTGTAGTATAAGGTCTGTTACTCACTACCAGCCCTCCATGTGTAGTATAAGGTCTGTTACTCACTACCAGCCCTCCATGTGTAGTATAAGGTCTGTTACTCACTACCAGCCCTCCATGTGTAGTGTAAGGTCTGTTACTCACTACCAGCCCTCCATGTGTAGTATAAGGTCTGTTACTCACTACCAGCCCTCCATGTGTAGTGTAAGGTCTGTTACTCACTACCAGCCCCCCATGTGTAGTATAAGGTCTGTTACTCACTACCAGCCCCCCATGTGTAGTATAAGGTCTGCTACTCACTACCAGCCCTCCATGTGTAGTATAAGATCTGTTACTCACTACCAGCCCCCCACGTGTAGTATAAGGTCTGTTACTCACTACCAGCCCTCCATGTGTAGTATAAGGTCTGTTACTCACTACCAGCCCTCCATGTGTAGTATAAGGTCTGTTACTACCAGCCCTCCATGTGTAGTATAAGGTCTGTTACTCACTACCAGCCCCCCATGTGTAGTATAAGGTCTGTTACTCACTACCAGCCCTCCATGTGTAGTATAAGGTCTGTTACTACCAGCCACCCATGTGTAGTATAAGGTCTGCTACTCACTACCAGCCTTCCATGTGTAGTATAAGATCTGTAACTCACTGCCAGCCCCCCACGTGTAGTATAAGGTCTGTTACTCACTACCAGCCCCCCACGTGTAGTATAAGGTCTGTTACTCACTACCAGCCCCCTATGTGTAGTATAAGGTCTGTTACTACCAGCCCTCCATGTGTAGTATAAGGTCTGTTACTCACTACCAGCCCCCCATGTGTAGTATAAGGTCTGTTACTCACTACCAGCCCTCCATGTGTAGTATAAGGTCTGTTACTCACTTCCAGCCCCCCATGTGTAGTATAAGGTCTGTTACTCACTACCAGCCCTCCATGTGTAGTATAAGGTCTGTTACTCACTACCAGCCCCCCATGTGTAGTATAAGGTCTGTTACTCACTACCAGCCCTCCATGTGTAGTATAAGGTCTGTAACTCACTACCAGCCCCCCACGTGTAGTATAAGGTCTGCTACTCACTACCAGCCCCCTATGTGTAGTATAAGATCTGTTACTCACTACCAGCCCTCCATGTGTAGTGTAAGGTCTGTTACTCACTACCAGCCCCCCATGTGTAGTATAAGGTCTGTTACTCACTACCAGCCCTCCATGTGTAGTATAAGGTCTGTTACTCACTACCAGCCCTCCATGTGTAGTGTAAGGTCTGTTACTCACTACCAGCCCCCCATGTGTAGTATAAGGTCTGTTACTCACTACCAGCCCTCCATGTGTAGTATAAGGTCTGTTACTCACTACCAGCCCTCCATGTGTAGTATAAGGTCTGTTACTCACTACCAGCCCTCCATGTGTAGTGTAAGGTCTGTTACTCACTACCAGCCCTCCATGTGTAGTATAAGGTCTGTTACTCACTACCAGCCCTCCATGTGTAGTGTAAGGTCTGTTACTCACTACCAGCCCCCCATATGTAGTATAAGGTCTGTTACTCACTACCAGCCCCCCATGTGTAGTATAAGGTCTGCTACTCACTACCAGCCCTCCATGTGTAGTATAAGATCTGTTACTCACTACCAGCCCCCCACGTGTAGTATAAGGTCTGTTACTCACTACCAGCCCTCCATGTGTAGTATAAGGTCTGTTACTCACTACCAGCCCTCCATGTGTAGTATAAGGTCTGTTACTACCAGCCCTCCATGTGTAGTATAAGGTCTGTTACTCACTACCAGCCCCCCATGTGTAGTATAAGGTCTGTTACTCACTACCAGCCCTCCATGTGTAGTATAAGGTCTGTTACTACCAGCCACCCATGTGTAGTATAAGGTCTGCTACTCACTACCAGCCTTCCATGTGTAGTATAAGATCTGTAACTCACTACCAGCCCCCCACGTGTAGTATAAGGTCTGTTACTCACTACCAGCCCCCCACGTGTAGTATAAGGTCTGTTACTCACTACCAGCCCCCTATGTGTAGTATAAGGTCTGTTACTACCAGCCCTCCATGTGTAGTATAAGGTCTGTTACTCACTACCAGCCCCCCATGTGTAGTATAAGGTCTGTTACTCACTACCAGCCCTCCATGTGTAGTATAAGGTCTGTTACTCACTACCAGCCCCCCATGTGTAGTATAAGGTCTGTTACTCACTACCAGCCCTCCATGTGTAGTATAAGGTCTGTTACTCACTACCAGCCCCCCATGTGTAGTATAAGGTCTGTTACTCACTACCAGCCCTCCATGTGTAGTATAAGGTCTGTAACTCACTACCAGCCCCCCACGTGTAGTATAAGGTCTGCTACTCACTACCAGCCCCCTATGTGTAGTATAAGGTCTGTTACTCACTACCAGCCCTCCATGTGTAGTATAAGGTCTGTTACTCACTACCAGCCCCCCATGTGTAGTATAAGGTCTGTTACTCACTACCAGCCCTCCATGTGTAGTATAAGGTCTGTTACTCACTACCAGCCCCCCATGTGTAGTATAATGTCTGTTACTACCAGCCCTCCATGTGTAGTATAAGGTCTGTTACTCACTACCAGCCCCCCATGTGTAGTATAAGGTCTGTTACTCACTACCAGCCCTCCATGTGTAGTATAAGGTCTGTTACTCACTACCAGCCCCCCATGTGTAGTATAAGGTCCGTTACTCACTACCAGCCCCCCATGTGTAGTATAAGGTCTGTTACTCACTGCCAGCCCTCCATGTGTAGTATAAGGTCTGTTACTCACTACCAGCCCCCCATGTGTAGTATAAGGTCCGTTACTCACTACCAGCCCTCCATGTGTAGCATAAGGTCTGTTACTCACTACCAGCCCCCCATGTGTAGTATAAGGTCTGTTACTCACTACCAGCCCTCCATGTGTAGTATAAGGTCTGTTACTACCAGCCCCCATGTATAGTATAAGGTCTGTTACTCACTACCAGCCCCCCATGTGTAGCATAAGGTCTGTTACTCACTACCAGCCCTCCATGTGTAGTATAAGATCTGTTACTCACTACCAGCCCCCCATGTGTAGTATAAGATCTGTTACTCACTACCAGCCCCCCATGTATATTATAAGGTCCGTTACTCACTACCAGCCCCCCATGTGTAGTATAAGGTCTGTTACTCACTACCAGCCCCCATGTGTAGTATAAGGTCTGTTACTCACTACCAGCCCCCCATGTGTAGTATAAGGTCTGTTACTCACTACCTATCCTCCATGTGTAGAATGGGGTCTTTTTTTACTGTCATCCACATATGGTGCAGTACCTGTCACTTTTATTTTTTTATACGAACTGAGACGTAAAGCAAAAAGTTTTCTGAAAGACGATAATTTTTTTTAAGGTTCAAAAGTTATTCACCCTTAATACAGTATGTTAATAGGCTATTGGGTTCTGCTTTCTTTCTATATTTGTACAGAGCTGCTGATTACATCTTCAATTAATTTCTTTGTACATTTCCCTTTAGTAATATTAGGGTCATGAGTTGGTGTAAACTAGAGATCGATCCAGAGAGTCCGAACAAGCCAAATTTACAAAAAATCTGATTTTTATTGATTTACTGATCACACAGGAAGCCGCCCGCCCTTGCTTCATCGAACTAGCTGGCCAAATAAAGGAAGAGCTGGCTCAGTAAGTGAAAGTGTAAATGAAGGACTACAGATCAAATCAACATGTTTCCATAGCACACATATATATATATATATATAAGCTCAAAAGTTCACATACCCCATTTCTAATATAACGTCAAGGTAGCGATTGTGCAGCTTGGAATTTATGGTGGAGAAATGCCAATATCAAGTTTAAGTAGTATTGGATGAAACACAGAGAGTTCCGTTTTGGAAAAATTCAATTTTAGATAGCGGGAGATCACGATGTTAGAGACAGCGGACAGACATTTTTTTTAGTAATGTGTAGATGGTAATGGGTATTAGAGATGGTAATGAAAACCAAATCTGCTGATGGATTGTCCAATAGCGGCAGCATATGGAGAAAAGAAGACAGGGCCTAGGGCTAAACCTTGAGGAACCCCGACAGCAAGGGGAAGATGAAGGGAAGAACACCAGGCAAATGATACAGTGCAGTAGGAGTTAGAGAGGTAGGAGGAGAACCAGAAGAAAATGGTGTCCTTGAGCCCGATAGAGTGGAGCATAGTGGGGAGCTGATGATCTGTAAGGGGTTAGCTTGGGAGTAAGGTAGGAAAGCTTCCAGTTTTAGTCAGTCAGGCTACGGAGCTGAAAGAGCCCAGTTGGGGCCAGGGAGCTTCTTAGGTGCTCGGGTGGGCTACATGCCCGAGCTGCCAGATAACCCTGTAACATTCAAGCGTGTGCACAGACATCCAGGGTACACAGAGAAGAGCAAAGTGCAGCAGATCCTACAGTATAGAAAGGAAGAAAGCAGAGGAAGACAAAGAGGTCACCGTAAAAGTGTACGGGCAGGTCACTCCAGAATTTGGTGGATAGCTTCGTGGGCTGAATCTCTGATGTCCGGGGCGAAACAGACTGGAGAACGCTTCACTGTAGTGACGCTGTACAGAGAGGACGCTGAGGGGCCGTCTAGGATGTCCCGACCCGCAGAAACATTTATTGATGTAGGAAACAGTGAAGGGAAAGATGAAGTGATATGCTGTATCAACTGTGATGGAAATGCTGGAAACTACTTGGATATGCTGTGTCCTGAAGTAAATAAATATGTTCAGTTGAGTTGTACTGGACTGTGACTCTATTCATTGGGTTCCAGAAGCAGCCGGTTGCCAGCGCAGCAAAGGGGACACTGACAGCACAGTGAGTACTGAACACAAGATGCAAGAAACACTTTTTTCCTGTAGAGGGAGGCCAGGGTATCAGACATCCGAAAAGCTCAGCCATAACTACTGCCCTGGCCGAACTTTACAGATCCACAGTGTCAAATTCTGCAGAGAGATCCAGGGGAATCAACAGAGAGCAGTGACCATTGCATTTAGCTATTAGAAGATCCTTAGAGACTTTAGTGAGGGCAGTTTCTCTAGAGTTTAAAGAGCAAAAACCAAATTGTAAAGGGTCAATAAGAAAGTTATTTGTAAGATAGATGATTAGACAAGAGTAAACTAAGCGTTCCAGGGATTTAGAGATGAAGGGAAAGTTAGAAACAGCTCTGTGGTTAGCAGAGCAGTTCTCGTCAAAGGAGGGTTTTTTTAGTAAAGGGGTTATGGCAGCGTGTTTGAATGAGGAGGGAAAGATACCGGACAACAGAGATTAAATTAGGTGGGTGAAAGACATGAGGGAATAGGGTCATTGGTGCAGGTAGTAGGGAGAAAAGAAAGGAGCCTGATAACTTATTCTGCTGTGACCTGTTCGATGACAGAAAGTGAATTTGATGAATTGTGGGAGAGAATAAGATTCATGCAATAGGGTATTGGGAGAAAAATTCCTTTAGGATATAGTCAATGTTTTCTTTGAAATAAATGGCTAAATTTCCAGCGCTGTAGTTGGTGATGGGGGCCTGCACTTTAGGTCTGAGGAGGGAGGGAAAAATGTCAAAGAGTTGCCTCAAAGAGGGGTTGGCTTTAATGGAAGGTTCTTTTGGTGCGGCGGGTCTTGCATTCAAAAGAGGTCATGCTTGCTCGCCTTGGCGTAAAAATTGGGAGTTTTTGAAGGAGGTTGGTTGGTTGCACTGAAGGACGGGGGAGCCTAGTGCAGGAATGGGTGATTATCATCCTTTTTAAGGTTCTTACAAAATTGTAAGCGGGTCCCTACTGGACTTGGTTTCAGTAGGACATTTGAGTACGGGCAACATTCAGCCGGGCCCCCCAGACGGTGCTGTGCGGCTTTGGGCTGGTGTGGTGGAGCTGTTTTGTCACGGTTTTAAGAATGGTTCTGGAATCTTCTATCCCCCCATCCTTTGTGGTCAGGGAAAGATGGCAAATATTAGTGACTCAAATGCTGCTGCGGTATAATATAAAAAGAGTTTTTACCACACATTACCGAATTACCCAGTCGTTAGCACGTATGGCAAACCCTCTAGGCCAGGGATGTCAAACTCAAATACACAAAATTTTGACAAAGTCTCAGGACAAAAAGTCTACAAATAAACCTGCAGCCAACATGATGGGGAAAAGGAGGAGGACCCCACGCGTATCGCCACCAGGAGCGTGGCTTCCTCAGGGGAGAGAAAGTGGCCTCTAGTGTTTTTTTCTATGGCCTATTTTTGGCTTTTTTAATTGTTTTTAAAAATTGATTGTCTTCGTTTGGTGTAATTTTTTGCATTTAATAAAAATTATTGCATTTTTATAAATAGCCTCTGAGCAATCAATCTCTTTCATTATTCATGGGTGATCATGACCGCTATACACATTGCTTTCCTCTTTTCTTGGATTCTATTGTATACTATGTGTGGTTTTTGATCCCCTGTGGTATTGTGTAGTGTCTCTTCTATATATGCAACGAGAACACATGATGTCACTGCCATGTGCCCCCAGTCATGCGCACCGACTTCACCTGCTGGACTTTGGCCGGCAGCGCGTATTGTGGAGCATGGACATGATGGGTCTGTACGCTGCAATACACTTCTGCTGATTGTGCATCTGAGGAGGCACATCCAGCTGAAGTAAGGGCTGGCGCCAGCGTGCCCTCACCCGCCAGGCCCATTATCGTCAACGACCGCTGCCATTGCAGTCATTATGCTCCTGGTTGTATAGTTATGAGATTGCTGCTGTGTTTTGTGTGCGTTTGGTGCCTACCAGGTGTCAAGATGACCATGATTAAAGAGGGTAGGAAGGTAAGGGTGGTAGATTGTGCTATCATGTTCCTACACCTGAAGACACCAATCATGTTGTGTTGCCTTGTCTATAGTGTCCTGCATCTTTATATATATATATATATATATATATAGTGTCAAGTGAAGTAAAATATAGGATGTGATAATGTTAGTAGTGTACAGTATAAGAGTATAAGACAGCTAGTGTTGAGATGTAGATAGTTGACTGCAGCATAGGTAGTGACGATAGGGTAAATTAGGATATAGTTAGTGTTTGGGACTAGCCCACAGTGGTGGGGTTAGCATTAGGGAGAGTGATGGAGTTCCAGTTAGTTAGATAAGGTTTGGAGTGTCTAGTGAGCAGAGCTGCATGAATCGGTGACCCCAAGTGAGAGGAGACGAAGCAAAAGGGATGGTGTGATCCTGAAGAGGAGTGATTGATGAGACAGAGTGGCCTTCTGCAAAGGTGTCTTTGGATAGGACGCTGAGTCACGAACCCCGGAGCTTGTAAAGTATATCGTAATGGACCTAAGCAGGACTGAGTACGACAGACTAGTGGGGGTTCCGAGTACGAGGAACTCCTGCACTGGTGTGATGTCCACACAGCACAAGTCTACACACCCAGCCAGGACCCAAACTTTCATATAGTGTGTGTAACAACCCTGCTGGCATCGCTGCATGGCCTCCCATTCCCCACTCACCAACTTTCTCACTGCTCCAGGCCATGCTGTGATTTCTGTCTACTGCCAGCTCCATGCGCTGTCTCCTGTCTGCTCTGTGCATGTTTCCTGGCTGTGTGCATAGGGGGCGGCGCCAGAACTCTCTGGTTCTTATGGAGTCAGGGTGCACCTGTCTAATCTGTCCCTGACCAATTACCAAGAACCCTCTAGTATTTAAGGCAGCCACTCACCCACTGGAACCCTGCCTGTGCAATGTGTTAACTCAGTTAGTTTCTTGCTTCTGAGTAAGCCAGGCCCTGTCCTATGTCTCGCTTTCTCTGGAGGCTTTATTCCTAATCTCTGTGTCTCTGTACCTTGCTTAGTACTTCTCTGTCCGCCCTCCAGGAGGCAGAATATTCTGGTCCCTGTGTCCTTGGTCCTATTTTGTGCAAAAGAAGAAAAAAAAAGAAAAAAAAAACCCAGCTCACCTTAATAGCCTGTGGAGCAGGGAAGCACGGAAACCATGGATTCGTCATGGATGATAATGAAGAGAAAAAAGGATTTTCCATCTTCCAAAAAAATTCCAATTTATTGTAGATAAAACATGAAAAAATAGACAGCAGTTCACATGGTGTGAGATAAGGCTACGCGTTTCAAACAGAACACTGTTCTTTCTCAAAGCTGAGCTTTGGAATTTTTTGGGAAGCTGGAAAATGCTTATTTTTTCTCGTCCTTGGTCCTATACCTTTTCTTGTATTGTTACTTTGTGTGATCTCTGTCCTACCTCTGTCTGTCAGTCTCCTTGTCTGTGGTTCCTTTCCCTGCTGTGTCTTTCCTGGAGTCCTCTCTGTCTGCTTGTGCTCTGTACTATAGCGGTTCTGCTCTGTTCTGCTTCTGCTGCTGCAGAACCTCTTGCTGCACTCCAGCTCTTCTCCGCAGCCTTGAGATTCCCCTCCACGTGTGAACAGGTCCAAACCTGTTTCTTCATACTCCACTCCTTTCTGCCTGTTCCAGTACCTGCACCCGCTGTGTGAACAGGTCTCTACCTGTTCCTTGATATATCACTCCTGCCTGCCCTGTGTCTCAGCCGTGCCAGCCTGCCCTGTGTCTCAGCCGTGCCAGCCTGCCCTGGTTCTCAGCCGTGCCTGCCTGCCCTGGTTCTCAGCCGTGCCAGCCTGCCCTGTGTCTCAGCCGTGCCAGCCTGCCCTGTGTCTCAGCCTTGCCAGCCTGCCCTGTGTCTCAGCCGTGCCAGCCTGCCCTGGTTCTCAGCCGTGCCTGCCTGCCCTGTGTTTCAGCCGTGTCTGTCTACTACTCGTGCCTGTCGCCCGTACCGTCTCCCCAAATGGGATGAGCAGCCACAGCCAGACACCACCCTGGAGTGGCACCCGACAGCTGCCTGCCGCACAAGCCTGACCTCACCATCAAAGGCTCCAGTGAAAACCAAGGCAGCTGTCGTAGTCACGCCCCTTCCAGGGTAGTCAAGTTTGTGGCACAGTGGGGCCACAACCCCCTGGCTCACGCCCATCAGTCAGGGCGTGAGCGTGACAGTGCGCCAGGACATAAAGGGAGACAAGTGTCTCGCCTTCGGCTACCGCCCCGCGCCGTGCTATAGTGTAAGTGAGCTTTGCCTCTACATGTGGCAGCAATGACATCTGATCGTCAGCTGTACAGTACAAGCACATAGGATACAACAGACTCATGGTAAGTTCTCAGTGCCCCCAGGTTACTTACAAGGAGTCCAGAGTCCTCAGTGCTAAGACTCTGCTGCTGTCTGATGAAGCTGACCCAGCAATCTTTCTGCACCCCCAGATCCAGCAGTGAGAAGTGACCATTGCCCTCCTTGCTGTCCTCCGGTTCCTCCACCTGTTTCCTGATTGCAGCCTTTTTGACTTTGCCCTTTTCGATGACAAGCACCTGTACTGTGGGTTTAGGGGCCTCCAGTAAAGCTCCAGCTGACGCTGCAGTCCTGGTGTGTCACTCTCGGGTTGAGACACGTTTTGGGCATGAAAGTGCTTGAGCTGCCGTGTCATCAAGGGAGCGACATGAGGTGTGGGAAGCATGGATGGGGGAAGGGATGGGTGGTCCATGTCATTGGTGTGGGCGTGGTGGCTGATTGTGATAGATTAGGATGTTTGGGGTATTAGCATGAGCTGTCTACTATATATTTTCTCACGGGCCAAACATAATTACACTGAGGGACAGATTTGGCCTGAGATTTAAGTGTATATGTAAGAGGAGTGGACAGTGACTGTCGCATTCCTTTCCCTGAAGACACAAATTGTGTCAATATTGTGTATTGTGAACAGTGTCCTGTGTCTTTGTGAATATCGTTACGTAATGTGCCATGTAAAATGTAGCTTAGGTAAGACATAATTTAGGACTTAAAATAAAAGGTTGTATTAGTATAAAATGTAAGCGAAAGAGTAAGTCTGCCCAGCAACAGACTGTAGGGACAGAAGTAGTTAAGTGTTCTGACTAGCCCACAGGCGGGAGGGCTTAGTCCTATTGTTTCCTGAAGTTAGTGAGAGAGGAACAAGTTCCAGTAGCTGTAGGAAGTGTGTGAGCTGTGCTGCCGATTAGGTGAACCACAGCAAAGGAGACAAATGGACAAGGAAGTGGTGCGACCTGAAATTGCCTGAAGAGACAGAGTGGCCTTACACCTTAAAGAGGTGTATCATGAGAAACCCTGAACTTGCTAAACATTGAAGGTAACAAATCTTAACAAAACTGAGTTTGTGGGGACTTTTGGGTCCCGAGTGGTAGATCCAGGGTGTATGTAGTGATAAGACACGGAACCGCTGAGCAGGTAGAGAGAAGCGTTACACTGGGAAAGAAATGTCCATAAGACTTTGTACCTGTTACTTCATATTTAAAAGAACGTCTCTTTTATTAATCAGTGGAACCCATGGTCCTAATCAACCAATAGCATTGGCTACTGGCGGCCTGAACAGGCACAAGGCCCTCACAACACTAACACCCAGCCAGGACCCACAGTCTTCTGTAACGTGGGTGCTGGGCACATGATACTCACCTATGGCTACCACCCTGGGCACCATTGCATATGCCAGGTAGTCCGTTATATTTATGAGCTCTGAATAGCTCCGTCCCCACTACTGATTGGCAGCTTTATGCCTATACACAGCTCACATATAAAGCTGCCAATCAGTGATCTGGGTGGGGTTATACAGAGCTCAGCATTTAGAGAACTGTTAGATCTGCGGAACTTAAAACTGATTTTATCAAAATGACAGCAAGCAGCCCAATAAGTGACACATTGCTGGAATCAGGAGCTCAGACCCTAACTCATTCTGCTTTCAGATAGGGCAGCAAAAAACTAGTGAAAGATTCTCTTTAAGGGTAAGTGCACACATTGCGGATTGTGCTGCGGATTTTTCCACGCGGATTTGGCAAAATCCGCAGGTCAAAAGACCTGCGGTTTATCTGCGGAATAGCCTGCGGTTTTCCCCTGTGGTTTGACACCTGTACAATGGAGGTGTAAAACCGCTGCGGATTCCGCACAAAGAATTGACATGATGCGGATTTAAAGATTTCTGAAGACAGACCCACAGTCTCCATTTTAGAAAAGGTAGCTATGATGAAACAACCCTTGTAAAAAAAAATTAACTATCATTTCCATCATGGGCCTCTCTTATCATCATGGCTGTGTAAAGAACTTTATGAGCTGACCTAACAAGCAAAGCTAAATATAATTTCCGTATAAGCAATACATTTTAATACTGCCCCTTATAGGCAAAAATGGAGATGGAGTGGGAATTCCTGCAGGGAATGCCTCATCAGAAAATTACTTAAAATAAGGTTTTTATATTCATTTTTTTATTTTGGCAGTGGGGTTATGTAACACCTGGTCTCCCTGTGATAAGCGCAACTAGGTGACAATGATGGGAGTTGTATTGAGAAGCAGCTGTATCCATCCTGTGTAAAATAAAGAATTAGATAAAAAAAATGTTATGGGCTCCCGTGCAATTTTCATAACCAGCAGAGGAAAAGCCCACGACTGGGGGCTAATGTTAATAATCTGTGACAAGGGACAATCTCCCATAAGATTACCAGGCTATTAATAACAGCTCACAGCTGTATGCTTAGCCTTTGTGAACAAACGGGGGACCCCAGGAAAAATTTTTTGTAGGTTTCCCCTATAAATTCAAACCAGCAAAGGCTAAACAGACAGCTGTGGATTGATATTAATAGCCAGGGAAGGGGTCAGTGATATTGGCCCCCCTCCCAGGCTACTAACATCAGCCATCAGCTGCCCCAAAAATGGCGCATCCATAAAATGCACCAACTCTGGCGGTTAGCCTCCACTCTTCCCACTTGCCCTGTTGTGGTGGCAAGTGAGGTAATAGGGTTGGGGTAGATGTCACCTTTGTATTGTCAGGTGACATCAAGGCCAGGGGTTAGTAATGGAGAGGCATCTATAAAACGCCCCCATTACTAACCCCACATTAATTTTGGAAATAAGCACACAGCCCGAATAAATTCCTTTATTTGAAAAAAAAAATCAACACCCTGTTTTACACATTTAAAACAAAACAAAAAAACAAATTATTACCTTACACCTACTCCATTGAAGCCCTTGTCCCCTGTAGAAGACAGAAAGTGATAAACAACCATTATACTTACCTTATGCCTAATCCATTGAAGCCCATGTCCCCTGTAAAAAAAAATAAACAAGCATATCCCTCACCTGTCCAAAGTGAAGATAAGCCATACTGCCCCATGCTGTAATCCCTGATTTACAACCTGAACAGTGGCATGATGTAACTGTCCAGGCTGAAAACCATGAGACAATGAGGTGCTGCGAGAGCAGCTTCAGTGACAAGCAGGTCTGCATATGTGTCCATGCTTGCAAGCTTTATGGATACATGTCTGCGTACTGTATGTGTGCAGTCTGTGTATTGTGTGTGTACATGTCTGTGTCTTTGTGTGTGTCTGAATGTCTATGTACTGTATGTGGGTCTGTGTATCTGGAATATGTATTTTCTAAGATGCGTGTATGTGTTAGTGTATTGTGGTTTCCTCTACCAAAATTGACATTTCCCTCAATTTCTCGATCCATTAGCCCCTTTTTCCCTTATTTCTTCCAGACCTATTTGCACCCATCAGAGCCATCTATTGACTTTCATCTCATCGCTCCAAATCACCCATTTCCAATCTTCTACTGTCCACTCTTTGTACTTGTTTTTAAACTGGAGCCGACGCGTTTTATGATGGTATTGAAGTTGAGGCTTCTTCGCCTTTTTTCGGGCCACCATTCCAGACTTGTGTAATGTGCCTCGCACGGTGCTTGCATGGACGTCTGTGATCTCACTGTTATGAAGCATACGAGCCTCCTCCACTGCCGTGCTTCTCGCACCAGAACTGATAGACCTTATGATGAGCCGACTTGGTGACGCCGATATTGTGCCTGGACGTCTACCTCTTGGCTTTTGAATGGACGGATGGACATGATTTTGTATTCATCCAGCTGTCATGGCGCTCACATGATGCAGTTTGGTAATTTTCTTGGCTGAGAGCCCGCTATCCAAACAAGTTCAAGCTGCCCTGCAGTCCGAGGGTACAACAGTGTCAACCCGTACTATTCATTGGAGTCTGAATGAAAAGGGACTGTATGGTAGGAGACCCAGGAAGACCCTACTTTTTACCCCGAGACATAAAAAAGCCAGGCTGGAGTTTGCCAAAACTTACCTGAAAAAGCCTAAAACGTTTTGGAAGAATGTTCTCTGGTCAGATGAGACAAAAGTAGAGCTTTTTGGGCAAAGGCATCAACATACAGTTTACAGGAGAAAAAAAGAGGCTTTCAAAGAAAAAACACGGTCCCTACAGTCAAACATGGCGGAGGTTCCCTGATGTTTTGGGGTTGCTTTGCTGCCTCTGGCACTGGACTGGTTGACCGTGTGCATGGCATTATGAAGTCTGAAGACTACCAACAAATTTTGCAGCATAATGTAGTGTGAGAAAGCTGGGTCTCTCTCGGAGGTCATGGGTCTTCCAGCAGGACAATGACCCAAAACACACTTCAAAAAGCACTAGAAAATGGTTTGAGAGAAGGCACTGGAGACTTCTAAATTGGCCAGCAATGAGTCCAGACCTGAATCCCATAGAACACCTGTGGAGAGATCTAAAAATGGCAGTTTGGAGAAGGCTCCCTTCTAATATCAGGGACCTGGAGCAGTTTGCCAAAGAAGAATGGTCTAAAATTCCAGCAGAGCATTGTAAGAAATTCATTGATGGTTACCGGAAGCGGTTGGTCACAGTTATTTTGGCTAAAGGTTGTGCAACCAAAAATTAGGCTGAGGGTGCCAATACTTTTGTGTGGGCCATTTTTGGAGTTTTGTGTGAAATGATCAATGTTTTGCTTTTTGCTTCATTCTCTTTTGTGTTTTTTCATTTAAGACAAATTAAATGAAGATAATAATACCAAAGAATTTGTGTTTGCAATCATTTTCAGGAAGAAACTGAGTATTATGACAGAATTGCAGGGGTGTCAATACTTTTGGCCACAACTGTATCTATACAGTCATGGCCAAAAGTATTGACACCCCTGCAATTCTGTCAGATAATACTCAGTTTCTTCCTGAAAATGATTGCAAACACAAATTCTTTGGTATTATTATCTTCATTTAATTTGTCTTAAATGAAAAAACACAAAAAGAATTGTCCTAAAGCCAAATTGGATATAATTCCACACCAAACATAAAAAAGAGGGTGGACAAAAGTATTGGCACTGTTTGAAAAATCATGTGATGCTTCTCTAATTTGTGTAATTAACAGCACCTATAACTTACCTGTGGCACCTAACAGGTGTTGGCAATAACTAAATCACACTTGCAGCCAGTTGACATGGATTAAAGTTGACTCAACCTCTGTCCTGTGTCCTTGTGTGTACCACATTGAGCACGGAGAAAAGAAAGAAGACCAAAGAACTGTCTGAGGACTTGAGAAACCAAATTGTGAGGAAGCATGAGCAATCTCAAGGCTACAAGTCCAACTCCAAAGACCTGAATGTTCCTGTGTCTACCGTGCGCAGTGTCATCAAGAAGTTTAAAGCCCATGGCATTGTGGCTAACCTCCCTAGATGTGGCCGGAAAATAAAAATTGACAAGAGATTTCAACGCAAGATTGTGCGGATGTTGGATAAAGAACCTCCACTAACATCCAAACAAGTTCAAGCTGCCCTGCAGTCTGAGGGTACAACGGTGTCAACCCGTACTATCCATCGGCATCTGAATGAAAAGGGACTGTATGATAGGAGACCCAGGAAGACTCCACTTCTTACCCCGAGACATAAAAAAGCCAGGCTGGAGTTTGCCAAAACTTACCTGAAAAAGCCTAAAACATTTTGGAAGAATGTTCTCTGGTCAGATGAGACAAAAGTAGAGCTTTTAGGGCATAAGCATCAACATAGAGTTTACAGGAGAAAAAAGAGGCATTCAAAGAAAAGTACACGGTCCCTACAGTCAAACATGGCGGAGGTTCCCTGATGTTTTGGGGTTGCTTTGCTGCCTCTGGCACTGGACTGCTTGACCGTGTGCATGGCATTATGAAGTCAGACTACCAGCAAATTTTGCAGCATAATTTAGGGCCCAGTGTGAGAAAGCTGGGTCTACCTCAGAGGTCATGGGTCTTCCAGCAGGACAATAGCCCAAAACACACTTCAAAAAGCACTAGAAAATGGTTTGAGAGAAAGCACTGGAGACTTCTAAGGTGGCCAGCAATGAGTCCAGACCTGAATCCCATAGAACACCTGTGGAGAGATCTAAAAATGGCAGTTTGGAGAAGGCACCCTTCAAATATCAGGGACCTGGAGTAGTTTGCCAAAGAAGAATGGTCTAAAATTCCAGCAGAGCATTGTAAGAAACTCATTGATGGTTACCGGAAGCGGTTGGTCGCAGTTATTTTGGCTAAAGGTTGTGCAACCAAGTATTAGGCTGAGGGTGCCAATACTTTTGTCCGGCCCATTTTTGGAGTTTTGTGTGAAATGATCAATGTTTTGCTTTTTGCTTCATTCTCTTTTGTGTTTTTTCATTTAAGACAAATTAAATGAAGATAATAATACCAAAGAATTTGTGTTTGCAATCACTTTCAGGAAGAAACTGAATATTATCTGACAGAATTGCAGGGGTGTCAATACTTTTGGCCATGACTGTATAGTAAGCTCCGATCTGTTCCCGTATCTATGTACCAGCCGCCATTATGTTACCTCTGCTGGAGGATAAAGATGGGCTGCGGCAACTCGAGAGCCACTGCTTTGTGATTGCCCCCCAGAACAAGAGATCAATAACTAACTCATTTCACAGTTAAAATAAAAAACATAGATTTCAATCAACTTATTTCTGCATCTTCTCTCTAGAAAATAATTAGAGGGGGATGCTGACTATTGCCTCTTTAGTCTGTAGCATAGATACAAGTCCCATTTTTGTTGGTGTTGGATAGCAGCGATCAAAGCCACCAAATGTGATGGAGGTAACGGCTGAGCTCTCAGCGACTGCACTTACTAGGAGAGACAGAGCGGTGATCACCACCCCGGCGATCCCCTCCTCGGCCACCAGGTGTCAGTGCGTGCAGTGGCAGCCCCAGCCTTCAGCGCACGCTTCACAGTGCCGGAATCAACCTCATTCATTGAAGCTGCAGATCTCATGACGTCTCCTCCTGACGCGTTTTCCCAGCACTTTACCCTCTGTGCCTGCACTTGGCTTCCACACGAGACCTTTGTATCTGCCCACTGAAGCTTAGGCACCTGGCTCTACTACCCAGCAGCTGATGGGGACTTGCAGGAGGATCATCTAGTGGTTTTTGCATATTGTTTTTTTTGGAAGAGGAAAAAGAGGGGGGGACAATGACCATAAATCAGGATGGAGGACCACTGAGGGAGGTGTGATCCCATCTCCTGCATCTAAAGAAGCCTGATCCCTCACTCACTCCACAGCAAGAGTCCAGACCAGAAGCAACATGAGGCTCTGAGACCCCACATCATCACCAGGTACCTGACAGCAGCTCTATGGCACTGCTCCCCTTATTATCCTCCTCCCCTGGAAGTGCAGAGGAAATGTAGCACTAAAGTTCCCCCACTGCATCTGCGTGACGACCCCAAACTTAGCAATGAGGGACCATATTCCCCCCAATATATGACATGGGCGATGATACCATGATAGCACCTCTCATTGCAAAAGCTGCGACTCTAGCTTCCATTACTGATGTCAGCCCATTATCTAATCCTCCGCGCCTGTTGCTTTAAATAATAGGAAAATAATTAATCGTGCAATAAAGGATGGAATCGCCGCACGGCAATTAGACAGGGATCTAATTAAAACTGCAGATGACATGGGGGCACGGGAGAGAGAAGAGCGCAGAATAAGTTTGGTGGTCTGTACTGATGATGTGTATCTGTGGCAGTATATGTGCGTGTATGTGCCTACAGTAGGTGTATGTTCCCACCTGTGCAAGTCTGTATGTACATGTGTGCGTATACGTGTATATATGTGTGTATGTTTGTGTGCCTGTGGGTTTCAGTGTGTGTACCATATTTTTTGTAGCTATGTACAGTATTTGTAGGCTTCTACGTGTCTGCCCTTGTTTTGGTATGTGTATGACTGCTTGTGTGTATATTTACTGTTTGTGTATGTTTGCATATGTTTGTGGTTGTGTGTATATGTGCATGACTGCAAGTGTGTATGTGCATGCACAGTGTGTATATGTTTGTGCTGATTTGTTTGTCTATGTGTATGACTGCATGTAGGCACAGTAGGTTTGTACATGTGTTCTTGTTTGTGTGTATATTTCTGTGTGACTGCATGTGTATGTATGTATATATGGATGTTAGCCTATGTGTGTGATTGTACATGTATGTATGTTTTTATGCATTTATATGTTTGTTTATATACTGTTTTATGTATGTGCATCTTAATGTAGTTACGTACTGTATATGTTTGCGTGTATGTTTGATTCAATGTGTGTATGTGTACTGTATGTCTGTTTTTGTGTGTGTGTATGTGTACTGTACATTTATGTATTGTGTGTACTGTACATGTGTGTCTGTGTACTGTACATTTATGTATGTGTGCGTATCTGTGTATTATACGTCTCTGTATTGTGTGTGTAAGTTTTTGTATATGTGTGTACTGTACATGTATGTATAGTATGTATGTGTGTACTGCACGTGTGTGTGTACTGAACGTCTATGTATTGTGAGTGTGTGTATGTTCTCTACATGTTTGTGTGTATACTGTATGTCCATGTACGTGAGTGTGTTCTGTATGTGCGTATTGTATGTGTATACTGGATATGTGTACCGTACGTGTGTGTACTGTATATCTATGTATTGTGTAAGTGTCTGTGTGTATACTGTGCGTCTTTGTATTGTGTATGTGTGTACTGTATGTGTGTACTGAACGTGTATGTATTGTGTATGTGTATACTGTACGTCTATGTATTGTGTGTGTGCGGTACATGTGTATATGTATGTCTATGTATTGTGTATGTGTACTGTAGTTGTGTATATTGTGTGTATACTGTACGTCTGTGTATTGTGTATGTGTGTACGGTACATGTGTATATTGTATATGTGTGTACTGTACGTCTGTGTATTGTGTATGTGTGCACGGTACATGTGCATATTGTATATGTGTGTACTGTATGTCTGTGTATTGTGTATGTGTGTACGGTACATGTGTATATTGTATATGTGTGTACTGTATGTCTATGTATTGTGTATGTGTGTACGGTACATGTGTATATTGTATATGTGTGTACTGTATGTCTATGTATTGTGTATGTGTGTACTGTAGTTATGTATATTGTGTGCATACTGTACGTCTGTGTATTGTGTATGTGTGTACGGTACATGTGTATATTGTATATGTGTGTACTGTATGTCTGTGTATTGTGTATGTGTGTACGGTACATGTGTATATTGTATATGTGTGTACTGTATGTCTATGTATTGTGTATGTGTGCACGGTACATGTGTATATTGTATATGTGTGTATTGTATGTCTGTGTATTGTGTATGTGTGTACAGTACATGTGTACAATGTGTATTTGTGTACTGTATGTCTATGTATTGTGTATGTGTGTACGGTACATGTGTATATTGTATATGTGTGTACTGTATGTCTGTGTATTGTGTATGTGTGTAATGTATGTGTGTATAATGTGTATTTGTGTACTGTATGTCTATGTATTGTGTATGTGTGTACGGTACATGTGTATATTGTATATGTGTGTACTGTATGTCTATGTATTGTGTATGTGTGTACGGTACATGTGTATATTGTATATGTGTGTACTGTATGTCTATGTATTGTGTATGTGTGTACGGTACATGTGTATATTGTATATGTGTATACTGTATGTTTGTACGGTACATGTGTGTATTGTATATGTGTGTACTGTATGTCTATGTATTGTGTATGTGTGTACGGTACATGTGTATATTGTATATGTGTATACTGTATGTCTATGTATTGTGTATGTTTGTACGGTACATGTGTATATTGTATATGTGTGTACTGTATGTCTATGTATTGTGTATGTGTGTACGGTACATGTGTATATTGTATATGTGTATACTGTATGTCTATGTATTGTGTATGTGTGTACGGTACATGTGTATATTGTATATGTGTATACTGTATGTCTATGTATTGTGTATGTGTGTACGGTACATGTGTATATTGTATATGTGTATACTGTATGTCTATGTATTGTGTATGTTTGTACGGTACATGTGTGTATTGTGTATGTGTGTACTGTATGTCTATGTATTGTGTATGTGTGTACGGTACATGTGTATATTGTATATGTGTATACTGTATGTTTGTACGGTACATGTGTGTATTGTATATGTGTGTACTGTATGTCTATGTATTGTGTATGTGTGTACGGTACATGTGTATATTGTATATGTGTATACTGTATGTTTGTACGGTACATGTGTGTATTGTATATGTGTATACTGTATGTCTATGTATTGTGTATGTTTGTACGGTACATGTGTATATTGTATATGTGTATACTGTATGTCTATGTATTGTGTATGTGTGCACGGTACATGTGTATATTGTATATGTGTATACTGTATGTCTATGTATTGTGTATGTTTGTACGGTACATGTGTATATTGTATATGTGTGTACTGTATGTCTATGTATTGTGTATGTGTGTACGGTACATGTGTATATTGTATATGTGTATACTGTATGTCTATGTATTGTGTATGTTTGTACGGTACATGTGTATATTGTATATGTGTATACTGTATGTCTATGTATTGTGTATGTTTGTACGGTACATGTGTATATTGTATATGTGTATACTGTATGTCTATGTATTGTGTATGTTTGTACGGTACATGTGTATATTGTATATGTGTGTACTGTATGTCTATGTATTGTGTATGTGTGTACGGTACATGTGTATATTGTATATGTGTATACTGTATGTCTATGTATTGTGTATGTTTGTACGGTACATGTGTATATTGTATATGTGTATACTGTATGTCTATGTATTGTGTATGTTTGTACGGTACATGTGTATATTGTATATGTGTATACTGTATGTCTATGTATTGTGTATGTTTGTACGGTACATGTGTATATTGTATATGTGTATACTGTATGTCTATGTATTGTGTATGTTTGTACGGTACATGTGTGTATTGTGTATTTGTGTGCTGTATCTGTGTATAAACATGTGTATAAGGATGTGTGAACATGTGTCTATGTCCATGGCTGCGTTTTTGTTTGTGTGCACAGTTCTTTGACACTGTGTGTGTATCTGTATTTGTATCTGTAACACATATGTGTCTGTGTACATACAGATCATCATCATTTAATATTAATTTTCCCTGCCGCCTGCTAATTATCTACCATTTTCTTATGTGACTTGCCCCAGCAGGGGAAGAAGTCATGTGTGATATTCTTAATGTCACCACCTAAATAGCAGGTGTGCTCCGCTCCCCGGGTGCCACAGGCCAGGACCGCGCCGATCTGCCCCTTGGTGGCTCCGGGGTGCCGTTTATGTCCTGGGGACATCTTGTATCAATCAGTCTCAGGAACATAAGGAGTCGCTGCGACTTAGTGGGACCGGATATTATAGGGTGATAATGGTGGCGGTGGGGGAGGGGATATGCTCTATGTATTCAGCAAGACTATGTAGAGTACTCCCATCATTCTCATCTCTGGACCCCATTATAGAGGTCTGTGAGCCCCCCAAGGCTGAACTTGGCGTCAGCACCTTGGACAGAGCCGAGATCTGCCCACATTAGGAAAGTGAGCCTGTCCATAGAAATGAAGAAGAGTTTGGCATTTGGTAAAAAATCAGTTTTTGTTCCTTCTGTTTCTATCATAGTGGGAAAGAAAAATAGAAAAACTTTCTGTGCATTTTATTTTTTCTTGAATTTTTGATAGAAATTATAACTCATAAGAAAGCAAGAGATTCTGTATGTGGGAAGCCAACTTGTTGCAATGTCTGAAAGGGACATGAAAATGGATTTATTGCAAAATAACAACACTTAGCGACATAAATAACATTACTGAGAACTGTCAGAGGCCCGGAGTAAGGAACACAGATGGCACGAGGAGAGACTGGCAAAGGGTATATGTCAGGACCATAGTGAGGCCCCACTGCGAACCCACTGTCACCTGGAGTATATGGGATAGAGGGATCATAGATGATAGATAATAGATAGATAGATAGAGATATATAGATAGATACAAGTGCTTCTCACAAAATTAGAATATCATCAAAAAATTAATTTATTTCAGTTCTTCAATACAAAAAGTGACTCTCCTATATTCTATAGAGTCATTACACACAGAGTGATCGATTTCACGTGTTTATTTCTGTTAATGTTGATGATTATGGCTTACAGCCAATAAAAACCCAAAAGTCATTATCTCAGGAAATTAGAATACTTTATAACACCAGCTGGAAAATTATTTTAAAATCCGGAATGTTGTCCTACTGAGATGTATGGTCAGTAAATGCACTCAGTACTTGGTCAGGGCTCCGTTTCCATCAATTACTGCATCAGTGCGGCGTGGCATGGAGGCGATCAGCCTGTGGCACTGCTGAGGGGTTATGGAAGCCCAGGTTGCTTTGATAGCAGCCTTCAGCTCGTCTGCATTGTTGGGTCTGGTGTCTCATCTTCTGGTGTCTTGACAATACGCCATAGATTCTCTATGGGGTTAAGGAAGCCCAGTGATACTGTTGTGTGTAAACTAGGTATTGGTACTTTTGGCAGTGTGGACAGGGGCCAAGTCCTGCTGGAGAATGACATTTCCATCTCCAAAAAGCTTGTCGGCAGAGGGAAGCATGAAGAGCTCTAAAATGTCCTGGTAGTCGGCTGCACTGACTTTGGTCTTGATAAAAACACAGTGGACCTACACCAGCAGAGGACCTGGCTCCCCAAACCATCACTGATTGTGGAGACTTCACACTAGACCTTGGAAATCAAGATCCCAGAGTCTGGAGTAAGAGTGGAGAGACCACAATCCAAGCTGCTGGAGGTCTAAAGGGGATGATAGATAGATACATAGATAGAAAGGCTGATGATAGCTAGAGAATAGATAGTAGATAGATCAATATATAATAGATAATAGATTAAAAAAAATAGATAATAGAATATAAACAGATGGCTGATAGACCGATATGGGATTATTCTGGGATCCTTGTTATGTAATTCCAGTCTGTACCGTGCGTGCACCGTGTAGTCACATGACTCTTCTGTGGGGTCTGTCACTTTTTTGTATGTGTTGTCACTGTGTATAGACCTGCCTGTAGCCAGATCTAGATCCTACACCCCGTACTGATGCATCTACAGAGTGATGTGTGCAGGGGAGCGGGGACAGCTCTGTTTGTCTTGTTACATTTTAAGGAAGTCCAGCTGCAGGAGTATGATCTAAATGATTGTCCTTTGTATGCAGTATTATTGTTAACCCCATAAACACTGACGCCCTGTGCAGAAGAGATGCTCAGATAAATGATTGCGTAGAATTCTAAAGGGGAAAATAGATATATACAGTTGTGGCCAAAAGTATTGACACCCCTGCAATTTTGTCAGATAATACTCAGTTTCTTCCTGAAAATGATTGCAAACACAAATTCTTTGGTATTATTATCTTCATTTAATTTGTCTTAAATGAAAAAGCACAAAAGAGAATGAAGCAAAAAGCAAAACATTGATCATTTCACGCAGAACTCCAAAAATGGGCCAGACAAAAGTATTGGCACCCTCAGCCTAATACTTGGTTGCACAACCTTTAGCCAAAATAACTGCGACCAACCCCTTCCGGTAACCATCAATGAGTTTCTTACAATGCTCTGCTGGAATTTTAGACCATTCTTCTTTGGCAAACTGCTCCAGGTCCCTGATATTTGAAGGGTGCCTTCTCCAAACTGCCATTTTTAGATCTCTCCACAGGTGTTCTATGGGATTCAGGTCTGGACTCATTGCTGGCCACCTTAGAAGTCTCCAGTGCCTTCTCTCAAACCATTTTCTAGTGCTTTTTGAAGTGTGTTTTGGGTCATTGTCCTGCTGGAAGACCCATGACCTCTGAGGGAGACCCAGCTTTCTCACACTGGGCCCTACATTATGCTGCAAAATTTGTTGGTAGTCTTCAGACTTCATAATGCCATGCACAAGGTCAAGCAGTCCAGTGCCAGAGGCAGCAAAGCAACCCCAAAACATCAGGGAACCTCCGCCATGTTTGACTGTAGGGACCGTGTTCTTTTCTTTGAATGCCTCTTTTTTTCTCCTGTAAGCTCTATGTTGATGCCTTTGCCCAAAAAGCTCTACTTTTGTCTCATCTGACCAGAGAACATTCTTCCAAAACGTTTTAGGCTTTTTCAGGTAAGTTTTGGCAAACTCCAGCCTGGCTTTTTTATGTCTCGGGGTATGAAGTAGGGTCTTCCTGGGTCTCCTACCATAAAGTCCCTTTTCATTCAGACGCCGACGGATAGTACGGGTTGACACTGTTGTACCCTCGGACTGCAGGGCAGCTTGAACTTGTTTGGATGTTAGTCGAGGTTCTTTATCCAACATCCACACAATCTTGCATTGAAATCTCTTGTCAATTTTTCTTTTCCATCCACATCTAGGGAGGTTAGCCACAGTGCCATGGACTTTAAACTTCTTGATGACACTGCGCACGGTAGACACAGGAACATTCTGGTCTTTGGAGACGGACTTGTAGCCTTGAGATTGCTCATGCTTCCTCACAAATGGTTTCTCAAGTCCTCAGACAGTTCTTTGGTCTTCTTTCTTTTCTCCATGCTCAATGTGGTACACACAAGGACACAGGACAGAGGTTGAGTCAACTTTAATCCATGTCAACTGGCTGCAAGTGTGATTTAGTTATTGCCAACACCTGTTAGGTGCCACAGGTAAGTTACAGGTGCTGTTAATTACACAAATTAGAGAAGCATCACATGATTTTTCGAACAGTGCCAATACTTTTGTCCACCCTCTTTTTATGTTTGGTGTGGAATTATATCCAATTTGGCTTTAGGACAATTCTCTTTTGTGTTTTTTCATTTAAGACAAATTAAATGAAGATAATAATAACAAAGAATTTGTGTTTGCAATCATTTTCAGGAAGAAACTGAGTATTATCTGACATAATTGCAGGGGTGTCAATACTTTTGGCCACAACTGTAGATAGAAAAGTTGATGATAGATAGATAAATAATATATATAGATGATAGATAAATAGATAGATCGGCCCAACCGACCGCTGCGCTCTGCAAACGACTTTCGACTAACCTCTGTACTAGTCCGCACCTCCCACTCCTGACTCCAAGACTTCTCCCGTGCTGCGCCAATCCGCTGGAATGCTCTACCCCAAGAAATTAGGACTATCCACAATTTGCAGTTTTAGGCGCTCCCTCAAAACACATTTGTTCAGAGTGGCCTATCTCAAAGTCATTCTATGTGTAAGGGTACCGTTACACTTAGCGATGCACCAGCGATCCTGACAACGATATGATCGCTGGTGCATCGCTAAGTGGTCACTAGTGAGCTGCCACACAGGCAGATCTCACCAGCGACATAGCAGGGGTCAGGGGTCGCTACTTACCTGTCAGATGAGGCTATCCTGACGTCCTCCCGCCCGCGTCCACGCGTCGCTCGTCAGCGCCACAGGAAGCCCAGCAGGAGGCGCCCGACGAGAAATGGTCCAGGACGTTCTCGCGCGACCAGCGATGAGCAGCGGGGGAGCCGGTCGGAGGTAAGTATCAGACATAGCGATATCGCTAGCAATATCGCTGCTATGTCACAAAATCGGTGACGTTACAGCGATGTTGCTAGCGATATCGCTATGTGTAACGGGGGCTTTAGTGTGTGTGTGTGTGGGTGTAGCCCATTCACTATCTCTATCTATCCCCCACTCCCTCAAGACAGCCGGACCATCACTGTAAATACACACCTGTACTCTGTATCTCCCCCACCTCATTGTAGATTGTAAGCTCTCACGAGCAGGGGCGGCTTATTTCGGCTTATTTTGCTTTAATTATTATATTGTTAACGTTGTTACTTATGACTGTTGTGTTTTGAAACTGTTATACTGTAAAGCGCTGCGGAATATGCGCTATATAAATAAAGATTATTATTATAGATAGATAGATGGATAGATGGACCTTGCTTGCTGATGTTTTCTACTTATTAGTCAAATAGATTCCCTAATGTGAATTATTGCTTAGGCCTAAAAAGCAAGAAAAAACCCCTGTTTTTATGATTTAAATATTCCTCTAATAACCTCGTATCCATTGACCTTAGTGTCTCTTTTTATAGTTCTTTTCCATTATCGCTTGGACTTTACTGATAATTTCTCTTTGTACACACAGACATATGTTTTCATTAATATTATGAAATCTCACTCTTAATTACCTGGGCTATGTGTAATCACCCGTATCTCAGTTTATTTACCCTCCTAGCAGGGACAATAAGGAAAGCCGTGTGACACATCCAGTGGCGTAGCGTGGGGGGGGCGGGGGGGGCGGTCCGCCCCAGGCGGCACGTGTGTGGGGGCGGCGCGGCAGCAGCAGCAATTCATCTCCTCTGTGGGAGAAGCGCGGAGGCACAGTGCAGCAGCATCGGGCCGGCCTGTGTGCGGGCACATGAGGCTGAGCAGAGCGGCCTGTTCGCCATCGATAGTAGGGGCGGGCTGTGACGTCGTTCAGCAGCGTCCCGCCCCCTCCAGCCTTTGCTCCTCAGTACTGAGGCGGCTTCGGCGCTGGGGGCTGTGGAGGAAGTGGGGACGCTGGCAGCCTTCCCGGGAGGACGGGCCGAGGCCCCATTCATTCATGGCGGAGCCGCCGTCTGACTAGGTGAGAGGTCTCCGGTGGTGTGTGAGTGCCCGACACCAGCGCCATTCCTGTGCCCAGTACAGCAGGGCAGGTGGAGGTGGGCGCACACACTGGCAGCCCACAGTCCTCGTCTGGGACCCCACAAGGGCTCCTTGGGGTCTGTACTGTCACCAGTTCTCTGCCCCTCATTACTTGCGTCCTGGGGTGTGGGGCAGGCACATTACTGTGGGGGTGTCTGCTGGGGGTTGTAGTCCTGATGTGATATAAATGGGGCAATTCTCTGCGCCCCCTGATAGTGAGGCCGGTGCTGGGTGGTCTCCTCATCTCTACACCACAGTTTAAGGGGATTTCCATCACTTATTGTTGGGTCCAAGGTGGAATAATTAAGCCGAGACCCCCAAATCCTATTCTTGCCCCCTGGATCAGCGCCGCTCATCACGCTCACAGCAGAGTCTTGGGCAATCTATGGTCATCAATGTCTGGAAGGGGTGTCGCGTGACCGCTGCAGCCAGTCCAATGCCACCAATCATCTGCAGTGTTCACGTTCTGTCCTGCGTCGTAGATGATGATGGTGGAGACCTCATCTAGCCGTCCTGTCTAATGGTCGTAGTGATGTGATGTCACACCGCCGCCATCGGTTGTCATTCTGGGGATGCTCCTTAAGTACACAGCCGTACGGTGGCCCCCAGCCGAGTGCAGGGGCCGGGGTTCCTCTCTCATCATGTATGACCGCATACACAGGTCTGCTGGATTTCATACACATCCTATACCCGTGTATATATAGAGAACTGCAAGAAGATGAAAGTCTAGAAATTTAGAAATAATAACAGCAGAGTAAAGGTACTGTCACACTAAGTGATATTGCTAGCAATATCGCTATAACTTGTGACGATATAGCGATATTGCTAGCGACATCGCTGTGTGTGATACTTACCTACGACCCGCTCCCCCGCTGATTATCGCTGATCGCGCGAGAACGTCCAGGACTGTTTCTCGTCGTCAGCTTCCAGCGGCGAGACGAGCGACGAGCGTGGAGCCGGGCGGGAGGACGTAGGATCGCCACGTCTGACTGGTAAGTAGCGACCCCCGTCCCCAGCGATGTCGCTGGTGAGATCTGCCTGTGTGGCAGCTCACTAGCGACCACTTAGCGATGTACCAGCGATCCTGACCGCGTCATATCACTGGTAGATCGCTAAGTGTGACTGTACCTTTAGTAGCAGACTAAAAATTATATCTTTGAGTGTAGTGTGGGCTCTTCGGATGCTTCCGGAATCCGGATTATCATTGACCAAAGGGGCGGCAAATTTTTCGACCGCCCCGGGCGCCACAAACAGTTGCTACGCCACTGGACACATCCTCTGCGCAGTGCTAGTGACACGATATCCTATGAGTACTGTCAATATGATAAGGGCTGGTGTAAAGAACATTATTGTGAAAAACATGGCTTGTTGCTTCCCATAACGATTAGACTTCCTTCCAATCTCTATATTTATTACTAAGGATCATTTCCAGCGAGGGTTCATTTCTGTATTTCACTCTTCTAGATTTGAAAACTTTTCCTGCAAAGCATGCCAAATATAAATAACAAAAACTTATTATTTCTACTTTATGTCACAATTTATATTTTAAGATAAATTGTGATTATTTCCGCTTTTACACTAATCATTGAGCCTGCACTATGAACTTTTCGCAATGTTCTATTTAAGATCCCTTTTCCATTTATGCCACGGTCCCAAGGAGCAGGATGAGCAGTCATCTCATTTTCATCTGTTATAAAGGTAGAGGATCTCCCAATTGACTATTAGCGTGAGAGGAATATTGCTTCCTCGTCCTCTTCCTCCCCTTCTCTCTCCCTGCAGATTAACTTCTGCATATGTTACAGATCATGCTCATTCCAATTATTTTTGTAGTCAACAAGTTGTCTTGAAGTTCATTTTCTTAGTGATTTAAGCCTATTGTGAATATATGGTCTTACAGAGGATCAATTATAGTGTGCTAATTTGTTTGTTAGTTTATAATGTCCTTTTCCAAATTTAGGTTCCGCCATGGGAACGGACATCGGGCAAGAAATTTCAATGTCTGGATTTTATATTTACGTATATAAATTGAATCTTTTATTCACTTACCACTGTGTACCAGCTGACAAAGTCCCAACAGGACTGATTATGTTAGATTTCAGCAGACTGCACCTGAATATATAGTTAGATAACAATGAGAACGATAGAACAGAGACAGACTGCTGCAGGGCAATGTGAGTGGGTGCTAGAGGTCAATAACCTCAACTATTTTCCCACTTGCTGTGGATATGTCATATTGGCTACCTGTAGCTGCCAAAAGGGAGACCCACTACATACAGATTTATATTACTCTGATTCAATACTGTGTAAACTAATCGTGAGTGCTGCATTCTGTCATACTTGTTTCATTTATTAAAGGGATCCTGAGAGTTGATTCATGTTGCCTTAACCACAACAGCATGAATCAGAGCCTGGCAATTTGACTGTATCTATGTTTGTTTTACTCTCAAGAAGCATGAAATATACATTAATACAATAATGGAGCCAGTCGTTGATTCATAAAGGGTTTTCCAACATTTTTTTTTTAATGTTGGACCACTCTTTACATGACCCAGTAAAGCCTTAAAAATACCTTTATTTTATATTTTGGTGATTTTATGATGCTTCTCAAAGCGGAGGTGAACTTTAGAGCAGGCATCACATGGACCCCCGTGATAGTGGAGAAATGATAGAATGTTGGAAAAGTATATTGACTGTAACTTGTTTAAGATACATTGTTGATTGGAACTTGCTTTTGGAACACCTTAAAGTGTTTAATTTAATGCTTGCTATAAAATATGTGGAGATATTTCTCAAATTTAGACTCAGCCCTAGAATATCTTTGAGGCTTTTGAGGTGTGAATTAAGTGTAAACTAAAAAAAAGACTAATTCTCCACCTGAATATTCTGATGTATTTACACCTTTTTGTAATTATGTCTATTTATGGCACTCTGATTGTGACTCATGAGGTTAATAAGATATTATAATTAGAAGCTGAAATCTACATACTTTATTTACTTAGGTGCTTAGAGATAACAGGCATGTTGCAGAACTTATCTGGCTAATTAAATGAAATCTTACCATTTTCTGAGCAAGGCGTAATTACTATATAAAACACTGGAATTTGCCTTTGATGGTGATGGATTAGTGATATCATGGACATGACCAGGGCTGTAAACATCCTACATCATATATCTATCTCCTTTATCTCGGCTCTCCTTCTCTTCACCTAAACTGTGCAGACATTTCACCAAGGGGATTGGGCTATCCTTTCCTATTCCCGGCATAATGTTGATCTGGGCCCTAAAATATGCTGCTTTAGTAGCCTCTGCGAAAATCATTGTCATTTGGGGTCCTTAAGATCAGAGTCTCTGAATGTCTTCTTCCCATATACAGTTCTATCATTGTTGTCCCCCTCCTTCCCCTTCCAATAGTCCTTCTAAGCAATAAAATACCTAGAAGACCACTTATTAGCCAAAGTTTTCAGACTTTATCAGATCAACTTCTTCAATATATGAAATCGATTTTAGACCACAGGAACCCTTTAAACGATCTGGTGATATCTCAATATTCAAAATTAACGTCCTCCCATGAATTCTTGATTTTTTGCAAACTTTACCAATTTATATCCAGAATCCAGCTTGTAGTGCACCAATTTATTTCTTAGTGTACAATTTTATTTTCTAACTGTAGGGCCTGCCATGGGAACGGACACCAGGCAAGAAATTCCAGTGTCAATAAAAGTTCTTCCCTTTCTCACCAATGTTATTAGGACTAGCAAACTAGTCAAGATTTGTAAATAAGTCCTTTACAGATCCAACGGCACTGGTGTAGTTGGCTTAGCTATTGAAGCATCCATTCTTACTATGTTATTTACCAGCTTTCCAGATTGGTCAACCAGAATAGTCATGCAGATACTAAATCATAAATGCAGTTGGGTTCTCTTATTTATTCAATTCATTGCCTTGACTTTTGCAACTGAGAGATAAAACATTCACATGAACTCACAAGTGTCTATGTCTTCCCCGATGTTCCGTGTCCTATAAAATCTGGCCTCCATCTAATATCTTTCAGATATGGTTGACATTCAGGTTACTCCAGATCTCTCATCTTATCTAGAAGGGTTCTGGGCTTTTCCTGTTTTTTTTAAAGTAGTTTTCCCAAAAATTGCAAGTTATGCCAAGCTAGAGTCGCATGGCAGCATCTTTCTCCTACCTTCCCTTTAGAAACACACGAATGCTTGGTCAAACATTCAGGGCTATGGAGCAGTCGGGAGAGGACGTTGATGGCTGAATGTGTGATCAGCTGCCAGCTATCATATGCATGGCCGGGAGATGCTCTTTCCATATGTCTAATAGATGGATATCCCATTTTGTGAAGGGTCTCAAATAATTGATCTGCTAACAATCTAACATTTGTTACTTTGCTCGCTCACTAAGTCGCTACCCTGTGAAGGAGGCTATACGTATACAGGAGTTCAGAATCATGAGAATGGGGGAACGGGGGCGAGGAGACCACCATTATCTAAAACTTAGCAGTGGATATGTGATATTATTAACAGTGAGAAAGACCTTTTAAATAATCCATCCCGTCCCCCCCAAAAAAGAGACTTTATTGCTAACAATCCATTTTTTATAAGAACACCCTAATAATAAAAGGGCTTGTCAGTTGACCACCATTAATCACCTATCATCTTTGGGGAAGCTCATCACCTTGGGCTCAATTCCTCGTGAATACCACCGCAGATCAAATGAAGCTTTATATGGTTTCCAATAAAATAAATGGTCTATCTTCATAACACATGGACTTGTCAGTCCTCCACAGAATGAGGCGCTGTTTATTTCCTCTCTGTACTCCACTAATGGATGAAGGTCCTAAGTGAGGACGTAAACTACAGTAGAACCGAACGGTATTTGAGGCCAATTTTTGAAAATTTCTCAATATGTTAGAATAGCAGTGTATCGTATAATTTTCGCTGATTTTAAATGCACGGAATGGGGGTAAAAAGAAAATCTGTTTGTCATTGGCTTCGGATCTCTGGAATTAACATTGTAGCTGGTCTGATCAGATAGAGGTTGTAAGGAAGAGATTTGCAATGAACTGGTTATTTTCTGTGACACAGGAGATGTAAAAAAGCGCTCAGCCGGGAACAGAGCAGAAGAATCGGAACCCGGGCCGTCCTGCTGCCACGTAATAAAATTACCTCATTAAAATAACGCAGTGTTGTTTTAATTCAATGAGGCTTTTTGATGCTACGACAGAACAGGATAAAGTCTACAAACGAAGATAATGGCTCCAGATGAGGTGGTGGGAAGTAGAGAGCAATGATTGTGGGTGACTGTGCCATTGAAAAGTGTTCTATAGTTTTGTGTATACAACCCTTAGGAAGAACAATGCATCTCCATGGTAACAGACTACAAACAAACCCAGTGTAGTCAGATTTTGCAGTCGTGATACATCACTTTGTCTGCCTTTTCTATGCTATATGGGCATCTGAGGTGAGCACCCCGGTCCCTGTTGCCCAAGGGGAACTAAAATACTGCTGCATAAGTCATATGTGGTAATTGGGCAGCCCTGTTACAGATTTTGCATTGACTCTATAAGCAAATGTAGATTTGCCTCAGAAATTAGAAAATTTTCACTTAATTTACTTAAAGGGTTATTCCCAACTTGGACCTAAGCTTATCTTCATAATTGGGATCCCCAGAACTTGTGGTGGGCACTGCCACCGTGTCCAGGCAGTGCATGATGGATAGGGGGCTGCGCATGTTCACCTCTCTCCAATGACTCCTATTGGAGATTCGGAAACAGCAAAATAGGGCGTAGGTCAGGACATCCCCTTTTAGGAAATTGATACAGGATGCAGAGGTTGCACCTACATAGGGTCAATGAGATAAGGTACAATGATGGAAAAGGAACATGGACGATTGGACATTAGCCAATGAAAATGAATGGTTAGGATTGTGATGGTGTCAGGCGGCTCCTGGAAGGCTGACTTATTTTTGTAGTTGCTTTGTTCACCATTGAATGTAGCAAAACAACTTTTTCCTCATTCATCACTTTGGCATTGCTAGAAGTTACAGAAGAAGCTCTCCATGATCTGTGCCACCTTTTATTTCTGCCTTTATCACTGTCCTAAAATGAAGGCAAGACCGGCAGCATTATTACATGCCAATCCTACTCCGCTGTCTCCCACCTTCTCGGAGGAACTCAAAAGTGTTTCCCGAGGGCTGAACATCCATTATTCTACTGACAAAAAAGATGCAATTTTCCCCGGAGGCCGACTTTAAACTTTCTCAATTTCATGAACTGTTCTAGCCGAGGAATAATGCATCACAGACATCCAGTGTAATTGGAAACACAAAGACCAAAATGGGTTTTGTAAATGTCTGATCGGCCGTATTCCTCCTGTGTAACGCCGATCAGGACTGTACCTGAGCTGTCATTGGCGTAAATGCTGTAAGTGACCCCATTCTGAAGACTTAGAAGGGACGTAATAAAGGGAGATGAACCACAGAGACCCTTCACATGGCTGATGGGGGCCCCTAAAGAGGAGTTCATCCCAAGTTGGTCTTGAACCCATTTTCATGGGTGGTAAAAACCTTCATAGGATTGTGGTCACCACATGGGCTGTAATTCTAGGAAATAATGACCCTACTGCTCTACATTCTCCTCTAGAATCCTTGTACACACCTAATACTGACTATCTGTCACAGTTGTATCCAGTCTTCATGATCCTTTGTAAACTAATTTGTTTGACCCTGCAAACTGATGAGTTGTATCAGTTCCATCAAGATGGAGCATAGGGGGCATGAATCTTACTTTATCACCCAGAACCCAAAACCTTAATGAGCTAAAAAGGTCCCTTTGCCCTTATTCTTACCTGTTGAAACATACCTTCACTTTCAGTTGACAGTTCAGAAAAAGTTTTCTCTGAGCTAGTGAGTGCAGAATAGCTGCTATGATGGCCCCCACAGTAGTCTCCACACTGTATGATGGCCCCCACAGTAATCCCCACACTATATGAAGCCCCCCACGGTAGTTCCCACACTGTATGATTCCCCCCACAGTAGTTCCAAACTGTATGATTCCCACCATAGTAGTAACCACACTGTATGATAGCCCCACATTAGTCCCCACACTGTATGATGACACCCACAGTAGTCCCCCACTGTATGCTGGCACCCACTGTAGTCCCCACACTGTATGATGGCCCCCACAGTAATCCCCACACTATATGAAGCCCCCCACGGTAGTTCCCACACTGTACCCCCCACAGTAGTTCCAAACGGTATGATGCCCACCATAGTAGTCCCACACTGTATGATGCCCCTCACAGTAGTGCCCCACTCTATGATGCCCACCATAGTAGTCACCACACTGTATGATAGCCCCACATTAGTCCCCACACTGCATGATGACACCCATAGTAGTCCCCCACTGTATGATGCCCACTATAGTAGTCACCACACTGTATCATATTCTCCACAGTAGTCCCCCACTGTATGCTGGCACCCAAAGTAGTCCCCACACTGTATGCTGGCACCCAAAGTAGTCCCCCACTGTATGCTGGCACCCAAAGTAGTCCCCACACTGTATGAGGCCCCCCCACAGTATTACCCACACTGAATGATGGCCGCCACAGTAGTCCCCCACTGTATGATGCCCACCATAGTAGTCCCACATTGTATGCTGGCACCCACAGTAGTCCCCACACTGTATGATGCCCCCCACAGTAGTCCCCACACTGAATGATGGCCCCCACAGTAGTCGCCACACTGTATGATTGTCCCCACAGTAGTCATCACACTATATGATAGTCCCCACAGTAGTATGCACACTGTATGATGGCTCCCACAGTAGTCCCCACACTGTATCATGGCCCCCACAGTAGTCACCATGCTGTACGATAATTCTCACAGTAGTCCCCATACATATTGTATGCCCCCAAAGTATCCACCATCTTGTATGATGGTCCGATCAGTACTCCTCACACTGTATGATGCCCCCACAGTAGCACATACACTGTATGATGGCACCAAAGTAGTTCTCACACTGTATGATAGTCCCCACCTCAGTTGCCATACTGTATGATTCCCCCACAGTAGCACATTCACTATATAATGACCCCCACGCTGTATAAAGACCTTATAATAGCCCCCACAAGTACTATTACAAATAAAAAAATAGACATATACTCAACTAATCCAAATCCTGGCGAATCTGTCGCCACACAGCAGCGAGGTGAGGGCAGACCAACATGGTGATGTCACCATAACGTGCAGGACCTCAGAGTCCCGACACGATGAAGTCACCATGTCGCGCCGCCGGTGACTCTTCCAGTGCGTACTCCTTCCGTTCAATAGACCTAAAGTGACCTGCAGCCTACCGAATAGAGAGCGGTAGTGCAAAGTGGTAATATCACCCTGCTCTGCCACAGAGTTTAATTGAGTTGTGCATGACGATATAGTTAAGGATGGAGGTCGCTCTGGGTGGGCCCCTCCATGTGAGGGCGATCAGAGCTGTATCCTTATATCTCACGCCCTAAGGGTATGTGCACACGCTGCGGATTCTGCTGCGGATCTGCAGCGGATTTGGCCTCTGCGGATCCGAAGCAGTTCCGCAGACAGTGTACAGTACCATGTAAGTCTATGGGATTTACAATCCGCTGTGCACATGCTGCGGTTTTTTCACTGCAGAAAAGCTGCGGTTTTAAATCTGCAGAAATTGACATGTCAATTCTTTCTGTGGATTCCACTGCGGTTTACCACCTATTCCATTGTCCAGGTGTCAAACCGCAGGGGAAAACCGCAGGCCAATCCGCAGGTAAAACTGCAGGTCAATTTACCTGCCGCAGACCAATCCACAGCGTGTTCACATAGCCTAAGAAGCCTAAGCTCTGGTGGGGGCGTGCTCTTTCTCTAGTGTATTGTGTCCTGCTTATGATTGGTCAGGATCATACAGGGAGAAAACTTACACGCCCCAATGAAAAAGAACGAATAACACCCACTTGGACTTAAAAAAAGTGATCTGATTATGTGCCGATACATTGCTAACGTTTTATTTCCGCTCTGCAACCACTATTACATCATTTGTCCAGTTCAACAGGAGAAATTTGGTGAAAGGTCCTCTTGTAGGGGTTTCCATGTTCACAAAACTTTTGCCTATAGGCTCCTCCAGTCCATTGCTATGTCTTCACTGCTACCCCAGTTTTTGTTGTTTGGCTGCTTAAAGGGAATCTGTCACCCCTTTTTTGAGATATCATATAATGATATCATTCAATTGTGTGTCACATAAGGATTCTCTTAGTACTTTTGCTTCCCCCTGACCCCGCACCTTTCATGCATAAATACCTTTTTTTATATCGGTTCAGATGTATGTAAACTGCCGCTGTCCGGTCCGCTGGACGGGGCTTATTCAACTGCTCTCCCCCCCTGTCTTGCTCTATACAAGAAGAAATGCGTAGAGCAAGACAGGGAGGGGGGGGAGCAGGTGAATAAGCCCCGCCCAGCGGACCGGACAGCGGCAGTTTACATACATCTGAACCGATATAAAAAAGGTATTTATGCATGAACGGTGCGGGGTCAGGGGGGAAGCAAAAGTACTAAGAGAATCCTTATGTGACACACAATTGAATGATATCATTATATGATATCTTAAAAAAGGGGTGACAGATTTCCTTTAAGTGATGTCATGTCGACAGCGCTGCGGTCAATCACCAAGTTCAGCAACTCATGCCTGCTACATTGGCTGAGTCCCTGACTCAGTGATTGGTTGTCATTTCGACAGCGTTGCAGAGGCGGAGACTCAGCGCAGGAACCAGGAAAGGAAAGGAAAGCATGATCTCTGTTGTTTGGCTGCTGCAGTGATGTTATGTCGACAGCGCTGCAGTCAATCACCGAGCTCATAACTGCTACATCGGCTGAGTAACTGGCTCAGTGATTGGCTGCATCAATTATGCCATTTTGACAGCACCGCAGCCAATAAGAAACCAGGGCACCTGGAAAAAGAGAATAAAATATAGTTTGTTTGTTTGTTTTACAACTAACTGAGCTTTTGGGCAAAAGGTTGGTGAACGCGGACAGCCTCATTAGGAGTAGAGCCGGGGTCCCTCAGCGCTGTGGCCCCTGAGCAACTACTATTTCTTTTGCGCTTCTAGTTATGGTTTTGAGCCATGATTTTCTAGCAGAAAATACTTATATATATAAACAAGTTCTAATGAAGTAGAACTCGACTCCAGCTCATCCCGAGGCTCCGGGGAACGTACGTGGGCAACTCAGTAAATAGAAAAACAGCGGGCAAAATCAATTTACAGTCAGCAATGCCTGCAAGTGCTTGCAGAAAAGCAGAGGCACCGGAGGGAGTTCTTCAAGAGCCGAGAAGCTCCCAGTGAAATGGCTTGAGAAAGTATCGAGGTCGCCTCCGGTCTTTTCATACGAGTGCGGGTAGGGTCTGCCGTGAGATGGGGGGGGCGTAAATTTACATAGCCGGAGACGGTCATCACACATTGTCAATAGCATCCCAATTACAGGCCCGTTGTGCTATCTGCGGGGGACATTAACATTGTATTACCAGTGTCATCCGCAGCCCGGGGATAATGAATACTACTAATTTGTTCCGCCCTTTCCCTGGCGCTATAAGTCCGGTGTTTACCTCTGTGCCAAACATAATCTTTACAGCAGGTTTCAGAAAGCAATAGCGAGATGCCCTGTGCATACTAATGAAGCCAATGCGTCTAGCTCCGCCGTCTTCCTGGCTGTACAGATGTAGCAGAGCTCACTTCTGGGGTTTTCTGTAGGACGGAATTATCAGTGCGGTATCCCTTTTAATGACAATTTTCTTTTCTTTTTTATTGCACTTTTTTCCTTTTTTTGCGCTTTTTTTCCCTTTTTTTGCGCTTTTTTTCTTTTTTTGGCGTTTTTTTTTCCCCTTCCCCATCTTCTAAGAGCCATAACTTTTTCCTTTTTCCATCCATATGGGGATTATTGTTTTTGCAAGGTAAGTTACGGTTCTGAACGACACCTTTCATTTTACTAACAATGTACTAGAATATGGGGGAAAAAATTCCAAGTGGGGTGAAATAAAAAAGAAAAAAAAAAAAACAATTCGGTCATTTTTTTCACTTTCGCTTTTTATGATATTTATTGTACGGAAAATATTATTTGATAAGATAATTCTCCGGGATGGTAGGATTACGGCAATACCAAAACTTGCATCATTTTTTTTTATTTAATCAATGAAAATAAATTTGCAAATTTGTAAAATATATATATATACTGCATATATACTGTATGTATGTATATATATATATATATATATGGTTTGTACAACCATTTTCTGAGACCCGTAACTTTTTTGACTTTTCAGTTCATAGAGCTACGGAAGGACTTTTTTTTTTTTTTTCTTGCTTGATGAGCTGAGGTTTTTTTTTATTTTTTCTCGGTGTGATTCTGATGTTTATTTTGATTTTTTTATTGCATGTTTTAGGGAGGTTCGGTGACAGAAAAGCGTCTGTTCTGGCATTTAGATTTTTTTTTCTTTATGGCGTTTACTTTATGGGTTAATTGATTAGTTATTAAAAAATGGGAAAATAGGGACAAATCAAAGTTTTTTATGTTTTTTTATTTTTTATAGTTAAAAAATATATTTATTTTTATTTGTTTAGTTATTTTTTTAGTCTTTCTTAAGGGAACGGAGACTGTAATAGCTCGACCGCTTGATCTATGTGCTGTAATTCTACCGTAATGCAGTCTGTAGTGAATATGACATAATCCTATGGGCTTCAAAGGAGGAGCAAAATGGCATCAGTAGGCCACCGGACGCTGTGAATTCCCATTGTCTCCTCGCTATTATTTAAAGTGAATCTGTCAGCAGGTTTTTGTTATGTCATCCGACAGCAGAATGATGTAGGGGCTGAGATTCTGATTCCAGCAATGTATCATTTGGTGGCCTGCTTGTTGTCGTTTTGATGGAATCACAGTTTTCACTGCAGCAGATCTAGCAGAGCTCAAATAGTGAGCTGTGAATAACCACACCCACACCTATGATTGGCTGATTTCTTTGTTCACTATCAGCAGTAGTGGGTGGGGTTGGACTAGGAGGCATGAGACACCTAGTCTTGTAATAATAATCTCCTGCCGATAAAACAATTATTTTTTAACACAGCCTAGTAAGCGACACATCACTGTAATCAGGGTCTCAGCCCCTATATCATTGTGCTCTCAGATTAGATAGCAAAAACCTGCTGATGGATTCCCTTTAAAAGTAGAGTCGACCATTGGTGGGTTTTTCCAATCTTGGGATTTTCTTAGGCAGTTGATCTCTGAGAAAGAGGAAAATTGGCAATTCACAAGCTGAGTGCTTACAGCGCACAGAGTATTTCAGGAGTGAAGTGTGCTTCTCTTGTAGTAGAATGTGAAATGTGTAATAATTTTATGATGTTAGTGAGTATAAGGCTAGGTATGATAAAGTATCATGAAGTTGGCACAGATGAATGAACATGCTTTAACTTGTTTGCTGGGAATAATGACAGCAGAAGTGGAGTGTGCTGATTTTGTCAGAGGAAATTACTTCACGGTGGAAAATGAAATACTAGGTGAAATGCTGAGAGACAAAGAAAACCCTATATTAAGGGTCACCAATCTAACCCAAGAAGAGGTGCAAAACCGTCTAAATAAGATTAAAATAGATAAATCTCTGGGTCCGGATGGCATACACCCACGAGTACTTAGAGAACTAAGTAATGTAACAGACAAACCCTTATTTCTTATATTTAGAGACTCTATAGTGATGAGGTCTGTTCCACAGGACTGGCGCATAGCAAATGTGGTACCAATATTCAAAAAGGGCTCTAAAAGTGAACCTGGAAATTATAGGCCAGTAAACCTGGTATATCTTGATTTTTCCAAAGCGTTTGATACCGTGCCACACAAGAGGTTGGTACACAAAATGAGGATACAGGGTCTGGGGGAAATGTGTGTAAATGGGTAAGTAACTGGCTGAGTGATAGAAAGCAGAGGGTGGTTATAAATGGTATATTCTCTAACTGGGTCACTGTGACCAGTGGGGACCGCAGGGGTCGGTGTTGGGACCTCTTCTCTTCAACATATTTATTAACGATCTGGTAGAAGGTTTGCGCAGTAAAATATCGATATCTGCAGAAAATACAAAACTATGTAAAGCAGTCAATACAAGAGAAGATAGTATTCTGCTACAGATGGATCTGGATAAGTTGGGAACTTGGGCCGAAAGGCGGCAGATGGGGTATAACAATGATAAATGTAAGGTTATACACATGGGAAGAAGGAATCACTATCACCATTACACACTGAACGGTAAACCACTGGGTAAATCTGACATGGAGAAGGACTTGGGGATCCTAGTTAATGGTAAACTTACCTGGAGCAGCCAGTGCCAGGCAGCAGCTGCCAAGGCAAACAGGATCATGGGGTGCATTAAAAGAGGTCTGGATACACATGATGAGAGCATTATACTGCCTCTGTACAAATCTCTGGTTAGACCGCACATGGAGTACTGTGTAGTTTTGGGCACCGGTGCTCAGGAAGGATATAATGGAACTAGAGCGGGAACAAAGGAGGGCAAAAAAATTAATAAAGGGGATGGGGGAACTACAATACCCAGAGAGATTAGCAAAATTAGGATTATTTAGTCTAGAAAAAAGACGACTGAGGGGCGATCTAATAACCATGTATAAATAAATAAGGGGACAATACAAATATCTCTCCGAGGATCTGTTTATACCAAGGAAGGTGATGGTCACAAGGGGGCATTCTCTGCGTCTGGAGGAGAAAAGGTTTTTCCACCAACATAGAGGATTCTTTACTGTTAGGGCAGTGAGGATCTGGAATTCCCTGCCTGAGGAGGTGGTGATGGCGAAATCAGTCGAAGGGTTCAAGAGAGGCCTGGATGTCTTCCTGGAGCGTAACAATATTGTATCTTACAGTTATTGTTAGGTTCTTTAGAAGGACGTAGATCTGGGGATTTATTCTGACAGAATTTTATAGGCTGAACTGGATGGACTAATCTTTTTTCGGCCTTACTATGTTACTATGTTACTCATTTTATGACAATAGGGGATTGATGGCTACTTGTGATTAGGTATTGTCTGGAGGATGGCAGGAATAGAATTCTCTACAACTCATATACAGAGAATAATAGCAAGAGAAGGAGAGGAGTGGGCTGAACTTGGGAGTTGGCATTGACCTCTCCACTAATGAGACGAGGTGAGTATTAGATCTCAGTGTGAGGAAACCGTGTCCTGAGGTCAGCATGGACAGAACGACCCGACTGCTTTCATATTATGCACGTAAGACAGCTGCAGAGGAAGAGTATGCTGATTTTGAGGGATGCAGTGTCTGCAGCATAAGAGGAGTGTGCCTATCTCATGCAAGGTAGTAACCTGTCCACTACTTTTTTATGTTAATGACTTTACAGCTGCATATGATGAGCCATTTTCCTAAGATTGCCACCGATAGAATACCCTTTTGCCACTTATATCCTGTTAATAATGAAAGCAGCATAATTAGAGTGTGTTGATCTTGTGGGAGGCAGTAACCTGTCCATTGATGAGGTGATGTACTGTAAGCACAGAGCTGAGTGTGGAGATGCAGGGTCCTGAGGTCAGCATTAATAGAACAATCTGATTTTATACATATTTTGTAAGAAAAACAGCAGCAGAGGAGGAGTGTACTGATTTTGAAGGATGCAGGGACTGCAGCAAAAGAGGAATGTGCTTATCTGGTGGGATACCGCAACTTGTCCACTAATTTTTTCATGTTAGTGAATTTTCAGCTGTATGTGCTAAGGCATTTTTCTAAGATTACCTTATAGAATACTCATTTGCCAATTATATCCAGGGAATAATGAAAGCAACATAATAGGAGTGGGTTGGTCTTGTGGGAGGCAGTGACCTATCCACTGAAGAATTGATGTACTGTAAGTAAGCATAGAGTTGAGGTTGCAGATGCAGTTTCCTAAGGTCAGCATGGATATAACAACTGGCAACATTTCATATTTTGGAAATAATGACAGCAGCATAAGAGGAGTGATTTGTTCTTGTGCGAGGCAGTGACCTGTCCACTAAAGGGCCGAGTGTGAAGACGCAGTGTCATAATGCTAGCATGGATAGAATAGCCAACAGCCTTTCATATTTTGGAAATAATGGCAGCAGCATAAGACGAGTGTGTTGCTCTTATGGGAAGCAGTGACCTGTTCACTGAAGAGCTGAGTGTGAACTCGCAGTGTGCTATGGTCAGCATGGATAGAATAGCCGACAGCCTTTCATATTTTGGAAATAATGGCAGTAGCATAAGATGAGTGTGTTGCTCTTGGGGAGCAGTGACCTGTTCATTGAAGAGCTGAGTGTGAAATCGCAGTGTGCTATGGTCAGCATGGATAGAATAGCCGACAGCCTTTCATATTTTGTAAATAATGAAAGCAGCATAAGAGGAGTGTTGTTCTTGTGGGAGGAAGTGACCTGTCCAATGAAGAGCTGAGTGTGAACTCAGAGTGTGCTATGGTCAGCATGAGTAGAATAGCCGACAGCCTTTCATATTTTGGAAATAATGAAAGCACCATAAGAGGAGTGTTTTGTTCTTGTGGGAGGAAGTGACCTGTCCAATGAAGAGCTGAGTGTGAACTCTCAGTGTGCTATGGTCAGCATGGATAGCATAGCCAACAACCTTTCATATTTTGGAAATAATAGCAGCAGCAGAGGAGGAGTGTGTTGATTTTGCTGGAGGCAGTGACCTGTTTCTGCTACTATCAGTGTCAGGGTTATGAACAAGGTTTCCTCAAAACCACCTTAAAAATCTGTACTCTCCTTCAGTTGCAGAGATTGTTGTGATGATTCTGTCAAACTGATGCAGGGATATTGTTGAGTCAGACGCAGCTCGATTTAAGACTCGCTTCTCCAGTTTATTAGGGTTACATAATACAATTATATCTGTGCAAAACAATCTCCAGCAGATTTAATGAAGCACAAAATGTAAAAAAAAAAAAAATCTCTGCTGCTCATCTGCTTCAGCGGAAGACCTTTATATCTCCATGTATTATCCACAAAGGTGGGGGATAAATTGTGCCACTTTCCGGATTATTGTAGAATGGACGGGGACAGTAAAAATAACGTCACAGAGAACGTCTCCACATCATGACGCAGTAAATTTTACGCCCTGCACTTACCTTGTTTATATTCCGAAATAAAAGTGATAGTAAGAAAAAAGTCCCATATTTTCCATTTAAGCCCATTCTCTTCTTGAGTACATTTACATCGCCCATTTTTATTTTTTATGATTTTTTTCATGTAGTCACAGAGTCACTCAAGCTTCCCAGTAATGCACAGTCTCTTTTTCCTTGGAAGTGATAAACCAGCGCTGCATCTCCTTTTTGCTCAGTAATGGTGGGGGCGCCGGAGATGATAGGGTATCATAGTAGTGATATACTGTCCCTATTAAGCAGGAAATCTCTTTAGTGGGAGATAATAGTAGAAAATCCCCATTTTTGGCCCCTTCTCTATTGTGCAGAACAGAGAAAGAAAGAACGGTGCACTACTCCATTTGTCCTATGGGGGAGCTGTAGGGAAATTGAAAACTTTCTGCCAGATTCCCTCACAGATTACAGCTCATCGCTTCTAACAGACATGTGTTATCCAAGGTGGACACCCCCTTTAAATCTTTCCCAAAATATGCCTTTCACAGATCCTGTCGGGTGCAGGTGTATTGAGCAGGCTCAGGAGCTAAGCCTGCACCATACACGGCAGGTGCCGGATGTGTTATACAGCCAGCAGATTCCTCAAAAAACAGCGATCCACCGATCACTGCTGTTTGACTACCTAAATGCCGCTGTCTATGTCTGACAGCAGCCTGTAAGAGCTAATCGGATGGATGCCACAGATTGCTATGGCCAACATCACCACCAACCAGCTGGTCTTCACAAGTATATAGTAAAAGTTCCATAGATGGACTAAAAAAGAAAGAAAAAAGTGCTAAAAATAGTTAAAAATTAAAAGAAAAAGTTTTTGCCCAATGCAAAAATATAGAAATTAATAAAATAAAAAAATAAACATATTTGGTGTGTTTGTAGATCCGTGCTTGCAAAAGTCCAGTCTACAAAAAAAGTACCGTAAATTATTTAACCCACATGCTAAACGCCAAAAAGCAAAACAAAAAATACCGGAACACCAATATTGCTAATTTTTTGGTTGCCACATCCGCCCCTCCAAAAACTTTTATAAAGTTGCATTTTTCCATCCACTATAATATTCAAAAAATAACATAATAATTAAAAAAATACATATATATATATATATATATATATATAATTTTTTAAAATTATTATGGTTTCATTTAATAATTCATCCTGCAAAAACAAGACCTCATAAGGCAATTTTGTCCAAAAATAAGTTAGTTATGGCTCTTGGAAGAAGTGGAGGGGAAAAAAAAAAGCGCAAAAATGAAATATTGCCTGGGGGATTAAGGGGTTGGGAGCAAAATCTGGACGTTGGTCATACGTCATGCATTATAGCACCCAACAATCCAGGAATCGATCGATCGCAGGCACTTTCAGCCCATGGTGCAATGAATTGGCCGCATCATCACCACCCCCTAATGTTTTGCAGGAGAAGCCGCCATTACTGTGGCCGCCTGTAGAACACAGCGGTTTGTATTTCGGCTTTCTCACTGATCCGCAGAAGTTATCGGTAATCAGTAGTGACTGCTGACCGCTGTTGCATTTTTTGACATGTCATTCAATATATCGTATGGTTGGGGGGTAATAATGGTGGGAGCCCTCCCACACAGGAGATGGAGTATCGTGGGGGTTGATTCCTTTTCATTATTTCTCCTTTTTTTGCTGTTTGTGCCTCTGCACTGAATGTAAAAAGCTCATTAGGCGAGATCTCCGCATTGGCTGCAGATCATTAGCCAGCAAGATTTACATGCTCAGACCTCCATGAGCTTTGTGTCTCCCAGATAGATTCTCTGGATGAGCGCCTTCATAGGAACAGAACGCACCGACATCGCGCTCTGCTTAAGGAAAATAAGTGCCCCCGTCTTCACCTTCCAGATAAATAGCATCCAAACATACTGTATGTACATGAGGGGAGGGGGATGTTACTTGCAGGCACAAATCGCATGAAGGGTCCGGGCAGATTCTTGGTCATCGCCCTGATGAAAGATTCAATAAATCAACATATCGACCGGGAATCTTCAGGGATCAATAGAACAGACAGATAGATATATATCGTGAGCCCGCAGCGCCATGGTCCGGTCTTACTCTAGGAGGAGCGTGGCCGAGTGGCCCTATGGCTTTCGCTAGAGCTCCTGATGGTGGAGTTAAGCTTGAGCTGCGGGAGGCCTCCACGTACCACTCCAAGGGCAGTCCCCGGTACTGCGGCAGATGACCCCATGGGTCAGGATCGCAGACACAGACCCGAAGTCCCGGGCAGGACTGGAGACTGATGCAGGTTCAGACAGTGCTGATCCTGGAACATTTGACAGGACGGACATTGGTAGTAGTTCAGGTCTCACCTAAGTGGCTGCAGGCTCACATACTGCCAGAGTGGCATCGGGCTAAGATTACAGCGGAACGGCTTCAGGCACAAGAACCACTAGAGCAGTTTCGGGCTCAGGTTCCGCCGGAGCGGCTTCAGGCACAAGTACCACTAGAGCAGTTTCAGGCTAAAGTTCCGCTGGAGTAGCTTCAGGCACAAGTCCCACTAGAGCAGTTTTGGGCTCAGGTTCCGCCAGAGCGGCTTCAGGCACAAGTACCACTAGAGCAGTTTCAGGCTAAAGTTCCGCTGGAGTAGCTTCAGGCACAAGTCCAACTAGAGCAGTTTCGGGCTCAGGTGCCGCCAGAGCGGCTTCAGGCACAAGTACCACCAGAGCAGTCTCAGGTTTAGGTACCGCCGTAGCGGCTTTAGGTTCAGGCAACACAGATAACAGATACAGGTTCTAACAGAATAGATTCAGAGACCTGACAGCTAACTAGCAGGGACAAACTCAAACTATCTCCAAGGATGGCATTGTACAGGCACCTCCTTATAGGGGAGCATGCCTTACATATTAAATGCTTCCCACCTATTAGCTAGGGGCAGATTCAGAGTGCACACGCTAACAGTTTATGAGGCGCAGAGCGTGCCACAGAGACCCGTGCCATGTACACGGGCCCAGGAGACCAGGAAGTCATGCAGGGAACAGAGACACTGCTGAGCGACCGGGGCAATGAGTATCTCAGCGCCTGGGAGGAGGGAGAGGAAACAAGCAAGGATGATAGAGTAATAGATAGATAGATACTAGATAGATATGAGATAGATAATAGATGGATAGGTGAAAAATAGAGAGATAGATGGTAGATAGATAGCATATAGATGATGGGGGTAACCACGCATCCCCCCATAGATCCCCATGTTGTTTTTGTACCACTATTAACCCTTGCCCCTGACTTTTTAGTTTGGCTGTCGCTGGCAAACCATTGTATGCAGCCGCAGCACCAGTCTCTGCCGGTATCTCTGGGCACCAGGAGCCACGCTGCTAATTTGCAGGAGGTGGAGTCTGACATCAGCACCGCCCACGCAAAGCCTGATGGTGACATCCAGGGAGCAATGGGGACAAGAGGTTATGAAAGGTAGAGCGTGTCTGTGTGTTTCGGAGGGGCCCGCTAAGAACGTGTTCAGCGCAGGCAGCTCTCATCTCATCAGCATGAGTAGTGTCTTTATTTACAAATCATGAACCATGGAGCCTTTGTAGAATGCACTAAACTGTGTATATAGCTGAGCTGAGTTTGTCATGTGGCGTGACTGAGTTGCATCTATTGAAGGATCAGACACAAACAAGTTGCTCGCAGAGAGGAGAATGACCAATTCAGCTTTATGAAGAGCACATGGCGGCTGGTCTCACATTAACCGTCAGAGCGCGGCGCTGTGCATCACATCATAAATAATATAAAATAGTAGCACGCAAATACATTTAATGGAAATAAATAATGCAGCATGACGTGTATGGAGGAACATATAGAAAATGCATTTTGTCTCCGGTTCGGTGCTAAATGGCCCCACCATAAACAGAGAAAAACCTTAGATAAGGGAGAAAAGTGTCATAGTTTGGCTGCCTGCAGTCACCACTAGGGGGAGCAAACTGTATATGGTTTTAAGCAGCTCCATTAACTCATTAGGAACTGTTTAAATTTGTATGCCGTGAGCTCCTCCTAGTGGCCGCTGCTTTTTTTTTTCAATTTTTTTGTATCTAATTTACATTTTGGGAAAAGGGGAATAGAATGTATACATCTATGTATAAACCATATATGTATGGATTATAGATATGTCCCTATCGCCAGGGTCAGTCAGGGATTAGGTTTCCTGCTCGGCGATAGGTGTGGAACCTATGTAGGAACAATAGGGCAGACAGGGTGAAGATAGATCTGTCCAGGGGTCTCCACTCCCCCCTTCTCTAGTGTTTGGTTCCCTTTCTCTTATTCCTTTGTGTTGCACTTAGTCTTTCCTATGCGTTGTGTGACAGGAGGGCTTCTTTAACTCTTTACTGAAGTTGAACTGAAAACGTGATGTCGCTGCTGGCAGAGTCATGTGACTAATGGTGAGAACTAGCTGTCCTAATGTAAGTGTATGTTTCACCCAGTGAGGTGGATGCTCGTAACGCTGGTCAAAAAGAGCAGTTCTTGAGCAGCATGGGCCGGTGGTTCTGGAGCAGCAAAAAGAAGAGTGGACTTTAATGGAGAAACCTATATCTCTGAACGGAGAAGCAGTGTTGGTACAACGGTGTAATGGATTGACCCAGTTAATTAACACAGCTAGGTAGCAGAGTTGACTTGATGATGTAGCAGAGTTGAATTGATGATCATAGAATCATAGAATCATAGAATCGTAGAGTTGGAAGGGACCTCCTGGGCCATCTGGTCCAACCCCCTGCTCAAAGCAGGATTCGCTAAATCATCCCAGTCAGATGTCTGTCCAGCCTCTGTTTGAAGACTTCCATTGAAGGAGAACTCACCACTTCTCGTGGCAGCCTGTTCCACTCATTGATCACTCTAACTGTCAAAAAGTTTTTTCTAATATCTAATCTGTGTCTCCTCCCATTCAGTTTCATCCCATTGCTTCTAGTCTTTCCTTGTGCAAATGAGAATAAAGTTGATCCTTCTACAATGTGACAGCCCTTTAGATATTTGTAGACAGCTATTAAGTCTCCTCTCAGTCTTCTCTTTTGCAAACTAAACATTCCCAAATCCTGCAACCTTTCCTCATAAGACAGGGTTTGCAGACCGGTCACCATTCTGGTCGCTCTTTTCTGAACTTGCTCCAGTTTGTTGATGTCTTTTTTAAAATGTGGTGCCCAAAACTGGACACAATATTCCAGATGAGGTCTGACCAAAGAGGAGTAGAGGGAAATAATGACTTCACGTGATCTAGACTGTATGCTTCTGTTAATACATCCTAGAATTGCATTTGCCTTTTTTGCTGCTGCATCACACTGTTGACTCATATTCAGTCTGTGATCTATTAGTATACCCAAGTCTTTTTCACATGTGCTGTCACTTAGCCCTATTCCTCCCATTCTATATATGCTTTTTCCATTTTTATTGCCCAGATGTAGTACTTTGCATTTCTCCCTGTTAAAAACCATTCTGTTAGTTGCTGCCCACTTCTCCAGTTTATTTAAATCTTTTTGAATCCTCTCTCTCTCTTCTCTAGTATTAGCTATCCCTCCTAGCTTTGTGTCATCAGCAAATTTAATCAGTTTACCCTCAATTCCTTCATCTAAATCGTTGATAAAGATGTTGAACAATACAGGGCCCAGGACAGAGCCCTGTGGTACCCCACTTGAGACATTCTTCCAACTGGATGTGCAGCCATTTACGACCACTCTTTGGGTCCGATCACTAAGCCAGTTATGAATCCACCTAACAGTTGCCTTGTCCATTCCATACTTACTCATTTTTTCAATAAGGATTGTATGAGAGACTTTGTCAAATACTTTGCTGAAGTCAAGATATACTATATCTACAGCATTTCCTTGATCCACCCAATCAGTGATACCGTCATAGAAGGAAATTAAGTTAGTCTGACATGACTTATTAGTTACAAACCCGTGCTGACTCTGTTTAATCACTTCATTCTTATCCAGGTATTGACATACATGTTGTTTAATAATTTGTTCAAAGATCTTTCCTGGTATAGAAGTCAGACTCACCGGCCTATAGTTACCTGGGTCCACCTTCTTCCCCTTTTTGAAGATAGGAACAACATTTGCTCTTCTCCAGTCTTCTGGCACTTCTCCTGTTCTCCAAGAATTTTCAAAGATTATAGAGAGGGGTTCAAAAATTTCTTCTGCTATCTCCTTCAGTACTCTGGGGTGTAATTCATCTGGACCTGGAGACTTGAATTCATTTAGGCTAGCTAAGTGTTTCCTCACTATCTTTCTGTTTATAGATATCCTGGATTCTTCTATTCCCTTAATAGGACAGTGAATAACAGTTGATGTTACATTTCCTTTCTGAGAGAAAGCAGATGCAAAATAGGAATTTAAAAGTTCAGCCTTCTCAACATCCTGTCTTACCATTTCATCATTTTCATCCTGTAAAAATCCTATAGCATCTTTGACTTTTCTTTTACTTTTGACATATCCCCAAAATCCTTTATTATTGCTTTTGACATCTCTTGCAAGCCTCAATTCATTTTCAGCTTTAGCTAATCTGATTTGTGCCCTGCAGGTTCTGCAGACAGCATTATATTCTTCTTTAGATATGCCTCCCTCTTTCCATTTTATAAACATTTTTTTCTTCCTTTTTAGCATGTGCTTAAGTTCTGTGTTCATCCATCCTGGTTTCCTTAACTGCTTCCTATTCTTCCCTGATGTAGCAGAGTTGAATTGATGATGTAGAAGTGTTGACTTGACGGAGTAGCAGAGTTGAATTAATGATGTAGCAGAGTTGAATTGATGATGTAGCAGTGTTGACTTGACGGAGTAGCAGGGTTGAATTGATGATCTAGCAGTGCTGACCTAAAGGAGTATAATAGAGTAGCTATAGCGATTTAGCATAGCTGAGTAGAGATAGGATGCCAACTACCTGAAAACTCTGGCAGGGTCATAGGAGAGTGATGTCTCAGATGTGCAAACCTGGTTCTCCGAATTGGAGACATGACTGGCTGACTGGGGTCGGTTCAGCATTCGGAGCTGGGGCAGGTGATTTAGAGTAGCTAAATTACAATGTGACTATTTGGGAACATTAGCTACAAAAGTTTGACCCTTTAAGTTATATAATTACTTCTGTAGCCACTAGGGGGAGCGCAGTGCATATGCCTTAATCTGTAGACAGTGAGCTCCCACTAGTGGTGGCTGCAGGCAATCAGAATATTAAAATACAACACTGTGACTGTAAGAAGGGAATCAGGATCTCTGCACCAACCCAAACTACCAGGAATATTAGATATTTGGTGATACTTAGATTGTATTTGCAAAATGGAGGGTGGGAGAGAATTTAGTTTCTCTGCTGATGGCACTAACTTACTTAGAAACCCTCCTTTAAAAGTTCTGCTCCTGAACTTTGGAGACCTTTGTGAGGCTTTGATCGTCCACCTGGTCTATATAAGAGGGATGTGTAAGGAAATCAACATTCACCTAAGTTTTCCTTTATTTCGCAGGGTAGGAAACTCCCAACGTTTAGCACATTTGTAAATAGTAGGTTACACTTTGTATTGTACTTGATTTCACACAGATCCTCTTTTGAAGTGTATGGAAATAGCTTGCACTACAGTGCAAGAATCCATGAAATATTCAGCAGGTTACATCTTGGGTTTGACAAGCACATTTCACATCCTATAAATAATTGAAATTTGGGATCTGAAACTCGAACTTTGTATACTCTGTGTATCATGCAGTGAACTAATACAAAGCATAGTCATAGACTTTACTAACAGCTTTAGTGCAGCCAGGTTTCATAATTGATAAATTTTCTGCATTAGTTATTAAACTCATCACCCAGAGAAAAAATGTGAAAAAAAATAATTTTCAAGATAACAAGACAGTTTTTCTCCTAAGAATATTAATAGAGTATACTGCAGTCAGTTAACTCTTAGATGGATGGATAGATAGATAATAGATGATAGATAGATAGATAGATAGATAGATAGATAGATAGATAGATAGATAGATTTGTCCAAGCTCCCATCAGCATAAAGCCCTGCTACATAAAGGTGATCAACATGGACCAGGACCCCTGGAACAGCTCACCCAAACCCAACCTGACCAAAACACCAATCCTGACAAAAACCAGAATCAGGAAGATGGTAGACGAGGGCCAGGAGAGGTACGTCAGTTGCTGAAGGGATGAAATCAACCTCTAGTGTTCTGTCCCCACATGAGGCGAATGGAGGTGTAGTTGATTGGGGCTGGGAGAGATTCCTACTGTCAAGATCCAGGATGGGCTTTGTCTTTGACCCGTCCTGGTCAGACAAGGGTTAATTGTTTCTGCCTCTATCTGGCAGAGGGCGGCTATTTAATGTTCACTTGACCTAGGTCCGGTGTCAGTTATACTCCTGCCCTCGGCTGAGTTAGTTGACCTCGTGCGTACGTGTGCCTTGTGCCTGATATCTTGCTTGCTTGTTTGGTTTTCATCCGGTTCTGTCCCTGTTACGAGTTCTGCCTGTCCCTCTTGTACTGCGCTACCTCTCTGTGTATGACCCTCTGCCTGTGACTTGACTATTCTCTGCTCGTCCCTCTGGTACCGCACAGCCCTCTCCGTGTACGAACCCTCGCTTGTCTGACCTGCGTTTTCCTCTACTACAGTTTCCCTGCAGTAGGTACATTATATCATCTGCAGCAGTAGGACGCTGAACCCCGCCCCCTGCAGTCACATGATCTAAGTCCTGGGACTCCTTACTATTTTCAGTGCCGCACGTCCTGTCTGCTTGAACCGTCACTACTGTATTGGACCCCGCGCTCTCCCATAGTGGGGATAAGTCACCCTGCTCGGCGTGGCAGTTTGCCGACGCTGACAGGGTCCTGACATTTGAGTCCTGACACCTACCTTCCGTTTCCTCAATGCAGAGCAGACAGGACCATTGTTGCTGGTTTGCTGTTCATGAGTCCGGAGAGATGATACACACCAGATATTGTGAAGTCCAGACTTGTTTATTGGAGATCTGGACATACAGCGTATGATTGGTAATGCAGTACTTCTCCAGAAATGCAGATGTAACAATGCAGGTGGTACAGCAAGATGATTCAGCAAGTTGTGTCAGCAACGAAGTGTGTGGTCAAAAAACTGATGCCTTTCACAGCCTGTACAGGCAAGTCTCTCCCAAGAGAAAATGAAACTAATAATGGCAGCTAACAGGAAGAGAAGCAGTGACCTTAACTAGGAAGTGTAAGGCATGTACAAGAAATAATTAGCTGCAGTCTGCTATACAGAAAAAGGACAGCAGGTGGCAGCAGACTAAATGCAAGACTACACAGCATGAAAAATAACACAATCTATATAAAGCATATAATCATAACTTTAGATGGGACAGCACACTCCCTATCTGAAATTCCATAAGGGATTTCACTATATAATTTTTTTTTGTTTTTCTTTAAAGTTCAATAACCTAGAAAAGAAACATGAATATGCATGCAATAATAACAACTTCAAAACGAGGTAGATGACAGTCAGTTCCTGAGACAATCCAATGGTACCCATCTTCGGATCGGAGAAGCCGCACTAGGCCAAACTGTCTCCGACCCAGCAGTAATCCAATGGACGAAGTAGTAGGGCAGTGTTCTGTTCGTGGTTCATCCTACTGGAACGTACTGGGTAGCGAGTGGTTTGTGGCAGACGTGCCAGCCGTGACAGTCTTTGTCTCCACGTGAGTTGTGATAAGATCTTGCAATGTGGACTAACCTTGCGATAGTCTTAAGACGTTTCCTCCCTTTGGAGAAGTATTTGAAGCGCTGGCAACCGAGGCTGGAGGCTGATTTAGTGTTTGTCGCCAAAGCACTGACCTCGGAGCAGACTTCTGGATCGCCATCCGGATCCTGGATGCTGAAGACTTCCTGGACACATTCAATTCCCTTCTGTTCCAACAGAAACTTAGGACCTGAAAGCCAAGAAGAGTTAGCAAAGGACCTTATAGACATAGGTCTAGTGGCATGGTCAGCTGGATTAAGTTCAGATGGGATATAGTGCCATTGTTCAGGCTTGGAAGACCTCCTTATTCTCTCGATGCCGTTACTGTCGTACACGTCGAAGCGCCTTGTTTGATTGTAGATGTAACCTAAGACAACCTTACTGTCACTGTAGTATTGCACGTCATCTATGTTGGTGTCCAGCTCGTGCTGTATAAAGTCTGCGAGTTCTACTGCAAGCACGGTTGCACAGAGTTCAAGCCTGGGAATAGTATGATCAGGCTTGGGAGCCAACTTAGCCTTGCCGAAGACGAATCCAACGTGATCTTGATTGTCGGGTCCCGTCACCTTCAGATAGGCAGCTGCTGCAATGGCCTCCGTGGATGCATCCGAGAAAACATGGAGTTCCTTCCTAGTGCTAGCAGCAAGTGAGGTTCTGGCGTAGCATCTCGGTATGTGGATCTCATCCAAGGCACACAAAGACTGCTTCCAGGCTTCCCATTTTGGTTCCTTCTCAGGAGGGAGTGGGGCATACCAGTCCTTAACGGTTTCGGAAAGCTGTCTCAGAAGGGATTTACCTTGTATGGTAATTGGTGCCATGAACCCCAGTGGGTCGTATAAACTATTCACCACTGACAGGACACCACATTTAGTGAATGGTTTGTCTGCACAGTTGATTTGGAAACTGAAGGTGTCGACTGACAGGTTCCACCTCAAGCCTTAGCTTCTCTGCACAGGCGGACAGTCTGGTCCCAGGTCTATGTCCTTGAATCCTGGTGCATGGTCACTTGAATCAAAGGCTCTCATGACAGCCGTGCTGTTTGAAGCAATTTTGTGCAATCTAAGCTTAGCTTGGTACAGCATACCTTGGGTCCTCTTGAGTAGATCGATAGCCGCTTCTTCTGTGGGTAGAGATTTTAGTCCATCATCTACATAGAAGTCTTTCTCTACAAAGTCTCTAGCGTCTGTTCCATATTCGGCCTCTCCTTCTTGTGCGGTTCTCCGCAGGCCATAGGTTGCCACTGCTGGGTAAGGGCTGTTCCCGAATACGTACACCCTCATGCGATACTCCACCATCTCTTTGCTGGGGTCGTTGTCCTTGTACCATAGGAACCTGAGGAAATTCCTATGGTCCTCTCTGACTATGAAACAGTGGAACATCTGTTCAATGTCGGCGGTGATGGCAATGGGCTCTTTCCGGAACCTCATCAACACTCCTACTAGGTTGTTTGTAAGGTTAGGACCCGTGAGGAGGACATCGTTGAGAGATACACCTTGATGTTTGGCGCTTGAATCAAAGACAACTCTAATTTGCTTAGGTTTCTGTGGGTGATATACTCCGAATGAGAGTAGGTACCAGCACTCCTCGTTTTCCTTTAAGGGAGGCGCTGGCTCCACAGGGTTATTCCGGAATATCTTGCTCATAAAGGTGACAATGTGTTCTTTCATCTCCGGTTTGTTGCTAAGTGTGCGCTGGAGAGAGTTGAATCTGAATCTGGACAAGGCTTGTTCACGATTTCAGGAGTCTTACCCTGGTAGCTCGGAAGGGTAAGGGAAAAACCCAGTGATTGGTCTCGTCCTTAAGGAACTCATTGTCCATTATCCTGACAAATTCCTTGTCTTCCATTGACGGGGCTACTTTGTTGTCATCCTTAGTTGTATGAAACACTGATCTTCCCAGGTCGTCTGCATAGGGAGAAGGAATGATATCAGGCAGCTGTACGGGATCTGCAGGCTTCTATTTCACCTCGTAGTGATGAGTGCATGGTTTGCAGAGAGTAGCTTGTCCGTCTCTGCATACATAAGTCTTAAAGGAATCGACTCTTGTTCGGTCCAAGCACACATTTCCTATGATTACCCACCCCAAGTCGAGTCTCTGTGCGTAGGGGGCATAGTCAGGACCATTGTACTGTTGGCGGACCTTATGTATCCTTATATTGTCTCTGCTGAGCAGAAGTAGGATTTCAGCATCTGAGTCCATAGGTGGGATAACACTGACTAGGTGCCTTAGGTGTGGTTGGTGGAACGCAGCTTCTGGGGTAGGGATCTCATCCCTTTGGTTGGGTATTTGATCGCATTCGATTAGCGTAGGTAAGGGTATTTCTACGCCTCCGTTGACAGGAGAAGCAATGAAACCTTGTGCCCTCCTGCCGCTAGTCTCTATGCGGCCTGAGCAAGTATTCAGAGTATATAGCGTTGCTGGTCCCTTTATTCCAAAGGCTTCAAAGAACTTAGGTCCAGCTAGGGATCGATTGCTCTGATCATCAATGATGGCATACATTTTTACTACCTTCTCTGGTTGCCCTTCTGGATAAACTCTGATTAGGCATATCCTGGCCCAGCATTTATCGCTTTGGCTCTCCCCACATACCTCTGAGCATGAGCAGGAGTCAGCCATGGTAGAATTGGCGTTATTCTGTGGCTCCCCGCCATGGCTTGTAGCCGGACTAGAGGTAACTGCGACTGCTGGATCGCTGGTGGCTGAGGTTGGATGCAAAGCTAATGGGTGTTTGTCACTATGACACTCTTCACACTTAATAGCAGATTTACAGTCCTTGGCGATGTGTTCTAATGAGGCGCAGCACTTGAAACATACCCCAAGTTCGCTGAAGATTTTCTCTACATTTGTTCAATGAGTGTGGTTTTTTTGTGAATGGGACACTCACGATTGAAAGACTTATCTCTCTATGGACTAGTGTACTGTTTATCGGCAGTTACTGCAGGTGGTGGCAGGTTAGTCTTTCTGACACTTATACTGCTCCTCAAGTCCTTGCGTCTATGTGAGACGCTTTCATACCTCGATGACGGTGTTGCTGGAGCTGTAATGTTAGACTCCAGGAAGTCTAGGCTAGGGTCGTTCCTCATTTGGGCCTGTTCGTCGACAAACTTGCAGAACTGATCGAACGGAGGAAAGGTGACATCATGTGACCTTTTGTACCTGGAAACGCATACTGCTCACTTCTCTTGCAGACTATGCAACTACCTGAGCCAGAGGTTCCACCTCCATAGCCCATGGAGGTGTCTCGCGCCGTTCTTCAGGCGTGTCCGGCACAAGACTCCAGTCGTGGCCTTATTTGTCAACACGCGGGGTCTCGGAACAACTGTGCCCCGCAACAACCAGATTCTGTACCGCCGGGTAAGACCCTTGCTCCTCCCCACCTTCGGCTGAAGGTTCTTGCCTGGGCACACACGTCCTGGAGGGGTGGTCACTGCGGCTATATGCAGACCACAAAACTCCTGGCAGGGTCTTACTGGTGGCCGCACAGGGCTCGGGATGTTAAAAAATATATTCGGGCCTGCGCCTTTTGTGCTCAGAATAGCTTCCTTAAGCGAAGAGCGGAGATGCCCGCCGACACACGGTGGCGTTCCACTTTAACTTCTGCTCCCGCTGTCTCCCACGGGTCCCTTCTCAGACCTGGTGAGCTTGCCACCCCTGAGGCCTTCCACGTGTCCCAGGCCTCTCTGTCATCTACCGGGTCATCAGACTTGCCTACGGACGAGTCTGAGGCCTATACCTCTTACGGGCACAAGTTGGTGGATCGTAAGGCTCAGGGAGGGGGGGCCCTAGGAGGGGGGGTAATGTTAGGAGTCAGATTCCTGTGTTTACTCAGCAGGGATCCAGATCCTCACATTCTGCACTCTCCTCCTATTTTTCCACTGCAGAGGAGATTGCAGAGGAGATTGCCTTGCAGCAAATCTCTCCTGAGGCTAAGTCCTTCTGTACTCTTACTGGGCATGCTCATGGGACGATCTCCCATTGGAAATCGGGAGTCATGTGCTCAAGTCCCGCTCCAGTTCTCATTGGTCCATCTCAGAGATCTGGAAGCGTGCAGAAGGTCCCGACTGCTATAAAAGGCACGCATGGCTGTTCCGCCATGCGCTAGTATAGTCATACTTGCTGCTGTGTGTATGAGGACGGATGCATGATTTTGGTGACTGACTCATTTGAAACCCCTTTCCTCTGATATTATGCATGTGAATAGGGACTGAGTTAGTTTCAGCACCAGCGCTCCTCTACTTCAACTTGCACAGCTGCTAGTGTCCGACAATGCACTTGCACCTTGCCTTTGTCGCTTGGCGGCAGTGTCCACGCCGCTCTGTGGTAGCAGCCTCTTTTGCGTTCGCAGTTGCAACGCCGCGCACACGGTGGGTCTAGACGGACATAGTGCCGCCGTCTTGGGCTACTCCTGTGACCGTATACCGTGTGTGCGTTTTTTACAGAGTACTGTGACTACAACAGGCTCAGTTATTTGTGTTTGTACTTTTGGCATCTCCGTGAGTTTAACTGAGATTGCTCTGCGTACCTGGGTGACGTTTAACCCTGTGTGCAATTCTGCCATATTGCTCCTGCCACCACTTAGCAGCGGTTATTTCACCTACTGCACGGTGGACCCCGAGCGGCGAACGCACTTCATTTATATTTTTATTTAGTGCGTTCCGGCGTTCCTAACAGCAACACAGGTATGTGAGTGTGGGGGAGAGAGCAGCACAGTATGTGAGCATAGGGGAGAGAGCAGAGCAGTATGTGAGCGTGGGGGAGAGAGCAGCGCAGAATGTGAGTGCAGGGGAGAGAGCAGCGCTGTATGTGAGCACAGATGAGAGAGCAGCGCAGTATGTGAGTGTGGGGGAGAGAGAGCAGCACAGGTATGTGAGTGGGGGAGAGAGAGCAGCACAGGTATGTGAGTGTGGGGAAGAGAGCAGCACAGTATGTGAGTGTGCGGGAGAGAGCAGCACAGGTATGTGAGTGTGGGGGAGAGAGCAGCACAGGCATGTGAGTGTGGGGGAGACAGCAGCACAATATGTAAGTGTAGGGGAGAGAGCAGAGCAGTATGTGAGCGTGGGGGAGAGAGCAGCGCAGTATGTGAGCATGGAGGAGAGAGCCGCGCAGTAAGTGAGCATGGGGGAGAGAGCAGCGCAGCATGTGAGCGTGGGGGAGAGTACAGAGCAGTATGTGAGTGCAGGGACAGAGCAGCGCAGTATGTGAGTGAGGGGAGAGAGCAGTGCAGTATGTGAGCATGGGGGAGAGAGCAACACAGTATGTGAGCACGGGTAAGAGAGCAGTGCAGTATGTGAGCTCGGAGGAGAGAGGAGCGTAGTATGTGAGTGTGGGGGAGAGAGCAGAGCAGTATGTGAGAGCAAGGGAGAGAGCAGCACAGTATGTGAGCATGGGGGAGAGAGCAGCGCAGTATGTGAGCACGGGGGAGAAAGGAGCGTAGTATGTGAGTGTGGGGGAGAGAGCAGAGCAGTATGTGAGAGCAAGGGAGAGAGCAGCACAGTATGTGAGCATGGGGGAGAGAGCAGCGCAGCATGTGAGCGTGGGGGAGAGTACAGAGCAGTATGTGAGTGCAGGGAGAGAGCAGCGCAGTATGTGAGTGAGGGGAGAGAGCAGTGCAGTATGTGAGCATGGGGGAGAGAGCAACACAGTATGTGAGCACGGGTAAGAGAGCAGTGCAGTATGTGAGCTCGGAGGAGAGAGCAGCGCAGTATGTGAGCATGGGGGAGAGAGCAGTGCAGTATGTGAGTGTGGGGGAGAGATTAGCACAGTATGTGATCATGGGAGAGAGAGCAGCACAGTATGTGAGCACGGGGGAGAGAGGAGCGTAGTATGTGAGTGTGGGGGAGAGAGCAGAGCAGTATGTGAGAGCAAGGGAGAGAGCAGCACAGTTTGTGAGCGTGGGGGAGAGAGCAGCGCAGTATGTGAGCGTGGGGGAGAGAGCAGAGCAGTATGTAAGCATGGGGGAGAGAGCAGAGCAGTGTGAGTGCAGGGAGAGAGCAGTGCAGTATGGGAGCGTGGGGGAGAGAGCAGTGACGTATGATGTATGTGAGTGTGGGGGAGAGAGCAGCCCAGTATGTGAGTGTGGGGGAGAGAGCAGTGCAGTATGTGAGTGTGGGGGAGAGAGCAGCTCAGTATGTGAGCGTGGAGGAGAGAGCAGTGCAGTATGTGAGTGTGGGGAAGAGAGCAGTGCAGTATGTGAGCATGGGGGAGAGAGCAATGCAGTATGTGAGCGCAGGGGAGAGAACAGCGAAGTATGTGAGCGTGGAGGAGAGAGCAACGAAGTATATGAGTGTGGGGAGAGAGCAGTGCAGTATGTGAGTGTGGGGGAGAGAGCAGTGCAGCATGCGAGCACAGGGGAGAGAGCAGCACAGTATGTGAGCGTGGAGGAGAGAGCAGCGCAGTATGTGAGTGTGGGGGGGAGAGCAGTGCAGTATGTGAGCGTGGAGGAGAGAGCAGCGAAGTATGTAAGTGTGTGGGGGAGAGCAGTGCAGTATGTGAGCATGGGGGAGAGAGCAGTGCAGTATGTGAGCGCGGGGGAGAGAACAGCGAAGTATGTGAGCGTGGAGGAGAGAGCAGCGAAGTATGTGAGTGTGGGGGGGAGAGCAGTGCAGTATGTGAGTGTGGGGGAGAGAGCAGTGCAGCATGCGAGCACAGGGGAGAGAGCAGCACAGTATGTGAGCGTGGAGCAGAGAGCAGCGCAGTATGTGAGTGTGGGGGGGGAGCAGTGCAGTATGTGAGCGTGGAGGAGAGAGCAGCGAAGTATGTGAGTGTGGGGGGAGAGCAGTGCAGTATGTGAGCATGGGGGAGAGAGCAGTGCAGTATGTGAGCGCGGGGGAGAGAACAGCGAAGTATGTGAGCGTGGAGGAGAGAGCAGAGGAGTATGTGAGCGTGGGGAGAGTGCAGCGCAGTATGTGAGCGTGGGGGAGAGAGCAGCATAGTATGTGATCATTGGGGATAGAGCAGTGCAGTATGTGATTACTGGGGAGAGAGCAGTGCAGTATGTGATCATTGGGGAGAGAGCAGAGGAGTATGAGAGCGCGGGGGAGAGAGTAGCGCAGTTGATGAGTGTGTGCCTTAGACCGCAAGAAAGAGAAATATATGCCATGGACTTCCATAGCCCCAAACATTGATGATCCTACAGGCCTATTCCTGACTGTACACTTGCTTTGGCAAAACTAATGTGTATTGGCTCCTGACAATAAAGCTTCTTTGAATGAATAGACAGATAGATAATAGACAGATTAAATAATGGGTAGATAGATGATAGATACAGTTGTGGCCAAAAGTATTGACACCCCTGCAATTCTGTCAGATAATACTCAGTTTCTTCCTGAAAATGATTGCAAACACAAATTCTTTGGTATTATTATCTTCATTTAATTTGTCTTAAATGAAAAAACACAAAAGAGAATGAAGCAAAAAGCAAAACATTGATCATTTCACCAAAACTCCAAAAATGGGCCATACAAAAGTATTGGCTCCCTCAGCCTAATACTTGGTTGCACAACCTTTAGCCAAAATAACTGCGACCAACCGCTTCCGGTAACCATCAATGAGTTTCTTACAATGCTCTGCTGGAATTTTAGACCATTCTTCTTTGGCAAACTGCTCCCGGTCCCTGATATTTGGAGGGTGCCTTCTCCAAACTGCCATTTTTAGATCTCTCCACAGGTGTTCTATGGGATTCAGGTCTGAACTCATTGCTGGCCACCTTAGAAGTCTCCAGTGCTTTCTCTCAAACCATTTTCTAGTGCTTTTTGAAGTGTGTTTTGGGTCATTGTCCTGCTGGAAGACCCATGACCTCTGAGGGAGACCCAGCTTTCTCACACTGGGTCCTTCATTATGCTGCAAAATTTGTTGGTAGTCTTCAGACTTCATAATGCCATGCACACGTTCAAGCAGTCCAGTGCCAGAGGCAGCAAAGCAACCCCAAAACATCAGGGAACCTCCACCATGTTTGACTGTAGGGACCGTGTTCTTTTCTTTGAATGCCTCTTTTTTTCTCCTGTAAACTCTATGTTGATGCCTTTGCCCAAAAAGCTCTACTTTTGTTTCATCTGACCAGAGAACATTCTTCCAAAACGTTTTAGGCTTTTTCAGGTAAGTTTTGGCAAACTCTAGCCTGGCTTTTTTATGTCTCGGAGTAAGAAGTGGGGTCTTCCTGAGTCTCCAACATACAGTCCCTTTTCATTCAGACGCCGACAGATAGTACGAGTTGACACTGTTGTACCCTCGGACTGCAGCGCAGCTTGTACTTGTTTGAATGTTAGTCGAGGTTCTTTATCCAACATCCGCACAATCTTGCGTTGTAATCTCTTGTCAATTTTTCTTTTCCACCCACATCTAGGGAGGTTAGCCACAGTGCCATGGGCTTTAAACTTCTTGATGACACTGTGCACGGTAGACACAGGAACATTCAGGTCTTTGGAGATGGACTTGTAGCCTTGAGATTGCTCATGCTTCCTCATAATTTGGTTTCTCAAGTCCTCAGACAGTTCTTTGGTCTTTCTTTTCTCCATGCTCAATGTGGTACACACAAGGACACAGGACAGAGGTTGAGTCAACTTTAATCCATGTCAACTGGCTGCAAGTGTGATTTAGTTATTGCCAACACCTGTTAGGTGCCACAGGTAAGTTACAGGTGCTGTTAATTGCACAAATTAGAGAAGCATCACATGATTTTTCGGACAGTGCCAATACTTTTGTCCACCCTCTTTTTATGTTTGGTGTGGAATTATATCCAATTTGGCTTTAGGACAATTCTTTTTGTGTTTTTTCATTTAAGACAAATTAAATGAAGATAATAATACCAAAGAATTTATGTTTGCAATCATTTTCAGGAAGAAACTGAGTATTATCTGACAGAATTGCAGGGGTGTCAATACTTTTGGTCATAACTGTAGATAGATAGATAGATAGATAGATGGGTAGATAGAAAGATAGATAGATAGATAAATAGATAGATAGATAGATAGATAGAAGTAAATGGATGGATAGTTATGGAGATAAGGACCTTGGACAGCACTTTACAATGGACAGTTTGAATTCATCAGCTTCTATTAACCCCTTCACAACATTTAACAACAATTTACCTTATGGCCGAGAGGGGGTTCTTACAATATAATGTAAATTCACGTCATCACAATCATGTGGGCTCGGAGTAAGTTATAGCCTTGGCTCCGGCTGTCACTGCCAGGAGCAGAGCCCACACCTCCTCTGGCAATTTAACCCCCTAAATTCCACTATCACATCAATCTGCGTCCCAGCGACGTCATCCCGAGGCCAACGGATCATTATCATAATAACCTCCAGGTTAGCCAACTATGGCAAGCCTGTTAGAACGTGCTATGCTGAGAGCCTGGACTAAGAGGCCTCCGTCAGTGCAGCACGGAGAGGTATAATGCATTATGCCAGCAATCAGACTAATATACAAGTTAAAATTCCACAGTGACTAAGAAAAAAGTTTTAATAAAAAGTAAAATTATTTTTAAAAAACCATAAATTACATTAAAAAAAGGAAAAAAAATTAAACCAATAAATAGGTATTTATGTAAAAAATACATATATTTGATATCGCTGCATCCAGAACGACTCGACCTATAAAACTGTCACACTATTTAACCCCTTCAGTGCATCTCGTAAAAAGAAATAATAAAAAATTGTGACAAAAAACTATGCTTTTTCGTCATACTACCCAAAAAAGTGGCATGTTAAAAAAAATCATAATGATGGAGTTATATTTCTTAGATTATAGCAATATAAAAACAACTTTTTTTTTATAAAATATCGTATTTTTCTGACTAAAAGACACACACCAAATTTTGTGGAGGAATAAAGGAAAAAATGTGAAATGTCAAAAAGGGCATCCATCTTATAGTCTGACTGTCCTATGGGAGGACGGTGGTGGTGGATCAGGAGGCAAGAGCTGGGCCCCTACTGCAGGAAACCGACAGCAGCAGGAGTGGGGAAATGCTGCAGGCCCTGGGCTGGAAGGAGAGGATGTCCCGTTGGTGCGAGGCTGCGGGCCCTGGGCTGGGAGGAGGGGGTGTCTCAGTGGTGCGTGGCTGCAGTCCCTGGGCTGGGAGGAGGGCATGTTCCTGTGCTGCCTGGTTGTTGGCCCTGGGCTGGGAGGAGTGGGTGTCTCAGTGGTGCATGGCTGCAGTCCCTGGGCTGGGAGGAGGTGGTGTCCTGGTGGTGCTTGGCTTTTGGCCCAGGGCTTTGAGGAGGGGGTGTCCTGGTTGTGCGTGGCTGTTGGCCCTGGGCTGGGAGGAGGGGGTGTCCTGGTGGTGCGAGGCTGCAGGTCCTGGGCTGGGAGGAGGGGATGTCCCGGTGGTGCGTGGCTGTGGGCCCTGGGCTGGAAGGAGGGAGTGTCCCGGTGGTGCATGGCTGCAGGCCCTGGGCTAGGAGGAGGGGGTGTCCCGGTGGTGTGGGGCTGCGAGCCCTGGGCTGGGAGGAGGGAGTGTCCTAGTGGTGCGTGACTGCAGGCCCTTGGCTGGGAGGAAGGGGGGTCCCAGTGGTGCGTGGCTGTTGGCCCTGGGCTGGGAGGAGGGGTTGTCCCGGTGGTGCGTGGCTGCGGGCCCTGGGCTGGAAGGAGGGGGTGTCTCGGTGGTGCGTGGCTGCAGGCCCTGGGGTAGGAGGAGGGGGTGTCCTGGTGGTGCGTGGCTGTGGGCCCTGGGCTTCAAGAAAATGTCAGCAGTGAGGCAAGGGCAGAGTCCCCACTATGTACATTGATTTCCTATCTGTGGGTTTCAAGAAAATGGCCACCAAAGGTGGCGCATGTGCAGATTTAGATCTCGGCTCAATCTTGCCACCGGTTTCCTGCAGCAGCGACCCTACCTCCTGTGATCCCTCCCCCCAGTATGCTAAATTAGAACGATAAAACAGATCCCATTTTCCTCCCAAATTTGGTGGGGCAAAAAGTGTACCTTATAGTCCGAAAAATGTAGTAGTTTTTATTGTGTAAAACTAGCAAAACATAAAAAAAATTGTATAAATGCTGTAATTTTACTGACCCGAGGGATAAACCTGCCTGATCCCTTTTACCATACTGTATGTGGAACAGCATTAAAAAAAAATCCTAAATTTTCTGTTTTTGTCCTTTCTGCCATCACAAAAGTCGGAATAGAAAGCGATCAAAAAATGTCATGTGCCCAAAATGGTGCCAATAAAAACATCAACTCCCTCACATGACTGTCAGCAGAAATAGGGAAAAATTATAGCTGTCTAAATACGGTGATGGAAAAACTTTGATGCAAAAACTTTGTTTTCCAAAAAAAAAGAGTCTTTTACAGTGTGATATAAATCTGGTATCGCTGTATTCGCACGGACCCGAAGAATAGTCGCCTAATCACTTATACCGCACGAGGAATGGCGTAAATACCAGTTTTTCACCTTTTGTTGATTTGTTCATTCTGACTGAACACTCAGCTGAAGATTTTCTATAACGAGGCAGATGGAGGCACTGTGAACGCCATCTGACTTGTGATCTGACGGTGTCTGTCTTATTAAATCAGCATAAAAGTGCAGTCGGCCACAGTTTTGTGCACCTCTGAAAAGGACACCGCTGAACAGAGGTCAGACGGAGTCCAGAGTAACTCTGCTGCCTCATCATAGTGAATGGATCCATCGGGGGTTTCATCTGAATCACGTCACTTGGACATTTAGATGTAAACCCCGATATAAGTGCTCAGTGTAGAGCTCAGGATAAATGTGATCCAAAATGTTCAACTCAGGTGAAATTGAACAACAAATTGTACAATCCATTTTCTCCTGTTACACTTGTGAAAATGGAAAATTTGTGGTAAAACCAACATTTTTGGGAGAAAAATCTTTGTATTTTTCATTTTCACAGCGCAACATTATAAAATTCTGTGAATCACCTGTGGGTTCAAAGTGCTCACTACACATCTAAATAAGTTCCTTGAGGGGTGTAGTTTTCAAAATGGGATCACTTGTGGGGAGATTACCATTGTTTAGCTAAAATCAGGGCCTCTGCAACCGCCACATGGCATCCGCTATCTATTCCAGACCATTTTGTGCTCCAAAAGTCAAATGGCGCTACTTCCCCTCCTTACCATGCCATGCACCCAAACAGTAGTTTTCCCCCACATATAGGATATTGGCTTAGTCAGGAGAAAATGTACAATGAATTTTATAGTCCATTTTCTCCTGTTACTCCTCATACATGCAGGGGTAACTGTTATGAATGGGTCACCGAGGAGGAAAACAAGACCAAGCTAAGTCACAGAAAAGAGAGAGGTTGGTAACTACGCAGATTGCAGACCCCTAATCCTAACCACACCACTAACAGCAGCCGTGGAGCGTACCTACAATGATTCTAGACGCCTTGTCATAGCCGGAGGACTAAATAAGCCTAAAGCAAGAAAAGGGGAAATCTAAACTGCCCCATATCAGACACCAAAGAAATAGACAGCCTCCACACATGTATTGGGTTGAGACAAGATGAAAGCACAAACACAGGTAGGAAAATAGGTTGAGCAAACGATGGGGCCCACACTAACTAGACAGGACAGGAAAGGAAAGATACTGTCTGCTATCACACCAAAAAACCTTGGAAAAATGTTCAACACTTCTGATAGCAAAAAATACCCTGAAGCCACTAGACTTCTCCCACTATATCAGCACTCTGGCATATTCTGAGAACAGAGCAAAAAGAGGCCAATCTAATAAGGGACAAAAAGCAAACTAGCACATACAATGACATAAGAGTGGAAATTCAGCACAGCCCCAGCCGGGGCGGCTGACCACACAAAAAACTGAATAGACCAAAACAAATCAAATGAGAACAACTTAGCTTGAGAAGGCAGGAACTGAGCTGGAAACTAAGACCTCAGGAGGCAGGAAAAAATCACCAGCATGGAAATAGGGAGTCGGCTGTCTTAAATCCATTCTGAGACTCCAGATGTCCAATCCTCTTCCTCATTATCAGGTGGCAGGTCTCTGTTAATTAGATCAGCTTCACTACCTCCTGCCACCACCAGAGGGAGCCCAGAAAGAGAACTCTCAACTCCTCTGTCAGCACAACCAGCTCCCTCACCGGAAACCAGAGGCAGACCAGAAAATGAGTTCACAACAGGTAACTGTCAATCACCGATAGGATCACCCACTGGACCAAAGATCCCAGAAAGAACAAATGTATAAATGATGAATACAGGTTTTGAGTGTTTTCACACCAGACTTTATATCTATCTATCTATTCAGCTCCCCCTGCTCTATAACATGGTGCATGCAGATTGGACTACTTTTTCATGCAGATAGGTTCCCTCTAAATAAAAAATATTTAACTCTTTAACTTCCTACACTATTGTTCTTGGTAGTACGGATCCTTTGTGCATTTGGTGACATAAATAAACTTGTCATGTATCTCTTTGTATGAGAGTCCATTTCCAGGCTGAATAGCAGGACAGCTATTTCTGTCCAGTTGTCCGTTACTTGTGTGGCGCACACTTAATTCTCTCCCTATGATCAATAAGTGATAATTATGGAGGGACGGGACACACCGCATCGCCCCGCACTTATCCTCTGTGCGCTTCATTGATTACAAATCCTTTATTAATCAGCAGAGGAGAGAGCGGTACAGTGTATATTGCTGAGATCACACCTCGTCCAATCAATAGATTGTAGTGTTAAAAGCGTTGTCCAGGATAAGAAAAACATGCAGAAAAATTGCCACCCCTGACTATGGATTGTGTCTGGTAACTCAACACAACCCCATTGAAGTGAATGGAACTGAGCTGCAATACCGCACACAATTTGTGGTCAGGGGTACCGCTTTTTCTGAACAAATGCAGTAGCCATGGTTTTCTTATAGTGGACAGTACTTAACACAACTAAAACAGGTAAAGTTTGTGGAACAATAGTATCACCTGTATAGCTATAGAATTTTGGTATCTAGCATCCACAGAGGGTGAAATAAGTATTGAACACGTAAACCAATTTTCTAAGTAAATATATTTCTAAAGATGCTATTGACGTGAAATTCTCACCAGATGTCAGTAACAACCCATCCAATTCACACAGGCAAAGAAATCATCCATAGATGTCCATACATTATGTGTAGTAATGAGAAATGACACAGGGAAGAAGTATTGAACACACATACTGAAATTTATTTAATACTTTTTTCCCTGCATGCCGGCATGTACCTGCCCTATTTTAACCTTGTCTATACCTTGGATGGAAAATGAAGGACTTTGGTTTTAAATAATCCAGTGAGTGCCGCATTCCTTTTCTTCTTGGCTTCTATTTAATTAATACCTTGTTGGTAATGACTAATTCAAGATGCCTTCTGTATGGAGAAACTAGTCGCATGCATTGCTCAGGTGTGATTTTGACCCCTTCTTCCACACAAACACTCTTCAAATCCTGAAGGCTCTGTGGTCTCCTTCTATGAACTCTGAGCTTTTGTTCCTTCTATACATTTTCTCTTGGATTCAGCCTTATTTTCATTCTCTGAAACCAATTGAGAGTTTCCTTTGCTGCGTGTTTGGGATCATTGTCCACCCTCATTTTATCTTCATCATTCGACCTGGAAACCATCTGCAGAGACTTTGAAGACTTAGGCAAGAAAGTGAAAGAACTGGGAGCGCAGGTGGTCTTCTCTTCCATCCTCCCAGTGGATGGCCATGGAACAAGGAGGTGGAATAAGATTCTGCAGGTGAACAACTGGCTACGTTGATGGTGCCGTCAGCAACGATTTGGATTTCTGGATCACGGAGTGAACTACTTATACGATGGACTACTTGCTAGAGATGGGGTGCACCTTACGAAGACTGGTAAGCATGTATTTGGAAGTCGCCTTGCTACACTTGTAAGGAGAGCTTTAAACTAGAACAACATGGGAAGGGAAGCAAAAGACCAGAAAAATCCATACACCTGACAAATGCTATTGAGAACTCTGCTATTAGAAGTGGAAAGGAAGAACAAAGACGAAAGAATCTAATTAATAAAAATATTGGAGAAAGAGAAACCAATCACAAACTAAAATGTTTCTATACTAATGCACAAAGCATGGGCAACAAACAAGGAGAATTGGAACTACTAACACAGGAAAAGAAATATGATGTCATTGGAATCACTGAAACTTGGTGGGACAATACACATGATTGGAATACAAGACTAGAAGGATACAACTTATTTGCAAGAAACAGACTTGATAAATGAGGAGGGGGTGTCGCATTGTATGTTAGAAACGCGTATATCTGCACAGAGATTGAAGCTTCAGAGACTGGGAGTTCTGTGGAAACTGTTTGGGTAAGAATACAAGGACAGAACAATGGAAAGGACACCATTGTAGGCATTTACTACAGGCCGCCTGTGCAAGCTGAAGCTATGGATGAACTCTTTATGCATCAAATGGCCAAGTTCTCCAAAAAATATGACATAGTTGTCATGGGAGATTTCAACTATCCAGACATTTGTTGGGAATCTCTCTCAGGCAAAACTAACAGGTCAAGGAAATTCTTATCCTCTCTTGCTGACAACTTTATCTTCCAAAAGGTAAGGGAGAAAACAAGGGGAACTGCTACCTTGGATCTAATCCTTATAAACAGGGAGGAAATGGTTGAGGAGGTAAAAGTGGCTGGGACCCTAGGAGGTAGCGACCATGCTATTTTAGAATTTTGGATAACTAGAGGCGGAAGACCTGTGAAGACTCAGACGTCAAGGTTAGATTTCAGAAAGGCAGATTTTAAGGGATTCAGAAAGAGAATTGGAGGGATCCAATGGCTGGATATCCTTAAAGACAAAAATGTCCAGGAAGGATGGGAAATCTTGAAAAATGAAATTCTCGAAGCACAGTTGTTAACAATTCCGAAAAGAGGGAAGAATAGGAAGCAGTTAAGGAAACCAGGATGGATGAACACAGAACTTAAGCACATGCTAAAAAGGAAGAAAAAAATGTTTATAAAATGGAAAGAGGGAGGCATATCTAAAGAAGAATATAATGCTGTCTGCAGAACCTGCAGGGCACAAATCAGATTAGCTAAAGCTGAAAATGAATTGAGGCTTGCAAGAGATGTCAAAAGCAATAATAAAGGATTTTGGGGATATGTCAAAAGTAAAAGAAAAGTCAAAGATGCTATAGGATTTTTACAGGATGAAAATGATGAAATGGTAAGACAGGATGTTGAGAAGGCTGAACTTTTAAATTCCTATTTTGCATCTGTTTTCTCTCAGAAAGGAAATGTAACATCAACTGTTATTCACTGTCCTATTAAGGGAATAGAAGAATCCAGGATATCTATAAACAGAAAGATAGTGAGGAAACACTTAGCTAGCCTAAATGAATTCAAGTCTCCAGGTCCAGATGAATTACACCCCAGAGTACTGAAGGAGATAGCAGAAGAAATTTTTGAACCCCTCTCTATAATCTTTGAAAATTCTTGGAGAACAGGAGAAGTGCCAGAAGACTGGAGAAGAGCAAATGTTGTTCCTATCTTCAAAAAGGGGAAGAAGGTGGACCCAGGTAACTATAGGCCGGTGAGTCTGACTTCTATACCAGGAAAGATCTTTGAACAAATTATTAAACAACATGTATGTCAATACCTGGATAAGAATGAAGTGATTAAACAGAGTCAGCATGGGTTTGTAACTAATAAGTCATGTCAGACTAACTTAATTTCCTTCTATGACGGTATCACTGATTGGGTGGATCAAGGAAATGCTGTAGATATAGTATATCTTGACTTCAGCAAAGCATTTGACAAAGTCTCTCATACAATCCTTATTGAAAAAATGATTAAGCATGGAATGGACAAGGCAACTGTTAGGTGGATTCATAACTGGCTTAGTGATCGGACCCAAAGAGTGGTCGTAAATGGCTGCACATCCAGTTGGAAGAATGTCTCAAGTGGGGTACCACAGGGCTCTGTCCTGGGCCCTGTATTGTTCAACATCTTTATCAACGATTTAGATGAAGGAATTGAGGGTAAACTGATTAAATTTGCTGATGACACAAAGCTAGGAGGGATAGCTAATACTAGAGAAGAGAGAGAGAGGATTCAAAAAGATTTAAATAAACTGGAGAAGTGGGCAGCAACTAACAGAATGGTTTTTAACAGGGAGAAATGCAAAGTACTACATCTGGGCAATAAAAATGGAAAAAGCATATATAGAATGGGAGGAATAGGGCTAAGTGACAGCACATGTGAAAAAGACTTGGGTATACTAATAGATCACAGACTGAATATGAGTCAACAGTGTGATGCAGCAGCAAAAAAGGCAAATGCAATTCTAGGATGTATTAACAGAAGCATACAGTCTAGATCACGTGAAGTCATTATTTCCCTCTACTCCTCTTTGGTCAGACCTCATCTGGAATATTGTGTCCAGTTTTGGGCACCACATTTTAAAAAAGACATCAACAAACTGGAGCAAGTTCAGAAAAGAGCGACCAGAATGGTGACCGGTCTGCAAACCCTGTCTTATGAGGAAAGGTTGCAGGATTTGGGAATGTTTAGTTTGCAAAAGAGAAGACTGAGAGGAGACTTAATAGCTGTCTACAAATATCTAAAGGGCTGTCACATTGTAGAAGGATCAACTTTATTCTCATTTGCACAAGGAAAGACTAGAAGCAATGGGATGAAACTGAATGGGAGGAGACACAGATTAGATATTAGAAAAAACTTTTTGACAGTTAGAGTGATCAATGAGTGGAACAGGCTGCCACGAGAAGTAGTGAGTTCTCCTTCAATGGAAGTCTTCAAACAGAGGCTGGACAGACATCTGACTGGGATGATTTAGCGAATCCTGCTTTGAGCAGGGGGTTGGACCAGATGGCCCAGGAGGTCCCTTCCAACTCTACGATTCTATGATTCTATGATTCTATGATTCTGGTAGATGGCAGCAGATCTTTATCAAGAATGTCTTGCTACATTTGTCCATTCATCCTTCCTTCAATTACATGAAGTTTGCCAGTGCCATATGCTGAAAAACAGACCCACACCAAGATGTTCCCACCTCCATTCTTCACTGTTGGTATGGTGTTTTAGGGTGATATGCAGTGCCTTTTGGCGTCCAGAAATGGTGCATGCTATGGCATCCAAAGAGTTCAATTTTGGTGTCATTTGACCAGACTGTATTTTGCCAGTATTTCTCAGGCTTGTTTTAATGTTGTTGAGCAGATTTTCAACTCGCTTGAACATGATTTTTGGTCAGCAATGGAATCTTTTGTGGCAAGCGAGTATATAGGCTATTGAGGTTGAGTGCATTACTTATAGTCTTCTTTGAAAAAATTGTACCTGCTGATACCATGTCTTTCAGTAGCTCTCCAAAGGAGGTACTTGACTCTTGGACAACTCTTGTGATAACTTTTTCACTCCTCTGTCTGAAATCTGGTGAGGAGCATGTGGTAGGGGCCGGTTTAAGGTGAAATGATGTTCTTTCCACTTCTAGATTATGGCCCCAACAGTGTTCACTGCAACCGTCAGTAGTTTAGAAATTCTTCTGTAACCAATGCCATCAGCATGTTTTGCAACAATAAGGTTGCAAAGGTCTTGAAACCACTCACTGGTTTTACCTATCATAAGATGTTTCTTGTGTGGTACCTTGGTAATGAGACACCTTAATATAGGCCATTTGTTGAGCCAGTTGATATTATTTTTCACTAAGTGGCAGGCGCCGTACCATGACCAGGCCACATATAACCACCACATAGTGACTGAATTATCCCACATACAAGGAACAAACGCTTCTAAACAGAAGCTTTGTAGATAGTATATGTTATACGTAGTAGTCTAGTTATTGTCACCCTCTCTAGTCCCAATGTATTATAATGTCCCCTGTATGGCACCCATGTAGCATAATGTCCCCCTCTTTGACCCCATATAGTATTATGTCCCACTCTTTGACTCCAATATAATGTAATATCCAACTCTTTGATGCCCATATATATAATAATGCCTCCCTCACATAGTATAATGTCCCCCTCTTTAGCCCCCATATAGTATAATGTCCTCCTCTTCGGCCCTCATATAGTATAGTGTCTCCCTCTTTGTCCCCCATATAATATAATATCCCCAACGTTGGTCCCCATATAGTATATTGTCTTCCTCTTGGACCCCCATATATTATAATGTCTCCCTCTTTTTCCCTGATATAGTATTACGTCTCCCTCTTTGGCCCCCATATAGTATAATGCCTCCCTCTTTGTCCCCCATGTACCATAATGTCTCCCTCTTCATCCCCCATATAGTATTGTCTCACTCTTTGGCTCCCATATAGTATAATGTACTGTTTGTCCCCCATATAATTTAATGTCCCCCACGTTGACCCCCATATAGTATAATGTCTCCCTCTTTGGCCATCATATAATATAATGTCTCCCTTTTCATCCCCCATATAGTATTATGTCTCACTCTTTGGCCCCCATATAGTATAATGTCCTCCTATTTGGCCCCCATATAATTTAATGTTCCATATATTGGCCACTTATCTTATAATGTCTCCCATTTTGGCCACCATATAGTATAATGTCCCCCTCCTTATCCCCCATATAGTATTATGTCTCACTCTTTGGCCCCCATATAGTATAATGTCTCCCTCTTTGGCTACTAAATAGTTTAATGTCTCCCACTTTTTCCCCCATATGGTATGATGTTGCTGGACTCTGAAAGGCTGACGTGTGTAGATATTGTGGGCAGGGATCCAGCAGCTCTCTGCTCTTCATTGCTTTACAATTAGATGTTCATCTGAATACACACATTCAGTTAAAACCAGCATCGGCATCGGCGGGGCCTCTCCATCCATTCAGATTCCTCTGTATGCGGGTGGACCTGAATGTAGCACATCTGTACATAGATTGATAGACAGATAGATATGAGACGATAATAGATAGATATTAGAGAGGTAAATAGATAGAATGGTAATATTATGAGGGCAGTCTGGATCAACCATGTGCTCTTGTTCTATGGCCAGTCTTTGCTTCTAGATCCCACTTCTACTTAGCGAGATAAGTTTTCTGCCGTTTTGCTGTGTGTACGTAGTAAATGACCCGCAGCATCTCACACTTGATAATCCAAAGAAATAGGCAGTTACACAGAATAAAATGAATTATCTGTGTCAAAAACATCGAGCTGCTGATTTCTCCTCATCAGTCTCTTGAAGACTCAGGTCCTCATTACTGAGAGATAAACGTAGAAGTAAGAGATGGATTACTCACCGACAGCTTATGTCAGCTCACTTAGCTCCTTAAAGTGATCCTGCTTTTTCTCATGTTATTGCCTGATAGTTTTGAAAATAGACTATACCACCATTATGTGCCAAGAGCAGTTGTCACTTCCCCTCCCCCACTCACAATGATGAAGGAGAAATGCACTTTTTCTAACCGGATTTAGTGGCTTTGCCCCCAGACTACCAGAAACAGACTAAAGTTGTAATGGGGTGGAGCATTATTTATTGCTGAATGTGTTTGTTCCTTTAAGAGCAACCTAGCCAGAATCTAATTATAAAATAATTCTGTCATTTGTGCATAAAAACGTTTATTTATTCGTAGATTCCATTGAAAGACTCCAAGGCAAATTTCACTTATTGGGAAACTCCGCCCATGAGGTTCCTTGAACTCATCAGGAGATATATCAATCTATGAGTAGTAAGCTTCACCCATTGGCTGCAGAAGTAATGACATCATTTTACTTGGCTTTTATTGACATATTCCACACATTTGAGGTTCCTCAAACTGTGGCAAAGTGTAAGGAGACTATAGGAGAGGTAGCTCTGGGTCCAAAATTCCATTTCAAAAGTAAAAAAAAAGAAAGTAGCAATGACGTCACTAGAATTAAAGATCCAGGGCAGTGACTTCTTGCTGGATACCCCGGATGTCTAGGTGAGAACCTCTTTGGACTCTTATCAGGATCAAAAGGAAGACAGTACAGCTAGATCCTGTGGTAGAGCAGTGTTCAATAGGCCCCATCATTCTCCATCCTTTAGTCCACAGGATGGTGTAGACCTATGGCCAACAAATTGTCCCTTTGTGTGCTGGGTAGAAGAGGACTTGGTCGCTCTAATTAGATGAGTATAATCTTATTGTTTGTGGGTGTAGTACAAAGGTGAGCATTATTACTTTACGGGGGCACTAAGCAGACATTAATACTTTCTAAAGGGATGAATAAGGGGGATTTCTTACTTTTTTAATGGGTCAGTAAGAGATATTAATACTTTTTGAAGGGGACATTAATTGTTTAAAGATGTCAGTAAAGCGAAAATTTATTTTTAGAGACACTCAGGAGGTATTATTAGTGATTTAATTGCCTTGCCCCAAGCAACCACTGGCAACCCACATTTTCCTCCCTGCCTGAAGTTATTAGGAGATGCATAAATCTGTATGGGGTAAGCCCCCCTAGTAGCTGAAGAATTAATGAAAAAAATATACGGGACTTAGTTCCCAGGTATTAGGAAACCTCGCCCATGAGTTTCCTTGAGATTATTAAGAACTGCATAAAACTGTATTTAGTAAGCTCCCCCTAGTGCAGGGGTGGGGAACCTGAGCCCCGTGGGACATTTTCTCCCGGGCAGATTTTTGATGGCCACCTGCCTTCTAACTTCTTCTTGTACTATGAACACACACACGCAGCATTCACTACTGAACCCTGAGGTGCGTGCAATGAAAGATTATGTCCTGAAACCAGTGCCAGCATCAAGACTTACTTTGTGGGCGAAGTTAGTGTACAATTTGTATGGCCCCCACGAATAACTGTTTAAATATCTACATGGCCCTCGGCATAAAAAAACATTCCCCACCTTGGGCCTAGTGTCTGATGAGGTACCATAATCATACCATTTTAGTTATTTTCAAAGGTTTTAGGAAACCCTGCCTACGAGGTTCTTTGAACTCATTGAGAACTGCAAAAATCTGTATGTTGTAAGTTTCCCCTATATATATTATTTTAGTTAGTTTCAAGGTACTAGGAAATCTCAAAATTAATTAAAGAAAACTCATGTTGGGAATCTTATGGGGACCTAAAGTATTAAAATATGAATTTTAGTAGATCACCTTGAAAAATCATACACTGACAAACAACATATAATAGATAAAATGTGCAACCGTGTAAACAAATCAATAGGATATCACATTTATGTACCATGATAGACCCTATATCAATCCTGTGCTGCAAATCTGCCTGGCAGCGGAGGTTGGCACCCTAGGGGGGAAATGTTGTGGTGCTCCTGCTCCTCGGGGGCTGTCCCTGAAATTCCTTAGTGTGCCCTATTAGACAGTGTGTTGCCACAGATATATATTCAGGGAGCCACTATCACTAAACTGAATCACTCCTGCAACACTACAGGGGTTAATACTACAGCAATACCCACAGCTATAAATTAGATAAGATATACCGTATCCATGATATACACAAACAGCTTACCCCCACTCTGTTTATATCAATAGTAGATCAAATGTGGAGAATATCCACTATACCAAATGCATCAAAGTTATTGTTGCCCCTTAAGGATTCACCCATATACAGATGTATCCGTTTAGCCGACACTCTCATTAAACAGATATAGCTGGAGCCAAGGTATTTGCTTAAAATAAGTCAGAATATATCCTTAGTACCCACCACCAGCATAGTGGCTGATGATGTAATTATATAATTCTAGTTTGCTTCCAGGTATTGGGAAACCCCGCCCATGAGGTTCCTTGAACTTATTGAGAAATGCATGTACCTGTAAGCAGTGTTCTCCACCTAGTGGTGGCTGCAGATAAACAATTTTTTGTATATGGAAAACTTGGTATCTTAGTCAGTTCATATATCAATTAAAGGCTACTTTCAGATTTGCATTCGGAGGCGCAGCGCAGGGCCGCTGCTAAGCTCCGCCCCCAGCCATGCCTCCTCCGGTCAGCTCCTCCTCTGATCGCATGACACTCTATAGTTAGCATTGGGTATGCTGGTCGTGCGCCGGCGGCGCCAAAAGTGCGCAAGCGCCGGCAAAAGTGTACCAGCGCACGACCAGTGTACCCAACGCTAACTATAGGGTACACTGATCGGATGCAGCGTCATGCGATCAGAGGAGGAGCTGACCGGAGGAGGCGCGGCCAGGGGTGGAGCTTAGCGGCGGCCCTGCGCTGCGCCTCCGAGCACAAGTCTTAAAGTAGCCAAAACTCTGAAAAATCTATGAAAATAGTCTGTCTGGTAGAGATAAAAAAGGTTTGGGGTCTTAAGTTTAGAGCGAGGGAGGTGAAATTAATTTTATTTTCAAAGTTTTTTTTCAATAAATCGATCAGGCAGACTTTTCTTCAGTATTTTTCACTAGGTAGAAAAAGTTTTGATTGTTTTATAAAACTGCCAGGAAGCCAACGTTATGGCTTGTGTCATGAAATTATTCGTTTGCCATAAATAAAGTTGTACGCGTCGGGTACAGTCTGCTCCTGCGGTGGTTTACAGCACGCTGTCAGAATAACATAGAGGTTCTCCACTTCTTAACAGCCATAAATAAATGATGATTATGCAGCTGTTGTGGAGGTTATTCATCTGATTTGTAGCCGCACAATGGAGGATGAAATACAATGCGCTGCGCATAGAATCCATTCGCCAGCAGCCGTGCGGGGACAGATAATGACTTTTTGTAGCATATGCTGAACACCCACATTAATGCATCAGGTTGGATTATAAGTCCTAATTAGATATATCGAGTCGTAACCAACCATGGGACATACGTAACAATTCACTATATGCAAATACTATAAGGTTGTGTTCACATGTTGCAGCACAAACTGCCACCACTGCTACATGCAACAGCTGTGAAGCTGTAACGCTCAGGAAACGGGTCTCCTTCCCAGAAAGTGCAGATTTTTTTCTGCACGTTTTTTGCCGCGATTTTTGATGCGTTTTTTTCCGCGCATCTTTTGGACTGTAGGAAATAGCCAAAAACGCGGACCTAAACGGAAATTAATGAACATGCTGCGCTTTTTACCGCTAAGCGTTTTCTTAGCGGTAAAAAACGCATCCATTGGCACAAAAAGGCCAAAATGCATTAAAATGAATGGGATGCTTCTTTTAAGCGTTTTTGATGCGGTTTGACCCCGAAAAACGCATCAAAAACGCTTAAAAAAACGCATCGTGGGCACACAGCCTTAAAGCTGCTTTTGCATAGTGCAACTTTTTCTTAAATAAAGGACCCAACTTATATCATTTGCAGCTTTTTTCATCAATTTTTGGGGGGTTTTTTTGTCTGTTTTTGATTTGTGTCTTATTCTCATTTTAGCTTTTTTATATCCTATTTCCTATATTATGTCCCACTTAAAGGGAACCTGTCATAATGATTTTTCTGAGTAACCTACAGGCATTGTCAGGTTGGCGCCATTATACTGAGTAAAATGATACCTTGGGCGATGAAATCCGTCTTGTGGTTGTTGTTTAATTTGTTTTTACAGATTTTAGTTAATGAGATCCTCGTGCTTCCTAGCGGCCTTTGGGCAGGGCTGTGGGAGGGATGTAGTGTGGCTGTGGGCGGGGCTGTGGGAGGGATGTGGGGATTTGGTGCTCTGTTCTTATATTCATCCTTATGGGCTTAAATGACAGGTCACTGAAGGTGAATACCTCCTATTTTAAATACTGCGTTTGCACAGTTCATACTGTAGTCTTTAAGAAAAAAGTTAACTACAACAAAATGGCAGAGGCGCATGTGCAGTAACATCTATCACTTGCCGATAGCCGCTACTGCACATGTGCCGCAGCATCGCCATTTTGTCTGAGTAAAAAATATTGGCTGCAGGATGGTGAGCAGACTGCAAACTATGTCCTACAAGGAATGATTAAAGGATCTGGGAATGTTTAGCTTGCATCAAAGAAGGCTAAGAGGAGACTTAATAGCTGTCTACAAATATCTGGAGGGCTGTCACATTGTAGAGGGATCATCATTATTCTCATTTGCACATAGAAACATGAGACGCAATGGAATGAAACTTCAAGGGAGAAGATACAGATTAGATATTAGAAAAAACTTTTTGACAGTAAGGGTGATCAAGGAGTGGAACAGGCCGCCACGAACAAGAGGTGGTGAGTTCTCTTTCAATGGAAGTCTTCAAACAGAGGCTCGACAGACATCTGTCTAGGATGGGTTAGTGACTCCTGCACTGAGCAGGGGGTTGGACACGATGACCCTGGAGGTCCCTTCCAAATCTAACATTCTATGATTGTATTATTTATGTTCTCCTGTTTTGTTTTGTTTTATGTTCACAATTGCGGATGGAGTTTGTGGTCTCTAGATGTTTTCGTGTTGATTCATCAGTTGCAACTTTTTAAAAGTCGACAATTTTTTTTCATAAATGTTTTCCAGAGTGAAAAAATTAGCACAAATGTGATATTTTAGCAGAATATGCGACTTTTTTTTTCCCCTAAAAGACCTCAAAAAAAGAAAACAAAAAAATAATGAACATTTTTGATTTTGCAAAAAGTTCATGACTGGCGTGTGCCATTTTGAGCAAATACAAGTCTCACGAGACAAAAAAAAAAAAAAAAGTTATTTAAAAAAAAATGGAAATGAATCTGGCCCAATATCTTTCTTTTTTTTACTATAATTATCTGTAAAGTCTGTTAATGCAGCACTTGTTTCCAGCGCTCTAAAACAATTCTATCAGTGTTAGCTACAGGCGGAATATTTGACGTCTAAAAGAATAAATAATGGCTTTAAAAAGTTATAATAAAAAAAAGCTCAAACTGATATTTTTCTTAAATTATCCAAATCTAAAGGCCTTTGTCCAAAGCTATCCCCCATAGTCCATGTAATATGGCCAATTAAACAGGAGATAACTGGTTTGAACTTCCCAGCATGGCAAATTTTTCATATTTTCGTTTTTTCCTCCTCTTCTTCCAAGAGCCATAACTTTTTTATTTTTTCCACATAGATGTATAAAGGCTCATTTTACCATAATGTGCGCTCAAAAATGGTGAAAGCGGTTAAATTGCAGAAAAAAACGCAATTCTAACATTGATTTTTGGGAAATGTTTTTACAGCGTACATTGACCTAGCAACATGATTGTGCAGGTCAGTATGATTAAGCCGATACCAAACTTATTTTTTTTTATTTTTTTTTTTACTCTTTACTGTATTTGGTAGTTTTCTTAGGGGACTTGAACCAGCAATCGTCTGATCACTTATACTAGACACAACAATACCTTAGTATCCTTTGTTAGCTATCTTGTTAGCGCAACACAACAAACCGCAATTGTACTCCGTTTTTAACAGCAGTTTATGTGCATCTGGTTGCTCTTCCTTCCCTCTCACAGCATATGCCTCAAAAACAGAGGCCAAGAGAATGCAGCTACATCCCCCTCCTACCCCTTGCCTTTCCTCTAAGATAGCACCAATGAAAAAAGCAGTCAGAAATCCATAAAATGTAACATTTTATTGAAAATACATATACAAAAGGACACTACAGTACTTGGAATAGGGGGGGGATATCAAAATAGACGTGCACAGTGGTACAAAGGATCAAGCACACCGCGTCTACAGTCCCAGGATTAATCATAGAATGTGCAGGATAATCAATGTATGTCCCTGATAAAGGGTTAAGGCAACTCATCATAGATATACCAATACATAGGCTACAAGCTCAACTATTACTACTGCTCATAACTAAATTGTCAAAATTCGCTAACAAGGCATAAAGGAGATAAATGCAGAGCAAATGCTCAAGACAAGCACCACGTCAGCACAATCAATGCTAACGCAGCATCAGTTACCTAAACCCATGGTGGAAGAGCTAATGCAAAGCAAGTGCTCAAAATAAGCATCACAACAATAGATTCAATAATGCAGTAGCGTCATTACCTGGGTGCAGTAAGGGCGGTGCGATAGATCCTGTCCCCCGACGCGCGTTTCGGAGCCGCAGCTCCTTCCTCATTGGGCCAGTTACTTTTGGCCCCCACATATATTATGTCTTTTACCTGTTTACTTTCCTCTCCTCTGTATGATCAGTTGTGCTACTAATGACAAGCTTTAAAGTGGTAGAAAGCCAATGGGGACACACGTCCTGTTATGTTGGTGGGAGGTTCTCCAATGAGCCACTCTCCTTAGGTTCTTCTACAGCATGAGTATTATTTACTTTTTTTTTTTTTTAATTCTGTGGAAGCAAGGTTGAAAAGCAATGTCTGACTTTCATTTGTTCATTTCATAGATTTTTTATTTATGATTACTTTTGTCAGATTCAAGATATTTCTGTCACCATTGTGGGTTTTTCTGTCATTAAACGAGGGGTGCCAACAATTTTGACCACGTGTGTACATAGTCCTTACAGTAGAGAAAATGAGGAAGCAGCACGCCATTACTTTAGTGCAAAAAAGCTATTTTAATGGCCCATTTGTGCGACAAAAATAGGCTCACAGAGCCAAAACTTCGCACAAATGGGCCATTAAAATAGCCTTTTTGCACTAAAGCAATGGTGTGCTGCTTCCTCATTTTCTCTAGATAGATAGATAAAGAATAGTGATGAGCGAGTATACTCGTTGCTCAGGTGGTCTCCGAGCATTGTGGCGTGCTCGGAGATTTAGTTTTCGTCGTCTCAGCTGCATGACTTGCGACTTCCAGACCGGCTGATTACATGTGGGAATTCCCTAACACACAGGCATTCCTCACATGTATTCAAGTTGTCTGCAAGTCACAAATCATGCAGATGAGACGACGAAAACTAAATCTCCGAGCACGCCAAAATACTTGGAGGACACCCGAGCAACGAGTATACTCTCTCATCACTAATAAAGAAGGAAAAAGCAGGCAGCACTCCAATATTTACCAAAAAATTTGGATTTTATTCAGCCCATATGGCGTGGCGACGCTCCGGTTCAATTGAAACTTTTTCAAGCTTGAAAGAGGTTCCGTTGGATAGAAGCGTTGATACGCCACATGAGCTGAATAAAATCCAAATTTTTTGGTAAATATTGGAGTGCTGCCTGCTTTTTCCATTTTTTATATACCGGTCCAATGATGTTTTGCTGGGTAGGTCTGTCACCCGTCATACAATTTATCTTGTGCTGTTCCATTTTTTTTTCTAGATAGATAGATATTTTAATACTTAAGTTCTTCACCTTGAATTAGTGTTTTGCATAATTTTCAAATGAATGGGATAGAAGTCAGACTTAGTGCCTATCAGCCTTTGGGTTCCTAACGCCCACATAATAACCCTTAAAAAATTATAGAAAAAAAAAGTATAAGATTAAATTTTCCAGCCGTTAGGTATCGTTGACATTGTATGTAGCAGTGAGCACATCAGAGCGAAGGAACCTTTGCACCCACTTTCTTTGATGGAAAGTGGAGTCGCCGCCTGGAGCGAACGCTATCCTGGAAGACGGGTTTGACGCTTGTTTTTACTTTGAGTAGTCGCTGAGATGATGAGATTCCAGCTCTCACAAAGGAAGGCATCAACTATAAGGGAAATAGAGGTCACAGGGGCTAATGCCTGAGGGGACCTATAGACACCAGTAGACAAATACTAAGTATAGGGCATTGCTACAGATCAGAGGCTAGGAGCTTCAAGTTCTAACTCTGCTGGAAAGGGTCAAATAAATTTCTCCACACAAAGAGTCAACCAGGAGACTATATTTCCCTTTCCGGGTCGTTTCCATAAGTGAATAACGTTTTATAAACTTTTTTAAATTTGCTCCTCTTTGAAAAACTTCGACATACGGACAGCGCATAGTGTGGATCCGAGGAGAGACGACCAACCATCTTGGTAATTATTTATGATTATAAATTCTCCCATCAATATGCCGCTGCTTTGTCTTTTTGCCTCCGAGAAGCTCCACCAGGTTTTGTTTGTGTCTACAAATTTCTGAGTCACTTGTGTCTGCAAACCAACAAATCCGTAATTGAATCCAAGGTTACCAGCTGTCAGGTTCTGGGCCAAACTCTGCGTTTCTCTCCGGAGTTGTGCAGAAGAACCCTTCGGGAGAGAACATTCTGATGAGAGCCGAAAATCAGGAGATTGGTATGGATGATTCACTATATGCCCTACAATGAAAACAAAGCAACAGGGTGAGTGGGAAACAAAAGGAAGCAGATCACCGACTGAGCTCCATAGAAAGGATGAACAGCTTCAACCTGGCACGGAGAACACAATCATTTACTATCCGCTTCTCTAATTTGCAGAAATCTATGCGGTAATGGAGCAATGCAAACTCATTCCTGACCCCTACGCTGCTCATTTATATTTCATACAGGAGCTTGATGAAACAGAAGAGGAACGAAAGCTAAAAAACAACAGCTTAAAAATCACTGGTTGAACATAGTCCTTGAAGAGGTAATCCGGTCCGATTGGCCTTCGCATAGGATGGTGGTGACAGAACAGGTGATACCTTGCACATTACTGGGGGTTCAAACACGAACCATAATATGGTACCATTAAAAGTTATGGGTTCTTCTAATAATTGGCTACAAAAAAAAAACTTTTTTTTGCTTTGTTTTTGTTTTTAAGTTGTAAAACATAAATAAACTTTAGAAAAATTTGGCATCACCTTAACTGTACTTACCTGCAGAGTAAGTGACCAGGTAATTCTTACAACATAGTGCAATTTGTAAAAGAAAAGCAAGAATGACAATACTGGAAGTGCTGGAAGGGTTGTTGTGTTTCTTTTTTTATATATATCGCCCCACATAGAATGTTTTCTCCTTTAAGTAAATTATACAGTAAATTATATGGTTGCATATAAAATTACAATTCGCCACCAGAAACCAAAAAAAAAATCATAACGTTACGTGAATGGGGGGCGAAAAAAAGTTACAGCACTTGGAAACCAAAAAACCAAGAGTAAAAAAAAAACACCTTAAATAAACCGATTTTTTTTTATTATATATTTTTTACATTATTAAAGGGCAATCTTTTTTTATAGCAACACTTGTGGCAAAAATATAATTTTAGAACCGTAAGAACTATATCTATAATATCATCTGGATATATATGTAAGGCTACAGGCTGCCATTGGCATGTGAGTGCAGGAGCACAAGGGGCACATATAATAACAGGTGCAGAGGACATTGGAGGACATGGAACATCTCTTAACAGGCAGCACAGCAATTTATTCTTCCCAGGACATGAATAGAGCAGTAAATCAGATCATCAGATCATATGTCGGTATCCCAGAGTTTGTGTGATACACTACAAAAAGAAACTAGCAACAGATAAGTCTCCGCAGCCGCCTCTCCTCCTCTGAGATTTCCCTTGCCTTCACACCATCATCCTTCATGCTTAAAGACGACTGCCATGTTTCCATGAATATATTTGGAAGATACTTATAGGGATTGTCTCATCTTATTAAATGGGTCAAATTGAAAAGTGCTTATAAAAACAGGAAAGTTTGCTCTTTACCTCTTATTAAAATTTTTATCTATTCTCAAGAAAGTGAGGAATTTTTATTCTAGAGTTTACAGTTCATTGCCAATGTTATCGCACCCTCAGAGGTGGCCGGTTTCCTAGGAAAGGAGTGTGTGCATCAAAGCTATTCGATGTAGAGCTAGCAAGCGCCGCTCTGAAGCTGGCCAGATTGCTGAGCTTGCCTTCCTCCGATGCTGACTCTGCAAGCAACATCGGAGAGCGGGTCCGTGAGGAGAAGTCAAGGAGTCCGAGGTCAAAAGCCAGGAGGGTACATCATAGACAAAGGAGTGAGGCAAAGGTGAGTCAGGTCACAGTCCGAGGTCAGAATTCCAAGAATATAGTGAATCAAGACAAAGGGGCCAGGAAAACAGATGGTCAAAGGCAAATCCAAGGTCAGTCAACAGTGGTCAAAATACTAGAACTCAAACACAAACCACACTGAGCAGAGCTACAACTGGCAGAGATAAGAGGAAGACAGCCAGCTATGTAGCAGGGACTCATTCAATACAGGAGACACCTGTAGGAAACCCAGCCTGACCCAGCCCTCATTGGGCAATTGGATTGTCACTCACAACACTCACACCTCAACACGCCTAAACCTCAGGTAGGACAGCTAAGCTGTCTATCACAATATTGACAGCTCAGCATGTCCTTGCCCCAGATTGGACAGCTAAGCTGCCACTGACCACAATGAGAGGAGGAATCGTAACAGGGCCGTGTAGCGTCAATCCTAAGAAGCGCATCGGCACCCCCAAAAGCAGGAAATTGGGAAGCGGTGCACTCCTGAAGACATTTTTTAAGAGAAACCATCAGCCACCTGACCTATCTGTTTTAGAATAATGTTGTATTCCTCTTGAAGTAACATTATTGGAGCACAGTGTTGTGCTGTGCCTCTGAACTAGTTATTACCATTTCCCTGCCAACTCTGATTGGACTCTGTCAGAACGTGTTGGTGCAGGCAGAGACAAGGGGAATGGTGTTATGAATGGGTCACCGAGGAGGAGAGCAGGTCCAGGCTAAGCCACAGAAAACCAGAGAGGTTGGTACCAAAGCGGATTGCAGACCCCTGATCCTATCCACACAACTAGCAGTAGCCGTGGAGGGTACCTACGATGATCCTAGACGCCTCGACACAGCCGGAGAGCTAACTAAGCCTAAAGCAAGAAAGGGGAAATCTAAACAGACCCAGAGCAGACCCCAAAGGAATAGATAGCCCCCAAACATATATTGTCGGTGAGACAAGATGAAAACACAAACACAGGCAGGAAAATAGACTGGGCAAATGATGGGGCCCACACTGACTAGACAGGACAGAAAAGGAAAGACACTGTCTGCAATCACGCAAAAAACCCTGCAATAAAGGTCCAACACGTCTGATGCAAAAAACACTGAAGTCACACGACTTCGCTCCCCACTATATCAGCACTCTAGTATATTCTGAAAGCAGAGCAAAAAGAGACCAATCTAATGGGATAAAACAAACTGGCACAAGCAGTACCATAAGGGCGGTGATTCAGCACAGCCCCAGCCGGAGCTGGCTGACCCGCACAAAGAAGAGATAGACAAAACCAGATCAAATGCAAACAGATTAGCAAATAAACCACTTAGCTGAACATGCAGGGACAGAGCTGGAGAAATCAGACCTCAGGAGGAACAGGAAGCAAATCACCAGCAGGGATAGAGGGAGTCGGCTGTCTTAAATCCCAATCTGAGACCCCAGATCTCCAATCGTCATCATCATTATCAGGTGGCAAGCCTCTGTCAATCAGATCAGCTCCATTACCTCCAGTAACCACCAGAGGGAGCCCAGAAAGAGAACGCGCAACCCCTCTGTCAATCTGACCAGCTCCACTACCTTCAGTAATAACCAGAGGGAGGCCAGAAAGCGAATTCACAACAGAATGGTAACACCCAGTTTTTCAGAATCCCTCTAATAAAAAACAGCAAAACAATCTCTTTTAATATACTCTTTAAGGTATATTAACACAAATGATCCCCCTATCTCTCTGATAGACACAACCACTCATGTGTTACTGGTCACCCACTCATTTGGGCACCATGTCATTCCAATGTAGGGTAAATGGGTGCAAGAAAATTAAAAAATTCAGGTTATACATAGTAGATTCATTTTAAAAAAGAGACTGTCCACATGCAGCATGATTGTGCAACCATTCTAAACAAGTAGAGCTGCAGTATAAAGTATAGAGGAATGACATAGCTGCAGATTGACTGGATCGTATTTTCTGCCTCCCATTAGCAAAGTTGCTCACCAATTACTGCTATGTCCTAGTAGGGCGAAACTACATTAAAATGGACACCCTTTTAATGCAGTACCAAAGAGTCCTGGTGTCTCCTACATGATGTGTACAACAGAGTCTTGATGTATCCTTTGTGATGTATATACGGCTTTCTCAGGGTCTCCTACATGATGTATAAAGCAGAGTCTCGGTGTACCCTAGGTGATGTATACACAGCAGTCTCTGTATCTCTCATTTGATGTATGCAATAAAGTGAATCCTGTGTGATATATACAGCAGTCGCAATACATCCTATGTAACAAATACAGCAGCCTCAGTGTCTCCTATGTGATGTATAAACAGCAGCCTCATTGCATCCTGTATGCTAAATACAGCAGTTTTAGTGTATATTATATGATGTATACAGCAGGCTCAATGCATTCTATATCATGTACACAGCAGTCTCAGTGTATCTTATGTGATGTATACAGCAATCTCAGTGTCTCATTTGATGTTCTGCTCTCTGGCACGTTACAGATTCGGCATGTGTGATGCTGTTGTTATTGTGGACACTTCACCGCTCCTCTAGCCCTTCACATATTTCATAGTCAAGATTCCCTGCGAGCCCATGAACCACAACAGTCCATTGAATCAAACTCATCTTTACTAATAGTTGTAGAAACACACAGCAGAAAATGGGAAATGTTGACATTGTTCTTTAAGCAAGATAATTGTGACATCTCTACAGCTTTCGTTTTCAGTGGCAGAGTTGGTTGTCTTCAGCCCACTTTAGCGGAACCATGTAAATTATGCACTTGTGGTATCTCCTTTACTGTATGTGCCCTCAGCCTCGCAAACTTGTCTTTTCTTGGACCCACAGCTCTCAAGACTTGGCTGACACTTCACTTTCCCGGAGGCCCGTAGGGACTCTCACAAAGTTGCTGATCAAACGTCCCCTTTCCCAACTCACTGTTCCCTTTTCTTACTTTCACTGTTGTCTCTGATGCTTTCTTCTTTCACACACATACTCCGGTAGTTTACTTGGACCAGAGAGCATCTTCACTTTTTTCATAGTCTTATCTGGAGTTTCCACTTAACTGACATAACTTCCTACAAAATCTGTAACTACCCAGAGATTCCCAATCCTTCTTCCCACTAAGGGCCGGCCTTACAGGTAGCCCTGAAACTGTCCAAGGGCAGATTTCACTTTTCACGCACTTCTGTGAAAAACCAAAGAGGAAGACCTTGACATCTTGTGACCGTTGGTTAGGACTGCAGTTCACTGGAAGATAACTATTAACTACATAGCAGGACAATGTAGGACATATGCAGGACCTATAACCACCAGGGAGCTACCAGGGAAATGGAACATCATCCTCACCACTTTCACTTATACTGCAATCTCAGTGTATCCTTTGTGATATATACAGCAGTCTCATTGCATGTTATGTGATTTATACATCAGAGTCTCATTGTCTCTTATGTCATGTGTACAGCAAAGTCTCAGTACTGTATATCTTATGTGATGTATACATCAGAGTCTCAGTGTATTCTAGGTGAAGTATACTACATCTGCAGAGTCTCAGTGTATTCTATGTGATGCAGCCTCCCCTCCTGCCTCCTGCTTGTGATAGATTCCTTCCTGTCATCTTTTAAAAGCAAGAGGCAGTGTGATCAACTTAGATTGGAATATTCTGCAGCTTCAGCACTCGCAGATAGTATAGACAAGCATTGTGAATCAGATACCAGTGCTCTGTTATATAAGGCTCAAAAAATATATATACTGTGATAAAACACTCCGGGATCGCCTTTGCTGGGGTCAAAGGTCACATGCGTTCAGCATGAAACTCAGGCGCAGAGCCGAGATCTGGGTATAACTGACACTGGGTCAGGTTTATTAATGGTGAAAGCAATGCATAAAGGAAATAAAACATAAAACAAATCCTTGCCTGTCCGGCACTAACTAAACAAGGTACAACCTAACTACCAACTGGCGGGCTTCTCCCGTCCAGCCAAGCCACAGTTGCAGTGGGCACTGCTTTCACTCACGTGTGTCTCTCACACAGACAAGCTCTCTGTGTTCCCAGGCTGAGACACTCACACAACCACCTGGCATCCTTTTATATCCGCCTCCCATTATTCATTAGTCACCAGGTGAGATACTAACCAGACTAGGCCACATAGGAAAGGTATCTGGGCGAGATATACCTGCCCTCATCCACTATTCCCACATGATTCTCACATATCCCCCCCTCTGCTCAGACCACTCTGGTCGAGCAATGACACCCGCCAAACAGTGCACTCGGGACAGGGCATCTGCATTCCCCATCTGTACCCCTGGGCTGTGCTCCACCGTAAAAGTGTAGGCCTGCAGGGCAAGGAACCACCGGGTCACCCGGCTATTCCGTTCCTTGTGCAAGTGCATCCACTTGAGAGGGGCATGGTCAGTGATCAGCCTGAACTTTCTGCCCACCAGGTAATATTTGAGGGCCTCTAGAGCCCACTTAATGGCTAGGCACTCTTTTTCTACTACCGCATACTTTTGCCATGTTTATTCAGCTTCCTGCTGAGATAGAGGACTGGGTGTTCCACTCCATCCCTCACTTGTGACAGTACGACCCCGATACCGGTATCAGAGGCATCCGTTTGTACCACAAACTCGCTGCAGAAGTCCGGAGTCACCAGTACGGGTTGAGAGCAAAGTGCACGTTTTAGGCTATGGAAGGCTTCTTCAGCCGCTAAATTCCATTTAATCATGATGGAGTCTTTCCCTTTGGTAAGATCCGTCAGGGGGGTAGCGATGGCTGCAAAATTGGGTATGAACCGGCGATAATAGCCGGCGATCCCCAGAAAGGCTTGCACCTGCTTCTTGTTGACAGGTTGCGGTTAGTCCTGAACCGCTTGAATCTTATCAACCTGGGGTTTAACAACACTCCTCCCAATTACATACTCCAAATACCGGGCTTCTTCTAGCCCGATGTGACATTTCTTGGGGTTCGCGGTTAGACCTGCCTCCCACAGGTCGTCAATCACAGCTTGTACTTTCTGGAGATGAGTCTCCCAGTCCAAGCTGTAAATGACAATGTCATCCAAATAGGCCGAAGCGTACTGCCTATGTGGCCTCAGGACTCGATCCATCAGTCTCTGGAAGGTCGCTGGTGCTCCGTGCAGTCCAAACGGCATATACACATACTGAAATAGACCTTCCGGCGTAGCAAATGCCGTCTTTTCTCTGGCAGCCTCCGCCAGAGGGATCTGCCAATACCCCTTTGTTAGGTCGAGGGTCGTAATATACCGAGCTTTTCATAACCGATCTATTAACTCGTCGACCCGGGGCATAGGGTAGGCATCAAATTTTGAGACCGCATTCAGTTTCCTGAAGTCATTGCAGAACCGGATTGTGCCGTCCGGTTTAGGAATTAACACAATCGGGCTGGACCAAGCACTGTGCGATTCCTCAATGACACCTAACTCTAACATTGCCTTCACTTCTCGGGAAACGGCTTCACGGCGCGCTTCCGGAATTCTGTAGGGTTTCACGTGAACAGTGACACCAGGTTCCGTTACGATGTCATGTTTCATTAGCGTAGTCTGCTCGGGTTTTTCGGAGAAAAACTTTTGGTTGTGAAGTAGAAACTGCCTGACCTCAGTCTTTTGCCGCTCCGAGAGAGTCTCTGCAACCCGTACCTCCGGTACGGTATGCGAGCAGACTGGACGGGCCAGTTCCGCGGACAAGGCATACCGATCTTTCCAGGGTTTTATCAGATTTACATGATAAACCTGTTCAGGTTTCCGTTTACCTGCCTGGTATACTTTGTAGTTTACTTCACCAACTCTTTCCTTAATCTCAAAGGGGCCCTGCCACTTTGCTAGGAACTTACTGTCCACCGTGGGGACCAGGATCAACACCCTATCTCCGGGTGCAAACGTACGGATCTTGGCGCCCCTATCATAGATTCTTTTTTGGGCTCCCTGAGCCTGCATCATGTGTTCTTTGACGATAGGCATAACAGCCACCATACGGTCCTGCATTTGGGATACATGATCTATCACCGTTTTAAACGGAGTGACCTGACCCTCCCAGGATTCTTTGGCGACGTCTAACAGTTCGCGAGGACGTCGGGCGTACACTAACTCGAAAGGCGAGAACCCCGTGGAAGACTGGGGCACTTCCCTGATGGCAAAAAGCAAATACGGAAGTAAATAGTCCCAGTTCTTCCCATCCTTGTCTATCGCCTTTCTCAGCATCTGCTTCAGAGTTTTATTGAACCGTTCGACCAACCCGTCTGCTTGAGGGTGATACACGGATGTGCGTAACGGTTCAATTTGTAACAACCGGCAGAGCTCCTTCATTACCCTGGACATAAAGGGAGTCCCCTGGTCGGTGAGTATCTGTTTTGGTATACCGACCCGACTAAACACATGCACCAGTTCCTTAGCAATCGTCTTGGTGGCCGTGTTACGCAAAGGGATGGCCTCCGGGTAACGAGTGGCATAATCCAAGATGACCAGGATATGTTGGTGTCCACGTGCAGACCATGGAAGGGGCCCAACTAAATCCATCCCAATCCTCTCAAACTGGACCTCAATGATAGGTAGGGCTACAGAACCGGGGCTTAGGCGCAGAGGCTTGGCAGTCAGGACAAGACTCACAATATACACGAATATCGTGATGCATGCCTGGCCAAGCAAAACAGTGTAATATCCTTTCGGTGGTTTTCTGGACACCCAGGTGACATCCCATCACATGTCCGTGGGCCAGGTCCAGCACCTGCCACCGGTAGGGTTTGGGCACGACTAATAGTTGCATCGTGTCTTCCCCCTTTTTCTCTATCTGATAGAGTAAATCATTCTCCAGGACCATATAAGGATATGCCAGCCTAGAGCCAGGTTCTACGGGTACCCCATTTATCACTTTTACATTTGTCCAAGCCTGAGAAAGGGTAGGATCCTTTATTTGCTCGCTTTGGAAGTCATCTTTCTGAACTTCCAAATCCGGCAAACGGGGAGGTGGACGGCTGTCGGCCTCCTCCTCTTCCCCGGTCTCCTCCGTATCACCCGCCATGACTGAAAACGGGAACTGCAGGTCATTTCCAGCAGACTCTTCCCCCGAGTCTTCCGGGGAGACCTCTTCCAGGGGTTCGGGACCCACACGCGCCCTGGGAGAAGAATCATGTACACTATTACCCGAGGGCATCAACTGATTCTCCCACAATTGCCAGAAGTGGGGAAAATCCCGGCCCAAGATAACATCATGCAATAACGCAGGGACAAGTCCCACTTTATGTTGCACAGACCCATAGGAAGTAGTAATGCATATGACCGTGGTGAGGTACGAACAGGTGTCTCCATGCACACACGTTACAGAAAATTTGTCTGATGGTCCAGTCGGGGCTGACAACAGACTGGCCTTCACCAGAGTCACCACACTTCCCGAGTCTAACAATGCCACCACATTTTTGCCATCAACAGTTAAATCACACAAGTGTTTTTCCACATCCTTTTGACCGGCATTCACACTCACTACCCGTGCAACCATAGACATGCGGTTTTTAAAGTCTGTGACGTCGCACTGCATGGGTTCAGTAGTGACCGGACAGTTCGCAGCAATGTGGCCCATCTCTTGGCAGCGGAAACACCTAACGGGCCCCTTGCTTAGACCATAGTTTGTTACTCTCGGCCTCGCATTGCGGGCAGTCCCGGTTTCCTCCCCCACTGTCTTAGGGATTTTTCCTTCTCCCCTACTCCCTGGAACAGTCTTACCGGTTCCACGTGGAGATGATGAAGAACGAGGAGGGGTAGCGTCATCTCGGAGTCCTTCCGCCACGGAGTAACGCTCAACCAGATCCACCAGTTGATCTGCCGTCGTAGGATTTCCATGGCTTACCCACTTCCTCAGGGCTGGCGGTAGAGCTCTCAGGTACTTGTCCATGACGACTCTCTGGATTATCTCTGGCGCTGTCAGCACCTCAGGTTGTAGCCACTTCTTCGTCACGTGGATCAGGTCGAACATCTGTGACCGCGGTGGTTTATCCGGCTGATAAGTCCAGTGATGCACTCTCTGTGCACGGACAGTGGTCGTCACTCCCAGCCGGGCCAAGATCTCGGCTTTCAGTTTGTGAAAGTCCTGCGCAGCGTCAGGCTCTAAGTCATAATAAGCCTTTTGGGCCTCACCGGAAAGAAACGGGACAATCAGGCCGGCTCATCGTGCCTTCGGCCATTTTTCTCACACCGCCATCCGTTCAAACGTGGTCAGGTATGCCTCGACGTCATCTTCGGTCGTCATCTTCTGCCAGTACCGACTCACGTGAATCACTCTCGACTCTGCTTCCAGGTTAACCTCAGGTAAGCTTGCCAGGCGCTGCGCCACATGCTGGAGAAGTGAACGATCGGTAGCTGTCATGTCCACCAACTCCTTCAGCTGGGCCATCATCACCCGATTAGCTTCTTGCTGGACGGCGGTGGACTGTACAGCGTTTTCACCACGTCCTCCATACTCATGCTTCCAACGTGATGCCCGCATTCTCCACCACAATGTGATAAAACACTCCGGGATCGCCTTTGCTGGGGTCAAAGGTCACATGCGTTCAGCATGAAACTCAGGCGCACAGCCGGGTTCCGGGTATAACTGACACTGGGTCAGGTTTATTAAAGGTGAAAGCAATGCATAAAGGAAAAAAAACATAAAACAAATCCTTGCCTGTCCAGCACTAACTAAACAATGGACAACCTAACTACCAACTGGCGGGCTTCTCCCGTCCAGCCAAGCCACAGTTGCAGTGGGCACTGCTTTCACTCACGTGTGTCTCTCACACAGACAAGCTCTCTGTGTTCCCAGGCTGAGACACTCACACAACCACCTGGCATCCTTTTATATCCACCTCCCATTATTCATTAGCAAGCAGGTGCGATACTGACCAGACTAGGCCACATAGGAAAGGAATCTGGGCGAGATATACCTGCCCTCATCCACTATTCCCACATGATTCTCACAATACTGTATAACTGCAAGGCGGCTATACGCAGAACCATAGAAGGTGGAGTTAGGTAAGAAGAGGAGAGTTTTGAGAGCTTCCAGTAGGGATTTAATTGGTGATGATGTCATTGGTGACTTTCTATCTACACGACAGAATATACTGAACTGGTAGTCAAACTGGAGATCGGTTGACAGCTACTGATAATGAATGGTTAAAACCTATGGATAAAACAAATTAAACAACGACAACATTGGTGGTGACTTAGTGTTATATGTAAAATATATTGCTGGAGTGCTACTTTACGTAACATTAACTAATGACAAATCTATTTCTTCTGATCTACAGAGAATGATGTTTTTCTTCTATGGTAGAGCAGCCACAACAAACATTAAAATCCCATCTATCTTAGTGAGTCAATTACATCTCCAGCAGGAACCATTAGGCTCCGTTACACTGCTGATGGCCCTTTTTAATGGATTTTGGCTGTATTGACCTATTAGATTTCATATAAAAAAATACAGAACAGAGAAGAAGACAAGAGTTAACACAGCAGAAGTAATTGTATCCTGCCCTGCATCTCCATCTCCAGCTTGTGAGTTTTATAGGGTGTAGGAGCGATGTTGTATTCTGGTCTCCGGGTCTAGATATTTGCTGCTTGAATACAACAGTCAATTTGCAAATCCCCGAGTGAAAGAGGCAATGGTGACACATACTGGATGATCTAAGGTCTTGGGAAGCCGTCTTGTCAGCCTTGTCAAGATGTATTAGACTTCTTTGTTCCTCTATCTCTCAAACGTCTCCTGCAAAACAATAATCCCTCTTTAAAGAGGCAGGGCAAATAAAAGAAACCTGCGCTTCTCTTGCTCTGCGTAGACGACGTGCTTCTGTTGCTTGTATTTGCCGTTTAAATATGGATGGAATCGGCAGAACAAAGTTCTTTGTCCCAGTGGGTACGACCAGTACCTTTAGATCCCATATCAACATTCATGAGAAGCCACCGAAGAGTCTTTTCGTGTATCAGGAGTAGAAAATTTTGCATCTTTGGAAGATATAGTACCTCCTGGTCTTGTGCGCATAACGTGAAGGAAATTGGTTGAAACCACTTAAAGTGTACCTGGAGAATCCGGTGACTTTTCTGTATGGATTTGTATGTGGGTAAATTAGGAAAAACACTATTTCTGGCCATTATATGACTTGTATCCTGCATTTTTCACCAGTGCAAGCGATAATCAGACATTTCCGACAAATTCCTACATGTGTCTGTGCAGTCTCAGGTCTTGGTGGTTCATCAATGTCTCTTCCAGATTCCACTTACTCTAGATACAGTATAAAACATGACAAGACAACAAGGAAAGGTGTAAAGATTTACAGGTAACATACACCTGACTGACGGCGCAGAAAGTAAACACTGCCGGCCGGCAATCCATAAAACTCGGAGAATGGGCCATAAAAGACGTGTTTGCTGACTATAATTAGGCCACCTGTCTTCTCCTCAGCGGCGGTCTCCGAGTTTCTAGACTGTCTGTACAGTGATATAGTGAGAGCGCTCGTAGACACTGCATAGACGCATACACTGTTTTATGCAATATGAAATGTCGCAGAGGTAAAGCAGTGATATCACTCCTGGGTTGTGATTGCTTTCATTCTTCTGCCTTTCCGACAGGTGGAACCTCAAGACTTGGACCACGGAAGTCTAATTGTTGATTAGTTACCGTGGCTGAAAGCCCCCATCTTTCCCATCTATGTATACTGAAAATGATGCAATAGAAATAAATCAAAAGTCCAGAATTGCTGTTTTTTATTTTGGTCAACTCGCCACCCTAAAATTGAATGAAAAGCAATAAAACAAAGCAGCAAAATTTAGCAAAACACAAATTCCATATCACTGGGATTAAGGGGGTTTTACATATAGCGATATCACTAGCGATATCGCTATAACGTCACCGATTTTGTGACGTAGCAGCGATATTGCTAGCGATATCGCTATGTGTGATACTTACCTCCGACCGGCTCCCCAGCTGTCCATCGCTGATCGCGCGAGAATGTCCGGCTCCATTTCTCGTCGGGCGCTTCCTGCTGGGCTTCCTGCTGGCGCCAACGAGCGACGCGTGGACTCGGGTGGGAGGACATCAGGATCGCTGTGTGTGAAAGGTGAGTATCGTGCGCTGCGTCGCTGCTGCATTGCTGTGAGGTCTGCCTGTGTGACAGCTCACTAGCGATCATTTAGCGATGCACCAGCGATCCTGACCGGGTCGGATCGCTGGTGCATCGCTAAATGTAAAGGGGCTTTTAGAAACCAAAACAAAGCGTCCTCCAAAAAATTGTAGAATATTTGTTCCCTAAAGCATGTGTTTTTTTACACATTACATGGTAGAGTAAATGGTGTTATTAAAAACAAAAATGCTAGACAAATAAAAAACAACAGCTACAGAATGACGTTGGGAAAAAATTGTTACAGCTATTTAAAGAAGGGGAGAAAAAGGGCAAAAATGAATATTGGGCAGGTCGAGAAGGGGATGAAGAGTCTTATGCACTTTTCAGGATCGAGGTGGGACTTAGGATACATTTACATTTAATGATCATGGAAATTAAACACCGCCGATCGACTACACGCAAGCCAATCGGCGGTCATTTACCACCCTGCTTGGATAAGTCTACTGCACTTTCATACACACAGAACTATAAGCTGACCCCCGACGGTAGTCGTGTGAGTGGGCCGCCCTTTCCACACCGTGGCCACTTACAGAAAATTGAGTGTGGGTCGCCCTCCCAGGGCTGTGGGTACTCGGTACCGGGCCGGTGTCAGTGGGATGTGTCACAGCAGCGGTGACCCGGACCGTGGCCCTGGGCACCCAAGTAATGGGGGAATGTAGTTAATAGACTGGAATAGTTTGTGACGCCACCTGTGGTGTTCGGCAAGGGAGGTGTTAAGCCGACGCTGCAGATAGATCCTCCGGGACAGATGGTGTGGTGCAGCAATGATGGTGTAGCCCTCCACAGGCAGGGCTGTTGTCCCAGGCTGTTGTCTGTACCTTTACTTGATAACTGCAGTCCAGGGTCCTGATTACAGATGGTAACGGAGCAGGCTAGCCTGGAAGCAACTCAGGGATTCTCTCTCAGCAGATGGGCTGTGCAGTCTCCTTCCTAGTGCTTGTTTGAATGAAGTACTCCAGTACTAATTTACTCTGAAGTGCCTTCTGTCAGATGTTCCCAAGAACCTTACTTGCACGGCAGACAGCTGTAGCCTCTCTCGGGGACTCCCTTCTCCGGAGTCCCGGCTCTCTATCCAAGCTGCTGTTGTGCCTTCAAGTCTTAGTTGGGAGTAGGGCATTTACAACCTCCTACTCCTCTGGTATCTGTTGTAGGACCATTAGTACCGTACAACCATGGAGACCAGGCTCCAGTTCATGCACTCTCACTGCGAGGGAGCTCTCCTTTCCTCGCTCAACCTCCAGCTTCTCTCTACACGTCTGCACACTTCACCCTCCGCAGACTAACTGACCACTCCTTCCTCTTGGCCCTCAGAGAGCACTCCTCCCTTTAATCCTGGTTCAGAGTTCCCCCTGCTGGCCTGGAGTGGAACTGTGTTGCATGTATGGATTGACTGCGAGAGAGACCCATCATTGCCTCCAAGCCTGGCATTACCCTCCCCTGGAGGAAGGCAAAGCCACTGTGGTAACCATAGCCCCGGGGGCGCCACAATCCCCCCTAGTGCAAGTCAGCACTCCAGAGCTGAACAAAAAAAACATGAAACATATAAACAGTTAAACAATAACAATAGTACAAGATTTAAAAATGAAAAATGTACAAAAACCAAGAGCCTCAAAAATGGTCCTATGACGATAAGTCCAAGCATCAATGTCCATGGTCCATTCCTGGGCAACTGGTGAAATATTTACAAGGAAAGTTTTTGACCACACAAATCCTGTGGTACAATGTCCATAAAATAAAACTGGCAATGGCAAAGGAAACTCTTACAGGTTACCTGTAGACACAAAACTTGAAAAACAGTGACATATTTACACATACACAATTTCAACATTTACCTATATACGATATCTGATGGGTGGTATTCCTTGTGTAATGCGGGTGGACCTGCGTAATACTGGTGTAGTGGGTAATGTACTGGATACACTACTGGGAGTTCTATGTAACACAGGGATACTAGATTGTCCGTGAACTCTTAGACTCAGGGCACAACAGGTTCACCACTGGCTGGGCGAGGGTTCTCTGGCTCCACTGCTGGTGTGGCTTCTGCTGCCTGATTTTCCTGATCCTCTGGATTTCTGTGAGTCACATCTTCCTGTGCTACCAATTGGGGAAACAGCAACACTGGCACCACTATAGCATCGTTCACTTTAGTCCAATTCGCAGGGAATTCCCCAAGCATTGTGCTGACCTTCTCTTCTTCCACTATGGGCTGGATGTTATCTGGTTCTTCTCTTCTTTCTTTTAACTGGTCAGGGCATAACTTCAAATGATCTCTCGATACCGCTGCTGAGGTCTCTCCTCCATCTTTACTAACAAGGCATACCTTAGTATTATCAAAGTTCGAGGGCAGAATGGTATAAGGTTCAGCTTCCCATTGATCATCCAATTTGTGCAATCTTCTCTTCCTTTTCAAGACTTGCTCTCCCGGCGACAAAGGAACGGCAGTTGCATTTTGATTGTAAAGCTTCTCCTGCTTTTGTCTTGCCTGAGCCAGACTCCTTTCCACGCATTCTTGAACTCTCCTGTACTGTTGCTGCCTCTCCGTGTCCCAATTAGCATCTGGTGACGCTACTTCAGGTGTCAGGACTCCCATGTCTAAGTCAATAGGCAGCTTTTCCAGGTCTTGGTCTCATTAAATAGGCTGGGGTACAGTTGGTAGAGTTCACTGGAATATGGCTGTAGAGGTCTACCAGATCGGGCAACTTCTCTGGCCACAGATTCCTCTCCTCCAAGGGCAAAGTATTCAGGTGGTCAATCACTACCTGGTTCATCTTCTCGCACATGTCATTGGTCTGTGGGTGGTACGGTGTTGTCCGGATCTTCTTACAACCATACAGGTTACAGAATTCTTGGAACACTTCCGTCTCGAAAGCTGGACCTTGAACCATAAGAACTCTTTCAGGATACCCATGTGGTCTACAGAAGTGCTGTTGGAATGCTCTGACTGCTGTCCTGGCTGTCTGATATTTGACAGGCACAACTACCAGGAATCTTGAGTAGTGGTCCACAATGGTAAGTGCATAGATGTAGCCTGACCGACTTGGAACCAGCTTCACATGGTCTAGGGCTACCAACTCAAGGGGCTGTCTGGTGATGATTGGCTGTAGAGGAGCTTTCTGGCTGTCTCGATCCTTTCTGCGCAGGTTACATTGTCCACACTTCCGGCACCACCTCTCAATGGCTTTCCTCATACCAGCCCAGTAAAACCTTTCACGGAGCAATGCTTCCAACTTCTTCTATCCGAAGTGTCCAGCTCCATTGTGGTATGCTTCCAGGACCATTGATGCCTCTCTCTTTGGGACTATCACCTGCCAAACCAGCTCATGAGTGCGGGCATTGATACTCCTCCGACACAGCTTCCCTTCATAAATGAACAGCCGGCCTCTCTCTTTCCACAACTGCTGAGTTTCTTCAGGAGAATCCGACTCTGGACGTGAGTCAGCTCGTGTCAGCAGCTCCTTCACCAGGCGGACTGCAGGGTCACTATCTTGCGTTTCTGCCCAATCATGATGGGGCAATGGATTCAGGGTGACCTCCTTCAAGCCAGACTGTCTGTTTCTCACTCCTTGAGCACGTTTGGCCGCAAGTGGCCGGTGGAAGGGAGGCAATTCTATTTCCTCAAGAGCCTCAGGGTCTTCTCCTGCATCTGGTAGGTTAGGCATTCTGGACAGCGCATCAGCATTGGCATTCTTGTGCCCTGCCCGGTACTTGATGGTAAACTCATAGATAGCCGAGCCATCCATCGCTGTTCCAGTGCACCTAGTTTTGCAGTGTCCAAATGCATCAACGGATTGTTGTCCGTGAAGATACTGAACTTGGCGGAGGCTAGTTAATGTTTGAACCTTCCGGTGACAGCCCAGACTATGGCAAGGAACTCCAGCTTGAAAGAACTGTAGTTGTCAGGGTTCCTTTCAGTGGGGCGCAGCTTCCTGCTGGTGTAGGAGATCACTCTTTCCTTTCCATTCTGTACCTGCGACAGTACTGCTTCTTCACCCCGCGCGCGCCAAGCAGCGCGGCAATGGCGGCAATTGGCGCCAATTTCACACAGTCTTTTGCACAAACACAGTCTATGGCATACAGGACCCGGGGATACCGGGCTCCGTAATCGTGTTCATGACGCCAAATTGGGTTGCCCTCCCAGGGCTGTGGGGTACTCGGTACCGGGCCGGTGTCAGTGGGATGTGTCACGGCACCGGTGACCCGGACCGTGGCCCTGGGTGCCCAAGTAATGGGGGAATGTAGATAATGGAATGGAATAGTTTGTGACGCCACCTGTGGTGTTCAGCAAGGGAGGTGTTAAGCCGACATTGCAAACAGATCCTCCGGGACAGATGGTGTGGTGCAGCAATGATGGTATAGCCCTCCACAGGCAGGGCTGTTGTCCCAGGGCAGTGTAGATGTGGTTGGCACAGGGATGTAGTGGTGCCGGATAGGTAGGAAGCAGACAAGACACAGCGGGGTGCAATTTCTGTACCTTTACTTGATAACTGCAGTCCAGGCTCCTGATTACAGATGGTAACAGAGCAGGCTAGCCTGGAAGCAACTCAGGGATTCTCTCTCAGCAGATGGGCTGTGCAGTCTCCTTCCTAGCCCTTGTTTGAATGAAGTGCTCCTAGTACTGGGTTACACTGAAGTTCCTCCTGTCAGATGTTCCCAAGAACCTTACTTGCACGGCAGACAGCTGTAGCCTATCTCAGGGGCTCCTTTCTCCTGAGTCCCGGCTCTCTATCCAAGCTGCTGTTGTGCCCTCAAGTCTTAGTTGGGAGTAGGGCATTTACAGCCTCCTACTCCTCTGGTATCTGTTGTAGGACCGTTAGTATCCGTACAACCGTGGAGACCAGGCTCCAGTTCACACGTTCTCACTGCGAGGGAGCTCTCCTTTCCTCGCTCAACCTCCAGCTTCTCTCTACATGTCTGCACACTTCACCCTCCGCAGACTAACTGACCACTCCTTCCTCTTGGCCCTCAGAGAGCACTCCTCCCCTTAATCCTGGTTCAGATTTCCCCCTGCTGGCCTGGAGTGGAACTGTGTTGCATGTATGGATTGACTGTGAGAGAGACCCATCATTGCCTCCAAGCCTGGCATTACCCTTCCCTGGAGGCGACCATACCCCTGGGGGCGCCACAAGTGTTGTGGGAGTATGCATGTGCGACATTACTCCTGAATCTGCTGCATCCAACGTCCATTTTGATGTACTATACAGTACCGTTCCCTTTCAATCAGGAAGCCAGACCAGTTCTTACAAACAATGCCCTTTTTATGCATGGGGAGAAGTTTGGAATGACTGAATTTTCTTAAGTGTTGGGTCATACAGGCCCAGGAGTGTTGCTAGGACCCTGATACCCTGTTCACCTGCTTATAACAGTCTCAGGGGCTGCTCATAGAGTAATTGCTCCCCGTATCAGTACCCACAGTTGTGCGCTACCTTGTACCAAGGTCCCCTTCTCGCTGAGCAAGATGATTCCGGGACTTGCAAGCCTTTCTGTGGCAGGGGTCCCCACTTGTCTGTGCTGTCCTGCCGCCTCCTTAATTAGTCCCTCTTCATGCTGAGTCTTGTAGTTCTACCACTAATCTCTGTGTTAACTCCCTTTCACCTCTGACTACTTACTTCCTATATCCCTTAACCCTCTGTCACTGATCCCCCCTAGAAATGCACCTCACTCCAGGGGCCGGCCTTGCAGTTAACCCTGCAGCAATCTCCCACAGACCACGTCCATAGGGATAAATACTTTTTTTATAATAATCAGAAACACAACAAAGCATAAACTTTATCGTACACTGCAAGTACATCTTTATGAGTGGAACAGAGCGCCTTGTCCATCCTCTTACAGAACGATTATTAGCATAATCATTTTGTGCGCATAGAACATCATTGTTCTCGGCAGCGCATGTGCTGCTTACATGGAACAATGTGCTGTCAACAATGGTGATGTTGAGGCAAGCCAGAATATTATTTCACCATGCAAATGAGTGTTTTACTTGTTTATTGGGTGATTGGCAACCTGTTTGCACTGACCGATATGAGGAAACGAGCTTTTATAAAAGCTCTCTTACATGAACGTAAAAATCGAACTAGTGCAATCTAGTCTATTATTTCTAAACATTGTTTTTCGGTGATTACTTTGTATCCCCCCATTCCTACTGCACCCACACACACAAATGATACACCATTTGCCCCCTTCAGCAAGAAAATAGCCAAACAAACCCCACATCCACGATTTGATCACAATATACAGTTTTAACATTAATTTTCATAAACCTGCAGTAAGGAAAAATGACCTGCAGGTGGCATCTCAACCGGAAGACATTTTTTGGCCTCTACATATCAAAACAATTTATTGTATTACCAATCTACATATATAAATACCTGTTTGTGTTTATCATCTCTTGAAATACATTTACATTTGACCAGCTTGCTTTTTCTGAAATTGCCTACGCACCCGACGACCAATGTGCGAAAATTACGCACGGGCCAAGCTAGTCCAAAAAAAATAAAGGATTGCACTCCCTTTTCTTATTCAGTGAGGCAGTATATTTTTCCCTTTTTTATCTCAGCTATATTTGGTGCAAGGAAAAAATCAGATGCCATACAGACGGACCATCAGTATGGCATCCAATTTTTAAGAATACATTGCAGTTATGTAAGATGGGAAACTGTAAATGGTTCAGTAAATGATTAATAACTGCTTAGTAAAAAAAACAGATTGTATACGGATGACAAGTGAGTAAAAAATCGTCCCACTTTTCTGGATGAGAATGGAACCATTTTTTGTATGCTCGTGTGACCCCAGCCTATCAATGCTCATTCACAGTAACTGGCCGTTGTGAATGCACCTTTACTCATGATATCAGGAACACACAAAGAGATGAAAAACTCTTTCATGAATTTTATGGCCCGAAATCGGATGGCATGAGGCCAATCTTTAAGTAATATATTCTCTACCCGTTTTAACATTTCACACTGCTGTTAATAGGTGAGGCCGGGAGATGACTTAATACAATGTAATCTCCATTTAATAGCCAGTCATATAAAGGGTAGATAAAAGCTGTAATGAGTCACATATAATAAAGCCTCTGTTAATGGATTCACACTGCTGTAAGAAAGAAAGACTATACGACATGTCTGGAGTAAGAATGGCCGACTACTTACAGGCTGTAAATATTATCACTCCAATGCTCATTTACCTCCTTGACCCCAGAACCGGTCAGAGTACTCCATAATATTCAGCCTGTGCAATGTTTCGTTGAAGTTTTGTCTGTTTTTTGCCTTCTCAAACATCAAGGACCTGTAATGAGATTGGTATCGATCAGAGGTTTTCTTGGGCCCACAATAGCACTGGAGATGGATCTGTACATGTTCACATCCAACCATCTTTATCAATGTGGGGAAGGTGACTTGACGGACAGACTTGACTGGAAGTAGGAGGGGACAATTTGTGCACTACAGACGGTGATTGGCAATGACAGAAAGGTAACAGCAGGGAAAGACAGAAAAGGGAGTGCAGTACTGAGATTTGACCACAAGAAGGCAGGGAGGAGTGTAATTCAGGACTTGACATCAGCTTAAGGCTATAGAAACTGCTTAGTCATGGGGGGGGGATAAGAACCCAGGAGGGAAATTCCCAGTGAGAGAGGGGATAAATTGGACAGGTTGGGGTTCCAGGCTAGGTTAGTCACGGGAGGAGCTCAGGTGGAGAGACTCACTACAGAAGACTGACGACGGTGGAGAGCTCAACCAAGGGACTGACAGGAGAAGACAGTCAGGGGGGTGGCCCTGACACGACGTACCGCAGGACAGATGAGGCCCCGGGGGTACCGATTGGACGACGACCTCGGGCAGGTGAAGTGCTGGCGGTAGATTGGTCTAGGACAGCCCCAGAGAAATATCCGTGAGGAACGTCACCACGACTGAAGGAAAGGTGAAGGTATCCGGGCCTGGATACGGAGAGCTGTAAAGGTGCTGCGGTGTGTGGCTATGGTCGTCAGGAGGACGGCCAATAAACTAGGACCTGTTACAATTGGAATCTGCCTCCGTCTCGTCTTTGCATCGTCTGGTCGCGGTAAGCAGTGGACCACTCCCCAATCTGGCCCCTACCACATCAACAGTCCCAATTTTCTGGGACAATCCCACAACCCAAAACAAAAGGGCTTATTCAAACTCAAGTGTGTGCCGACACAGTATGATGTCTCCACAGTGTGCCAACACAGTATGATGTCCCCACACTGTGTGCCAACACAGTATGATGTTCTCACACTGTGTGCCGACACAGTATGATGTCCTCACACTGTGTGCCGACACAGTATGATGTCCCCACACTGTGTGCCGACACAGTATGATGTCCCCACACTGTGTGCCGACACAGTATGATGTCCCCACACTGTGTGCCGACACAGTATGATGTCCCCACACTGTGTGCCGACACAGTATGATGTCCCCACACTGTGTGCCGACACAGTATGATGTCCCCACACTGTGTGCCGACACAGTATGATGTCCCCACACTGTGTGCCGACACAGTATGATGTCCCAACAGTGCCCCTTACACACATTATGAGGTCCCAACAGTGACTCCCAACATTGTATGATGCACCCAGTCACACCACACAGTATGATGCCCCCACAATATGCTGTCCACACAACCTCTCACATAGTATTATGTTCCCCACAGCCCTCTGCAGTATGATGGCCCCTCATCGCTTCCCATACAGTATGATCTCCACACAATGTGCCCACACAGTAGGATGGATCCCACAGCCCCCCACTTAGAGAGATTGCCCCTACAGTCTTCCACACAGTATGATGACCCCAGAGCCCACTCTGAAAATATGATGGCCCTCACAGCCCCCACACAGTATGATGTCCCTTTGTTCACCCCATATAGTAAGATGGACCCCAAAGCTCTACAAATAGTATGATTGCCCCCACAAGTAGCACACGGTATGATGGCCCCAGAGCACCAGCACAAAGTATGATGGCCTCTACAGCCCCCACTCAGTATGATGACGCGATAGCTTCCTGTCCTGAGGATTCGGATATTGTTGAATTGAGACACCTGGGGCAGTGTAGATGAGCACCGGGCCCCCCTAACTCACAGACCCAATAGCAGTCGTGTGGTCTGCTGCTATTAGTGGTACGCCACTATTTTCAGTCACTTATTTTGACTTTTCTCAAACAATCTCATTGTTGAGGACTGCGAGGAATATCAGTAGTTCAGTCATCCTACTCTAGAAGAGGCAGCCATGATTTAGTGTAATTTTACTGCCGAAATTATCCTAGGGGCAAATTTTCATTGGTGGTCTGGAACTTTAACTCGTGACTGCCGGATCAGACTATGTACAGAGTATGTTTATCATCTGTAACCGTGGAAACACATCGCTCTGCCTAGGAGCTGTCAACACAAAGTGTTAGTAGATTTTTAACCAAGACTAGTTGCTCCATTTTTCTTATTCAAGATGGATTTAATTTGGTTGCCACAGTGTATATATGCTTTAACCATGTGAATAAGGGACTGTGGATGTCCTCCGGGCCCCTTCAACACTATAACACTAATTAAACTATGGATTTCATTTGGGTTAAAAGGACATAAATACTGTGAATGTGTGAAATAATAAGATAGGAAATAATAATCCTGTGTGGGCCTCATTTGTCACCATTATCTACTCGTAAGCTTGTTTTTGTATAGAAACCAATCAGAGCTCAGCTTTCATGTGATCAGAGCTGTCTGAAAAATGAAAGCTAAGCACTGATTGGTTGCTATGGGAAACAAAGTAAAATGAGGCCTTGTCTCTACGCAGTGATTTTAGTACGTCTTAGTAGATTGAAGGTCGGACACATTTCTATCGGTTCATTATTTGCTGCTAATTAGATGCTGAAAACATTGTGCTGGCCTCTGAATTATTAGACTTCAGGATAGATGAGTCTCCAGTGGATTAATCCCGAGAGAAGTGCGCCGGACGGCAATTGCTTCTAGATCTTTCTCTATGGCGTATTTCTGAGATGTGTCTGCTCACGTCCGCTCATTGCGCGTTTATTTCGAGTGCAATTATTGAAAAACTGTAAAACATTTTCCCACCTATTAATCATCCCGTAACTTTCTAATCTACTTCGTCTGTCACCTCTTCAACCATTTTCAAGATCTCGGTTTGCAGTCAGCGAATGGAAATGCGAACTGGTATCCAAGATTAGAAAAATAGGGGTTGCTTGCTTCCAAAAACAGCGCCACCCCTGTCTGTTGGTTCGGTGTGGTATGGCAGTTTTGCTTCATTCACTTTAATGGAGCTGAGCTGCAATAACAGACACAACCCGTAGACAGGGGTGGCGCTGTCGCTGAAAGAAAGCGGACATGTAGTATTAATTCTGGACAATTTAAAGGGGTTTTTTTCACGCAATATATTTATTTCCAACCCAATCGACCCCCATTGATCCCAAGAACAGGTGTGGCGCCCCTGAGGATTCAGTTGCCACAGAGGTACTGCACCTCCTCCTGAGGTGTGGTGCCTCACCATCCAGGTAAGTTGGAGGCTCCTGACCACGCTCCAACACTTGCATCCCACACAACACAGTAGTTCAGCAAAGCCACATTGCGGCTCCCTGCTTGGAGTGTAGCAGAGCACCTTTGGTGCCTCCCTGCTTGGAACACGAAACGTGCTGGGAGGCGGGTGGAGTTAGAATACATAAAAGAGAGGGAAGGTTTAGAATTTCAGTCAGTCAGTCAGTGAGGTGTGAGGATCCCTGGGAGAGGGATGGAAGAAGGAGGTGCTGCAGCAGACCACAGTGACCTGAGTCTGCTGGCACGGGAAAGGAAAGAAGGAGAAAGACATTGAACAGAAACCTGATCTTCCATAAGAAGGAAAGACTAGTACGGAACGTAGTCGTAAAAGGGAACAGTTGACGTGCGATAGGAGAGAACCCTGCCTAGAAGTTCTAAGTGCAAGGCCGGGGCCCAGTCCCCGAGGTTGTATGGACACTAATGGTCCTGCAGCAGACACCGGATGAGTAGCAGGCTGTAAATGCACTACTTCCATCTCAGACCTGGGGGGGGCACAACAGCAACATTGATAGTGAGCCGGGACTCAGGAGCGAGGAGTCCCCGAAGCAGGCTACAGCTGTCTGCCTTACAAGGAAAGTTCATGGGAACATCTGTCAGGAGGCACTCCAGTGTAACTAAGTACTGGGAGTACTTCACACCAAAGGCGCTATAAGAGGAGACGTTCAGAAAGGCACATGTTGGCGGAGTGTTGGAAAGGAGCATCCTATCTTGCCTGGAGGTTGACTGAGTCTCTGACCAGGAGGACACAGCACGGAGGCAGGCACCTGTGTGTACTACAGACTGTGAGTAATGCTTTGGAACTGCAAGCCCTGGTGCCCTCCATTTATTCCTGCGCCAACACACCCCATACCGCTAAATCTGGGTACCAACTTCTACACTGCCTGCTCCTCTCCTCTAGCCCTACATCTACACTGCCCTGGGACTACAGCTCCACCTGTGGGGAGCTTCACCATCTTGGCTGCAACACACCATCAGCCCCAGAGGATCTGCATGCAGCGTCGGCTTAACATCTCACTCGCCGAATACCACAGGTGGCGTCACGAACTATTCATTCCATTAACTACATTTCCACCATTGCATCTCCCTTTTACTTGGGCGCCCAGGGCCACGGACCGGGTCACCGCTGCTGTGACACATCCCGCTGATACCGGCCCGGTACCGAGTACACCACAGCCCTGGGAGGGCGACCCACAGGGAGTCACCAGGGTGAATCGAGCAGTGATGGGCTGATGGAACAGTCCCATTGAAGAAAATGGAGCAGAAGTCAGGCTACTTTCACACTTGTGTTTTTTTGCTGTGCGTTTTTTGCGCACACAAACGCATGAAAAAAACGCATCACGCGTTTGTGTGCGTTTTTTGGTGCGTTTCTTTAAAAAAACGCATGCTTTTTTTGCGCATACTAATGCGCACGTATGCGCACCCATAGACTAAAATGGGTGTTTTGCTGTAAAAAAAACGCATTGCGTGCGCATGCGTTTTGGGGGGCAAGTCGGACGCACAAAAAATGCAACAGGATGCATTTTGTGCGCCCGAGCGCACACTACAAAAAAATGCATGCGCATACAAACGCATGTGTATACGCACCTATGCACACCCATGTAAAAGATAGGGGGGAAAACGCATGTGTTTTTTTGCACTAAAAAGCAGCGCAAAAAAAACGCAAGTGTGAAACCAGCCTCAAGCGTGCGCGTCATTACTTATTGCACATATGGACCACTCATTTCTGGAATTGACGGGGGTCCCAATGGTTGCATCCCCAGTAGCCATTGAACTCTGGAACCACCATACAGAATGAGTGCTGGCTGAGCGATCGCTGATTGCATCAGTTTAACCTCTTATATGCTCATGTCAATCATGACTGCGGCTAACAAGAGGCTGAAAATAGGGGATCTTGTCCCTTCCAATACAGATTTACTCTCCTCTACCCTTGCAATGTCGTTGCAGACTGCCAAAGGCACTGACAGCTGGCGGGCCTAGCGATAGCCCCCATATCGGAAATGTTTGCACATCTATGAAGGCTTCATGGGCGAATGGTAATTTTACAAAATGCTGTAATACTACAGCAATCAAGGGATGGCAAGTTCAAGTCTCGTAGAGAAAAAAGAAATAAAAAGAGAAATAATTTAAAGGTTCCTATCACCTCCCTTCTCCCAGAATGTAAATAAAACCTAAAAAAATAAAATCTAGATAAACAAATTTGGTGTTGCCACGTGCGTAAATGTACAAATTAATAAATTACATTTATTCCATAAAGTGAATGCCAAAACGAACAAAAAAAAGCAGAATTGCTGTTTTTTATCACTTCGCCTACCAAAAAGGAGAATAAAAGTGGCTAAAAAAACAGATCCAAAAGTCGTATGGGCCCCAAAATTGTAATGGTAAAAACTACACAACTCTAGAAATAAAAGTGAGGAGAAAAAAATCGAGAAAACGGAGAGGATCTTGCATAAATCTGGAGCCAGTCTGCAAATACTATGGGAAAGAAAAATGAATGCAATGGTCACAAAAAATCCAACATGTGCATTTGTGATTTCATGCACCTCCACAGGGATAGAAGGACCTCACCATCCCGATATCCTTATTGCAGACGTAAGATGCGTTTCTGTATAGATTGAGTTAGTTCTTGTACGTTCCACCTCCTGACATTTGGAGATTGGGTTACACACCTTCTAATTGTGTCCATTGATTAGGAGCCGTAATAAGGAGACTGGACAGAGTGTTTCTGATCATGACTTTCCTGCAGGAAACGCGTTGGGCTGCGGAGTTACAGTGGCAACAGTGAAGCCTGAGATCGTCAGTGCCCGGGTGAGTAGGAGATAAGGCTTCATGAATCCCCCTTATGTATAGATTCTTGGGGCTCTGGTAATTATTGCTTTATAGGGCTGTCGGACTGGGAGTGATGCTGGAGATGAAGGATTTAGGATATTGCTTCACAGCGACTGGGAAGGGCCCATATTAGCAACTTTTCTATAACATTGTGGTTTGAACTGAATTTCAATTAAGCTCCAGCCTTAGGGGTTGTCTACGGCATCTCCCTTCAGAATTTTCATTATCTTACGGTTTCATGATCGCGTCTCATTGATTGGTAATACCATAACTTCCCCAGTACAACCCCAATTATGCCACTGTTTATTCGAACATCACCCAAGCTTATGACATGGAGGGACCCATGAATGTGCATGTATGATGTAAGTGAGTTGTTTTGGCACAGGATATAAATGTGGTTGCATTAAAAAAAAAGGTATATTTTTATTGATTATTTTTTATTAATTTTTATTTTTATTATAGCAAACCAATATTACTGTATAGAAATGAATAGATATGGACTAGATAACTAGTTGATAAATTAGATACAGTAGATTAGATAGATAGATAACAGATATATAGATAGAAAGATAATATATACAGGTTGGGCCATTTATATGGATACACCTAAATAAAATGGGAATGGTTGGTGACCCAGATCGGCGCGCTGAATTTACAGAATAGGCAAAACAAAAATGAGAACAGGACCCTCAGTTTACACCGAACATTATGTTCAGTGATCAGGCAGACTTTTTTGGGTGGGCCATTTATATGGATACACCTAACTAAAATGGGAATGGTGACCGTTTTCTCGCGTAGGGTGTCTTGCATTGAAATTTGCTGCAATGACCCGGGTACTGCGTTCACCAGACATGAACACAATTTCTATCCGCTCCTCACGAGTTAACCTCTGCAACATGTCAATGGCTGTAAACAATGAGAAACTTGTAAATAACTCATGAAAGAATTAAGTTACAATAAAACCAAGCACACCATTGTTTTTCTTGTGAAATTCTCAGTAAGCTTGATGTCCTCTTCCCACTGGAAAAAATAAAGATGGATCCAGAATGGCCGACTTCAAAATGGCCGTCATGGTCACCACCCATCTTGAAAAGTTCCCCCCCTCCCATATACTAATGTGCCACAAACAGGAAAGTGATATCACCAACCATTCCCATTTTATTTAGGTGTATCCATATAAATAGCCCACCCTGTACTTTATAGTAGTGATAAATTTAGGTTGAAATTTTTTGCGTTTATTTATGAAACTATCGGAATTTAGGTGAAAATTTCACAATTTTTCAAACTTTCAATTTTTATATGCTTAAACTAGTTAGTCATGCTGAAAAAAATCATTTACAAATGTCTATTTTACATTAGAATCCTTTTTGAAACATATTTTTTTGTCAGGAAGTTAGAAGGGTTAAAAGTTTATCAGCAATTTCTCATTTTCCAACAAAATTTACAAAACCATTTTTTTAGAGACCGCATTACGTGGCTTTGAGGGACCTGTATGACGGAAAATACAGAAAAGTGACACCATTTTCTAAAAACTGCACCCCTCAAAGTGCTCAAAACCACATTCAATAAGTTTATTAACCCTTTTGGTGCTGCACAAGAATTAAAGCAATGTGGAATGAAAAAAATTTAACATTTTATTTTTTCTCCCAAAATGTTCATTTAGCCACAAGTTTTTCATTTTCGCAAGGATAACAGGAGAAAATGGATCATATAATTTGTTGCGCAATTTCTCCTATGCTGATATCCCATACATGGTAGAATAATACATTTTGAACACAAGGCACGGCTAGGAACGGAAGGAGCATCATTTGATTTTTGGAGCACAAAATTGGCTGGAATAGATAGCGTACACAATGTCGCGTTTGCAGAGCCCCTGATGTGCCTAAATAGTAGAACCCCCCGACAAGTGCCCTCATTATTTTTATACTAGACCCCTCAAGGAACTTATCTAGAGTTGCGGTGAGCATCTTGAACCCACAGGTGCTTTACAGAATTTTATAATGTTGAACAGTGCAAATGAAAAAAAAAGATCTTTCCCTCAAGAATGTTGTTTCAGTCCCAAATGTTTCATTTTCACAAGGGTCACAGGAGAAGATGGTCCTGGTAATTTGCTGTGCAATTTGAGTACAAATATACCCCATATGTGGTGGAAAACTACTGTTTGGGCACACGGCAGGTCTCGGAAGAGAAGGAACGCCAATTGATTTCTGGAGCGCCGTTTTGGCTGGAACAGATCACATTTGAAGAGCCTTTGACATGCCAAAACAGCAGAAACCCCCACAAGTGACCCTATTTTCGACACTACACCTATTGAGTAATTCATCTAGTGGCGCATTGAGCATTTTTAACCTTCATGCGATTCACAGAATTGTATAACATTAGTCTGAGTAAATGGAAAATTACCATTATTGTCATGAAAAAATATTTACACTTTTACCACAAAAATGTTATTTTAGCCCAAAATTTTAATTTTTCACATAGTAAATAGGTAAAAATGCGCCAAAATGTGTTACACTATTTCTAATAAATGTGGCAATACCCCATATGTATCTGTACAGTACTGCCTGGCTACAAGGCATGACTCGGAAGCGGAGGAGCGCTATTTGACTCTGGTTATGCAAATTTTTGGAGAATGGTTTGCGTAATTCATATACAAACCCCCTAAGCTCCAGAATAACAGAATCTCCCCCCTCAGACCATTTTGGTAATTATACCCGTCTAGGAATTAATCTATAGGTGTAGTGACAATTTTGACTCCATGGGTGTTTGCCAGAAACAAGCAGTAGTAGATGTTACTGAGTGAAAATTTCAAATCTGCCAGTGTGGCGCCCAGTACATTATGCCCAGCTTGTGCTTCTGTAGATACGCACCTGTAAATTAGGCAGGCTCTCATCTCTACAGAAATGCCAAAAATCTGGATGCTAAAATTGGTTTAGACACACTGTGATGCCCAGAAGGAAGAGGGCATTTGGATTTGGGAGAGTAGAATCGCCTGGATTTCTTTTGGAGGGTGAGGAGCCATAGCGTTTCTCCAGAGCCTTTGTACTACCAGTAATGTGGAAGCCCCCTATATTTCCATTGACAGGTGACAGACCTGAGTGGGGACTTTTTTTTGTGGATTGAGGTGAAGCTTTTGTTGGCAACATTTTACATAACATTTATGATCACATTTATCTGGAACTCTTCGCTGAACACTTACTCTGGGGTTTCCATCTAAATTTCCGAGTGACGTGATTCAGATGAAACCCCCAAAGGATCCATTCACTATAGTGAGGCATTAGAGTTACTCTGGACTCTGTCTGGCCTCTGTTCAGTGTTGTACTTCTTTTCAGAAGTGCACAAAACTGTGGCCAACCGCACTTTTGCGAACGTTTAAAAAGACGGACACCGCCAGATCTCAGGACAGGCGGCATCCACGGTGCCTTCATCTACCTCATTATGGGGAATCTTCTGCCAGGGGTTCCATTTGAATTACGTATTTCCAACATTTACATGGAAACCCAGGTGTAAGCGCTCAGCGCAAAGTGCAGGATAAATGTGAGCCGAGCCTTACTGCGATCTTTGAGAGGCAGAATGAAAAAAATCAACAGCAGGTGAAGAATTGTTTTTTTTTATTTTTTACGCCGTTCCTCGTGCGGTATAAGTGATTAGACAACTTCATTCTTCGAGTCAGTGTGATTACAGCAATACCAGATTTATATTTTTTTTTATGTTTGGCTGCTATCACACACTAAAGGATGCTTTTTATTGCAAAAACTACAGTAGTTTTACATCGCCATATTTTGAGAGCTATAAATTTTCCAGATTTCTGCTAACAGAGTCATGTGATGGTTTGTTTTTTGCGGGACGAGTTGGCTTTTTATTGGTACCATTTTTGATCACTTAACATTTTTTGATCATTTTTCATTCCGATTTTTGGGAGGCAGAATTTACAAAAAAAAACAGCATTTCTGGAATTGTTTATGGAGTTTTATTTCATGCCGTTCACCGTGTAGTAAAAGTGATAAAAAAAATGTATTCTTCGGGTCGGTGCGATTACAGCGGTGCCTCATTTATATCATTTTTTCATGTTTTTCCGGTTTTACACAGTAAAAACGATTTTATAGAAAAAAGAATTATTTTTGCATCGCTTTATTCTGAGAGCTATAACTTTTTTATTTTTCTGCTGATTGAGCTGTATGGCGGCTTGTTTTTTGCAGGACAAGATGCCGTTTTCAGCAGTGCCATTTGTATTTTCATTCAACATTACTGATCGCATTTTATTCCACTTTTTGCATAGTTTGTTTTTTTTTTGTTTTTTTTACGGTGTTCACTGAAGGGGTAAATGAGTGGGACAGTTTTATGGGTCGGGTCTTTCCGGATGAGTCGTTACCAAATATTTGTACTCTATTTGTTCATTTTTCTTTCTATATACGGTAAATAAATGTATTTAGTGGATTCCTATTTTATCTTTTTTTTCCTTTATTTTGTGATTTATTTATTTTTTAAATTTTTTACAATTTTTAAAAACCTTTTATTTTATTTTTTACCTTGTCCCAGTGTGGGACATCAGCTTTCCCTGCTCTGATTGCTGATCTAGTACCTTGCATTGCTTTTGCATTGAAGGTATTAGATCAGTGCATCGTATACATTCAGGAAACGTGTCAGCTCATGCTCTGATCAGGAGATTACAGGCCTCCGTACCTGGGTGATCCTGTGGCCATCTTTCGGCCCGGAGTCCATTGGCACAACGCAATCGAAATCACGTTGTACCGATCGGTGCAGAGAGGGAGTTTCCTCCCTTTGCAATGCCGATCGATATCGCTGTCGCTATTGACAGCGGTATCAGAGGGGTTAAACACCTGCAATCGGCGCTAAGCTAGCACCGATCATGGGCATTGCCGCAGGATGTCAGCTCTCATATAGCTCTGACACCCGCTTTTGATTGCACCAGTACTCGGAGTGAGCCCTCGCAAGTGTCACGCCATACATGTACGGCGGTTTGCGGGAACGCGTCTCCCACATCCCGTCATGTAAGGCAGATGTCGTGAAGGAGTTAAAGGGAATCTGTTACAAGGTTTTTGCTACTTCATCTGATGGGGGTCAGAGTCCCTGATTCCAGTGCTGTATCACTTACCAGGCTCTTTGCTATCATTTTGTTAAAATCACTGTTTTATCTGCTGCAGATCTAGCAGTTCTCTGAATGCTGAGCTTCATATAACCCCGCCCCATCACTGATTGGTAGTTTTCTACCTATTCACAGTGTACACATAAAGCTGCCAATCAGTGGTGGGTTACTAGTCCGCTAATGATCATCTTCGGCTGATAAAACTGTGATGTTATCAAAACTACAGCAAGCAACCCAATAAGTGACACATTGCTGGAATCGCGGTCTCTATGTCATTCTGTTCTCAGATTAGGAAGCAAAATCCTGTTAACTGATTCAGTTTAAAGGCCCCGTCACACATAGCGACTCACCAGCGATCCCGACAACGATATCAACGTGTCAGGATCGCTGGTGAGTCGCTACATGATCGCTAGTGAGCTGTCAAACAGACAGCTTCACCAGCGATCAGCGCCAGCGACACCGAGAGCGCGGCGTCGCTCTGTTCGTGTTAGTTACCAGCGCGCTGATGCAGGGAGCTGGTAACTAAGGTACACATCAGGTTTCTAAGGGGCGTGCGTCGCTTAGAAACCCGATGTGTACCTTAGTTACCAGCTCCTGCTCGCTGGTCGCTGGTCTCCCGCCTGTCACACGCAGCGATGCCTGCTGACCAGCGGGAGACCAGCGACCCCAAAAATGTCCAGGGCTTTCCATCAACGATCAGCGATACCGGCAGGGGGTCGGTCGCTGATCACTGTCACACACAGCGATCTCGCTGGTGAGATCACTATTGCGTCACAAAACTAGTGACTCAGCAGCGATCTCGCTAGCGAGATCGCTATGTGTGACAAGGCCCTAAGGCTGTTTTTCTTTTCACAAAAAAAGCAAGAAAAAAAAATTAAATGTTTAAGATTTATTTACCTAAAAGCTAAAACCTCGCAATAATTATTAAAACACTAATAAAATAAATTAGAAAAAAATAGGGAATCACTTTTTAAGCCGTTTCCTGGACTATTCTGTAAAATAGTAAAGTATTTTTTTAATGTTTCATACAATAGAAAAATATATAAAAAAAAATACCCTACAATTAATGTCATCTAATATAGAAAGGCCGGGGCCGTCTGTCTAATTTTCTTCAGTATTTTAGAAACATTACAACTGAAAATTAAATTGGTTCCCATAGAAACGGAATGTGGTGGGATATTACAGATGGAATGTGCGAGCGACTCTGGTATAGTCTAAATTCCACAATTATATAGATCTTGGGGGGAGATCTGTAGTAAGCGAAGTGCAAAATTTTTCTCATCTATTAAAAGAAAAATTGCAAAAACGACTCAATTAGCTCATCGGGATGGTTAAATGACATTTGTCATGATACTTAGCGCTAATGTCCCCCCGCCTGGCAGATTAGATGCGTTTCACTACGTGTTGAGAGGCCCGTTACCATGGTGATCTGTTCTTCTTTTCTGGTATTCCCTGTAGAAAGTGTAGGAATCCCCCCAGCCAATCCCCCACCTTCAGCGCTCAGGCTGCAGAGCTATACATAGAACGCCATGTTAGAAAAATAAAACAAAAACCCTTCAGGGAGGATGGAGGTAGCGGGGTTTGCAAAAGGGGGTTTCTGACATTTGAATTCCGTGAAGCTTTGCATTTTGGAAACGCTAAATACAATTTGCTCTCGGAAAAAAAAAAAGAGGCAAAACAAAGAAATGAAGGAAAAATAAACAAAAATTCCAAATTGAATAAACAAAAATAAACACAAACGGGAAATAGATGGAAAATAATATATAGAAAAGATAAACAGCGGCAGGAGAAATCTGCTCTACCGCAGGTGTAATATCAGCTCATGGGCAGCTATTACGTTAGTTGACCTCCTGGTGAGGTTAAGCGTTCCATTGCATCCCTCGGTGCTCATACAGATGGATGGTGGAAATTCTGAATTGTTCGGATTGGAAAAGATAGAAATGGCCAAACGATAGATAAAGGGTTTGTTTAACTGAAATTTCTCACTGGAGAAAGCTGCGTTGTATGTTACCCAATTAAAGTGAACCTGCTACCAACACTTTCACGGACCCCAATGTTCAGAAATTTAGATATTGATAAAACTGCCCCTGTAGAGAAGAATAGGACCACTATAATACTGCTCCTACATAACTTTTGTAATATAGCCCCTATGTACAATAATAATAAATAATAATCTTTATTTAGCGCTAACATATTCCACAGAGCTTTACAGTTTGCACACATTATCATCACTGTCCCCAACGGGGCTCACAATCTAAATTCCCTATCAGGATGTCTTTGGAATGTGGGAAGAAACCCATGCAAACACGGGGAGAACATACAAACTCCTTGCAGATGTTGTCCTTGGTAAGATTCGAACCCCGGACTCCAGCGCTGCAGTGCTAACCACTGAGCCACCGTGCCACTATACAACAATATAACTACTATAATACTGCCCCTATGTATAAGAATATAACTACTATAATACTGCCTCTATGTACAAGAATATAACTACTATAAAACTGCCCCCTATGTACAAGAATATAACTACTATAATACTGCCCCTATGTACAAGAATATAACTACTGTAATACTGCCCCTATGTACAAGAATATAACTACTATAATACTGTCCCCTATGTACAAGAATATAACTACCATAATACTGCTCCTATGTACAAGAATATAACTACTATAATACTGCCCCTATGTAAAAGAATATAACTACCATAATACTGCTCCTATTTATAAGAATATAACTACTATTATACTGCCCCTATGTACAAGAATATAACTACTATAATGCTGCTCCTATGTACAAGAATATGACTACTATAATACTGCTCCAATATACAAGAATATAACTACTATAATACTGCTCCTATGTACAAGAATATAATTACTATAATACTGCTCCTATGTACAAGAATATAACTACTATAATACTGCCTCCTATGTACAAGAATATAACTACTATAATACTGCTCCTATGTACAAGAATATAACTACCATAATACTGCTCCTATTTACAAGAATATAACTACTGTAATACTGCCCCTATGTACAAGAATATAACTACCATAATACTGCTCCTATTTACAAGAATATAACTACTATAATACTGCCCCTATGTACAAGAATATAACTACTATAATACTGCTCCTATGTACAAGAATATAACTACTATAATACTGCCTCAATGTACAAGAATATAACTACTATAATACTGCCCCTATGTACTAGAATATAACTACTATAATACTGCTCCTATGTACAAGAATATAACTACTATAATACTGCCCCTATGTACAAGAATATAACTACTATAATACTGCTCCTATGTACAAGAATATAACTACTATAATACTGCTCCTATGTACAAGAATATAACTACTATAATACTGCTCCTATGTACAAGAATATAACTACCATAATACTGCTCCTATTTACAAGAATATAACTACTATAATACTGCTCCTATTTGCAAGAATATAACTACTATAATACTGCTCTTATGTAAAAGAATATAACTACTATATTAATGCCCCTATGTACAAGAATATAACTACTATAATACTGCTCCTATGTACAAGAATATAACTACTATAATACTGCCTCGATGTACAAGAATATAACTACTATAATATTGCCCCTATGTACAAGAATATAACTACTATAATACTGCTCCTATGTACAAGAATATAACTACTATAATACTGCTATGTACAAGAATATAACTACTATAATACTGTTCCTATGTACAAGAATATAACTACTATAATACTGCCCCTATGTACAAGAATATAACTACCATAATACTGCTCCTATTTATAAGAATATAACTACTATAATACTGCCCCTATGTACAAGAATATAACTACTATAATGCTGCTCCTATGTACAAGAATATAACTACTATAATACTGCTCCTATGTGCAAGAATATAGCTACTATAATACTGCTCCTATGTACAAGAATATAATTACTATAATACTGCTCCTATGTACAAGAATATAACTACTATAATACTGCCCCCTATGTACAAGAATATAACTACTATAATACTGCCCCTATGTACAAGAATATAACTACTATAATACTGCCCCCTATTTACAAGAATATAACTACTATAATACTGCTCCCTATGTACAAGAATATAACTACTATAATACTGCCCCTATGTACAAGAATATAACTACTATAATACTGTCCCCTATGTACAAGAATATAACTACTATAATACTGCCCCCTATTTACAAGAATATAACTACTATAATACTGCTCCCTATGTACAAGAATATAACTACTATAATACTGCCCCTATGTACAAGAATATAACTACTATAATACTGCTCCTATGTACAAGAATATAACTACTATAATACTGCCCCTATGTACAAGAATATAACTACTATAATACTGCTCCTATGTACAAGAATATAACTACTATAATACTGCTCCTATGTACAAGAATATAACTACTATAATACTGCTCCTATGTACAAGAATATAACTACTATAATACTGCTCCTATGTACAAGAATATAACTACTATAATACTGCCCCTATGTACAAGAATATAACTACTATAATACTGTCCCCTATGTACAAGAATATAACTACTATAATACTGCTCCTATGTACAAGAATATAACTACTATAATACTGCCCCTATGTACAAGAATATAACTACTATAATACTGCTCGTATGTGCAAGAATATAACTACTATAATACTGCTCCAATGTACAAGAATATAACTACTATAATACTGCTCCTATGTACAAGAATATAACTACTATAATACTGCCCCTATGTACAAGAATATAACTACCATAATACTGCTCCTATGTACAAGAATATAACTACTATAATACTGCCCCTATGTAAAAGAATATAACTACTATAATACTGCTCCTATTTACAAGAATATAACTACTATAATACTGCCCCTATGTACAAGAATATAACTACTATAATACTGCTCCTATTTACAAGAATATAACTACTATAATACTGCTCCTATGTACAAGAATATAACTACTATAGTACTGCCCCTATGTACAAGAATATAACTACTATAATACTGCCCCTATGTACAAGAATATAACTACTATAATACTGCCCCTATGTACAAGAATATAACTGCTATAATACTGCTCCTATGTACAAGAATATAACTACTATAATACTGCCCCTATGTACAAGAATATAACTGCTATAATACTGCTCCTATGTACAAGAATATAACTACTATAATACTGCCCCTATGTACAAGAATATAACTACTATAATAGTGCCCCTATGTACAAGAATATAACTACTATAATACTGCCCCTATGTACAAGAATATAACTACTATAATACTACTCCTATGTACAAGAATATAACTGCTATAATACTGCCCCTATGTACAAGAATATAACTACTATAATACTGCCCCTATGTACAAGAATATAACTACTATAATACTGCTCCCATGCACAAGAATATAACTACTATAATACTGCTCCTATGTACAAGAATATAACTACTATAATACTGCCCCCTATGTACAAGAATATAACTACTATAATACTGAACAAAAAAGGGGAGAAGCCAGCGCTGCTTATGGTCAGAACGCAATACATAAAGTGTATGTGCACATATTGATTTCTAACTGTACTTTAAAATGAGCCACTTAGCAAATAATTGATCAATTCTTTGAGCCTCCCCGCCACGTCATAGGCAGGAGTAGAACCATATCTCACAAGGAAATGGACAGCGTGTGACTTAAATACGAGTGTCTGTGCAAAGGGGCTGAATACTTATGACCATGTGGTATTTCAGTTTTTCTTTTTTAATAAATTTGCAAAAATTTCTACATTTCTGTTTTTTTCAGTGAAGATGGGGTGCAGAGTGTACATTAATGAGAAATAAATGAACTTTTCTGAATTTGCGAAATGGCTGCAATGAAACAAAGAGTGAAAAATTTAAAGGGGTCTGAATTAGTGTTGAGCATTCCGATACCGCAAGTATCGGGTATCGGCCGATACTTGCTGTATCGGAATTCCGATACCGACTTCCGATATTTTTTCAATATCGGAATTCGGCATCGGAATCGGAAGTTCAAAGTTGATTGACGGCCTGACGTCATCATGATGCGCGGTGTGTGCGCATCATGATGCGCCGTCATTTCGGGCCTTCCGGGGGTCTCTGCCGGCCTGCCGGGGGGCTGTGTGGACTGCCCGGGGTCGGTACCGGCCTGCCGGGGGGCTGTTCCGGCCTGCCGGTGGTCTGTGCACCCTGTGGGGGTCTGTACCGGCCTGCCGGGGGGCTGTGCCGGCCTGCCAGTGGTCTGTGCACCCTGTGGGGGTCTGTACCGGCCTGCCGGGGGGCTGTGCCGGCCTGCCGGTGGTCTGTGCACCCTGTGGGGGTCTGTACCGGCCTGCCGGGGGGCTGTGCCGGCCTGCCGGGGGGCTGTGCTGATGTCCGGGGGTCTATGCAAGCATCGTCCGATACGCAGCAATGGCATAAAGTGAGACTAGGGACTTTTTTTTTTTTAAGTGGCGGAGGAATACAGTGCGGAAGGATACCTACCTTCCATCATTGGATTCCTGCAGCCCGTAGAGAACGGCAGCATCATCTGATGCTGCAGTTCTCTACCCAAGATCGTCGTGGGACACACTCGTGGACTGCTTCGGATCGTGGGTGAGTATTTTTGTGGTTTGTTATGTTAATATTTATTCCGGAAAAGACAATGGCTTCGGGGAACAATGTGACAAGTATTGGTAAGTATGTTACTCTATGTTATATGTACTGTATGTCTATGTATGTATTGTATGAATGTATTGTATGTATGTAGTATATATGTGGTATGTATGTAGCATGTAGTATGTATGTAGTATGTATGTAGCATGCATGTAGCATGCAGTATGTATGTAGCATGCATGTAGTATATATGTAGTATGTATGTAGCATGTATGTAGTATGTATGTGGTATGTATGTAGCATGTAGTATGTATGTAGCATGCATGTAGTATATATGTAGTATGTATGTAGCATGTAGTATGTATGTAGTATGTATGTGGTATGTATGTAGCATGTAGTATGTATGTAGCATGCATGTAGCATGCATGTAGTATGTATGTAGCATGCATGTAGTATGTATGTAGTATGTATGTAGTATGTATGTAGTATGTATGTGGTATGTATGTAGCATGTAGTATGTATGTAGCATGCATGTAGCATGCATGTAGCATGCATGTAGCATGCATGTAGTATGTATGTAGTATGTATGTAGCATGCAGTATGTATGTAGCATGCATGTAGCATGCATGTAGTATGTATGTAGTATGTATGTAGCATGCAGTATGTATGTAGTATGTATGTAGCATGCAGTATGTATGTAGCATGTATGTAGCATGTATGTAGTATGTATGTAGTATATATGTAGTATGCATGTAGCATGTAGTATGTATGTAGCATGTAGTATGTATGTAGCATGCATGTAGTATATATGTGTTATGTATGTAGCATGTAGTATGTATGTAGCATGTAGTATGTATGTAGCATGTAGTATGTATGTAGCATGCATGTAGTATATATGTAGTATGTATGTAGCATGTAGTATGTATGTAGCATGTAGTATGTATGTAGTATTTTTTTTTTTTTTTTTTTTTTTTTAACATTTAACACATTAGCCGGATGATGGGACTACTACTGTCCCATCATTGGCTAATGTGTCAATCACTGTCATGGTAGCAGGCATCGCCCGATGGGACTTGTAGTCCCATCGGACGATGCCTGCACAGACCCCCGAAGCCTGCACAGACCACCGGCAGGCCGGCACAGCCCCCCGGCAGGCCGGCACAGCCCCCGGAGCCTGCACAGCCCCCCGGCAGGCCGGCACAGCCCACCGGAGCCTGCACAGACCCCCTGGCAGGCCGGCACAGCCCCCCGAAAGGCCCGTACAGACCCCAGAGAGGCTGTACAAGGCAAAAACAGGGTTTTTCTTATTCCGATACCGGAAGTCCCATAGACTTGAATGGGACTTCCGGTATCGGAATCGGCGATACCGATACTTTTTTTAAAGATCGGCCGATCCATTCCGATCCGATACTTTGAAGTATCGGACGGTATCGCTCAACTCTAGTCTGAATACTTTCCGTACCCACTGTATGTAAAGAATATAAGTACTATAATACCACCAGGCAGATAGATAGATAGAGATACAGTAGATAGATGATAGATAGATAGATAGATAGATAGATAGATAGATAGATGATAGATAGATAGAGTAGATAGATAGATAGATAAATAGATACAGTAGATAGATAGATAGAGTAGATAGATAGATGATAGATAGATAGAGATACAGTAGATAGATAGATAGATGATAGATAATAAATAGATAGATAGATACAGTAGATAGATAGATAGATAGATGATAGATAATAGATAGATAGATGATAGATAATAGATAGGTAGATGATAGATAGATAGATAGATAGATAGATAGATAGATAGATAGATAGATAATTCTCTTTCCCATGGGTGAGTTGGTAAACTCTTAATCATCTCAGATTTGTCAGGAGAGCAGTCGGTTTATGGGAAAGGATTTTTCACCTGGTATAAGCCTCATTACATAACGGCCTCTTATTGATCTGTGTCTTTTTACAAGATATATATTTCTACGCTGTGCGTCAGCCGGCCAGAAGTTCAGCCCTAATAGCCGTACTCCAGTTCCACATGTTATGGTGTTTAACAGGTTAATGAGCTGCAGATAAACAACATTTCAACAACCTGACAAGGAATATACGAGTGCCTATCTATAAAATAGGTCGGGCTTGTATCCATTTATTTTTTTTTTTAAAGTCCCCAAATTTTACAGTTTATCCAGAAATGTAGCGGGAACCTGTGAACACCGTTGTATTGTGACTGTAACGCACTTCTAAAACGTGCCTTTTTTTTCTACACGGCGGCCCGACATGCACCACAAAAAAAATTACAACATTTTTGGTTTACGTCAAACGTATAGCAATACCAATCTTGTAACTTTTTTTTTTTAGACTTTAATGCCTAAAAATTCTGAACTTTGTAAAAAAAAAGTGATGTTTCGGTCGCTAATCGCTGTACTCTGAGATCTGCAATTTTTTCATTTTTCCATAGATGAACTTGTATGAAGGCCTATTTTCTTTTCATATCAAGCTGTAGTTTTTATTAATGAGAGGGTACATTCAATTGTTTTTGTTCTAGTTTTTGGGGGAGGTAAGGTGACCAAAAAAACAACGATTCTGGCTTTTCATTTTTTTTTTGTCTTTACGGTGTTATTTATCAATATGTTTTCATAATCAATTTTTATTTTTTTATTTAATTATTTCTTTATTTTTCAACTGGGAAAAAAGGCGTCACTTAATTTTTTTTTTTTAGAATTTTTTATTTTTAAAAACATATTTCTAATAATGTTTTTATTATTATTATTTTTAGTTCCCCCTGACTAAGGGATGTGGACCTGTTATAGCAGTATGTGATAGAAATAATGATCTCCTTTCAAGCCTCTTTTTTAAGCATGAGGCGCAGGGCTACAAGCGTTGGCCGTTGAAACTGTGTCTGGGAAACCTCATGTCTTCAGTCTGAGGGTCATTGCTTGTAAGATCCAGAAGCTAAGGAGGTGGATGTATCCGGAATCCACACACACGCGGCTCCCGACCACAAAGACCATTTACACGATCGTGAGCGGAGACTCCTCAGTAAGAAGAGTCTCGAAGATGGAAGAGGCTTCAAAGGGAGGGAGAAGGCAATGGCCTTCACTGTGCTCGAAGAGAAGATGATGCTACAACATTAATGTGGTTGATGACTAGAGTCTTGAGAGTTATGTCCTTGCGGAATACTACTTTGAGGATAGCGAGAAGGAGTGGTGCTAGTGTTGGTGGAGACCTATGAGAGCGCCACCAATTACTGTCACTGGGACAATCTTCACCAATACGTGCACAGGAGTTTGGCCCAGTTAATATTGGTGGAATCACTTGGTCACCAGCTCTTTCGTAGAACTCAGATCCCTCTTGACCCCATCATTCAGACTCCAGCCAAAGCAGAGTGGACCTCCGGAAACACGGGGTGGTACTGAAAGAGGTACCCGAGATAGCAAGACCCCGTTACAACTTGGTCACCAGCTCTTTCGTAGAACTCAGATCCCTCTTGACCCCAGTGTGACCCTCTCTGGAGGCTGCTGGATTTTGGGCTCCACTGGATAAAGGATCTGGGTTTCCCTGACCTGTGGGAGCCTCATAAATTAATAGGGAATATGCTACCGATATAAATAGTGACTTCCAGGGTGTAGCTAGAATACATGGGCCCCAAAGCAAAGTTTAGAAGGCCCCATCTTTTAGAATTTGGGGCTTATTTTCCTACAAGCTTTCTCGACTGTCAGTCTCAAGGTCATAAATTACGTTTGATGTTATAGATAGATACGAGGGAGTTAGATATTAGATGGGTAGATAATAGACAGATATTATAGATACATAGATAATAGATAGTTAGAAAGATATATAATAGACTAGCTGAAGAGCCCAGCGCTGCCTGGGCATAGTAACTAACTGTGGTTAGTTATAACAAATTCTAATGATTATATTGCACATACTACTTCTTCTGCAGCACCACGCATTCTTCTTTAGACCTCATTCACACGTTATTTGGTCAGTATTTTTACTTTACTATTTGTAAGCTAAAACTTGGAGTAAAACAATCAGAGGAAAAGTTTATAAGAAACACATCACCACTTCTGTATTTTTCTCCCACTCGTGGTTATGGCTTATAAATACTGGGGTAAAATACTGACCAAATACTGAACGTGTGAATGTGGCCTTATACACAGCCTCCACCTGCAGCGCCTCACTCTTCTCTATACACAGCCTCATACTGCAGCAGTACCTCTCTTCTCTCATTTTCCCATTACGCCTCTCATTTTCCCCCCACATGTCTGACTTTCCCCTCAATCCTGGCAGCTAAAGGACCTGTGATGATGCCACGACCATGTGACCAGTCACGTGATTGGGCGGAGGAGTCAGACGCAGGGCTGTGCTGGTGCTGGAGTAAAAATGTCAGCTTGTGTCACAGAGCAGGGTCTTATATTACATCACTGGGGGAAGTATAGTAACCCTGTGTACATGGGATCAGAGGGTCCCTGCAGCAGAGCTGTGTATGCAATGTATGTGAGGCCAAGCTGTGTGTCACAACTGTGGAGTGGGCAGGGCTCTGTGGAGTGGGAGTTGCTCGATACATGCACACACACACACACACTCAACTTTATATATATAAATAAATAGATAATAGATAGATAAAAGATAGATGGGAGATAAGTCAGCTATTTGTATTTTATGCTTTTGTTCGTACATCCAAAGTATATGACATCAGAGAAGGATAATCATCTTCGAAACTAAAAAGAAAAAAAACATTTTGAAACCCCTAATTATAGCGATCCACTAATAAGGGCATTCCCGGCGTTTCACCTGCTGTCTCCGCATTTCAGTATTTGCACTGTAGCACAATCTGAGTCACAATGGAGCCTCTCATGTTCCTCAAAGCGGTAATTGCTGCTGATTCACGGTCACAGTAAACCGGTCGCTGGTACACCATAAATAATAATCATTTTCGCCTGTCTAAAGGCGTGTAATACATCAAGAGCAGGCCGCGCTCTACAACAAAAGAGCCATTCGCACTCCAGCCGTCTGCCCGTTTCAGCTTCTTCGTGCCAGGTGCTGTGGCAGGTACTGAGAAGCCTTGTTACAATTCATGGACCTTCAAGTGGCAGTTTGATGTTTTAGAGCAGACGGCAGCAGGAACATCGAGTTCTGAAGGCTCGGTAATGCACGGCTGACTATTTTATAAGCAGAGCATCTAGCCTGACATCCATCACTCACACAGACCACTGTAACTAAACCATGTTTAAAGAGGACCTGTCACTTCTCTAAATATGTCATTTTATTACCTGGTGTAAATGCCGCTGTTCTCCTGAATCCGGCGTTGTTTTACTTTTGTTCCTGCGCCTCTCCGTTCCTGAGATATGGCCCCCTTTTTCCTACACTTGAATCTAGTCTTTTTATCCAAGTGGGTGTGGTCCTCAAGAAGACGCCCAACAAGAAAAGCTGAAGATCACACCCACTTGGATAAAAAGACTAGATTCAAGTGTAGGAAATAGGGGGCCATAGCTCAGGAACCGAGAGGCGCAGGAACAAAAGTAAAACATCACCGGATTCAGGAGAACAGCGGCATTTACATAATTTATGGAGAGTGCAGGTCCTTTTTAATGGAATCAATTTACAGGTCATACAGTGCATAGCTATATAAGAGGTTGAGTAATTCCGGGGCAATTCTCACTTTAGGAAAGATTGCAAGATTTCTTCCTCCAAACTAGAGAAAAAGTGACTTTGCTCCTAAGTCCCACCCATGATTACTTTGGTCACACCATCCACTCAGCTACAGGTCATTGACTCAACCAGGGCAGGTAGTTCATTATTTGTATTTTCCAGCCCCCGAGGCACTAAGGACAGGAGGATACGGCTGTGAACTGCAAGAGGCATCCCGAAGAAGTAGGATACTACCCATTATATATACAGTGGGGAAAAAAAGTATTTAGTCAGTCAGCAATAGTGCAAGTTCCACCACTTAAAAAGATGAGAGGCGTCTGTAATTTACATCATAGGTAGACCTCAACTATGGGAGACAAACTGAGAAAAAAAAATCCAGAAAATCACATTGTCTGTTTTTTTTTCATTTTATTTGCATATTATGGTGGAAAATAAGTATTTGGTCAGAAACAAGCAATCAAGATTTCTGGCTCTCACAGACCTGTAACTTCTTCTTTAAGAGTCTCCTCTTTCCTCCACTCATTACCTGTAGTAATGGCACCTGTTTAAACTTGTTATCAGTATAAAAAGACACCTGTGCACACCCTCAAACAGTCTGACTCCAAACTCCACTATGGTGAAGACCAAAGAGCTGTCAAAGGACACCAGAAACAAAATTGTAGCCCTGCACCAGGCTGGGAAGACTGAATCTGCAATAGCCAACCAGCTTGGAGTGAAGAAATCAACTGTGGGAGCAATAATTAGAAAATGGAAGACATACAAGACCACTGATAATCTCCCTCGATCTGGTGCTCCACGCAAAATCCCACCCCATGGGGTCAGAATGATCACAAGAACGGTGAGCAAAAATCCCAGAACCACGCGGGGGGACCTAGTGAATGAACTACAGAGAGCTGGGACCAATGTAACAAGGCCTACCATAAGTAACACACTACGCCACCATGGACTCAGATCCTGCAGTGCCAGACGTGTCCCACTGCTTAAGCCTGTACATGTCCAGGCCCGTCTGAAGTTTGCTAGAGAGCATTTGAATGATCCAGAGGAGTTTTGGGAGAATGTCCTATGGTCTGATGAAACCAAACTGGAACTGTTTGGTAGAAACACAACTTGTCGTGTTTGGAGGAAAAAGAATACTGAGTTGCATCCATCAAACACCATACCTACTGTAAAGCATGGTGGTGGAAACATCATGCTTTGGGGCTGTTTCTCTGCAAAGGGGCCAGGACGACTGATCCGGGTACATGAAAGAATGAATGGGGCCATGTATCGTGAGATTTTGAGTGCAAACCTCCTTCCATCAGCAAGGGCATTGAAGATGAAACGTGGCTGGGTCTTTCAACATGACAATGATCCAAAGCACACCGCCAGGGCAACGAAGGAGTGGCTTCGTAAGAAGCATTTCAAGGTCCTGGAGTGGCCTAGCCAGTCTCCAGATCTCAACCCTATAGAAAACCTTTGGAGGGAGTTGAAAGTCCGTGTTGACAAGCGAAAAGCCAAAAACATCACTGCTCTAGAGGAGATCTGCATGGAGGAATGGGCCAACATACCAACAACAGTGTGTGGCAACCTTGTGAAGACTTACAGAAAACGTTTGACCTCTGTCATTGCCAACAAAGGATATATCACAAAGTATTGAGATGAAATTTTGTTTCTGACCAAATACTTATTTTCCACCATAATATGCAAATAAAATGAAAAAAAAACAGACAATGTGATTTTCTGGATTTTTTTTTCTCAGTTTGTCTCCCATAGTTGAGGTCTACCTATGATGTAAATTACAGACGCCTCTCATCTTTTTAAGTGGTGGAACTTGCACTATTGCTGACTGACTAAATACTTTTTTTCCCCACTGTATGTTCTAATGTTGGTGCTTAACTAAGTCTTCTGTATGCCTGTAAGTTGGTATAAGTCAGAGACATCCAGCGGAGATATGCATAGATCTCCCTTCTCCAGTTTTTGTCATTGGAGATGTTATAAGGCACAGTTAAAGATGTGACTGAGGGAACATTCAGCTGAGAGTATATAGGAGCGGTATTGAGGCAGTGATGTGTGTCGTGGAGAAATGTCGGTTGTACTTTTTACAGTGCAGTCAGTTGATTAAATTCTTCATAAACTTTGTGAAACTTTTTTTCCGAAGAGACATTGAAGCAAACTAGTACTTAGGTAGAGGCCCATTCACATGAGACAACTGTCAAACAGCTTAATGCATAATTTCTAACAAGGCCCACAAACTATCACGGTTCGTTAATAGTACTGATCTCACATGGGCCAAAGGGACCCTTTAAGCCCTCTAGCCTCCAGGGTCCAGGCGGACTGCAGCTGCTGCATCCCCTATAGTCATACCCCTGCGGTTTTCCTATACATCAGATGTCAGACAAAAATTCTGACAAAAACTGATTTTAAAGGCTATGTCGACCATTGCACAGGATTTTTTTTTTATTGTTCTTTTGCTTCCTAAATCCAAGGTAAAGCAACTTTCTAAATAGTCTTCATCACAAAAAAATTTTTATAAAAAAATGGACCAACAGGCATGCAAATAATGGCAATGCATAATAGTTTGTGCTTTTTTGTGTGTATGCATTTTTGCCATGCAAACATGACTTGGTTTCTATATAACGTTCGTAAAGGTCTACTATTTTGCTGCTGCAGGATTTCTAAACCCCTTATCTGGCTGAGTGATCTGCAAAAATACTATGAATCTCTCAGAGCTACTGATGGCTTTCTTCTCCCCATCTCCTTTCTCATGGTTAGAGATAGCCGAAGGAAGAGGAGTGGATTGTACAAGGATTTCCACAGCATGGAGAAGGGAGAAAGTATCTGAGGGAGGGTAAGGCTGCATACAGGAAGGACGGCACAAAATTATGAAAACATGAAATTAGTGCAGAATAGAAGCTGAGCTGATATGTGACCTAATGAAGACAGGAGTAGTCTGAGTGCATAAGGAAGTCACACCCAGCTTGATATTACTGATAGAGACACATAAAGCTCACATCCAGCCTATATTACTGGGAGAGACACACAGACCTCACATCCAGCCTATATTACTGGGAGAGACACACAGACCTCAAATCCAGCCTATATTACTGGGAGAAACACACAGACCTCAAATCCAGCCTATATTACTGGGAGAGAGACACAGAGCTCACATCCAGCCTATATTACTGGGAGCGACACACAGACCTCAAATCCAGCCTATATTAATGGGAGAGACACACAGAGCTCACATCCAGCCTATATTACTGGGAGAGACACACAGACCTCACATCCAGCCTATATTACTTGGAAAGACACACAGAGCTTACCTCCAGCCTAAGCATTAGTAGGTAGATGAGGCTTGTCAGAAATACACTACAATGGGTAAGATGACATCTGGCTTCCACATCTTACAATGTCAGATTCATTAAAAAGAAAAAAGCTTTCTACCTCCAGAAAATGGAAGGAACTGAGAAGTTAAACCTTAGACCTGTCACGAGAGAAAAGAAGAAAAAGAATCATGCCAGCAGTCAGGGACCACCGAATAAATAAAAATATTTATTGAAGTAGTCAAGCCAAAAACGCATTAAAAACAAACTTGAAATGTACACCCATAACAGGGAATATAGCCCAACAGACAGTACTGCATCAAAAAGGTAATACAGTGCCTTGCGAAAGTATTCGGCCGCCTGGAACTTTTCAACCTTTTCCCACATATCAGGCTTCAAACATAAAGATACCAAATGTAAATTTTTGGTGAAGAATCAACAACAAGTGGGACACAATTGTGAAGTTGAACGAAATGTATTGGTTTTTTTACATTTTTTTTGGAGATTCAAAAACTGAAAAGTGGGGCGTGCAATATTATTCGGCCCCTGTAACTTAATACTTTGTTGCGCCACCTTTCACTGCGATTACAGCTGCAAGTCGCTTGGGCTATGTCTCTATCAGTTTTGTACATCGAGAGACTGAACTTCTTGCCCATTCTTCTTTGGCAAACAGCTCGAGCTCAGTGAGGCTGGATGGAGATCGTTTGTGAACAGCAGTTTTCAGCTATTTCCACAGATTCTCGATTGGATTCAGGTCTGGACTGTGACTTGGCCATTCTAACACCTGGATACGTTTATTTGTGAACCATTCCATTGTAGATTTTGCTTTATGTTTGGGATCATTGTCTTGTTGGAAGACAAATCTCCATCGTAGTCTCAGGTCTTTTGCAGACTCCAACAGGTTTTCTTCAAGAATGGTCCTGTATTTGGCTCCATCCATCTTCCCATCAATTTTAACCATCTTCCCTGTCCCTGCTGAAGAAAAGAAGGCCCAAACCATGATGCTGCCACCACCATGTTTGACACTGGGGATGGTGTGTTCAGGGTGATGAGCTGTGTTGCCTTTACGCCAAACATATCGTTTGGCATTGATGCCAAAAAGTTCGATTTTGGTTTCATCTGACCAGAGCACCTTCTTGCACATGTTTGCGGTGTCTCCCTGGTGGCTTGTTGCAAACTTTAAACGACACTTTTTATGGATATCTTTGAGAAATGGCTTTCTTCTTGCCATTCTTCCATAAAGGCCAGATTTGTGCAGTGTACGATTGATTGTTGTCCTATGGACAGACTGTCCCACCTCAGCTGTAGATCTCTGCAGTTCATCCAGAGTGATCATGGGCCTCTTGGCTGCATCTCTGATCAGTCTTCTCCTTGTTTGAGATGAAAGTTTAGAGGGACGGCCGGGTCTTGGTAGATTTGCAGTGGTATGATACTCCTTCCACTTCAATATGATCGCTTGCACAGTGCTCCTTGGGATGTTTAAAGTTTTGGAAATCATTTTGTATCCAAATCCGGCTTTAAACTTCTCCACAACAGTATCACGGACCTGCCTGTTGTGTTCCTTGGTCTTCATGATGCTCTCTGTGCTTCAAACAGAACCCTGAGACTATCACAGAGCAGGTGCATTTATACGGAGACTTGATTACACAAAGGTGGAATATTTATGATCATTAGTCATTTAGGACAACATTGGATCATTCAGAGATCCACAATGAACTTCTGGAGTGAGTTTGCTGCACTGAAAGTAAAGGGGCCGAATAATATTGCACGCCCCACTTTTCAGTTTTTGAATTTCCACAAAAATTGAAAATAACCAATAAATTTCGTTCAACTTCACAATTGTGTCCCACTTGTTGTTGATTCTTCACCAAAAATTTACATTTGGTATCTTTATGTGTGAAGTATGATATGTGGGAAAAGGTTGAAAAGTTCCAGGGGGCCGAATACTTTCGCAACGCACTGTAGTATATATATATATATATATATATATATATATATATATACAGTGGGGAAAAAAAGTATTTAGTCAGTCAGCAATAGTGCAAGTTCCACCACTTAAAAAGATGAGAGGCGTCTGTAATTTACATCATAGGTAGACCTCAACAATGGGAGATAAACTGAGAAAAAAAAATCCAGAAAATCACATTGTCTGTTTTTTTTTCATTTTATTTGCATATTATGGTGGAAAATAAGAATTTGGTCAGAAACAAAATTTCATCTCAATACTTTGTGATATATCCTTTGTTGGCAATGACAGAGGTCAAACGTTTTCTGTAAGTCTTCACAAGGTTGCCACACACTGTTGTTGGTATGTTGGCCCATTCCTCCATGCAGATCTCCTCTAGAGCAGTGATGTTTTTGGCTTTTCGCTTGGCAACACGGACTTTCAACTCCCTCCAAAGGTTTTCTATAGGGTTGAGATCTGGAGACTGGCTAGGCCACTCCAGGACCTTGAAATGCTTCTTACGAAGCCACTCCTTCGTTGCCCTGGCGGTGTGTTTTGGATCATTGTCATGTTGAAAGACCCAGCCACGTTTCATCTTCAATGCCCTTGCTGATGGAAGGAGGTTTGCACTCAAAATCTCACGATACATGGCCCCATTCATTCTTTCATGTACCCGGATCAGTCGTCCTGGCCCCTTTGCAGAGAAACAGCCCCAAAGCATGATGTTTCCACCACCATGCTTTACAGTAGGTATGGTGTTTGATGGATGCAACTCAGTATTCTTTTTCCTCCAAACACGACAAGTTGTGTTTCTACCAAACAGTTCCAGTTTGGTTTCATCAGACCATAGGACATTCTCCCAAAACTCCTCTGGATCATCCAAATGCTCTCTAGCAAACTTCAGACGGGCCCGGACATGTACAGGCTTAAGCAGTGGGACACGTCTGGCACTGCAGGATCTGAGTCCATGGTGGCGTAGTGTGTTACTTATGGTAGGCCTTGTTACATTGGTCCCAGCTCTCTGCAGTTCATTCACTAGGTCCCCCCGCGTGGTTCTGGGATTTTTGCTCACCGTTCTTGTGATCATTCTGACCCCACGGGGTGGGATTTTGCGTGGAGCACCAGATCGAGGGAGATTATCAGTGGTCTTGTATGTCTTCCATTTTCTAATTATTGCTCCCACAGTTGATTTCTTCACTCAAGCTGGTTGGCTATTGCAGATTCAGTCTTCCCAGCCTGGTGCAGGGCTACAATTTTGTTTCTGGTGTCCTTTGACAGCTCTTTGGTCTTCACCATAGTGGAGTTTGGAGTCAGACTGTTTGAGGGTGTGCACAGGTGTCTTTTTATACTGATAACAAGTTTAAACAGGTGCCATTACTACAGGTAATGAGTGGAGGAAAGAGGAGACTCTTAAAGAAGAAGTTACAGGTCTGTGAGAGCCAGAAATCTTGATTGCTTGTTTCTGACCAAATACTTATTTTCCACCATAATATGCAAATAAAATGAAAAAAAAAAACAGACAATGTGATTTTCTGGATTTTTTTTTCTCAGTTTGTCTCCCATAGTTGAGGTCTACCTATGATGTAAATTACAGACGCCTCTCATCTTTTTAAGTGGTGGAACTTGCACTATTGCTGACTGACGAAATACTTTTTTTCCCCACTGTATATATATATATATATGTATATACGAATACATGTCTAAAATATAGGTTATACTGATAATGCTACAGACTCTGGCCTTCCAATAGAGGTTAATGCTTTGGCTCCCAGTATATAAACCATGCTCTATACACAAAATGTCACAAGGGCAGCAGGAGGTATAAGAAGTAGAACCTATCACAAATGTGTTGCTAGAAAGACAAAAGCCAGTAAGGTATGAAACCACAAAAATATCATTCAACAATGCACGAAATATAATCAAGGTAAATATTCAGGGTTGCTATATATAAAGACTAAGAGTGTGGAAAAATGGAAAGTCTAGTGCAAAATAAAAACCAGACCTGGGACTCACAAGAATAAGCAAAATAGTTTGCTGTAAGCAAACAGAAGGAGCATTAACTAACCCTCAGCACTGCGCTTACAGAGCCGCAAGTAAAGCACATGGTAGGACGCTTTTAGATCAGGGCCAGAGTGGAAACGCATCTGTCTGGAGGGATGCGTGGAAGCCCAACGCATGTTGCTGCCACTCAGGTGGCTTCTTCAGGGGCAGGAATAGTCTGACTTCTGTCCTGTTTCTCTTTCTTCTTTTTTTCACTTTTCCCAAATTGACATGCTTCAGGTTGGTTCCGTTAATCCTTTGATGGCGCCCTCCTTTCTGTCTCTCGTTACGTTTTTCTCGGAGCTGCTATAAGTCTTCATATCCCGCGCACCCACTGTAACTTCATAATTGCAAATAACAAAATGAGATAGCGGCAATGCTGTAATTAATTGAGCAGTCATATTCTCATTAGTGTGTAAATGTAGGAGAGGTAGATAAATTACATGTCTCTGAATACATCAATCTGTAACATCTGGGAACGAGCTGTCGCACGTAATAATTAAACATTTGCATCCTAACCGTGTTCTACAATAGACCGAGGAGATAAATGGATGCAACCAAAGGTCCGGTGCGGAGTCCAGGCTACCAATTTTGGAAAGTCCTTGTGATATTTGTGCAGAAATGTAATCAAATCTATGGTGGTAGTGTAAGAACACATACAGTATATGGCGCCGACTATGGCCACCATAGTAAGACCTGCACTCTTCTGAGCCAATCTATGATCACAATAGACACTTACGGTGATTTAGTCCTGCTTCAAACTGTGGGAACTTCAAGTGCGTAACTTGGATACTTAAATTTACTCTACTTTCTTTACTCACTTACATAGCGCCATTAATTCCACAGCGCTTTACATACATTATTGGCACTGTCCCCGATGAGGCTCACAGTCTAAATTCCCTATTAGTATGTCTTTGGAGTGTGGGAGGAAACTGAGAACCAGGAGGAAACCCACGCAAATGTAATAACACGGTCGCCGGGGGGGTAGCCTCACCATCCACTCCAGTACTCACTGTGCCAGATGCTGCTTCATTCCTGGCACGTAGCTCACTCCTCCTGGTGTTCAAAGGACTGGAGTCAGAGGCCGGAATAAACTTAAACAGTTCAGCTTTATTTTCCTCAGGACACAGCACATCCAACATGCCTTTAGGACTCTCAACACGGTACCAGCAATACATCTTCTTCTACAGCAGCACACTTAGCTTCTTCAGCTACTACAGAGTGGACCACAAGATGACAACGGAACAAGGAACCCGGTGAATACAGCACTTCGACCTATCTTCCCGCGACTGACTTCAGCCCACGAAGGTACCCGTCTACTAGGTCGTCCACCCCTTATTAGTATTCCTGTCCGTGCACTCACTGGTGGCCCACTTGACTACTTGAACAGCTCCCACACGCTGGCTGTTATCTCCACTAGGACTCTTCTACTTATCTCCCTGGCTCAACAGCTCCTAGCTCCAGGCTGTCTCTTCTCCAGTGGCTCTCCCACTGGCTGCACTATCTCATCAGCTTCCCAGTCTCAGGCTGACGTATCTCCAGTGGCTCTCCCACTGGCTGCTGCTGAAGTCACTTCAGTCTTCTCCTTTCCTAAGGATGGCTGAGGGACTCTGCTGATAAGGAACTCTGCCTCCACATCAGTGCCAGAAGCTCCCCCGGACCGAACTGATTAGACCAGGAAATCTATCTCCACTCAGTTCCCAGTTAACCACTCTTCTAATGTCCCCCTAATTAACCCTCTAGTGTCCTCCTAAAGGCTCCACTATAAATGTGCTCAGTGCCCCATCTTGTGTCCATTCTCTATAACTACTCTATCTCTGCCAAGTAAATCTATATAATGCCATATGGGCCGCAAACACATATATACAGGTTACATATAATGCACTCAAACATGTCAATCATGGGAGATAACAGTGTTAACAACATTTTACTCCCCACTGACCCACCGTGCTGCCCTTAATGTGATTGACATATTTGGCAATTTTTGGATGTGGTCGTACAGGAGTTTGTATAGAGAGGTTTACAACGTTCAAAGAGCCATATTTCACAGTCCATAGACAAATCACAAAGTCCAGACTGACCAAACCTTACAGGCGCCAAAAAACTTTTCACAACTATGACACCTTTTATAGACCTTGCTTTTTCACCCATTCCCCATCTTGTTTCCACTCCTCCATGAATATTCTGGAATAAAAGGCTCCATGCTGATTTCCATGAGGTTTAGGGAGGTTTTTGTGGCACCCAGAAAAATTGCCAACTCTTTGTGAATCGAGAAGATCTCCCCTCTTCCCACCAGTCTCCTGAATATCCCAGAAGATATAATAGTATGGATATCATTGCCTGTGAGGGGGAGGAGAGGAAGCTAATGTTGGCCTCGTCCACCTACCTTGTGGTCTATTGGCACCTCTTTAGCGCTCTTCCTCTCCAAAAGTGTGAAACAATGGCAAACAAGGGAAAGCGAGGCAACCCGAGGTTCTCGGTGCGGTCTGGATGTTTTTTTTAAACTTACACTAGAGTGTCCTAGAAACTTGACCACAAAAGTGAAATTTATTATCACAGCCAAAAAATAAAGTAGATGTCAAAACGCACAACATTTTCGTACAATAGAACTACGCGGCACTTTGCACCCGAACTCTGCTATAAAAAAAAAAAGCAAAAAAAAAAAACTAAACTGAAATTAGAGCCAAGATGTGGGTAGATATTGAATGACCACATGGGAGTTTCCATAGCAGGTTAGGTTCCTGGGTAAGGAATTGGAAATGACTAAGTACGCTAATGTATTGTGCATTAGTGATCTTAAATGGCTGGCTTTACACAGCTTTATCCTTAAAAGGGTTGTCCAAGACTATAAAAATATGTCTTCTTTCTTTCAATAACACCTGGCTATGACTTGTGTCTAGCATTTGATTTCCTAATGACATGTATTTGACAAAAGTCTTACAATTTCATGTAATGCCACTTTTCACGTTTTTCTCAGAAGAGATGAGTCCACTGTAATATAGGTTGAATGCTTGTCGGAAAAGTAAGGTTTGGGAGACTGAATAGTGTTGTATTGCGTGACAAGGGAAATTCTAGAAAAGGTGGGCAGCACAAGAGAAGTCTCCTAAGTGACTGTGATTGTGAGGCGGTTACTTTTACTAGAGAGGGGGTTTATTGTTGGTTAGTATCTGAATATTATAGGAGAAATGTTTTTGTGAACCAATAAGAAATTATTCCTAGCGGCAAGAGATTTCTCCAGAATCACTCACTCTGGATGGAGTAGTCTTCTTCTGCTGAACCTGTGAGAATCTTCCTCTTCTGTGGTGAGTCAGACTTCATTTTCGATTGCAATAAAAATCATTCACACCCATCGCAAATTTGGTTCATTAGCAACATGTAAAAACGTTCAACTGTTTGCAGTAAATTAATTAAACAGGAACAATATAAATAGCTGAACACAATCGATATAACAAATGGTTTCACCAAATTCAAAACAAAATGCCGCATTTACTGACTACTGCAGTTATTCAACCCCTGAATAAAGTCTTTCATAAGAGAAAATCAGATGATGGAGTCAAGCGCCTAATGAAATATCCAAGGGCCTCATTAGTGGCATCAGGTGTGTCAAGTACCTGGACTGGCTAGGGGGTCTGCTGAGTTACTTTTGATTGCATGTTAGAAAGGGGGTTAAAAGGAATTATGTAAAAAAATGCTATTATCCTGCAGAAAAGGAGTTAATCTGCAGGTTAGTAGCGCCTTGCTGCCAGGAGGAATTTACTTTATTCCTTCAGGCAGTCCTCGGCTTTCAGTCATAGAGACACAGCTTCAGGCACTGCTCAGCACATAGTGAGCGATGTCTGTAACCACGCATCATTGACTGACAGTCGGCTTTGCATTGCTGAGCTTGCTGTAAGTTAAAGACAGGGTGTAGTTACAGTCACTACTCACTTTTTACTGAGCGGTGACTGAAGCCCTGACAACTGCACCTCTATGACAAAAATCCGAAGACTGCTGAGAGGAATAAAGTTAATTTCCTCCTTGTAGCGTGGCTTATAGTGCAGAGGCCCGGTAGCTTTAGAATGCTATTAACCTGCAGATTAACCCCATATCTGCAAGTTAATAGCATTTTGGGGTGCTGTCACCAGCTGAAAACAGGAGACATGTGGACTAGTGGTGGCTAAGTTATACCTACAGTGAAACATGGTGGTGGCTTGGTGATGCATACAGTCAAACATGGTGGTGGTTTGGTGACGCCTATAGTCAAACATGGTGGTGGTTTGGTGATATCTATAGTGTAGCATGGCAATGGCTTTGTGATGCTCTGAGGCTATTTTGCTTCCTCTGACATTGTAAAACTGCAGCATGTGGAGAGCAAGATAGATTCAGTCAAGTATCATCGAATCCTAGGAGAATACATCAAGCCTTCTGCAAGGAAGCTGAAGTTTGGGCGTTATTGGATCTTCCAACAGGACAGTAGCCCCAAGCATACCTCAAAGTCCACCCAGACTTGGTTTCAGAAGAAATTCTGAAAGATTCTGGAGTGGCCATCACAGTCGAACCCTATGAAAAAAATTTTGGTTGGACTTGAAGAAGGAAATTATAACATGAAACCAAAGACTATTAGTTATAGGGAGACCAGTGACAAGAGGAGTGGGCTAAGATTCCTCAGAAATAATTCCAGAAGCTGGTGTCTGGCTATGCATCATGCCTACAGCAGGTCATAACAGCCAGAGGTGCTTTATTACGCACTGAAGACGTTTGTCATGAAGGGTTGATTAATTCTGACACTACAGTAATCAGTAAAAGTGGCATTTTGTAAAGAATTTGGAGTTGTGTTCCGTTATCTACACCCTTCTTGTTTTTTGCTTATAACATAAATTTGCAATGGGGGCTGAATAATTAGGATTGCAGCTGTATTTTATAGTATCTTTACATTTGAGATTTTTTATAAAACGTCATGGAGATGTTACCGTACTTTGCTATCAAGTTATTCTAGTTTTCCAAGTACTGATCAGTGGGGCGATCAAAAGGCTAAACGTTCAAGAGATGTAACTACATATATTTATGTACAAAATGTATAGACTGTGTAATAATGTGTCATTTTCTACCCAACAGTGGGTCTTTATACCTTTCATTTACTCCTAGGCTGAATATTCCAGGTCCAACAATGGCTATAATTAACCTGCATGGAGTAAAGCAAGCAAAGCATAGTCTCCTGTGTCTGTCTTGATGGGAACCATGGCCGTATTAAGAAGAGATTAGTTGCATTAGTTGCTCCGTGGCTTTATTAGAAACCTCAATGCTCGTGTTATCTGAGGGTTTCACACTAATTCATTGTTTCAGCTTAAGCGCTCGGTCAGGTCATATGCCTGAATACAATTTCAAATTGTGAAAATTAGTAAGATGAAAATCTACATTAATTCTCTAAATTATATTTTACATTTTGCTGGAGTGTTCAGAGAGTAAAAAAATTAGCAAAGTGTTGAGAAAAACTATTCTATTTTGTCTAATTTTTTTGTCTTTCCTCTATTTTTACTAACAGTGGAAATCTGGATATATCCATAAACCTCTTTAGTTACTCTTAAGGAAGCAGGGGAGGGAAGGAGGGGGATGTAGCTGCAGATTTTTTTCTCTCTTTCTTTCTGGTTATCTGGTTATGAGACTGCATGTTGTGAGAAAGGATGAGGAGCAGTCAGAGTGCAGAGCGCAACTTTTGTATCACATTAGAAATAGTCGAACATTGACCAAACACAAAGAGAGAAAAATGGTTCTGCAATAGTTAGGGAGAGGGGTGGAAAAAGGATGCAAAGTATATAAGGATCTATTCAAATCTGTTTTGTAGGTTCCTTCTTCACGGTCACACAGCAGTTACCACCAGTGTCTGATGGACGCCACTGGCTTATGATAGGGTCATACCGGGGTCCATTGTAGTGTCCAGAGTTTTAAAGGGAATCTGTCTGCAAGTTTTTGCTGTGCCATCTTGCAACCATATGAAGTAGAAACAGAGACTCTGGTTCCAGCGATGTATCACTTAGTTTCCTAAGTGCAGCAGATGGAACAGAGTCACAGATATTGCAGACCAAGCAGAGTTTAGATGGGGGAGTGGTTGGACCAGGAGGCACGAGACAGTTTGTCCTGCTCTCAGATTACATAACAAAGCTTGCTGACAGATTCCCTTTAACAGAAATTATTGCCCTAGAATTGCATTTGCCTTTTTTGCTGTTGCATCACACTGTTGACTCATATTCAGTCTGTGATCTATTAGTATACCCAGTCTTTTTCACATGTACTGTTGCTTAGCCCTATTCCTCCCATTCTGTATATGCTTTTTTCATTTTTGTTGCCCAGATGTAGTACTTTGCATTTTTCCCTGTTAAAAACTATTCTGTTGGGGGCGTGGCCTGGCACCTGATGTGAACAGACGGCTGCTGGCATTCCTGCGCTGTGCAATCTTTATTATCCTGCTTTGAAGTCCCTCCAGAGTTCCGGTGTTGGTCTGTGCTGGTGGGGGAAGGGAGCGGTGTCTGACCTCGACATGCAGCTTTGACAGGAACGACCGTGATGGGTCGGAAAAGACAGCAGTATGCCAAGACAGGAGCAGGGAGACAGGCTCAAGATGGCACCTGCAGCACTGAGGCGAGGGAGAGAGCAGACGCCGCCAATGCCTCCTATGCAAAGAGGTTAGAGGTCGCAGCTAAGCTGGAAAAGTATGCCTGGGTGGAGGAAGCTGCGAAAGGGATGGCTGAGGAGAGGAGGGAGAATGACGGAGAGTCTGGAATAGATAAGGACGAAGTTTCAGAAGAAGTAGTGGAGGGGGGAGTTAGAGGGGGAGGAAGAGCACCAAGAGCAGGAGAACATGGAGCAGGAAGTTACTGTGGAGCATGAAGTAGGGGAGCCCACGCTGCGTGACATTTATGACTTGGTTAAATTTTGTAAAACCACATTGACGTCCCTTTCTCAAAGAGTGGATGGGGTTAAAAGTGAAGTGACCAAAATGAAAGCTGCCATGAATAAAGTTGATACCAGAATAGGTGCAGTGGAGGAAAGAGTGAGTGTACTGGAAGATCAGCTTGCTAAGATGCAGAAGTCTCACACTCAGTGCCTGCAGAAATGTGCTGCCCTGTCTGATAAAAATGATGACTTGGAAAACCAGTCCAGAAGGAATAATGTGAGACTTGCGGGCATCCCTGAAAAGGCTGAAGGGACTGATCCTACAAAGTTTATTGATGAATGGCTCCAAAGTAAGATTGGTGTCACCAATTTGTCTAAAATGTTTGCAGTGGAAAGGGCCCATCGTATCCCCATGAGACCCCTTCCCCCTGGGTCTCCCCCTCGTACCATCATTGCCAAAATCCTTAATTACAGAGACATTATACTGAGGAAAGCCAGAAAGGCTGATGATATGTGTATCAATGGTCAAAAGATCTCTATTTATCCTGACTACTCAGCTGAAGTGCAAAAACAGAGGATTAAGTACAGAGCAGTGAAGCAGAGACTGAGAGACTTGGCATTGAGTTACTCCACACTATACCCAGCAAAGCTCAGGGTTGTGGCCCTGGGCACGGTTCATTTTTTCTCAGCACCGGAGGAGGCTACCAAATGGTTGGACTCAAATACTAAGAAGCTTAAGGCAGGAAAGGAAAGAGGGAAGTGAGAAGAAACCGAAGATTTACATGACAAAATTGGACGATTACCGATTGGTGGAGTCTGATGCTTCTTGTTTTTTTAATATAGGATGAAGATTTTGGAGGGATAGTTTATGTTCAAAAAATTGTATTACTATAATTTTGCACATGCGGAGGAGTTGCTGGGGTGTGCTAGGTTGATAGAAAATTTAGAGGTAACGTTAAGAGGGTGATCAGAAGCAGGTTTACCCACTGTCCGAGAGGAGAGGCTGAATGTATATCAAAGTTATGTTTTTGGGCTATTGTAGTGTTAAATGTTGGGGAGGGTGGAGGGAGGGGGGAGTGGAGGTTTGTTGTTTTAGAACAAGTTCTAGAGAGCACATGCAGCGGCGATCTATTTCATGGGGTCTGAGAAATTATCCACTTGCGTATATATGATGGGGGATAAAATTAAAATACTCAGTTGGAATATAAGATGATTGTCTGAAGGGACAATCCTGGAATACATTAGAAAGAGGGGGCCGGATGTGATATGCCTTCAGGAGACGCATTTATTGAGGGAAAAGGTGGAGATATTACAAAGGAGGTGGATTGGGAAGGCGTATCACTCCACATATTCTTCATACGCCAGGGGGGTCTCCCTGCTCATAGGGAAATCTACGCCATTTGAGGAAATGGAGAGTCATGTGGACAGTGAGGGACAATATGTTTTTGTTAATTTGTCGAATTTATGGGCAGCCAATGTGTGTGGCGGCTATGTATATACCGCCCCCATTCTCGAGGACTAAGATCCGGGAAATATTTGACTTATTTAAGAAGGGCATGGGACTACCACTGTTACTTATTGGAGATTTGAATAATGTAATAGATGAAGGATGGGACAGACATAAAAAGGGAGTGGATAAAGGGGCGAAGAAACTTTCACCATTTGGTACCTTGATGCGGGAATTGGGGATGGTGGATCTCTGGAGAGTAAGGAACGTGAATGAAGTTTGCTACTCCTGTGAGGCTGGGTTCACACGTAGCGGAACTCTCGCGGAAATTACCGTGAGAATTCCGGAATTCCATTCCGCAGGAAAATCGCATTTTAAATTCCCGCGATTTTCCCATGGAAAAACTAGCATTTTGCAAGCATAATTAACTTGCAGAATTGCTAGCGTTTTCCAAGCGATCTGGAGCATCGCTTGGAGAACTGATTGACAGGTTGGTCACACTCGTCAAACATAGTGTTTGACGAGTGTGACCAACTTTTTACTATTGAGGCCGCCTATGCGGCTTCAATAGTAAAAGATAGAATGTAAAAAATAATTAAAAAAAAAAAAATATTGTTATTCTCACCTTCCGACGTCCCGCGCAGCCTTCCCGCCTCTCTCCACGCTCCCGGGCCCAGTAATCCTTTGCGACAATTAACGCGATGACGTCTGTTCTCGCGGGATCGTGACGTCTCGCAGTCATTCCCAATTATGTCGCGCGAATGACCACGAGACTTCGCGATCCCGCGAGAGCGGACGTCATCGCTCGCAAAGGCTTACTGGGACCGGGAGCGTGGAGAGAGGCGGGAAGGCTGCGCGGGACGTCGGAAGGTGAGAATAACAATATTTTTTATTTTAAATTCTATTTTTTACAGGGATATGGTACCCAAAGCCCGGAGGACAGTCTCCTCTCCTCCGGACGGTGGGTACCATCCGCAAATGTTCTGCTTACTTTTCGCATGGTGTGCACAGCCACATGCGGAAAATAAGCAGAACAATGCATTCCTATGGGTGCGGGATCGCCGCAATTCCGCGAAATTAATGAGCATGCTGCGTTTTTTACCGCGAAGCAATTCCGCCTCGGTAAAAACCGCAGCATTAGCACAGCATTGCGGAATCCCATAGGAATGCATGGGATGGCTTATTTTCCGCGGCAAAATTGCGCGGTTAAAACCGCCGCGGAAACGCGAAAAAAGCGCCACGTGTGAACTCAGCCTCATTCTGCGACTCATGGGTCCCTCTCAAGGATAGATATAACGCTGGGCAATGAGTTAATGACACGGATGGTCTGTGGTGCGGAATATCTCCCGAGGGTAATTTCAGATCATAAACCAATTGAATTATCTATCAAAAAGTCAAAGGGGAGGATTGGGCGAGGGAGAGGATGGAGAATGCACCCCTTATGGCTTGAACATATAAATTTGGACATCATAGAGAGGGAGATGAAATAATACTGGCAGCTTAATGAGGGCAGTGCTAGTAAACGGGTGGTTTGGGATGCCATGAAGGCTTTTCTGAGAGGCCTCTTCTTTCGGGAAATATCTAAATGTAAATCTAAAACTAGGATAAGGCGATTGTGGAGTTATTGGAAAGGGCGGAGATAGATATGGTGGCGGATCCATCGGAGAAAAAACAAGGAAGGCTTAGGGGGGCCCAGGAAGCAGTTAATTAGCTATACTTGGAGAAGGTGGAGAGATGGAGAGCTTTTCAGAAAAAGCAATTTTATGAGGAGATAGAAAAAGTGGGGCACTTGCTTTCGGTGGTGTCGGCGGCACAGAGAGACTCCTCATATATATACAAATTAAAGACGGATGATGGGATACTGCTTAAAACCATGGGAGATATCTTGGGAGAATTTGGGAAGTTTTATAAAAAGTTGTATACATCTGGACTGGAGGCTTCTGTTGGGGACATTAAAGATTTTCTTGAGAGGGCGAGACTCCCTAGTATTAAAGATAGTGACAGACTTAGGTTGGAAGAGCCCATAACTGAGGGGGAGATTGAATCTGCCATCATGCCAATGACAAATAATAGGACTCCTGGGGCGGACGGCCTGCCAGGAGAAGTCTATAAGCAATTAAAGGGAGTGACAATGACTCAGTTGAAGGCAGTTTTTGAGGAGGCACTGAAGGAAGGGGAGCTGCCATTGTCCATGAGAGAGGCGGTGGTGGTGGTTATTCCAAAGGAGGTTAAGGATCCGGAATTGGTTGAATCATACCGGCCCATTTCATTGCTGTCGGCAGATGTTAAAATTCTCGCTAAGGTCCTGGCTAACTGATTGATGAGTGTGATCCAGGACCTTGTTCATCCGGATCAATCTGGTTTCATGCCAAATAAGTCCACAGCAATTAATTTACGTAGACTATTCTTGAATTTACAGCTGCCGTCGGACAATGGGGTTCGCAGGGTGGTCGTATCCCTGGATGCGCGTAAAGTATTTGATAGTGTCGAATGGGGGTATCTCAGGGAAGCGTTGAAGAGTTTGGGGTTTGGACCAATTTTTATTTCATGGATACAATTATTATATGCATCCCCGACGGCCAAGATAAAAGTTAATGGGCAATTGTCAGATAGTTTCGGCCTTCACAGAGGGACTAGGCAGGGGTGTCCACTGTCCCCGATACTTTTTGCGTTGGCAGTGGAGCCCTTGGCACAGACAATTAGAAATGCGACCTCGGTCAGGCGATTTAAATATGGGAAGATAGAAGAAAAAATAGCTCTGTATGCAAATGATGTGCTGCTCTTTTTGGAGGATTCTGGAGACTCATTGTTGGGTGTGATGAACATTCTTAAAACATTTGGGAGTGTGTCAGGCCTAGTCATTAATTGGGAGAAGTCCAATATTATTGCGGTTGATGGTGATCAAGAAGATTTTAATGCCCCAGCTTCTATATGTGTTACATAATGCCCCTAACTGGATACCCAGGAGGTGGTTCCGTACCATTGGTTCCCTTTTCAGAGAGCTGGTTTGGGGGAAAAAACAGGCAAGGCTTCGACTGTAAATTCTGCAGAGACCTAAGGAAGAAGGGGGCTTGGCACTACTGAAACCTTGGATTTACTATTTAGCTGCGCAGGGTCAACATATAAGGGGCTGGAAAGAAAGTGATAATATGGGGTCATTACAAAGGGTTTTGGCGCATGTTTTAGATAGAAGTCCACTGATCCAGGGCCTGGAAGCAGGATGCTTTAGGAAGGTTGGTCGGGTCTACCCCACTTGTTTACTGATTCATAAGATGTGGGAGGAAATTAAGAAGATTAGAGGGGTGGAATATCTAACTGACTTCTCTCCAATATGGCAAAATTATAATTTACCGGAGTTTGTTAAAATGGGAGACTTTAAAATTTGGAAGGGTTTGGGAATATGGTACATCGGCCAGGTACAGGATGGGCAGGAGTTGTTACCCTTTGAGAGACTGCAGGAGGTTTACGGGTTGCCAGAGGTCTGTAGGTTTCAGTATAGGCAGTTCCACCACGCTTACAGGACTCAGAGTAAAACAGTTAATATGAAGGTTCAGGCGGATATTCTGGTAAACTATGTTTGTGCAAAAGGGGGGACGAGAGGCGTTGTTTCAGAGATATACAGGGACCTACTGTTTGCCTTCCTACAAAGCTATCCAATTAAAGCAAAAGAGAAATGGGAGAAAGAGGTGGGCGATATAGAGGAAGATAAATGGGAAATAATAATGGAATATGTACCCAAGTTGTCACTGAGCGAACCAGCCAGACTGTCTCAGTTATATGTGCTCCATAGAGTGTATAGGACTCCAGATAGGCTATACAAGGCCGGGTTGAGACAAACTTCCGAATGCCAGAGATGTCGGACCGAAGGGGCTGGGATTATACACATGCTGTGGCAATGTCCAAAATTAAACACGTTTTGGGTGGAAGTGACGACTGCAATTGGAAGGGTATATAATTGTAGAATTGAAAGGGAGCCTCTGGTGTGTATCATGGGGTATGTAGAGGAGATCGGGGTATCGAATTATCATAAACTAGCAATAGCTAGATTATTATATGTTGCGAGGAAACTGATTGCCAGATGTTGGATAAGTGAAGAGCCACCGACAATGCGGGAGTTCTATAGACAGTCTGACTATATTGTGGGTATAGAAAAGAGTATATACACTAAAAGGAAAAAGGTTGGTACCTTTGAAACAATATGGAATCCCTGGGCGGAGAGGTGCTGACCTCAGAAGATCAATGCTGCATTACTGTGTACTTTTATTTAAATAGTTGTATACGTGCTTTACAGAGGGATGGGGGGGTGGGGGAACGGAATGGGAAGTATGTTTTGAAAAAATTTATAACTTGCATACTCTTCACAGATTGAACATGCTGGTTGTTTTATATTTTGTTATGCAATAAAAATGTATCTGATTTAAAAAAAAAAACATTCTGTTAGTTGCTGCCCACTGCTCCAGTTTATTTATATCTTTTTGAATCCTCTCTCTCTCTTCTCTAGTATTAGCTATCCCTCCTAGCTTTGTGTCATCAGCAAATTTAATCAGTTTACCCTCAATTCCTTCATCTAAATCGTTGATAAAGATGTTGAACAATACAGGGCCCAGGACAGAGCCCTGTGGTACCCCACTTGAGACATTCTTCCAACTGGATGTGCAGCCATTTACGACCACTTGTTGGGTCCGATCACTAAGCCAGTTATGAATCCACCTAACAGTTGCCTTGTCCATTCCATACTTAGCCATTTTTAATAAGGATTGTGTGAGATACTTTGTCAAATGCTTTGCTGAAGTCAAGATATACTATATCTACAGCATTTCTCTGATCCACCCAGTCAATGATTCTGTCATAGAAGGAAATTAAGTTAGTCTGACATGACTTCTTAGTTACAAACCCATGCTGTTTAATCACTTCATTCTTATCCAGGTACTTACATACATGTTTAATAATTTGTTCAAAGATCTTTCCTGGTATAGAAGTCAGACTCACCGGCCTATAGTTCCCTGGGTCCACCTTCTTCCCCTTTTTGAAGCTAGGAACAACATTTGCTCTTCTCCAGTCTTCTGGGACTTCTCCTGTTTCCCAAGAATTTTCAAAGATTATGGCGAGTGGTTCAAAAATTTCTTCTGCTGTCTCCTTCAGAACTCTGGGGTGTAATTCATCTGGACCTGCAGACTTGAATAAATTTAGGTTAGCTAAGTGTTTCCTCACTATCTTTTGGACTATAATATACTATGTACTTGTGATACTTAGTGTCATATCAGAGATATATTGTCATGAGTCCACTTTTCATGGAAGCCTAGCAGTTGTTAGTAGGGTTTCCATGTACAAGTTTAACGCAAGTCACTCATTTTAACAGATCCCAGCATTTTGACTTTCCCAGGGATTCCTTTGCAGGAATAATGAAGTCAAGTGCTGACTGGTGACATACCCTGGCACCAAAAAGGGTCGTCACGCACGGTCGATTCAAAAAAGTCATATCAGGGACAAAATCAGAGAGCGAGCTAAAGTCAGAAAATAGAATATACAAAGTTACGTAACAGGAGCAATGGATCAGAATGACCAGATCTAGCTGAACTATATACCTGTTAGCCAGAGACTATCCGCTGGGGTTTATATAGAAGGGAGCCCCACCACATGGCTCCCAGAAGAAAGTGAATTACATGACCAGCTTGCTGCAGCAAAACACAGGTATATTGGAAAGGAATAACTAGTCTCAGCAATCTCTCTTGTTGCTTTCATAAATCAATATATATATATTTTTAGAAACCCTATTTTGTAATATTCTAATTGGGGCCTTTAAGTTAATTTAAGAAACTCCAGAGCTCCGTCAATTATTCATATCATAGAGTAGCTACAAAAATGTCTATTTCTTTCTGGAGGACCCATCATGTAATGCTTTGTTTTTCCTCCGGGAGTGTTGAAGGAGAATGAAACACTTTCCACAAGGAAGCAGGAAGACATTATGTGATCAGCTTTTTTGGAGGGACCCAACAAAGAAATGCTGTATTAAAAATGATAAACCACTGAAGTGTTGATGTAGAAGCAGGATTTATGTCTGGTCGAGACATACTGTACAGGATCTCATCATGCAGACTGCGGCAGTAGCTTATTTTTCGATGATATTATACCTTGCCTTATAGTAATTTTTGAGACTTCTTTAAAAGGCTAGATTTAAATCTAATCAAATGGATCTAAAGTTTTAGGAATTCACTGAATCGGGCAAATTAAAAAATGACTACTGCCATTTTCCACAATGCAGAAGGTTGTTTAAGCCAGGGATAAGCCATGCCCTCAAGCTTCCCAATAAAACCTTGCAGATATCATATTACACAGCATTGCACAGCCAATTAGGGAATAGCCTGTATAAAAGCTGAGGCAAGGAATGCAGCAGCCATTTTATGGTGAATCTGGATAGTGAGAGGACGTCAAAGCTTACAATTTAGCTATAGAGAGAGGAAGAGAAAGCCATTAAACACTGAGTAAACAGTACGGATATTGTGTGACAGCACATTGGTGAAGAAGATTAACGTGTGAGTAAAAGAGAATAATACAGATATAATTTATAGGCAACGAGAGTGAAGAAAGTACAGAGTCTCTGTGTCATACAAGTTTTTCGAGGCAATTGGAGGCTTTGAAGTGCTTTCGATTCATGGCACAATCTACTGGGTAATGAGTGCTGGTGAATGAGCCCCGTTAATGTTCTTTGCCCAGAGCCAATGACTTTTTTTGATGCATCCGTGCCATCGTATAAGTGACAAATGATTGTGCAGTGGCCTCGATTTTCTCATTTTTTGCATCTCCGGCTGAAAGTTATCCTGGAAACTTCTATTATGTAACCAAAGTGTCTCACTTATCAGAGGTTTTATCAAAGGCAGCGGAAGGTTTGATTTCTAATAATTGCCTGTGCCGTTGATTAGTCCGATCTCTCCAAAAGCCAATTCTCAAAAACACTTCTCCTTCAGCGAAACAGAGATGGATGACACTTATAAATGTCACACAAAATATGTAAAAGCAATTTGTCTAGAGCTTTTGAAATCCGCTGTGAATACTGACTGGAATGAATAATCTCGCTATACTTTAAGAATCTGAATATTAGATGCTGGACTCCCAGCGGGTGTTGGCTCAGTATTCCATAGTCAGTGATATCAGATACTTTTTATGTAATATATTAAAATATATTCTCAAAGCAACACTGAATAAACACAATAGAGGAAACAAACTTTCTTTCTCCTTTAGATCTTGACTTCTCTTGGTGTAGTTTTATATCAAGCTTCGATTCTCTTTTTTTTTGTATCCTCAGATACATTGATTTGGGCTTTGGTGCCAGGCAGATGCACCTATCAGGCTTCATAATAATGATGTGGTTGATTAACATGGAGAAATGGCACCTGCACTCAGGTCCTAGTGCCTGAAAAAGCCCCCAAACTACACCTCAGAGGGTATTATTACTATAGATGTTGGGTAGTGATTGTTCATCAGCTTCAGAAATGTCAAACTGGTTCTGTGAAATACAAACTCCTTATTTTGGGGGTTTCATGTCTACATAATTATTATGTTACATATGTTCTGTTTTTCTTCTGGAATGACACTCGGTGATGACACATTCATGGTCTCTCTTAAAAAGGACATGTTCAGCTCTCCAATAAGGTCGGCTTTCCTGTAATTTCAGCACTCCGGTAAGGTCGGCTCTCCAGTAAGGTCAGCTCTCCAGTAAGGTTCAGCTTTCTGGTAGTGTTTAGCTATTCATTGAGGTCAGCTCTCCATTAAAGTCAGCTCTTCAGTAAGGTCAGCTCTCCGGTAAGGTCAGATCACCAGTAATGTCAGCTCACCAGTAATGTCAGCTCTCCATTAAAGTCAGTTCTCCGGTAAGATCAGCTGTCTGGTAAGGTCAGTTCTCCAGTAATGTCAGGTCTCTGGTAAGGTCAGCTCTCCAGTAATGTCAGCTCACCAGTAACGTCAGCTCTCCATTAAAGTCATCTCTTCGGTAAGGTCAGCTCTCCGGTAAGGTTAGATCTCCAGTAAGAGCGGCTCTCCTGTAAGGTCACCTCTCTGGTAAGGTCGGATCTCCAGTAAGGTCAGCTCTCCTGTTAGGTCGCCTCTCCGGTAAGGTCAGCTCTCCGGTAAGGTCGGCTCTCGAGTAAGGTCAGCTCTCCAGTAAGGTTCAGCTTTCTGGTAGTGTTTAGCTATTCATTGAGGTCAGCTCTCCATTAAAGCCAGCTCTTCAGAAAGGTCAGCTCTCTGGTAAGGTCAGCTCACCAGTAGTGTCAGCTCACCACTAATGTCAGCTCTCCATTAAAGTCAGTTCTCCGATAAGGTCAGCTGTCTGGTAAGGTCAGCTCTCCAGTAACGTCAGCTCTCCGGTAAGGTCAGCTCTCCAGTAATGTCAGCTCACCAGTAACGTCAGCTCTCCATTAAAGTCAGCTCTCCGGTAAGGTCAGCTCTCCGGTAAGGTTAGATCTCCAGTAAGGGCGGCTCTCCTGTAAGGTCACCTCTCTGATAAGGTCGGATCTCCAGTAATGTCAGCTCTCCTGTTAGGTCATCTCTCCAGTAAGGTTGGCTCTCCTGTAAGGTCAGCTCTCCAGTAAGGGCGGCTCTCCTGTAAGGTCTTCTCTCCGGTAAGGTCGGCTCTCCGGTAAGGTCAGCTCTCCAGTAAGGGCGGCTCTCCAGTAAGGTCGCCTCTCCGGTTAGGTCGGCTCTTCGGTAAGGTCAGCTCTCCAGTAAGGGCGGCTCTCCTGTAAGGTTGTCTCTCCAGTAAGGTCGGCTCTCCGGTAAGGTCAGCTGTCTGGTAATGTTCAGCTTTCTGGTAGTGTTTAGCTTTTCATTAAGATCAGCTCTCCATTAAAGTCAGCTCTTCAGTAAGTTCAGCTCTCTAGTAATGTTCAGCTCTCTAGTGGGGTCAGCTCTTTGGTAATGTCAAAACTGTGCATTGTGCCATTCCTCTGTTATTACTCTAGTCTAGTAGTAACACTGTGTAAGGACAGGCCATTCACAGGAATGATAATCCTCATTGCCCTATAAACCATGCCCATCACCTTTAAAATAATTTAAATGTGATTCCAACAATCCCTTTATACCTTCAGGTGTGCCCCTGCATAGCTCCGAAAAAGTGCTTTTCTCATGTCCCATGCTGCGTGCAAATTGCATGGTCCAGTAGGATGGGCAAATCAAGATTGTGCTCAGCGCCATCCCAGTCTCTTTTAACTTGATGGAAGTGGATGACTTCTCCTAAGTCATCCACACAGTGCTCGAAATCTTGCACCTACGCGGTGGAAACAGAGACCTGCACAGGATTGCCTCACTCCGTCCTATTGAACAGTCAGGGAACGGGTGATGTACCAGTAAAGCTGGAGCTTGAGCATTAGATGACTTCATGCAGTTGGTTTCTGATTCCCCTGCGCAGGCGCAAGGCTTCAAGCGCTGTGTGTATGATGTAGGACACATCATCCAGTTCCATCCAGATAGAAGCCGCTGTATTTGCAGTGACCGGGGTGGAGCTGAGCATGATCTGGATTCGCCCATTGGACCGGATCGCACAATTTAGATGCAGCATGGGACATGAGTAAAGCACTTTTTCGGAGGTATGCAGGGGCACCTCTGAGGGTGTAAAGGGATTGTATGAATATCACTTAAATGATTCTAAAGATCATGGGCATGGTTTATAAGGCAAAAAGCTGGTGACAGGTTCCCTTTAAGTGGTTAAACGGCAGAATTCGGCGCTAGCTCTGATCGCTGCTGTTAGGTGATGTTTGTATAACTCAGCTGACATCTGCACTGTGTGGAACGGGCTCAGTTCCTGAGCCTGCAACATTCACCAACAGTATCTCCATGACATAATGGTATGTCATGTAACAGGAAGGCGTTAATAATACATTTCCAGGAGGAATAACGAAAGTATTTACGCAAGTAGCGAGGAAAGTCCTCTTTAAGAATAGGTAATCCTTCATTAATATACTAAGAAACATACAGTGCAACAGAAACTTCAAATAACTGATTTCATTCCTGGAGCTGGAAAATTTATCCGGATAGTGATTGCAGGTTTTCTGTACTCTACATTACAGGGAAAATGTATGCGATCTCCTAATATATGAAGCCTGTGCCCGCGGCGGCTTTTTTCTTCAGCACATGTGTCACTTTTTAATGTGATAGGGGAAATGGGATTCAAGACGAAAAGTCTCAGAGAAACCCATGACAGCGCACAACATTTTATTACAATTTCTTGGGATCCCTCTTGTCTCTTAAAGCTTCTCTGATTATCTTTTTCTACTTTTATTCTTGCTTTTTCCTTGAGTTTCTTTTCTCCTTATTGTAGTATATAAATAGACAGAATTTTCTTATTCTATTTTTAACAGGGTTTCTCCAGCTGTCATTTTTGTTCTTCAACACATCACTTTTGGAGGTCATCCATCCACCCCCCTCCCCACCCCACCTCTGGTTTGCTATGGCAGTCAGTGGACTACAGAAGACTGGGCTTTATAGGTGATTGTTAATTTTACTTTATATTGCATTACTATGGTATTGCAGGGTATAGTACAGGTTTGCAAGTTCAGGTCCCTCAAGTGCACTGAAAACATATATATGTATACTGTATATATATATATAAATATGTATACAGTATATATATATATATATATATATCTGAGCTAGACCAGGTGCATTTTATTAGACCAGTAAGACCCAAACAGGAGTCTTGGAGCAACGTTTCCCACCCAGGCTCTTTTGGTCGCTCCTAAATCCTGGACCCAAAATCCAGTCAAAATAAAAATCATCTCAGTAACATATACCTGCTATCCAGGACCTTACCTCCCGCCTTCTTACAGTACATGTATAAAACATAGTATATATAAAATTCAAACCATCCTTTTTTTTTCATTAATAATAAATAAAAAATAAACATATCTGGTATCGCCGCATCCGTCACATCTAAAAAAAATAATGAGACTAATTAACCTGAATAGTAAATGTCATAATGACAAAATCAATATAGAATTGATTTTTTTTTGCAGTCACAGCTTCGTAAAAATGTGTAATAAAAAGAAATCAAAATGATGCATTTATCCAAAAACAGGTTTCACTGAAAACATCAGCTTACCATGCAAAGATCAAGCACTCTCACCCAGTTCAGTCAACGGACGGAAAAATGGAAAAATCTAAATTTCCAGAGTGTCAGAAAATGGCGACACACATCCAATTTATTTTTTCGCAAACTTCAGGACTTTTTTTCCACCACTAAAATATAGGAAAAAGAATATGCAAATTTGGTATCGCCGTAATGGGACGAAGGCCAAGAAGAAGAAGGCCAAAATATGTCAGTAATTCATTTTTCTCACGATTTCGCCTGACTTGGAATTGTTTTCCCAATGGAAGAAAAAAAAATTCACTGGAAGGAGTCAGACAATCTCAGAGGATCCTGTGATTTGGGAAGCTAGGCCAGCCAGACAGCTCTTATGTGGTGCATTTCAAAAAATGTCATTTCTCATTATTCTGTAAAACAAATCTTTAGTAGGTTTTTCGGTTCGGTAGAGATGTACGACGACTTGCGAGATCAGCGTAATGATGATTTCATGTTGGGAATAAAGAGGCCTCTTATGTCATTGAGAAACTCTGCGCAGAGCCACAATCTAAAGAACACCAAAGTAAAGAAATGACTTTGGAATAGAATTTCCTGGCTTGTCCTCTTGTGGGAAGTAGAGGAATACAATATGGGCTAGTTTACCAGATTTTGTAGTATATACTCGTATATGTTACATTTTCAAGTAGGGATTGTCATCCCACTTTTTTTTTAGACATTTATGAAAATTCATGACCCATTCTTGCCAACATTAAAAGTTTATCCAGAACAATCCCGCAAAATGAATTCTAAAAGGGTCAGGTTTATGAATTTTGGGGCGAACCTTGACAATTTCAGGAGTGGGACACTTTAATGTCTTATTAAAGTTTGCAGTAGGGGGGTCCAACTCTCAGCAACCTTGCCAAGCACTATGTCCCCTTATTAGTTACTAAGCATAGATTTTATTACAGCGGTATTGCAAGTCAAGTCCATCTCTGAAGTCATTTTTGGGGTCTGAATTAGTGTTGGAATCTGACCCCTGAACTCATTTTTATGTAGGGATTAACTTTTTGGTCTCTGGCTTCTCTTAATTTTTGGGTCTGGATTCTGTACTAATCGTTGTATCTGATATTTCTGGTCTGAATTAATTTTGAGGTCTTGATTTTGAAGTCTAGGGTCTGAATTAATTTAGGGGTTCTGAGCTCTAAAATGATTTGTTTAGTTTTGGACTTCAAATAATTTTTGGTCTGGATCTGAATAAAGTTTGGGGGTTTGAGGTGTAAATTGATTTTTATTTTTGGCCTGGGGTTTGATTTAGTATTTGGATTCTAAATTAATCTTGGTGTCTGATGTTTGGGGCCTGAATTAATTTTGAGGGCTTGGTTTTAAAGTCTAGGGTCTATATTAAGTTTGGGATACTGAGGGTCTAAATACATTTTTTAGTCTATGATTTTACTTCGTTTTTGGTTCTAGTTCTTCAATCAATATTTTTTGGTCCATGTCTGAATTGACTTTTTGGCCTGGGGTTTTAATTAGTTCTTGGGTGTGAATTCTAGATTAATTCTTGGTGTCAGATGTTTAGGGTCTGAATTAATTTTTACCTCTCTGGTTTCAAGTCTAGCATACGTATTAATTTTGAGGTCTTAGGTTTTCAAATCTAGAGTTTGAATTAATTTTCAGGTTCTGAGGTCTATACTAATTTTTTTGGTCTTAGAGCCTAGACTAGGGATGTTTCATTGATACATATCACAGGTTAGATTTAAAGTGGGGTTTCTAGATTGTTTGGAGCTTCCTTGCTTGAAAAAATTTGGGAACCACAGATCTATACTTCAGCATATCCAAAAATAAGCAAACTTGGATGGAGACAGCTCATCTGAGAGCTCATTATAAGTTGTAATATAGGTTGAGTGAAGCTCTCAGTGCATTGTTTTCTCTCCACCGATCCTGAAGATGTCCATTAATTTCTATGAGATCACAGCCTGTACAGAACGTCTCGCCCTCATCTCCTCATTACTTTCACCCTCTGCCAGGATCTGAATACAGGGTTCTTCAATCTCAGGTCTGCACTGTCACCCCGTTCCCTGACGAGGATGTATTACTGGATGTGACTGTTGCCATTGTCACCATCTATTTAATGAAATGTCGGCTCTTCCCGGAGAAAACAGGATTAAAGCAGGACAATGAGAGAGAAGTAATGTGAGGTTAGCAGCAAGGCAGAAAGTGATTAGCTGCTGTCACATAGGATAACACCGGGAGGACTGCAGGCCGGTACGGGCCTGACAGGTGTCAATGAAGCTATGTACAGATTTACATGGAAGAATAAAAGCACGACGGGCGATTACCGCAAGATGTCATTATAATATATAAAAAATAATATATACAGTATATACTGTGCCTAGAAAAAGTATTCATAACCTGTGATGTTTTCCACATTTTTCATGTTACACCCAGAAACTTAAATGTATTTTATTGGGATTTTTATGTGATATATAACCACAAAGTAGCAAGTATTTGGGAAGTGTAAAAGGAAATGAGACATGGTTTTCTAATTATTTAAAAAATATACATTTGAAAATAGTGACGTGCATTTGTATTCAGCCCCTTGTAGTGTGATAACCCTAAATAAAGCCCTGCGTGATCACTTGTCTCCAGAACTAGTAAATTGAGTCCACATTTGTGTAATTTCTTCTTAGTATAACTACAGCTGTTCTGTGAAGGCTTCGGAGGTTTGTTGAGAACATTAGGGATCAGACAGCATCATGAAAACCAAGGAGCACACCAGACAGGTCAGGGATAAAGTTGTGTCACAAAGATGGAAAGAGTGTAGCACAACTTCCAACCTACCACTGTCTATCCACCAAAACTGACATCCCTAGCAGGGAGAGCACTAGCTAGAGAAGCAGTCAAGAGGCCCATGGTTACTATGGAGGAGGGCTGATTAAATATCTCCATTTTTCATCATGAATGGTGTGCTGCCTCTGATTCATTTGGACTCTTATTACTAAGGTTTGGTATTTGTCTTGGCGGGCCTTGCACCCGCTTTTCTCTTTTCCTTCTTTTTTTGTGCTGCTTCATTTTTCCTATTTTCTAGATAGATAGGCTGTAGTCTTTGTCTATCTCACATAACATATTTTTATCTATATTTATATATCATATGAATCTATTATAAAAACCTCAAACTGATTTATTATCCACAAATCTGGGATGATTATGTGTTGATAGGTACTAGGTCTTATTAACAGTAATATTAGTAATAATTAAATGACAATGCCCCGGGGGCTTCTCACAATTGGTGGTGAATGGTGATGTTTGAGGACATGTTGGGGCAGATCTGTGTGGGGGACTTGTGTCTGTCTCTTTTAGTTTTTCATCAGCTGGAGAACTACAAGTTGCATATCTCTGTCTATTGCCACTACAATATACCTGAGGTGCAAATCTAAACCTCAGCAGGGCCATACATACAAATGAGTAGTGTAGTGAGTATACCCCAGCCCCCCGACAAAAAGCCAAACGATGGTAACAGTTGACTTGGTTTTATTTACAGACCTCTAATATGGAGGCACTTGTACTTCAAAGGTGGCACAACAGCAACGCTTAAAAAAAGCAATATATAAAGTCTGTCTACCTTGGCGGTCACAGCTACTTCATGTGGCATACACCTGCTCTCTGTCTCAGCTCTGCTCTCCCAGACTTTAACCATTACAGCTACTTTACTGGTGGACACAGACAGAAAAGGGCCCCTGTGCAAGAACAATATATGGGCCCAGCGTCGGACTGGAGCACCTTGGGCCCACCAGAGAAAATCATTCTTGGGGCCCACTATGTAGCGACATAAAAATAAATACAAGACCGCCAATTGTGTGGTAAAACACGCTAATATCCAGGTATAATATGAGGTAGTACAAATCTTAATTATGTAGCAGGAGCTGGGGCAGCCTCCCTCATAGAATATAATGCACCCCCCTCATAGAATATAATGCAGCCCCCCTCATAGAATAAAATGCAGCCCCCCTCATAGAATATAATGCAGTCCCCCTCATATAATATAATGCAGCCCCCTCATAAAATATAATGCAGCCCCCCTCATAGAATATAATGCAGTCCCCCTCATAGAATATAATGCAGCCCCCCTCATATAATATAATGCAGCCCCCTCATAAAATATAATGCAGCCATCTCATAGGGTATAATGTAACCCTCCATAGAATATAATTGTGCCCTCCTCATAGGGTATAATGCACTCCTTCATAGGGTATAATGCTGCCCCCTCATAGGGTATAATGCTGCCCACTCATAGGGTATAATGCACCCCCTCATAGGGTATAATGCACCCCCTCATAGGGTATAATGCTGCCTCCTCATAGGGTATTATGCACCCCCTCATAGGGTATAATGCTGCCTCATCATAGGGTAAAATGCTGCCCCCTCATAGGGTATAATGCACCCCCTCATAGGGTATAATGCTGCCTCATAGGGTATAATGCACCCCCTCATAGGGTATAATGCTGCCCCCTCATAGGGAATAATGCTGCCCCCTCATAGGGTATAATGCTACCCCCTCATAGGGTATAATGCTGCCTCCTCATAGGGTATAATGCACCCCCTCATAGGGTATAATGCTGCCCCCTCATAGGGTATAATGCACCCCCCTCATAGGGTATAATGCTGCCTCCTCATAGGGTATAATGCTGCCCACTCATAGGGTATAATGCTGCCCCCTCATAGGGTATAATGCTGCCTCCTCATAGGGTATAATGCTGCCCCCTCATAGGGTATAATGCACCCCCTCATAGGGTATAATGCTGCCTCCTCATAGGGTATAATGCTGCCCCCTCATAGGGTAAAATGCTGCCTCCTCATAGGGTATAATGCTGCCCCTCATAGGTTATAATGCACCCCCTCATAGGGTAAAATGCTGCCCCCCCATAGGGTATAATGCTGCCCCCTCATAGGGTATAATGTTGCCCCTCATAGGGTATAATGCTGCCCACTCATAGGGTATAATGCTGCCCCTCATAGGGTATAATGCACCCCCTCATAGGGTATAATGCTGCCTCCTCATAGGGTATAATGCTGCCTCCTCATAGGGTATAATGCTGCCCCTCATAGGGTATAATGCTGCCTCCTCATAGGGTATAATGCTGCCCCCTCATAGGGTATAATGCACCCCCTCATAGGGTATAATGCTGCCTCCTCATAGGGTATAATGCTGCCTCCTCATAGGGTATAATGCTGCCCCCTCATAGGGTATAATGCTGCCCCTCATAGGGTATAATGCTGCCCACTCATAGGGTATAATGCTGCCCCTCATAGGGTATAATGCACCCCCTCATAGGGTATAATGCTGCCTCCTCATAGGGTATAATGCTGCCTCCTCATAGGGTATAATGCTGCCCCTCATAGGGTATAATGCTGCCTCCTCATAGGGTATAATGCTTCCCCCTCATAGGGTATAATGCACCCCCTCATAGGGTATAATGCTGCCTCCTCATAGGGTATAATGCTGCCCCCTCATAGGGTATAATGCTGCCTCCTCATAGGGTATAATGCTGCCTCCTCAGAGGGTATAATGCTGCCCCCTCATAGGGTATAATGCTGCCTCCTCATAGGGTAAAATGCTGCCCCCTCAAAGGGTAAAATGCTGCCTCCTCATAGGGTATAATGCACCTCCTCAGAGGGTATAATGCTGCCCCCTCATAGGGAATAATGCTGCCCCCCCTCATAGGGTATAATGCTGCCTCCTCATAGAGTATAATGCTGCCCGCTCATAGGGTATAATGCTGCCCGCTCATAGGGTATAATGCTGCCCCCTCATAGGGTATAATGCTACCCCCTCATAGGGTATAATGCTGCCTCCTCATAGGGTATAATGCACCCCCTCATAGGGTATAATACTGCCCCCTCATAGGGTATAATGCACCCCCCTCATAGGGTATAATGCTGCCTCCTCATAGGGTATAATGCTGCCCAGTCATAGGGTATAATGCTGCCCCCTCATAGGGTATAATGCTGCCTCCTCATAGGGTATAATGCTGCCCCCTCATAGGGTATAATGCACCCCCTCATAGGGTATAATGCTGCCTCCTCATAGGGTATAATGCTGCCCCCTCATAGGGTAAAATGCTGCCTCCTCATAGGGTATAATGCTGCCCCTCATAGGTTATAATGCACCCCCTCATAGGGTAAAATGCTGCCCCCCATAGGGTATAATGCTGCCCCCTCATAGGGTATAATGCTGCCCCTCATAGGGTATAATGCTGCCCTCTCATAGGGTAAAATGCTGCCCCCTCATACGGTATAATGCTGCCCCTCATAGGGTATAATGCTGCCTCCTCATATGGTATAATGCTGCCCCCTCATAGGGTATAATGCACCCCCTCCTAGGGTATAATGCTGCCCCCCCTCATAGGGTATAATGCACCCCCCTCATAGGGTATAATGCTGCCCCCTCATAGGGTATAATGCTGCCTCCTCATAGGGTATAATGCACCCCCTCATAGGGTAAAATGCTGCCCCCTCATAGGGTATAATGCACCTCCTCATAGGGTATAATGCTGCCCCCTCATAGGATATAATGCTGCCCCTCATAGGGCATAATGCACCCCCTCATAGGGTATAATGCACCCCCTCATAGGGTATAATGCTGCCCCCCCTCATAGGGTATAATGCACCCCCCTCATAGGGTATAATGCTGCCCCCTCATAGGGTATAATGCTGCCTCCTCATAGGGTATAATGCACCCCCTCATAGGGTAAAATGCTGCCCCCTCATAGGGTATAATGCACCTCCTCATAGGGTATAATGCTGCCCCCTCATAGGGTATAATGCTGCCCCCTCATAGGGTATAATGCACCCCCTCATAGGGTATAATGCTGCCTCCTCATAGGATATAATGCTGCCCCTCATAGGGTATAATACACCCCCTCATAGGGTATAATGCTGCCTCCTCATAGGATATAATGCTGCCCCTCATAGGGCATAATGCACCCCCTCATATGGTAAAATGCTGTCCCCTCATAGGGTATAATGCTGCCTCCTCATAGGATATAATGCTGCCCCCTCATAGGGTATAATGCACCTCCTCATAGGGTATAATGCTGCTCCCTCATAGGGTATAATGCTGCTCCCTCATAGGGTATAATGCTGCCCCCTCATAGGGTATAATGCACCTCCTCATAGGGTAAAATGCTGCCCCCTCATAGGGTATAATGCACCCCCTCATAGGGTATAATGCTGCTCCCTCATAGGGTATAATGCTGCCCCCTCATAGGGTATAATGCTGCCCCCTCATAGGGTATAATGCACCCCCTTCATAGGGTATAATGCACACCCTCATAGGGTATAATGCTGCCTCCTCATAGGGTATAATGCACTTCAACTCAAAAATATCTCCCGGATCTGTACATTCCTCAACCAAGAATCTGCAAAAACCCTAGTCCATGCCCTCATCATCTCTTGCCTTGACTATTGCAACCTCCTGCTCTGTGGCCTCCCCGCTAACACTCTCGCACCCCTCCAATCTATTCTTAACTCTGCTGCCCGACCAATCCACCTGTCCCCCCGCTATTCCCCGGCCTCTCCCCTCTGTCAATCCCTGCACTGGCTCCCCATTACCCAAAGACTCCAGTTCAAAACCCTAACCATGACATACAAAGCCATCCACAACCTGAGTCCTCCGTACATCTTTGACCTAGGCTCCCAGTACTTACCTGCACGAAACCTCCGATCCTCACAAGATCTCCTTCTCTACTCCCCTCTTATCTCCTCTTCCCACAATCGCATACAATATTTCTCCCGCGCATCCCCCCTACTTTGGAACTCTCTACCACAACATATCAGACTCTCACCTACCATGGAAACCTTCAAAAAGAACTTGAAGACCCACCTCTTCCGACAAGCCTATAACCTGCAGTAACCACCGATCCACCAAACCGCTGTATGACCAGCTCTACCCTCGCCTACTGTATCCTCACCCAGCCCTGGTAGATTGTGAGCCCTCGCGTGCAGGGTCCTCTCTCATCCTGTACCAGTCGTGACTTGTATTGTTTAAGATTACTGTACTTGTATGTATTATGTATACCCCTCCTCACATGTAAAGCGCCATGGAATAAATGGCGCTATAATAATAAATAATAATATATAGAGATAGATAGATAGAAAGATAGATATAGATAGATAGATATAGATAGATAGATATAGATAGATAGATAGATAGATAGATACAGTAGATAGATGTAGAGATAGATAGATAGATAGATAGATAGATAGATAGATAGATAGATAGATAGAGAGATAGACAAATAGATATAGAGATAGATAGATAGAGATAGATAGATGATAGATAGATAGAGATAGATAGATAGATAGATAGATATAGAGAGATAGATAGATATAGAGATAGATAGATAGATAGATAGATAGATAGATATAGAGATAGATAGATAGAGAGAGAGAGAGAGATAGAGAGATAGAGAGATATAGATATAGACAGATAGATATAGAGATAGATATAGAGATAGATAGATAGAGATAGATAGATAGATATAGAGATAGATAGATAGATATAGAGATAGATAGATAGATAGATAGATATAGATAGATATAGAGATAGATATAGACAAGAAGAATACAGCAGCACATGTGCATGAATCTAGGCCATGTGAAAACACAGAAACACATTAAAACCATTCAATTTGGATAATAATCATCAAAAATATTTTTTTCAAAAAAATTTTTTAAAACTTACAGTAAGATGAAAATGAAGGTTCTTAGTGCACAAATTGACCAATTCATGTAAGCCCATCAACCACTGCAAGGTGACCTCCCCCTGATGGGTCCCTGCTCTACCGTACATAAGCCACTTTTGGGCCACCAGCCTACAATTTTTGACAAACATATTTTTGAGGATTATTATCCAAATTGAATGGTTTAAGGCTGTGTTCACACACAGCGTTTTTTTGCGGGTTTTCCCGCAGATTTGCCAAAAAATCCACGGGAAAAACGTGAAAAAGATGCTTCCCATTCATTTCTATGCATTTTGCACTTTTTGTGCACATTGATGCGTTTTTTTACCGCGAAAAAAAGCATCGCGGTAAAAAACACAGCATGCTCATTAATTTCGCAGATTTTTCCGCGTTTCTGACTTGTTCAATGCGTTTTGAAAACGCTCCGGAAAAAAACGCATAAAAAACGCACAAAAAACGCGAAGACAAAAAAGATGCGGTTTCTGGGAAGGGAGTCAGGTTCTTGAGCAGAAATTTTCTGCTACGTGTGCACTTAGCCTTAATGTGTTTCTGTGTTTTCACATGGCCTAGATTCATGCACATGTGCTGCTGTATTCGTTTTGTCTATATTGTGCAGCTTTTGCAGCGTGCACATGTTCACATTAGGAGGTGCTGATCGGTTCTTTTTTTTTTCTCTATTTAGTTGCTGGATGCTAGCTGCCTCCAGTCTGATATTGCACCCCTCCCATTGGCCTTGCAGGTGGCCGCAATCAGCAATCAGCTGGTGGGCCAGTCCGACGCTGTACGGGCCCTTTGCAGCCCAAGAGCTCCTAAAAATTTAAAATTGCTCCTGCTTTAGAGGTAAAAATTGCCCCCCTTACTTCTTAAGCCCTTGTGCAGCAGCACAGGTTGCACCAATGATATGGCCGCCCCTGAGTTACTTTAGGTAGAATGGATTCGGCCTCCCAGTTTCTATTTCCTCAAGGAGACACTCTATCAGTATTCCTCTCCTTTATGGGCAACAGGTCTCCTACACCTGGATCAGTCACAGAGACAATCTCCCCTCTGTAACCTAATGCAGGACACAGATCCAGCTATTATTTGCTTACCACTACTTACCGACACTGGCCCTCTGCAACCGACACACGCAGGCCCTCTGCAACTGACACACGCAGGCCCTCTGCAACCGACACACGCAGGCCCTCTGCAACCGACACACGCAGACCCTCTGTAACTGACACACGCAGGCCCTCTGCAATTGACACACGCACTTCCTCTGTAACTGATACACGCAGGCCCTCTGCAACCGACACACGCAGACCCTCTGCAACCGACACACGCAGGCCCTCTGCAATTGACACACGCACTTCCTCTGTAACTGATACACGCAGGCCCTCTGCAACCGACACACGCAGGCCCTCTGCAATCAACACACGTTGACCCTCTGCAATTGACACACGCAGGCCATCTGTAATTGACATACGCAGGCCCTCTGTAATTGACACATGCAGGCCCTCTGCAAACGACAAGCAAACCCTCTGCAATTGACAAACGCAGGCCCTCTGTAATTGGCACACGCAGGCCCTCTGCAACCGACACACGCAGACCCTCTGCAACTGACACACAAACCTGCTGCAATTGACACACGCACTTCCTCTGTAACTGACACACGCAGGCCCTCCTCAACTGACACAAGCAGACCCTCTGCAATTGACACACGCACTCCCTCTGTAACTGACACACGCATACTCTCTGCAACTGACACACGCAGGCCCTCTGTAACTGACACACGCACGTCCTCTGCAATTGACACATGCAGGCCCTCTGTAACAGACACATGCAGGCCCTCTGTAATTGACACACGCAGGCCCTCTGTAATTGACACACGCAGGCCCTCTGTAATTGACACACGCAGGCCCTCTGCAACTGACACGCAGACCCTCTGCAATTGACACACGCACTCCCTCTGTAACTGACACAGGCAGGTCCTCTGCAACCGACACACGCAGGCCCTCTGTAACTGACACATGCAGGCCCTCTGCAATTTACACACGCAGGCCCTCTGTATTTGACACACGCAGGCCCTCTGCAACTGACACGCAGGCCCTCTGCAACTGACACGCAGACCCTCTGCAATTGACACACGCTTGTCCTCTGCAACTGACAAATGCAGGTCCTCTGCAACTGACAAATGCAGGTCCTCTGCAACTGATACACGCAGGTCCTCTGCAACTGACACACACAGGCCCTCTGCATTTGACACGCACAGGCCCTCTGTAACTGACACACGCAGGCCCTCTGCAACCGACACACGCAGGCCCTCTGTAACTGACACATGCAGGCCCTCTGCAATTTACACACGCAGGCCCTCTGTAATTGACACACGCAGGCCCTCTGCAACTGACACGCAGACCCTCTGCAATTGACACATGCTTGTCCTCTGCAACTGACAAATGCAGGTCCTCTGCAACTGATACACGCAGGTCCTCTGCCACTGATACACGCAGGTCCTCTGTAACTGACACACAAAACACAAATATCCTGAACTAAAGAGTAAAAAATATACTGCAAATAATGCATAAAGGTAATAATAATAATAAGGGTATTTAGTAAACATAATTTTGATCAAAATAATGTACAAGCCATCCCGCCACGTCACGGCAACCCTTGTGGGACAGTCCCTACTCTAGTATTTAAAACCTTTTCACTTGCCAAGTGGTGTGAATGTGAATAAGGGTCGAGCGGCTGAACCACTAGTAACAGCTTAGGCCAGACTGGATGGCTTTCCCAGCTCAGAAAGAGTATTCCAGTCTGGCCTAAGCTGTTACTAGTGGTTCAGCCGCTCGATCCTTATTCACATTCACGCCACTTGGCAAGTGAAAAGGTTTAAAATACTAGAGTAGGGACTGTCCCACAAGGGTTGCCGTGATGTGGCGGGATGGCTTGTACATTATTTTGATCAAAATTATGTTTACTAAATACCCTTATTATTATTATTACCTTTATGCATTATTTGCAGTATATTTTTTACTCTTTAGTTCAGGATATTTGTGTTTTTTGCTTTTTGTTTTCTCTGGTTAATGGTCTTGTGTTAATATGCACTTACATTGTGCATACACATTAACTTACTTTTCTCAGTTCAGATTTGTTTTTTATTTTTTTATTTGTAACTGACACACGCAGGTCCTCTGCAACTGACACACACAGGCCCTCTGTAACTGACACACGCAGGCCCTCTGCTTTTGACACAGGCAGGCCCTCTGCAATTGACACACGCTTGTCCTCTGCAACTGACAAATGCAGGTCCTCTGCAACCGACACACGCAGGTCCTCTGTAACTGACACACGCAGGCCCTCTGCAACTGACACACGCAGGCCCTCTGCAACTGACACACGCAGGCCCTCTGCAACTGACACACGCAGGCCCTCTGCAACTGACACATGCAGGTCCACTGCGACTGACACACACAGGCCCTCTGCATTTGACACACACAGGCCCTCTGTAACTGACACACGCAGGCCCTCTACTTTTGACACTCGCAGGCCCTCTGTAAATGACACACGCAGGTCCTCTGCAACTGACACACACAGGCCCTCTGCAAATGACACACACAGGCCCTCTGCAACTGACACACGCAGGTCCTCTGCAACTGACACACACAGGCCCTCTGTAACTGACACACGCAGGCCCTCTGCCTTTGACACTCGCAGGCCCTCTGTAAATGACACACGCAGGTCCTCTGCAATTGACACACGCAAGCCCTCTGTAACAGACACATGCAGGCCCTCTGCAATTTACACACGCAGGCCCTCTGTAATTGACACACGCTTGTCCTCTGCAACTGACAAATGCAGGTCCTCTGCAACTGATACACGCAGGTCCTCTGTAACTGACACACGCAGGTCCACTGCGACTGACACACACTGGCCCTCTGCATTTGACACACGCAGGCCCTCTGCAACTGACACACGCAGGCCCTCTGCAACTGACAGCAGGCCCTCTGCAATTGATACAGAATGAAGGGAGGCAGACCCTCAATAAGTTTTGTTGCTCACAGTCACCTGGACAAAAGACTTTTAACTTTTGAGCTGCTGCAGCATTAAAGGGGCTGTCCGGCTTTAGGCTACATGTCTGCAGTCTCTGCATGTTATTGTGCTGTTCCATTTTTTTTTCTAGATAGATAGATAGAAGCAGCACTAGCATATCACCTGGTAGTCACCTTCAGAGGATTTAAACCCCATAACTAACCAAAAAAAGTGAAAGGCAGTCACCCATAGTTAATGTGTAAAAAAGATGGACTTTTTTATTAGTCTGTAAAGTGCAATGTTATTTATGTCTTGGCTCCAAAACATTGAGCCTTTCCCAAGCAACAACATCGTGTTCTGACAACATTTATATATAGTGCTTTGTGTATGCCATAATAAACAGCCAATTAAGACAATATAAATATGTCGCATTACAACTAGTATGGATACATAAAGTCTGACTGTTATGAACATTAACTATATAGATAATAGATAGATAGATAGATAGATAGATAGATAGATAGGTAGATAGATAATGTTTCTTCCTCTTCAATGTCTCACTTAGATGCTCCATGTTTTCACACTGGATGGAAGCGGTGGGAAGTAATTTGTTTCATGTCATGAATGTTGCAGTTTTTAGTTATTTATTAGCAGCGGAGGAGCTCCGGCCTTCAACAGGAAAAGCTGGGACGAGTTTATTTAAACCTTGCACAGATTGAGCTAATAAGCATGTGAATGTATCCTCAGCAACACTGCGTACATCTGTCTGATGGGGTCTCAGCACTGCAGCGTGGAGCACAGATGGGTCCTTCCCTGGGAAATACGTGTCCTGGGCGCTGGAGATCATAATGCCAGAGTGTTAAAACAATCAGAACATGCACCTGACGCCAGCTGTTAGATAGATAGATAGATAGATAGATAGATGAAAGATAATAGATAGATAGATAGATAGATAGATAGATAGATAGATAGATAAATCAAGAAAAAAGGGCAGCACTACCAAAATAATACAGCAGGTGCAAAACCTATTCAGCAGTGTCCAAACAGCCAAATTAACAAAAGGAAAAAAATAGGCAGCACTCGAATTAAATGTGAAAAAAGTGGATACTTTACTGATCCTTAGATAGATAGATAGATAGATAGATAGATAGATAGATAGATAGATAGATAATTGATAAATGGATAGATAAATAGATAGATGATAATAGATAGATAGATAATAGATAGATAGATAATAGATAGATGAAAGATAATAGATAGAAAGATAGATAGATAATAGATAAATAGATAGATAGATAATAGATAGATAGAAAGATAGATAGATAGATAGATAGATGAAAGATAATAGATAGATGAAAGATAATAGATAGATAGATAGATAGATAGATAGATAGATAGATAGATAATAGATAGATAGATAGATCTACCTATTAGTTGAATGTGCAGGTAATGCTGCTCCCCATCCCACCCTGTTGATGACGTCGGCACAGACAGTACTGTTTTACCCTATAAACTGCAGATAGATAAATAGATAGATAGATAGTTTGATAATAGATAGATGAAAGGTAGAGATAGATAGATAGATAGATAGATACTGATAGATAGTACTGCCTCCTATTTTCTGTTTGTAGGAACACATAGTACTTTTTTCCTTGCTTTTCCCTGTCAATGATGAAGGCACAGATAGTACCTATTCTCTGTATTTCCCTGTCACTTATGTTATCAGAGATAATACAACCTGTTTCTCCTTGTAAATAATGTAGGCACAGATAGCGCAACCTACCTGTCTCTCCCTGTGGAAAAATAAAGTTACAAACAATTGTGCCTACATGTATCTCCCTGTAAACTAGACACAGAGAGAGCCAACTCCTTGTCTCTTCCTGTAAATGTCATAGGAAGAGATAATACCAACCCAATTCTTCTCCATACAGGTGATGCAGGCACAGATAGTACTAGTAACATAGTTAGCAATAAAGTAAAATTGCAACATAGTAAACTATTGTATACTACAAAGAATAGTTGCCAAAATCGATTTCTCTGAAAACAATGAAGATGCAGAGAGTACCGTATCTCTGTTTCACCACGTGGATGATGTAGGCACAGATAGTACCATGTGTTCCCATTCCCTGTAGGTGATGCAAGCACAGATAGTACTGGTTTCTCTCTTCTGTTCCTGAGAATGGTCCAAGCACATAGAACAATTGTCTCAATTATTTTAGGAAAATAATGTAGATTCAGACAGTACTGTATCTCTGTGTCTCCTCTTCAGTGATATAGGTACTGATAGTACTGCCCCTGCCTCTTCCTGTGGGTGGTGCAGACACATATAGTATTGTGTTCCTGTCTGTTCCTGTGAATAATGTAGGTACAGATAGTACTACCCTTGCCTCTCCGTGTAGGTTATGAAGGGACACGTAGTACTGCCTAGTTCTGTCTTCCCATAGATAATGTAGGTACAGATAGCACTGCTTCCCAATGTTCCCCATATTATATGCACAGATAGTACTGGATCCCAGCCTCTTCAATTCATTCACACAGTACGTGGCACCGAAAGCAAAAACTTTCACATAGTGAAGCCCCGGAGAAAAATAACATGGCTTCTGGTCTTAGAAATGACAAGATGAATATTCTAGAACTATACAGGAAGCTGGGGTTTCATCTTTACCGGTTTATGTATATCTTCTACAGTGCTATGCAAGGGTTTAGGCAGGTGTGCAAAAAAAAATGTTGCAAAGTAAGTGTTAATAGTTTTATTCTTGTCAATTAACAAAATACAAAGTGAATGAACAAAAGGGAAATCTAAGTCACATCAATTAAATTCATACTTGGCATGACCACCCTTTGCTTTGAAAATTCCATCAAATCTTGTAGGTACACTTGCACTTATACACAAATTTTGTAGGAACACAGAAGAAAGTTGTTCCAAACATCTTGGAGAACTGACCCCAGATCTTCTGTGGTTGTCACTTGTGCAAATCCTTCAGTCTTTTCATGTGATCCTACACAGACTGGATGATGATGAGATCAGGGTTCTGTGACTTCCAGGACTCTGCTCTTCATTACCCTGAAGATCGTTCTCAACGACATGGGCTGGATGTTTGGGGTCATGTCCTGATGTAGAATAAGGTTGGAGCCAATCATAGGCCTCCCTGATGGTATTACATGATGGTAAGTATATGGTTGTATTGCTCAGCATTGAGGGCACCATTAATCCGTAATGATGGTTTTCTGTCTTGCATTCTTCCATGAAGACCACTTGTGGCCAGATTTGCCCAAACAGTAGATGGGTGTAGCTGTGTCCCTCTGGTTGCTGCCAGTTCTGAGCTGATGACACTGCTGGATATTTTCTGATTTTGAGAGTAAGCATGCACTAAGTTTCTATGGCCAACAACTGCCTACAGTCTTCAATGTTGCCCATTTCTTGGAGTTTCTTCAAAAGAGCTTGAACAACACATCTTGAATCCCCAATCTGCTTTGAAATCTTTGCCTGGGAGATACCTGGTTGATGCAGTATAACTACCGTGTGTTTTGTTGCTGTGCTCAGACATATCATGATGTATGACCTAAAAAACTAAAAAACCAAGACTAGCACATCTGTTAATATAAGTGTATTATGAAGGTGCACATCAACAAACAAACCGAGAAAAATAACATAAGGGGCAGGCACACTGCAGTATTTGACCAGTAGTAGCTGAAGTAAAGAGTATATGTGTACCTGCATATTACACTTAACTTTGTTTTTGGTTAGTCTTTAATTTCTTCAACTCAGTACTATTGGGTCGTGCTCCACAATATATTGCGCCTTCCCCAGAAAGATCCTAATATAGTCACTGGTCCTGCTCTGCCCCTTGTATTGAGGCCTGGTTGGCACATAGTGAGGTGAATCACTAGCGCTCAGGACCATCCTGATGGAGTGTTACGTGTTGGGGTGTGATGGCTTTTAGTCCTTTTTTATCAAAATGGTGTTAACAAAGTACCCTATGTTTATTGCTTGAGTGGCTGCTGTTCACATACTGCAGTGTGCCGGCGCCTTATGTTTTTTTTTCTGGATTTTTATGATGTATGACCTGTGACATGAAATCGTCTTCTAAAATCTCACCTTTGTAGCAGTCGTTGGCTGTCCCTTACCCAGTTTTAAGTCTCTTAAATCACTGTCTCTGTTTCAGTTAATGACTGTGTTTCAACCTTGTCACGATGTTGTCATGTCCCCCTGGAAGACCTGGAGTTAATCGGTCATGTCGGGTAATGAATCGTAGGTCTTCTTTAGAGATGGTGTGATTTCATGTCATATTTTAAATGGATTTTTTTTCCTTCAATGCTGAGAGGGTTAAGGACTCATTCCATGCTGGCTGAGACCATACAGCCTGGTTATTCTCAGCTGCAACTGCTTATCATTTACTCCCTCTATATATACTGGCTTTGGGCGGTTAGTCCCAGCCAGTGAAAGATTTGTCTTCCTGTGCTGAGTGCTAAAGCTAAGTGGTTGGAGTGGAGTTTTTGTAGTAGTGATCTATAGTTTGCTGTAGTTTATCTCCTGGTTCCTATTCCCATTTAGTTTATTCCTCCCTGTCCCAATCCTCCTCCCTATTGTTGGTTAGTGCTTTTGTAAGATAGAGGTCTTCTGTTATCCCTGTTTTGTCTTTGTGTCTTATTTATCTTACATTTCCGTTCCATGCCTAATGGGGTGGGGGAGGGGACAGATTAGAGTTTAACAGGAGCATAGCAAGGTCAGAGACCCAGGCCTTGCTACGTTCAAGAGTATCCCTGGGAAAGGGATAGTTAGTATCCCAGTTCTAGGGATAGTTTGAGGCCCCTCTCCCTTACCAAAGACAGTCACAACATAATAATTATTATCTACTGTTTGGTTTAATTGGTTACTCAGCTGAGAATAATCCTACAAAATCCCCGACTTTATGTAACTGTAGCTACAAGAACTAATGCTGTTCTAAAGGCAAAAGACGGTTACCAGATATTGATGTGATGTAGTTCATTTATTTTGTTAATTGATATTGTTTTTTTTTTTAAAACCATTATTAATTTGCAGTATTTTTTATTTAACCTGACTAAAACTTTCGCACAATACTGGACATGTTTTTAAAGGTCCCTTGTGCGACCAAGATCGAGCGTTTCCTTCCCTGTGGTCAGTGAAGCCGAGCATTAAAGCAGTCAGTGTAATGTGTGTGAAACTTCCAGAGACCCGGTGATTGATTGTGACTTAAACGATTTGCAATTTCAGTTTATTTAGCGAGTCAGGACATAATAAGTTCATGGCAAACTCATATGTCAGCAAGTACAAGATGAGCAGTGGAGCTTAGCCGACCAATACTTACAATTAGGATTTAGACAGAACCATGGGGAGCGGAATATTAAGAATTCTAAGACAGGGAAAGTATAACCCCAATACATCAGCTTCCCGTTATCACCGAGTGCCCAGACCTCCTGCCACATCCTCTGCCTCACGCCAGGGCATCTGTATGCCTCGTGTCATGCACTTGGCTGAAAAATAATAAGACCTGGGATATAATTGACGGGATAATGTATTCTACCTTAAAGGGGTTGTCCGGTCTAAAATGCTAAGTCTGCAGTCACTCTGTGTAACTACATACTTATGAGTCCCCCAGTGCACGTACTGTGCGCTGCAAGGATTCACCAGATTCTGAGCCAGGAACGGCGGTGATGTATGCAGTATGCATGGTCCTGGGCAGAAGCCGTCAAGTGGGCGGGGCCTTGTTTCATACAAATGGATGAAGCAAAGCCACGCCCACTAGACTGTCACACTCGCTGTATGGCCACGACCATTGTATGGTCACACCTTCAGTTAGTACACTTTTATGGAGCAAGGTCACGCCCACTAGACGGCTTTTGCCCAGGAATATGCATATCTGATACGGCTCCGTCGTTCCCGGCTCAGGAACTGGTAAATACTCGCTGCGCACAGTGTGTGCACTAGGGGATCTGTCAGTCTGCAGTCACACTTATCGTTTTATACAGGATGACCCCTTTAAATTCTGAGAACATTAATATTCACATGAAACTATGTCCACTGCTGTTATAGGGGGCTCTACACTACTAGTATAGGGGGCTCCAGACTAAGCTTTCTGGCCTACCTCTGGTTACATTGATAGAGGGGTCGGGAGTTCTCTTCCTGGGCTCCCTCTGGTGGTGGCAGGAGGTAATGGAGCTGATCTAATTAACAGAGGCCTGCCACCTGATAATGAGGAGGATGACTGGAGAACTGGAGTTTCTGACTGGATTTAAGACAGCTGACTCCCTCTATCCCTGCTGGTGATTTTTTCCTGCCTCCTGAGGTCTTAGTTTCCAGCTCAGTCCCTGCATGCTCAAGCTAAGTGTTCTTTTGCTATTGTTCACATTTGATTTGGTTTTGTCTATTTCAGTTTTGTGTGGTCAGCCAGCTCCGGCTGGGGCTGTGCTGAATTTCCATCCTTATGTTACTGTTTGTGCAAGTTTGTTTTTGTCCCTTATTAGATTGGCCTCTTTTTGCTCTGCTTTCAGAATATACCAGAATGCTGATATAGTGGGCGAAGTCTAGTGACTTCAGTATTTTTCTATCAGACGTGTTGGGCATTTTGTTGCAGGGTTTTTTGCGTGATTGCAGACAGTGTCTTTCCTTTCCTGTCCTGTCTAGTTAGTGTGGGCCCCATCGTTTGCTCAGCCTATTTTCCTACCTGCATTTGTGTTTTCATCTTGTCTCACCGACAATATATGTTTGGGGGCTATCTATTCTTCTGGGGTCTGCTCTGGGGCAGTTTAGATTTCCTCTTTCTTGCTTTAGGCTTATTTAGTTCTCCAGCTGTGTCGAGGTGTCTAGGATCATCGTAGGCACGCTCCACGGCTACTGCTAGTTGTGTGGATAGGATCATGGGTCTGCAATCCGCTTAGTTACCAACCTCTCTGGTTTTCTGTGGCTTAGCTTGGTCTTGCTTTCCTCCTCGGTGACCCAGTCAAAACAGAGGGACTCCAGACTACACATCCAGACTGCTGTTATAGGGGGGGCTCCAGACTACACATCCAGACTGCTGTTAGAGGGGGCTCCAGACTACACATCCAGACTGCTGTTATAGGGGGGCTCCAGACTACACGTTCAGACTGCTGTTATAGGGGGTTGCAGACTACACACCCATACTGCTATTATAGGGGGCTCCAGACTACACATCCAGACTGCTGTTATAGGGGGGCTCCAGACTACACATCCAGATTGCTGTTATAGGGGGCTGCAGACTACACATCCAGACTGCTGTTATTGGGGGTTCCAGACTACACATCCAGAGTGTTGTTATAGGGGGCTCCAAAGTACACATCCAGACTGCTGTTATAGGGGGGCTCCAGACTACACATCCAGACTGCTGTTATAGGGGGGCTCCAGACTACACATTCAGACTGCTGTTATAGGGGGGCTCCAGACTACACATCCAGACTGTTGTTATAGGGGGCTACAGACTACAAACCCAGACTGCTGTTATAGGGGGCTCCAGTCTACACATCCAGACTGCTGTTATAGGGGGCTCCAGACTACACATCCAGACTGCTGTTATAGGGGGCTACAGACTACACACCCAGACTGCTGTTATAGGGGGCTCCAGACTACACATCCAGACTGCTGTTATAGGGGGGCTCCAGACAACGCATCCAGACTGCTGTTATAGGGGGCTCCAGACTAATCCAGAATGCTGTTATAGGGGGGGCTCCAGACTAATCCAGAATGCTGTTATAGGGGGCTCCAGACTACACATCCAGACTGCTGTTATAGGGGGCTCCAGACTACACATCCTGACTGCTGTTATAGGTGGGCTCCAGACTACACATCCAGACTACTGTTATAGGGGGCTCCAGACTACACATCCAGACTGCTGTTATAGGGGGCTCCAGACCACACATCCACACTGCTGTTATAAGGGACTCCAGACTACACATCCAGACTGCTGTTATAGGGGGCTCCAGACTACACATCCAGACTGCTGTTATAGGGGGCTCCAGACTACATATCCAGACTGCTGTTATAGGGGGCTCCAAACTATACATTCAGACTATGTTACTGCTGTTATAGGGGGCTCCAGACTACACATCCAGACTGCTGTTATAGGGGGGGCTCCAGATCACACATCCAGACTGCTGTTATAGGGGGCTCCAGACTACACACCCACACTGCTGTTATAGGGGGGGCTCCAGATCACACATCCAGACTGCGGTTATAGGGGGGCTCCAGACTACACATCCAGACTGCTGTTATAGGGGGTTCCAGACTAATCCAGAATGCTGTTATAGGGGGCCCCAGACTACACATCCACATGGTGGCGTTACAGGGAAACTAAATACTTAGGAGTAAGGATAGCTGAAAACAGAACCCCTTAGAGTTGTAATATTGCCCATTTTTCAGCATCACAGTGACTGACGCTCAATGCACAAGTCTTTTTTGGCTTGATATCCATCTATTTTATATGGCTTCTGTGGTTAAGATAATTTTTTTCCTGCAGCTCCATGAGTTCTCTCAGTTAAAATGTAAAACTGGTGATTAGATTCATTTGTCTCGTAACACTATACGGAGCAGAGAGGAAGGTTGTATAAATTCATATGTTCTAAAATTCATGAGCGGAAGGAAGGTAACGTCCTCGCTCCTATTATTTTCTAAACCACATAGGGAGATGGGATACAAAGTCCTGCTGCGGTTCCTTATTTCACTTTTATTGGTTTAAAGTGGTCAAAGTGAGTTTGTATCCATCCACTCCACAAATATAACTTCTATAATACTGCTCATATGCACAAGAAAATAAGTCCTATGTTCCCTCATCCGAGAGAATCTGGTCCATTATGTTAATCACACTCTGATCAGAGTTTGATTATGGTCCGTTCCAATTCATACGGATGAGGAAAAGATGGAGAGAGAACAAATGTACGGTAACCATCTTGTCCATGGAAAACAGACTACACTCAGATGGCATCCAAGTGCAGTCTGATGGCTTTCATGGACTCAGTGACTTTCATGGCGGAGTGCGATCCGAATATCAGATCAAACTCAGGTGTGCTGTGATTTTTTTTCTTCGGACCGATTCTGTCCAAGGATAAAAAATCGGATGTGTGCACAGGGGCATGATAACATGGGGTGTGATAACATGACTTACAAGCGCCGGTGTCATCGCTAGTGCTATACATACATCACGCATGCGCACAACTTCTTCCCCTCACATCGTTGATCCTCTGAAGTCGCATGTAAGCATCCCGGCTTCAGAGAGGCGCACTGCACATGATTGGAAGTCTTCTTCACTTCAGATCATGTGCATTGTGCCTCTCTGAAGCCGGGACGCATAAACACGACTTTTTGGGGTCAATGCAGTGAGGGAAAGCAGCCGCGCATGCGCGAGGTTTGTATTGCACTGGCGATGACGCTGGCACTTGTATCATGTTTTCACACCCACAGGGGCGTTATAACATGGAAAGTGGGCCAAATAGTCTGGGGACACTAACGCCGCATTGACTAGTCAATTTAATACAGACTGTTAGGCAGGATATTTAACTATGCAGACACAACTGCTGGTCGTTCTGGGGGCACGGGGGACCTGACAGGCTCCCTTTAAAGGAGATGAACAAAAATATCCAGTGAAACATTTAGGAATTACAGCCATTTTTCTCCAGAGCCTCCTCGTTTCAGGGGCTCAAAAGTAATTGGACAAATTAACTTTACCATAAATAAAATGTTCAGTTTTAATAATTTGTAGTGGAGTTGAGCGAAACGGGTCGGTCAAATTCATAAGTCGCCGACTTTCGCTAAAGTCGGGTTTCGCCGATCGAAACCCGACCATAGCGTGAGGTCGGCCATGAGGTCGCCGACCCGCGTGACAAAGTCTCGTTTCCCAAAATGCTTCCAGAGCCTTTTCTCAGCCAATTATCAAGGAGGCACACTGTGGGCAATGCGATGACATGGGCAGCGGCCACCACCATTTTAGAGAAGGGCATTGCAGTGATTGGCTTGCTTTGTGTGGCGTCACACTGGCTATAAAAGCCCTGACCGCCAACCGCCATCTTAATTCTGCCAATCTTAGCATAGGGAGAGGTTGCTGCCGCTGATTCTCAATAGGGAGAGCGTTAGGCAACAAAGGGGAAAAAAAAATCTGTGCTTCTTCTGATAGCGATTTCAACTGTACAGTTAGTGTGCAGTGCACAGGGGAGGATTTTGTGTGTGCAGCAGCGCTGGTGGTTATTAGGCTGCCTTAAAAGGCTACCTGATGGCTGCATTACTGTGTGCACACTGCTGTGCAGACTGCTTTTTTAAAAGCAAAAAAACTTTTATTCTGATTTTCTGCACAGTTAGCGAGCGTTCATTTTTTCACACATCGTATAGAGGTGTACGCTTCTCACACACTACCGTGTAACGGTTGGTATCACGGACAAATACATGCTATCTGTGTGTGACTCCATAAAAAAATAGACGGAGATTTTAAATTTTCCTTACATACACCGTATAGAGCTGTCGGCTTCTCAAACAGTATCGTATATCTCCTGTTTGTATTGCGGTCAAATCTACACAGAGACAGCGTGTGTGTGAGACTCCGTAAATACATATACAGACATTTCAATTTTTCCATACACCATATAGAGCTGTCCGCTTCTCAAACAGTATCGTATATCTGCTGTTTGATTACGGTCAAATCTATACAGAGACAGCGTGTGTGTGTGACTCCGTAAAAAAATAGACGGAGATTTAAAATTTTCCATACATACACCATATACAGCTGTCCGCTTCTCAACAGTATCGTATATCTGCTGTTTGAAACAGTCAAATCTATACAGAGACAGCATGTGTGTGTGTGACTCAGGAGAAAATTAGACGGAGATTTAAAAATTTCCATACATACACCGTATAGAGCTTTACACTGCCCACACACTACTGTGTACCGGCTGGTATCACGGACAAATACATGCTATCTGTGTGTGACTCCGTAAAAAGATAGACGGAGATTTTAATTTTTCCATACATACACCGTATAGAGCTGTCCGCTTCTGATACAGTACTGTATATCTGCTGTTTAGATTACGGTAAAATCCGTACTGAGACAGCGTCTGTGTGTGACTACGGAAAAAAATAGACAGAGATTTTCATTTTTCCATACATACACCGTATAGAGCTGTCCGCTTCTGATACAGTACCATATATGTTATGATTGAGTCACGGTAGGAGGCAAAAATAGAAATGCTAGCTAAGTCCAGAAAACCAGAGAAGTTGGCAGCTATCGAATTGCAGACCCCTGAACCTATCAACACAACTAGCAGTAGCCGTGGGGGGCTCCTACGATGCCCTAGGCCCCTCGATCACAGCCGGAGGACTACATAGCCTAAAGACAGAAAGGGAAATCTAAACTGCCCCAGAGCAGACCCCAAAGAAGAAAGAACAAAACACAGACAGAAAGATAGACTGAGCAAAGATGGGGCCCACGCTAGCTTAGATAGGAAAGGACAGGAAGGCTGCTGTCTGCAATCCGTGAAAAACCCTATGAAAATAAGAGCCAACCAACTGACAGTAAAAAAGGCCCTGAAGACGCTAGGCTTCAAAAAAGCTATGTCAGCACTCAGGAATATTCTGAAGACAGAGCAACAGGCAAAAGGAGATTCAGCTAACCCCAGCAGGGAATGGCAGAATCCAGAAAAGCAAGGAAAACAAAACACTAATGCAAAAAGGCAAAGCAGAAATCTTAGCTTTAGATGAGCAGGAATCAGATTGGTTTCCTAGAAGTCCACAGAGAAATCACCCGCAGGCCAGAAGGGCGTCGGCAGCCTTATATCCAGTCATTAACTCCACTCAGCCAGTCATCATCATCAGCCCCAGGTGTTTGACAATCAGGCTCACTACCTTTCTTCACCAGAAGAGGGAGTTCCTCGGGCCTCAGTAGTGAAGGGGAAAATGAACTCACAACACATATATCTGCTGGTTGGATTACGGTCAATTACATACTGGGAGAGCATCTGTGACTAAGGAAATATATACGGAGAGTTAAATTTTTACCTACACCTAATACAGCTACATGCTCCTCATACAGTACCATATATCTGCTGGTATTTTTGTTACATTTTCACAAACATGAGGAAGTATGGTGGAAGAGGCCGTGAACGTGGGCGGGGGGGCAGCTGGTACTGATGGTGGTGATGGTGCATCTGCTGGTTATGCCAAAAGCACAATAGCAGCTAAGGCAGGAGGTGTTGAGCCTGCATTATCGCCTGGCACAAGAAGGCCTGTAAGGTTCCCTTTTCTGGGAGTAGAAAAACCACTTTTAAAGCCGGAGCATCAGAAACAGGTTTTGGCTTACATTGCTGAAACAGCCACCAGCTCTATTGCCTCCTCTTCTGAACTTTCAAAACCTGCAAGCACTAAGTCATCAGTGCAGGGTTCTGGTCAGGAAAAACACCTTTCCTTGTGTCCTTCACCCCCACCAAAAGTGAAGGATGTAGCAGCCCACACTTCAGATTACTCCAAGGAGCTCTTTTCACAAACCATGTCTGGGTTCATTCTAAATGGGGCACATTATATATGGCGCATTATTTGGGCCCATAAGACACTGGAGCATCATCCATGGGGCCCATCATATACTGGAGCATTCTAAATGGGGAAGATTATATATGGAGCATTATTTGGGCCCATAAGACACTGGAGCATCATCCATGGGGTCCATCATATACTGGAGTATTCCAAATGGGGCAGATCAGACACTGGAGTAGCATATATGGGGCCCATTATACACTGGAGCATTCTAAATGGGGCAGATTATATATGGAGCATTATTTGGGCCCATAAAACACTGGCGCATCATCCATGGGGCCCATCATATACTGGAGCATTCTAAATGGGGCAGATTATATATGGAGCATTATTTGGGCCCATAAGACACTGGAGCAGCATCCATGGGGTCCATCATATACTGGAGTATTCCAAATGGGGCAGATCAGACACTGGAGTAGCATCTATGGGGCCCATTATACACTGGAGCATTCTAAATGGGGCAGATTATATATGGCGCATTATTTGGGCCCATAAGACACTGGAGCATCATCCATGGGGCCCATCATATACTGGAGCATTCTAAATGGGGCAGATTATATATGGAGCATTATTTGGGCCCATAAGACACTGAAGCATCATCCATGGGGCCCATCATATACTGGAGCATTCTAAATGGGGCAGATTATATATGGAGCATTATTTGGGCCAATAAGACACTGAAGCATCATCCATGGGGCCCATCATATACTGGAGCATTCTAAATGGGGCCGATCAGACCCTGGAGCAGCATCTATGGGGCCCATTATACACTGGAGCATTAGAAATGGTGTCCATTATATATGGAGTATTATTTGGGCCCATAGCACACTGGAGCATCATCCATGGAGACCATCATATACTGGAGCATTCTAAATGGGGCAGATTATATATGGAGCATTATTTGGGCCCATAAGACACTGGAGCATCATCCATGGGGTCCATCATATACTGGAGCATTCTAAATGGGGCAGATTATATATGGAGCATTATTTGGGCCCATAAGATACTGGAACATCATCCATGAGGCCCATCATATACTGGAGCATTCTAAATGGGGCAGATTATATATGGAGCATTATTTGGTCCCATAAGACACTGGAGCATCATCCATGAGGCCCATCATATACTGGAGCATTCTAAATGGGGAAGATTATATATGGAGCATTATTTGGGCCCATAAGACACTGGAGCATCATCCATGGGGCCCATCATATACTGGAGCATTCTAAATGGGGCAGATCAGACACTGGAGCAGCATCTATGAGGCCCATTATACACTGGAGTATTAGAAATGGGGCCCATTATATATGGAGCATTATTTGGGCCCATAACACACTGGAGCATCATCCATGGAGACCATCATATACTGTAGCATTATGTGGAGCTCATCATATACTGTATGGAACATTATATGAGGCCAATTATTCTGTATGGAGAAATATATGGGGCTCATTATTCTGTATGGCGCACTATGTGGTGGCCATAATACTGTATGGACTAATATACTGTCCATTTTTTGAGCTATTGTAGAATTTAAAATAGATATCAGTCATGTCATATAAGCAGTGAAGTATGTGTCATTGTACTAGACCTATATTTCTGTGCCGTATCATGAAGTGTGGTATGTGTTAAAGGGGCGCACTAATACTCTTTGGCCCGGTGCACACGAAAACCTGGAGCCAGCCCCCCCCCCGCAACTTTAGCCAAATAACCCCCAGTTTTCAATGCGTAACTATTATTATAAAGTAAATTAAGGTTGACAAGTTTAAGTAATAAGAATTGATGTTGTTGGCATTGAAATGGGCATTGTAGGAGTGTTTACTGTCCTCCACTCCCTGCCGACTGTGCTTCCCCATTGACTTGCATTGGGTTTTGTGTTTCAGTCGGCCTCCGACTTTTCCCTATAGTCGGCCGATTTCGTTCGACTCGACTTTTGAGAAAGTCGGGTTTCATGATGCCCGACTTGACCCTAAAAAAGGCAAAGTCGCTCATCTCTAATTTGTAGAGAATCCTTTTCAGCAATGACGGTCTGGAGCCATGGACGTCAGCAGGCGCTGGGTCTCCTCTTGTGTATTTTTTTTGCCTTTACTGAATCTGACTCCAGCTGTTGGTTGTTTGTGGGTGTTTTTGTCTTAAGTTTTGTCTTAAACATGTAAAATGTTGGTGCATGGGGCTGAGATCTGGTGATTGACTTGGCCATTGCAGAGTTTTCCACTTATTTGCCTTAAAGGGAACCTGTCACCCCCCCCCCTCCGGACGTTTTTAAGTAAAAGAGCCACCTTCAGCAGCACTAAGGCTGCATTCTGTGAAGGTGGCTCTTCTGTTTCTGATCCCTAGTTTCGCAGAAATATTAACTTTTATAAATAGGTCCTCATACCTGTAATGCGTCCCATAGGTATGGTGTGTCCCCCTGTATCAGCCATCTACCAGCCATCCATCATGCCTCTGTCCTATGTATGGGCGCCGCCTCCTCCTGTGTAGTATGCCTGTGCTGTGACAACTCTAGCTGCAGCTTCCCCCATCCCCCTCCTCCTCTTTCTTTTTCCTCCCTCAGCACGCAGCGTCTAATGAGCTGACCTGCCAGTGACCTGCTTGTGTGCCTGGCACCCTGAAATTGAAAATGGTGGAGACCCACAAAGCAGAAGGCTATAAGAAGGTAGCAAAGTGTTTTTAAGTTGCCCTTTCCTCAGTTCAAAATGTAATTCAGAAACATCAGTTACCAGGAACAGTGAAGATCAAGATAAAGTCTGGGCGACCAAGCAAAAAGTAATTGAGAGCCGCTCATAGGATTGCTAGAGAGGCAAAGAGAAGAGAGAACTCTGGCTTGACTGCAAAAGACCCTCAAAAAGATTTAGCAAACTCTGGAGCTGTGATACAGTGTTTTACTGTTCAGAGACACCTTCACAAATATGGCCTACATGGAAGAGTCATGAGATGAAAACCTCTCTGTGGTTTTGCATCAACCATATTAACATGCCACAGTATAATGCTGCTCTTATACTGGAAAATTACTAATATAATACTGCCTGGTATGGACTGTCATTACTATATACAACAAAACAGTGTAACTCATCTTATAAGGGGAGTAATGACTTCTATTTTTACCCACAATCCTTTCAGACCTCCTTTTTCGCCCCCGCAGCTTTTTGATGCGTGCATGTCCTGCTTATAGCTAATTTGTTTTGTCGACTCCCCTAGCCCATTCCTCTTGTTAATTTTCCTGTGAGCTGCCCCCCCTCTCTGCCCTCCACTGTCATGAATGACACTGTGGGTGACATGATATTGAGTCCTTTTCGCAGATTTGTTTATCTTTCCATGCATGAAATAGGCTATTTATACTGGTTGCTGGGTTATGGTGCATTGTGCAGGCTCTGCAGAATACAAGGGCTTAGACGGAAACTGGACAGTTGTAGCCTCCGATACATATGGCGACGAGAGGCGTATGTACATAATAATAATAATAATCTTTATTTATATAGCGCCAACATATTCCGCAGCGCTTTACAGTTGAACAGTTTCAAACACAACAGTCATAAGTAACAACGTACATAAGCACATACAGTATATAGATGTGCAGTGATGTAATGGAGCCTCCATCAATTGTAATCCAACTGTATCACGCTCAGAGAGGGAGAGGACTGCTTAGGTCTGTTTCACACATCAGTTTGTCAGCATTAGTCAAGATCCGCCGATTTGCAAAAAAAACGGATCCGCCATTTTTCTTGGCGGATCCATTTTTTCCCCCATAGACTAGCATTATTGGCGGATCTTGACGGATGGTCATCCGTTGGATCCGATATTTTGCGGATCTGCCAAAATTTTGGCGTCCGCTGACATCACTTGACGGACACTGCAACGTTTTTTTCAACGTCAGATCCGCATTTTGGCTTTTCCAGGAGATTTAACCCTAAATACTGACGGAAAATTCTCTCTCTCGACCCGAGATATCCACTTGCCCGCTCCCAGGTCCCGCGATATCCACATTCTCGATCCCGCGAGATGCAGATGCCCGCTCCAGGATACCGCGACATGCAGATGCCCGCTCCCGGATACCGCGACATCGCCGGTATTATTTTTTTTCCTTTTCAGGCGCGGTTCCTTTAACATTACAATATCAGTGGATCCCAGCGCACCAACGGTCCGGTGGCTCCCGTTGGTGTTTTGTCAGCCACGGATCCGTTTTCCGCCATTTTGGCGGATTTCAACTGACCTGAAAAACTGATGTGTGAAACAGGCCTTAGCGTTTTGTGGTCATGATATTTGCCTGCAGTCACCACTAGGTGGCGCTCACTGCACATAGGGAGCTCCCTCTAGTGGTGGATGCAGGAAGCTAGATTTTTACCATTAATCTCTATGGCTGAAGGGAAGCCGGACATTTGACCATTATGAATGAAAGTTGCAGTTCCAAACCCCTATAAAAAATATATATATATTATGGAATTCTGCTGTATACCAGATCCCTAATTCACACAGTATATGTGACCCCATAATATTACTTCTTGCTTTTTTTCTTACCCATTAGAATCGATATAGAGCTAGAACATGAAGGGATTCAGACTATTTGCACTTTCCATCACATTCGTTCCGGAGGGCACAGACACCACAAACAACTTACATTACAATATCTAAAGTGAGAGAAAAGATTTAACACTGAGACATTAGCAAAACAAGAGAGCGTGCCCCGACAGGATGGCACAGGGGGACTGACGTGTATAATAGCAGTGTAAAGGCGGTGAGAAAGGATGGCGTGTAATCACTGATCCAGCTGTTATCTCTGAATAGCAATGTCAGTGAGTGAAACATCATTGCAGAGCAACTGCAAAAGGAGATCAGAGAGAGATGGATATATAATAGATAGATAATGAATAGATAATTATAGATGGATAGTGAAGACTATGGGGGGAATTAATGGCAGCTTACAATCCTCCTTCAGTATGTGTAGCTGTAACAGGACACATGGCTCAGCAGGTGGTTCAGCCACACCAGCTAGTATCCATGATAAAACAAGATGACCTCCTGTGGAACCCACGCTGTGTAACTGTGTAACCGCTTTGTCCAATCAGATAGTATTTCATAAGGAGATTTAAGGAGAATATGGAGCTATCATATGTCTAGCCACATACCCATGCCTTATCTCCTCTCCCCTGGTGTTTGAAGTTAAAACCCCAAAAAGCTATGAAGGATCATAACTTCCCAACGGAAGGTTCTTGCTGTATCTGATCTGGCTACCTGGCTTCTACTATATATTTTACACAGATAGATAGACAGATTGATAGAAGATAGTTAGATAGATAGATAGATAGAGTAGATAGATACTAAATGACACAGTACAAGTGAAGCCTTATTGCACATGTCACCCGTAGAACCATTTCAAGTGACTTTGGTTTTGGTCCTTGGACTCTTATAGAGATCATCCAGGGTAGAAACCTATTTTCCTGTACTGAATTATGGCTGAATTGAGGGGATCTTTTGTTCAAGGTCCTCAGAGTGGAGTAGCTAACATACAACGTCTCTCGTTCTGGAGGACCTGTCCTGTCCTTTGACCCTCTGATTTCCGTGGATCTAGTGTAATGCTTAATTTCCTCTATGGTGGGAAATAGGTTTCCCAGAAAACTCCAGCTAATTGATGGGGGATCCAGCACAGGAACACTTTGTCAAGGGATCATTCTAAGAAAAATTATCCAAAGATGACAACACTTTATGTGCAAATCTGGTTATCAGGAAACTAATTGTGAAGCAGCGTTGATGGAATTAGACCCGAGTAATGACGAGTGGTACAAATGGTTGCCAACAGCTGCAGTCAATCTCTCGCTGAATCGAGGTGTTCTAGGAATATCTGTTGGGTGCAGAATCAGAATGAGAAACTGGGAAGGAAGGGGAAAAGGACATAACTCTATAGCACCAGGGACTCTGAAGTTAATCCCCTTCTCTCTCTGGACCCCATTATTTACCCTAGACTATCATGGAAGGGGTCATTAATGCAGACCACCAGAGAATCAAAACCCCTCTTCTTCCCTGAACCACTAAAAAATAGGGCACTAACCCAGACCACCAGAAAATCAAATATTAACCTGCTCTTCTGCTCTAGACCACCAAGGAAGGGGGCACTAAACCAGACCACCAGAAAATCAATATAAACCTCCTCTTTTACTATCACCACCAAAAAAGAGGACATTAGCCTAGACCACCAGGGAATTATATATGAACCCCATATTTTGCAGTAGACCACCAGGAAGCGACATTACCCCACTTCTCTACAAAATCAGATAAGTAACCCTTTTTTTTACACTGGACTCTTAAAATGGGTCATTAGATATTAACCCCATCACATAAGCAAGACGATCAAAGACGAGATCGATCTTTGACCAGCAGGGAATCAAATATCAACCCTGATTTCACTGTACACCACATAGGCAGGAGACATTACCCTAGGGCACCAGGGAACCAAATACCCCCCCCCCCCCACACTTCCATTTGCCATAGAAAACCAAGGAATCGTGTATTATGATCATCCCTTAAAAGAATATTCTCAGGTTCTCAAATGGGTACATCTGCAAGGTCTTTGAAAAAAGGCTCTTATTAAAAATCCCCTCCGTTCTCGTTCTCAAGAAGGGATTCCTAGTTCTATAGTAAAGTGCTCACTGTCTAGGTTACCATTCACTGCTGCAATCTCTCAGAGGCGCCCAGTCTCCTAAGGAGCGCAGCACTTACAGATTCGACATCATCACTATGATGCTGGTCATTTCTCATGGCCAAACCGTCGTATAGTCAAGGAGTTCATGGTCAGAAGCCAGGAGGGTACATCATACACAGAAGAAAGAGACAAAAGATCAGTCAGGTAATGTTCCGAGGTCAGAGTACCGGGAGGATAGCGGATCAGAGCAGAAGGGGTTAAACAGATGGATGGTCATAAAATGAAAGATCAACATACAGAACTCAAGAGAGAACAAACCTCAATTAGCTGAATGTACGTCTGGCAGAGTTCTGGGAGAAACAGCTCAGTTAAGTAGTATGGCAATCACCTGGGATAATGAACACTTGGAGACAGCCAGCGCCTCACAGTCTCAGATTGGATAGTTGAGTTGTCAATCAACACACTGTCAGCTCAGCGTGCCCTGTACCAGATTGGATAGTTGAGCTGTCAGTAACTGTATCCCAGACACACTGAGGGGTGGAACCGTGACAATTACCCTTCACCAGGGAACAATTTATTCGTCTTGGGTACATATTATACTTCAGGGCTTTCCTACTGGTTGCATTACAGTCCTCATTACATATCTTTATATAGACTTCTACGGATGATTAGTAGCCATCCCATCAGCTCTTGTAATCCTGCGGCATCATAAATGACCTTTAATATCTCATGGAATCAGCCGTCATCAGGTGTCTCCGTCTATACATCATGAGTTAATTCGCCTCGCACATTGCGCTGCGACCGCCGCTCGACGTGCACAGCCATCTCATCGGTCAGAGTTCACGCCTAATGAACCTAATGAATTGACAGCTGAAGGCGCGGATCGCATGGTGTATTATAAATTGGCTGTAGGATGACAGATTAGACTTATCTGCCTCTCGTTGATGGAACTCCTGGGAAGTTTACAGCCTTGTACTCAATGTCGTTCACGAGAGTCAATTACTATATCGGATTATTACCCAGTTGTTAATCACCTGCCAGATGCCTGTAATAGCCGGGGAGATAAAGCAGAGTAATGAGAGCGAGCGCCAGCTCCACACTAATATTATCAGGTGTACCGGTGACAGCCTCCCCAAAGCTTCTGAGTGTGCCGACAGGTGCGTAATGTAATGTCTACACAGAGACTGCAGCTCGAGAGAGAGAGAGAGACTTTTGGGGTTAAATTAAATGAATGGAAATTCATCCAGGTATGCTCAGTTTAAAAAAAACGGATTGGACGGCAACGGATCCGCCGCCCATAGGCATCCATTCTAGCAGACGACGGACGGCGACGGATCCGTCAACGTCCGTCTTTTCAACGGAGACGAAAAACATTACTATGTCCGTTGTATCCAGACGATAGACGCTGAAATTCGGACGGATCCGTCAAATGACAGCTGAAACAGACAGCCATCCGTCGCTAATGCAAGTCTATGAGAACAAAACAGATTCCCCTAAAAAAAAAACGACGGATCCGTTTTTTTTTTTTCAAAAAAGGGCGGATTTCGACTAACGTCAAAAGACTGAAGCGTGAAAGAGGCCGTAGCGTAGCTCTGGGTGGGCCCCTCCGAGCACCCTCTGCTCCTCCGGTAGATATGTTACTGCCTCCACTACATTTTAGGGAGAAAAAACATGAAAACCCCTTTAGTTTTGAGACCAGCTCATGGCTCCAAATGCTTATGAAAAATGTATAGTGTTTGGCTGCGTTATGTCAGCACTATATACATTTCCCCAATGTGACCCAATTTACAGTGGCAATACGGTTACATGTACATTTCCTATCGCCGCTGCCCCTGAGGATGGAAAAGATCACAATTTATGTGTAATAAAAACCATACACCGTGTAAAGCAGAGGAAGGCAAATAAAGGCTGGCGTCCATTACCGGGTATTGTTCTACATGGTGTTAGATGTATACCATATGTAACACATTCGGATCACTGAATCTCCACTGATCGCTCGTATTGATCTGTAGTGGCACATAGGTGCCGCGTTCTTTAACCTCTTCTTGGGGACAATTATTTGTCATACTTATATGCATATATTTGCAGCTTAAAATAATGTTTGCAATTGGGTTTCATAAAAAATTTTGCACCCGTTCGCCTTCTGTGGCCTTAGTGTTATGTTTCCTATTGCTGGCTGCAAAATGAGTTAACTGAGAATCCGTCAGTAAGTCCGCTATTATAGCTTGACGTGGCGTTTGTAACTCTTTTACTGTCTTTTTCTGAGCTCATCTCATCTATAACCACAGACCACATTCAAGTTGAATCTTCTGGGAAGCAAAGAGGATTTAAAAGAGGAACAATGCAAATTTTTAATGAAACCCAATTGAAAAAAATGAGTTATAGTCTCAAATACATTTATTTAAGTAAGAAAAAAAAAGTCTAAAAAAACCACATCTTTCCGCCTTTGTAATCTTTTCATCCGCTTCTTCCAAGAGCGATAACTTTTGTATTTTTTTGCCTTACACGGCCATATGAGGGTTTGCTTTTTGCAGGACAGCTTGACGTTTTGATTGACACCATTAACTCTATGTTGTACTGAAAATGGGAAAAAAAAATTTCAACTAGGGTAAAATGGTAAAAAATAACCACAATTTCAACATTATTTTTGCGGTTCTTTTTTTCCAATCTTCATTGGTCAGTAAAAAAATAAATGACCGGTTTTCACAACTCTACAACGCAGTATGACTGAGACGATGTTGGACGTTTACGACCAATGACAAAATTCTGAACTTTATCAAAAAAAATTTGATTTATTATCACCATTCTCCGAGATCTGTATCTTTTAACATTTTCTGTGTCAGGGCTTAGCAGTAGTTTTTATTGGTACCATTGTACGGTACATAAGATATTTTGCTTTTTGTTGAATTTTTGGGGGGTTAGTGTGGCAATCGGAAAAAAGTTCTTGCATTTTGATTTTTATTTCTTTATGGTATTTATCTTATGGGTTAAATAATTTTATATTTTGATAGATGAGACTTTTAGAGATGTAGCAATACAGAATTTACTTTTATTTTTTTAATTTCAACATTTTTAAATGGGGAAAACGGGAGAGATTTATATTTTAGGGTTTTTTTACTTTTTTATTAAATTTTACATATTCATTTAATTGTTATGCTGTAGTACTTCACTGTTGCTCTAGACACTAAAAATCGCATCTCTGATGAAGCCCAGCCTGTGGCAGAGCTTCACATGGGTAACCAAGATGGCAGCGCCCGGAGCCTTTAGTAGGCTTCCTGCTTCTATGGCAACCTGTTGGCTCCCTGCGATCGTGTCGTAGGGGGCTGATGGGCGCCAGAACCATTATCAGGATTGCGCCATTTTAATGGAGCTGTAAGTAATAGCGTCATTTAAATGGTTAAACAGCGGTGATTAGAGCCATCTCTGGATACTCCTTTTAAAGGCCGATGCTGGCAGTATAACACAGCCAGGACCTGCTCGGTATGGAGCGTACTGGTACGTCATGGTGCCAAAATGAGTTGATAGTTCCAAGCAAATAGGAACTCTGTTTCCTAAAGCATCACGCACATGAAAACACCATTAAATGCAGTGGTCTCCTGACTGGTTGCTAGGAAATGGCTGGACTGGCGGAGGTCTGTCCGGTGTGCCCCTGAACAACCGCTAGGACCATTAGTTATTGGTAGAGAAAAGAAAGAGTTAAGTCCTGTTGTAAGTCCTGTTCCTTTTGCACTTTCATAAGCTCAATCATAATTCTGTCTTGAACCGATGATTGGTTGCTAGGGAGGAGCTCCTTAGCAACTCGCATTCTAAAAACAGTGAATTCTTAGCAACCAGACTGTCAGGAACAACTTAAAGGGGTTCTCCAGGAATATAAAAAATATACTGTATATCTAATGGAAATGTGATTATAATTAAATTCCTAAATACATTTCATTAGCAAATCACAATCATTATTTTTAGGGAGGTACCGATAATCAAAAAAAAGAATTAAAATGGCCGCCGCCTTAAAATGGTGACCACTAATGGAGATAGCAGAGGTGCTTAGGTAAGAAAAGTCCACTCAAGCTTCTGTGTGCCCTGTCTTTATGAATAACAATATAAATATGTCCAGGTCACAGGCAATGAAACTTCCTAATGCACATGTCTCCTGTCCTAACATTCTAGGCATCGTATATGCCGAGCCTGACGGATAGTTCTGAGAACACAAGTACATTTGAAATCAGGACTTGCTGCCTGTCTCCAGGGAAAGCTTGTCAAATCTGGGAATGTCCTGCCGAATCTGGTGCAAGGGAATGTAAATGTGTTGGGACAGCACTCCACAAGCTTTATATTACGGGCTCAGGAGATCAGGGCTCAGCCTGTAATACTTATATATTAATAAGTGCCGCAAGATGAAGTCCCTCAGTACATTTGTTAAAATAAAGATTCTAATTGGTCAACAACTAAACTAACATTTGTCTATGTAATACCTTTCAAGGAAAGTGATAATTTTTGTAGACCCTCTAGTCACAGTGGGCCAATTTTGTACCTTTCCCTCATATGCCCTTGTGTTCTTCCAAGTCTGTCTAGATAGGGGTTAAGTCCAGCTCAGAAATATAGGCTTACCTTATGCTGCGATGAATTGAGTCTTGTAGCATCTAACATGTCAATGAGACATCCACTAATTTCCGTTGGACAATCCAAAGATCCTTGGGGGCCACCACTTTTAAAGCCTAGATAAATTTTAGATAGCTAACAGTCGTCTGGCCAATTGTTTGGCCGGCATCCATATTGGCCATCTCCCCTATACCTAGGAGTGCTTGCTTTGCCGCATGTACCAGTGATCTCTAAGAGAGAGCCAGATTATTTGGTGAAGACTTATCTCTTAGTCAACAAAAGGATTAGCAGTCCAAAATCGGACATGTTGTATGCTTATCTTCCTGGACCTCATCTCTTAGGGGCCTCCAAACACATTAGACTCTCGGTTTCAGCCGACGTTAGTCTAATGTCTAAGGTGGCCTTAACACGCCTACAAATAGCATCTAACTTTTTTGTAGAACACTTCGAAAGATATAATTCTTTAATGACCCAAATTTTGAATTTTTCTAACTTTTTAAAGATCTCAGAATTGACATATCCTCTGAGGAAAGTTGTTTTGGGAAGGAATCAAAATATTAAAGGGAATCTGTTAACCCTTCTAAGCAGTATATATAGGCATGCGGATCATAGAAAGTTGAATAAAATGATACCTTCATATCTGCAATCCGATGTCTTATTCTAGAGTAGTCCACATTTTTCTTAATATGTTAAAGAGCTGTTAAGCTCTATGGGCCGGATGTAGATCTCTCTGAGAATCTGCCTCCAGAGCCAATTTTAAATGAAGGGAGACGTTACCAGTGTGAGACATGAAGATCAGGAGAGCAGACTGTCACTCATTACTTATTTCAAAAACTGACCGTCACATCCAAGCATAAGCATAGTGTGAACAGGTGCTTAACCTAGAGTCACCAACTCATATACATTCAAGCAAAAAAGGAAGCACACTGTAGCGCCAAACCATGCAAACATGAATAATGAATTGCATTACTGCACTAGAAGTTTGAGAAATTGAGAAAGTTTAGCGCATAAAATGGCCAAGTTATGTATGTGTACCTGGAAGCCACGTTAAGGCATTTCTCGTTTTCCAGGTCCCTATTCTATGCCAATCCTCACTAAGACTGTAGTCTCCATCTGAATGGGAACCTATGAAAAATCCTCTGTTAGGACTGAAGTCTATATCTCTGTGGAGGGGAAATGGCCCTGGTTTGATTAAAAACGCCTGCAGCTAACAGGTGGAGTGCTCAGTCAGAGGGTAAATGAATACAAATTGCTTGAATGTATATGAGTTGGTGACTCTAGGTTAAGCACCTGTTCACACTATGCTTATACTTGGATGTGACGGTCAGTTTTTGAAATTTGTTTTCATTTACCCTCTGACTGAGCACTCCACCTGTTAGCTGCAGGCGTTTTTAATCAAACCAGGGCCATTTCCCCTCCACAGAGATATAGACTTCAGTCCTAACAGAGGATTTTTCATAGGTTCCCATTCAGATGGAGACTACAGTCTTAGTGAGGATTGGCATAGAATAGGGACCTGGAAAACGAGAAATGCCTTAACGTGGCTTCCAGGTACACATAACTTGGCCATTTTATGCGCTAAACTTTCTAAATTTTTCATACTTCTAGTGCAGTAATGCAATTCATTATTCATTTTTCATGTTTGCATGGTTTGGCGCTACAGTGTGCTTCCTTTTTTGCTTGAATGTCAATCATTACTTGTCTCACACCAGTAACATCCTCTTTCATTTAAAGTTAAATCTGGAGATGGATTCTCAGTGAGATCTATGTCCGACCCATAGTTCTTAACAACCTAATTACATATTAAGAAAAACATGGATTTCACAGGAATAAAATATCAGATCATAGATATCAAGGGATCATTTAATTCAACTTTCTATTACCTACAAGACCATATAGATGGCTTAGGAGGGTTAAGCCTGCTGACAGATTCCCTTTAAGTGGCAAAATTTTATCTTGGCAATGGATTATCTGTCATGATTCATCAAGGCAATGTCACCCAGAACGGAGTATTATAGGAATTGCTTAAGATCACTGGATCATTCTCAATTCAGTCTGTATAAGAAATGGGTGTTAAGTGGCCTTGATGGGGTTGTCCACCCAAGACAATCCAGACCTATTAGAATGGACTCAGGATAATAAACTGGTCATAAAGAGTAAATACAACTAAAAGAACACATATTGGAATTTCTCAGAGAGTCCAGCAGTAATTGTTCCATTTCCCTGCAGCGCCTCTACAGGTAAAATTAGGTATTCCAAAAATTGGTAAACACAGGACAGGACTGGTGCTACATAGAATGGACATGCTCTTTCTTACCACTATTACCTTTGACCAAGATAGAAGAATCCTGAACAAAGGATAACCCTATACTTTACCTATATTAATAATTCCCTAATTGTACGAAGACATGAGTTTTCTAAATCAGACACCCCCTTTAAGTAAATGAGGGATCAACTGAATGTCCAATGCCAGTGTTTCAAGATTAGTTATTACAGGCTACCTCTCATATATTATTTTGCAGTTTAACTTCATTTCTGTTTCTTCACAAATTTTTTACTTTTTTCTTTTTAAATCACCTTATAGTTTTAATATTTTTGTTTTTTTGTCTTTTTCATGTTGTCAGCTTCCCAGCATCAGATAAGTCCTGATGGAGCAAGACGTGGAGAGTCCCATCTCAATACGGCAACCTAAGCTCCCAAAACATATCAGGGAGGACTTCACCAAGCAAAAATGCACAAAACGGAAGATTCAGAGATATGTCCGCAAGGATGGAAAGTGCAACGTTCACCACGGGAATGTCCGAGAGACCTACCGCTATCTGAGTGACATCTTCACCACTCTGGTGGATCTAAAATGGAGGTTCAATCTGTTGATATTTGTTATGGTGTACACAATAACATGGCTGTTCTTTGGGTTTATATGGTGGCTTATAGCATACATTCGAGGCGATCTGGAGCATTTACAAGACAAAGACTGGAGTCCGTGTGTGGATAATCTTAATGGGTTTGTTTCAGCTTTTTTATTCTCAATAGAGACAGAGACAACTATCGGCTATGGGTATAGGGTCATCACAGACAAGTGTCCAGAAGGTATCATACTTCTACTAGTACAGTCTGTTTTAGGTTCAATTGTCAACGCTTTTATGGTTGGCTGCATGTTTGTAAAAATATCCCAACCCAAAAAGAGGGCTGAGACTTTGGTCTTTTCGACCAATGCCGTCATCTCCATGAGGGATGGAAAACTGTGTCTGATGTTCCGGGTGGGGGATCTTAGGAACTCACACATTGTCGAGGCATCAATAAGAGCGAAATTGATCAAATCCAAACAGACGAAGGAAGGAGAATTCATACCACTGAATCAGACTGACATCAACGTTGGATATGACACTGGAGATGATCGTCTGTTTTTGGTTTCTCCTCTAATTATAAGCCATGAAATCAATCAGCACAGCCCATTTTGGGATATTTCAAAAGCTCAGTTACCAAAAGAAGATGTTGAAATCGTGGTCATCTTGGAAGGAATGGTTGAAGCAACAGGTAATTTCAGTATAAATTGATTATTTTTCAATCTGCGTTCTATACAGTATGTTCGGTGTGTCAGACTTAGTCGTAAGTCCAGGTCAACCATTGCTGATAAGTCCAAGATCTTTAAGCTAGACTTATCGAAAGTCAAAGAAAACTCAAGCTCCATACAAACTCCGTTCAGGTTTTCATCTTGTCAGACAACCTTGATGATTTTAACCGTGTATAGAGGACTACCAACTTTTCCCTGACTGATTATGTTGGGGAATAGAAGGTTGGGCTTGTCGAATTTTGATGGCCAATCATATTGCTCTTTTAAAATGATAAGTCACCACCAGAGAATTCTGACAAAGGCATAATCCTCACTTCCCATGGTGAGCAAATGCATGCTCATTCAAATCAACCAGGCATATTTGTCGGGAGAAGGGCATCATCTATCTAAGGACAAATAACTAAGATGAATTGGCACTTTAAGAATCCACAGCCTGTGAAATTTTCTGTATAACAACCTTCAGGATACTGAATTTGGGGAATACAGGTTGTGGTTTCATTACACACATATGATCAATGGTTTTAGAAATGTTTCCTAAAAATTATGGTCACTGATATGTTAGTATTAAGCAAATGGACAATATAGGCCAGGAGTAGTTTGTACTTTGGCACCAGTGGACACCACATAGTTTGTACCTTGGCTCCGGTGGACACCACATAGTTTGTACCTTGGCACCAGTGGACACCACATAGTTTGTACCTTGGCACCAGTGGACACCACATAGTTTGTACCTTGGCACCACTGGACACCACATAGTTTGTACCTTGGCACCAGTGGACACCACAGTCAATAGTATGTGTACCATCCTACAAGAGGTACACCCAATTGGGCAAATCTGAGCTACTATTGGGGAATCCACTGTGCCGAGTCCTCATTTCTTGCTCCAAGTCGAGAGTGGTTACAAAAGAGCGTCTCTTACCCTGGAGGACCCATCATGTTGTGCCTTACACTGACAACTCACTGATTTCAATTAAAAATGTGTAATGCTTAATTTCACCTGTGGTGGCACTGTAGAGAAATTAAACCACATATTGCAGGGTTTATCTAAGTTGTAGCCGGTGAAGGGGGGCATTGTGTGATCAGCTCATTGCTGGAGGATCGTCCGAGTAAAGATTGTTCAAAGCAGAGAATCACATTAGAATTCACTAAAAGTAAAAGAAATATCTGTGAAAGGTTATTTTGGAAATTATTTTTTTCTATATGACAAACTTTATTATTAATAACATATAGAAATCTTGAAATTTTCACACTGGGTTGTTTTTTTTTTACTTTAACTTCCTGTTCTTTCAGGAAATAGCACATGTATATTAGCAACAAAGGTCGGATCCCGAGCCTATCTTTGTACTGAATCGTCTAATTGGTCATAGTGAACGGAGGGGGAGCAGCAATAGATGTGACTTCATCACCTATTGGGAATGGTGGATTCTGTGTTATAAGCTGTGTATAGAGGTGTTATCAGTCATTGTATAAGAGGAGGAGGTGAGCTGTGACATCACATACTGTGAATGGTGGATCCTGTGTTATCTACTGTATATAGAAGTGTTATCAGTCATTGTACAGGAGGGAGAGGAGGTGAGCTGTGACATCATCTATTGTAAATAGTGGATCCTGTGTTATCTACTGTATATAGAGGTGTTATCAGTCATTATACACAAGAAGGAGGGTGTGAGCTGTGACATCACCTATTGTGAATGCTGGATCCTGTGTTATCATCTGTGTATAGAGGTGTTATAAGTCATTGTAAATCTGCTTCTGATGATAGTGAGCCTGTGAAAAACTCTTTCCAACAGGACGATAGTGTCTAAAAAAACAGTGGCCAGTGTGAAAATTGCACAATTTCTTTTTTTTTTTTTCTAATACAGATTGTGATGTGAAAAAAAATTCCTAAAAAAAACAAAGCACAAAAACCTGATGGTTTGTATTCTGATAATACATTCCCTTTAAAGGGGTTGTCCCCTAGGATAGGTGATAAATCTCTGATCCTTGGAGGTCCTGTTTTCCCCTACATGTGATTGCTGCACCCTAATTATTGTTTATGGGACTGTCAGAGATAGCTGAGCTTTGTACTGGGCTATCTCCATCAGTCCTATAGGTAGTGAATGGAGTTAACCTCTGTTGTCATTTTCCGTGAGGATTCCATGGGTCTATATCTATCAAAGTCATCCTTACCAGCTTGCAAAAATCAGTGTACACCCTACTGACCATTCTACACCCGTTTGGCGCCGGGGCTCCATCCAGCAATGGGTCATCCTAGTGTTACACACAAGAAGCTGTTATATCATCCAAGCTACCGTAGATCACTGCCCCTGACACAAGTCTGTCCATATACTCCTGGTAAATACCAGCTCCAGTAAAAGATCAAATAAGTTATGTTTAAAAAGCATCAACCTTTATTGATATTTAATTCCCTTTGATTAAACCCGACCGAACCCTGCAGCATTTTTCTGTTCATTTTGTTATCCTAAAATAACATATCTTCATTTAAAGGGAACCTGACAGCAGATTCCAGCTACGGCCAGCATGAATCAGACACTGGCTGCGATATGGCGGCTATGTAGGTTATACTCTCAAACACCGAAAAAACATACTTTGAAAAGTGAGGTGGAGACTTGCGTTTTGGATGAGTAGTCCAAGGCCAGTCCCTGGTATCTTCATCCCGCCTCAATTTGCTTGACTGACAGGTACCTCCCTTTATACACACATAGCGAGAGACCTGTCAGTCTAGGGGAACGGGGCGGGGAGAAACCGTTTGGAAACTGCCTTGGTCTATTCATCCAAGACCTGGTTGACTTTTTCACAGTGTTTTCTCGTGAATCTGCTGAATTTGCATAACCATGCCCCTTCCTGGTAGATCGCACCCCATCCAATTCCTGTTTCCTTTCCCCAAATTATTCCTTTGCAACTCCACCTAAAACAAAAGTAGGGAAGCATTGGTTTTCAGGAGCCCTTAGTTCTTGGAGTCTCCTAAGGATTCCTGGTAGAATTCGAGAGTTTGCCCACGTGTGTACATCATCACCATCACTGTGTAGGTTGATGAAACCAGGAACTGTGTTCCTGGGAGTCATACCAGAGAAAAAGTGATTGTCAATCACTACAGGCCAAGAATCATTTTCTTGATGGCCTACATCTGACTAGAGAGGAGGCACCATCTGTAGGTTGGGTCCAAAGTGCATCTACATGTGGAACACACAGTGGACTCCATCTGCCTGCAGAATATGAGAAACACTGCAATAGTAAAAGGGAGATGGGTCCTAGAAATATAAACCCTTGGCTGAGTCACTTCGGACCTGCAGTTGATTTACGGGAGATGACTCACGGTTGTGTAATGGAGCCTATAAAAGGGGGCACCTCCATGCAAAAATAAAAAAAATGGTGCACCACAGCCTGGAATTCCCACAAGATCAATTAAAAAGTTTAGCAAGTATGGTATTTAGGTACAGGTCTAGCTAGGAGTAAAGTCTACACAAGATCTAGGGTAAGTTTGACCCAAATTTGTGTTGGGTTAAAGATTTTGGACATCCAAGGAGGCAGATTGAATTGAAGGGTGGGTTTTCTGGCCTATAACGTGTTATGCAAGATATAGGAGATCCCGATTTAGTTCCTTTCTATGTTTTCAGCAGCTGGTATACAGTAGTTGCTTTACTGTATGATGTCAATCAAAAAATATCTCCTGGAGTCAACCGTTGAAAGTTGGACTATTGTCCAGCTTCAGTTACTCAGCTGCAGCTGAAAACACATTTCCCGCAAGGTCCAGTCTTAGTATTTCCTAACCAGACAAGGAAACTAAGCGTGCCTACTTCTGTTCCAGAGCTGGAGAAATGAATACAGCCGCCTGCAGATTTATGGCTGGGAGATTTACTTCTATGTTAATGAATCTGAAAGCATAATTTGGACTTGCTCCAAAGCTAAGCTGTTTAACAGTCAATTTTATGTCCTGGAGATACTGTATGAAAGAACAGCAGCTCCTTTCCCCTCATTCACCCACCACCTTGTGGTCTTGCACAGTATAACACTTCGCCATGACCAGGCTGTTCTCCTTAGTCTGCTATAAGTTAACATATTTTTTCTTCAATTTTTATTCATAGGAAACTTTCCAGATAAATCCAATGAGCCTTTAAAAAATATTTTAGAAAAGCAGCTTTTATTAATTTTTATTAGTTTATGTGACACTAGTCATTATTCACGGACAAGTTGTGAGGCTGCGTAGTCAAGAGGTCTGGGGTCAGATACCAAGAGGGCTCATCATAAATAAAGGGGTAAGGCAAAGATATAGTCAGGTCACAGTCCAAGGTCAGAATTCTGGGAAGGTAGTGGATCAAGACAAAAGGGAAAGGCAACAGATAGTCAAAGGCAAGGTCCAAGGTCAGGCAACAAAGATCAAATAAAGGAACACAAAGAACAGAGCAAGCACACACCACTTGAACTAAGCTACAACTGGCACTAATTGGAGGCAGAGAGCTAGCTAAATAGCCAAGTAATCTTATGAATAGTAGACATGGAGGAATCTCCTGCACAACCCGGCCCAGAATGGATGGCTGAACTGTCACTCAACACACTGAAAGCTCATCGTGTCCCAACCTTTGATTCGATAGCTGAGCTATCCATCACCATACTGACGACTCAGCACGTCCCTGTTCTAGATTGTACCAAAAAATTTGCACTCTATCGTGCTAAAGCATGTCAATGTGAAATATATGAAATATGAATAGCAATACTGCTTCTGAATACTAGCACCGAGCACTCCACCCTTCAACATGTGTTGGTTTTAATTGCAGCAGGATCCTACCTAGGCTTTACTGAGAGATGAGTCCACATTCACCCAGAAATTCAGACATCAGCCTAAGAGAGGTATTCAAAGTAGATATGTAGGGACCCTTCAGTTTTTGAGACCTCCTTGACGTTGGTTGATGGGCAGGCATGAATTGGCCAAATTATGTGCAAAATGTCTCCGTTTTTTCCCTTGTAAACGAAGATCGGAGAGGACAACTGTAGCATCAGCACTGCAGGAATGTAATCAAAGATCTGAGAGGACAACTGTGGCATCAGCACTGCAGGAATGTAAGCAAAGATCGGAGAGGACAACTGTGGCATCAGCACTGCAGGAATGTAAGCAAAGATCGGAGAGGACAACTGTGGCATCAGCACTGCAGGAATGTAAGCAAAGATCGGAGAGGACAACTGTGGCATCAGCACTGCAGGAATGTAAACAAAGATCGGAGAGGACAACTGTGTCATCAGCACTGCAGGAATGTAAGCAAAGATCGGACAGGACAACTGTTGCATCAGCACTGTAGGAATGTAAGCAAAGATCGGAGAGGACAACTGTGGCATCAGCACTGCAGGAATGCAAGCAAAGATCTGAGAGGACAACTGTAGCATCAGTGGGTCGCCCTCCCAGGGTTGCGGGGTACTCTGTACCGGGCTGGTATCAGTGGGATGTGTCACAGGAGCGGTGACCCGGACCGTGGCCCTGGGCGCCCAAGTAATGGCGATAGGTTAATGGTGAATAGTTCATGACGCCACCTGTGGTGTTCGGCAAGGGAGGTGTTAAGCCGACGCTGCAGACAGATCCTCTGGGACAGATGGTGTGGTGCAGCAGTGATGGTATAGCCCTCCACATGCAGGGCTGTTGTCCCAGGGCAGTGTAGATGTGGGGACACTTAGATGGTGTAGTGTCCGGCGCAGGAGATGTAGCAGTGCCAGGCGGACGGACGCAGGAAGGAATGGAGGACACCAGGGCATGTAGTTCCAAAGCTTTACTCACAGTCTGTAGTGCCCGCTTCTGTGCCGTGTCCTCCGGGTCAGGAACTCAGTCAACCTCCAGGCAAGATGGAAAGCTCCCTTCCACACTCCGCCAACTTATGTGCCTTTTCTGAATGTCTCCTCTATAGCGCCTTTAAGTGTGAAGATCTCCTAGTACTGAGTTACACTGGAGTTCCTCCTGACAGATGTTCCCAAGAACTCTACTTGTACGGTAGACAGCTGTAGCCTGCTTCGGGGACTCTCTACTCCTGAGTCCCGGCTCTCTATCCGTATTGCTGTTGAGCCCCAAGTCTTAGATGGGAGTAGTGCATTTACAGCCCACTACTCCACCGGTGTCTGCTGCAGAACCATTAGTGTTCATACAACCTCAGGGACCGGGCCCCGGCCTTGGCTTAGAACTTCTAGGCTCTTCCTCTAACCCACATCCTCTGTGTTCCCTTTCACTTCTACGTTCCATACCTGTCCTTGCCCTCTATGGAAGCTCAGGTTTCAGTTCTACGTCTTTCTCCTTCTTTCCTTTCCTTTCCCGTGCCAGCTGGCTCAGGTCACTGAGGCAGCTTCAGCACTCCTTCCTCCATCCCTTCTTCCAGGGATCTCCTTTCCTCATTCCTCTCTGAGTGACTTCCTCCCCCGACTGACCTCCTGTCAGACTGACCTGTAATCCTAAACCATCCCGCTCTTTTATGTATCCTAAACTCCACCTGCCTCCCAGCATGTTTAGTGTTCCAAGCAGGGAACCACCAAAGGTGCTCTGCTTCTCTCTAAGCAAGGAGCCGCAATGTGGTTACGCTGAACTACTCTATTGTGTGGGGTGCGAGTGTTGGAGCATGGTCAGGAGCCTCCAACTTACCTGGATGGTGGGGCACCACACCTTAGGAGAAGGTGCAGTACCTCTGTGGCGACTGAGCCTCAGGGGCACCACATACCCCCCCGTTAAGCACAGCACATCCACGGGCTGCAAGGCAAACAAAGTTGACAGTACAGGAACATACAAAATTTTATAATGCTGAATAAACATTTCTTATACTATACTTCCCAATATGAGAGGCACTCATTCTTAAACGTTGCAAACAGTTATTAATTAACTATCCAAAATTCTAAGTCAAAAAGTGCAATTTTTCATACCATACGTAATTCTAAGTGCTATTATCTGTTACTCACTATCACTTCAGTATTCTGCATCTCTCCATCTCTAGTACACATTTCTTTTTCTCTCTCTAGTGCATATTTTCTACTTTCTTTCAAGTGACAACCGTGATGCATATACATTTTCAACTCTTTATTCAAATCTCTCACCTCTGTATCGAAATATTCCTAATTCTATATAAAAGCCACTTCCTAGTTACCAATACTCTTATAAGATATATCATTATCAAATATTTCACATTAAAACTTTTCAACAGTTCTTGTAAGTGCTGGACACCACTCCCAGCCGGGATCTCTTGTAGTGTCCTTTGAGGTAGACGTAATCTTCGCAAAGTGTCTATATGTAAAACCAAGAGAGGGCACCTAAAGAGGTGCAACTATTTACAAGTAAAAGTTTTTGGATCACTCCAAGTTCATGATCGCTAGTTCAATTGTAGAGGCTGCCAACAACACAGGGCAACACTGGGAAAACAAAAACTAACCATGATGGTCAAAAATGGAACAAAAAGGCACAACGGTGCAAACAAACCCTCCTGGGTCACAAGACTTACTGCAAATTATTAGTGTTGGTCCCCTCCTGGGGCTCTGGAAGCTGCTGATTGGGTACTGCCACCAGATGTTAGGAACGCATTGGCAGTCCTCAAGTACTCCTCTTCCAGTGGGGTGAAACCTGTGGCTTTCTGTACCTTGGGTACATCTTGACACATAGGGGCAGTAGGTGGTCTCTGCCTGCAGGTCTGGAGGAGATCTTCTGGGACTCGCCTGATATTCAAGGCATACCAGCCTCTAAGACCTTCATGACTGGTAAAGGTCACCTTGTCTCCCGGGCTCAGGTTCCTGGCAGGGTGTCCTTTTCTTAAGTGAGGTTCTACGTCTCTCCTACTGAAGAACAGATCGGAGATTCAGCTAGGGCCATGAATAAAGCCGAACCCCTTCTCCTGTTTCACATTCAGGACATGGCCCCAATCTGCTGCATCCCTGGGACCATAATGACCGGCACGGACCCGCTCCTTCCGGTCCAAATCTGGGCCTAGTATCGCTTGCCGGCGCTGCTCTCTCTCCCGGTCTTCAGCTGCCAGCTGCCGGATGGTGGCTTGACAACGGGCCCAGTGCTCATCGTCCTCCCGCTCTTCCCGGGACCGGTCCAGGCTGGTTTGGTACTGCGGCACGACCTTCAGGGGTTCCGGTGTTCCCCCCCGGGGACTAGTATCCCGGTCCCAGACCAGATCTAGCACGACCTGGCCAGCCGCTGCGACCGTGGTGCATCCCAGGGTCTTCCCCAGTGTCGGGGCATCGGACGTACCTGGGGCCTCCTGGTGGTGTGGTCTCTGCTCCGATGCCGGTGAAAGGGGGCCGGAGGTAGCGGGTGGTGGTTCCGGGTCTGCGGGGGCCTCTGATGGGAACTGCGCAGCCGCGTCAGGTCCAGGTGGGAGCTCCTTTTCCTCTGCTTCAGTTCCCAGGGCTGCATATAACTCCTCCTATGGCGGCAGCAAAGGGGCTTCAGATGCTGCCGGTGGTGTGACGGCGGCGGCAGGCTCCACTGAATCTGCCTGGGGAAGCTCCGGTGCAGCGGCGGCGGTCACCGCAGATGTAGGCCCCTCCTGGGCGCACTGCCAGTTCAGCCTCCACAAGCCCTCCTGCCTCAGCCGCAAACATTGGGTCAGCCAGGCGATTTCGTCCTCCAGCTGCTGACGGTTCATTTCCGCTACAGGGTTGGAGCCTTCAGCCTTGGCACCGGGAAGATCCACTTCCCCACGCTCCACAGGCCTCCTTCCCTCTCTCTCTAAGATGGCATTCTGGCGTTCTTCTCCCTCCTCTCTTGGCCCCTTTCCCGCCACTGGCTTCTGCCCCTCCTTCTTGGGTCGGCGTCTTCTTCCAGCGCCTCCATACCAAGCCAGTATACGAACTCCTCAAGGGGTGGGCCATGTTGCTGTCACATAGTAATTCAGGCAGGGGAGGCCCAATACTCTTCGCGGTCTTTTCCTAGGACCTCCCATCTCTTCACGCCCTTCTACTCCACGCCAACAGCCATTTTTAATGTTCATTTCACAGTCTATTAAATTAGGTCTTCTGCACATTCTCAAAAGTTTTAAGTCCAACAAATCTTAGGCACACAGAACCCGATGGCATCGAGTCTCATCATCCTGTTCGTGACGCCAAGTTGGGTCGCCCTCCCAGGGCTGCGGGGTACTCGGTACCGGGCCGGTATCAGTGGGATGTGTCACATCAGCGGTGACCCGGACCATGGCCTTGGGCACCCAAGTAATGGCGATAAGTTAATGGTGAATAGTTTGTGACGCCACCTGTGGTGTTCGGCAAGGGAGGTGTTAAGCCGACGCTGTAGACAGATCCTCCGGGACAGATGGTGTGGTGCAGCAGTGATGGTATAGCCTTCCACAGGCAGGGCTGTTGTCCCAAGGCAGTGTAGATGTGGGGACACTTAGATGGGGTAGTATCCGGCGCAGGGGATGTAGCAGTGCCAGGCGGACGGACGCAGGAAGGAATGGAGGACACCAGGGCATGTAGTTCCAAAGCTTTACTCACAGTCTGTAATGCCCGCTTCTGTGCCGTGTCCTCTGGGTCAGGAACTCAGTCAACCTCCAGGCAAGATGGAAAGCTCCCTTCCACACTCCGCCAACTTATGTGCCTTTTCTGAACGTCTCCTCTATAGCGCCTTTAAGTGTGAAGATCTCCTAGTACTGAGTTACACTGGAGTTCCTCCTGACAGAAGTTCCCAAGAACTCTACTTGTACGGCAGACAGCTGTAGCCTGCTTCGGGGACTCTCTACTCCTGAGTCCCGGCTCTCTATCCGTGTTGCTGTTGTGCCCCAAGTCTTAGTTGGGAGTAGTGCATTTACAGCCCACTACTCCACCGGTGTCTGCCGCAGAACCATTAGTGTTCATAAAACCTCAGGAACCGGGCCCCGGCCTTGCGCTTAGAACTTCTAGGCAGGGTCCTTCCTCTAACCCACGTCCTCTGTGATCCCTTTCACTCCTACGTTCCGTACTTGTCCTTTCCCTCTATGGAAGCTCAGGTTTCAGTTCTACGTCTTTCTCCTTCTTTCCTTTCCTTTCCCGTGCCAGCTGGCTCAGGTCACTGAGGCAGCTTCAGCACTCCTTCCTCCATCCCTTCTTCCAGGGATCTCCTTTCCCCACTCCTCTCTGAGTGACTTCCTCCCTCCGACTGACCTCCTGTCAGACTGACCTGTAATCCTAAACCATCCCGCTCTTTTATATATCCATATCCACGAAGAAAAAGATGATTAAAAAGCTTTTATACTAATATGAAACAGACTTTATTTTTAGAACCATATATAAAACATTACGCATCACCAATTAGAGGAGTAAGGGGAAATAGACATACACATATGTATATTGTGATTACACACATAAAAAAGACGCACACATCCAGCACATGGAGAATACAGGCTGTTATATGTCTCCAATTATATGACTATCCAAATATGGCAATTTATTCAATATAGTAGGTCAACCTCAAAGAGAACAATAACATTACAATTACCGAAATTAATATATCTCAGATTTCACTACTGAGGTTGTATACCATATATTACATAATACTACATAATATAAAGAGACCACATTATAGATGTCTATTATATTAAATTAAGCATCCACCACTAGAAAGTGGCTACTATAATTAGCATACATTGCCACTACATGATAGTAAATATTTGTGGGATGATGCATAATTGCAGCCACACATCCTGACCGATCACCTATTACACTACCTACATTACCGCCAAAAAATGGCCACTATATACACAGGGAACAAAGCCCATTCTATGATAATTACCGGCAGTGGTCGTCAGGAGGCACTCCAATGTCTGGATAGCGCGTCCGCCCCGACGCTCGTTTCGGACCCGCCTTCTTCAAGGGGCCTAGCCAGTATGTGAACCAGCATCCTTATATAGTGTGCCTGGGCGCCGCATATTGCGGCATTACCGGAAGTCGTGCCCACGGCCTGGAAATGACGCGCTCCGTCGCCGAGGCAACCACAACGCCGGTCTGTACTGGCGTCACACAGTGGGAGTGACCGGGGCGGGCCTCCCACTCCATGTAAAGACGCCACATACAGGCAGGGGCAGCGGTGACAGGGAGACAGGCGCGTACTGAGCCGGTGGCACCTACTTACAAATCCATAGAACGCACACACATTGTGAACATATCAAACCAAATATACCAACCAATAATATATAAATATATAAATACATACAAATTACATAGGAGATCAGCAATCGTCTATCAGAGCAATATCATATTTATCTAGATACAAAACTTATTTCACCATAGATTACATATCAATATTGACCTAAGAAAATATATAATAGATGTCATAATCATTGCTGATTTCTTCATTTCTTGGCAATAATTATTCACCCACAATGGGCTGGATTATGGTGTCCATGGGCATATAGTTGTATAGTTCACTTTATCCATCCTTATAACTCCCAACACTAAGGTTATAAAAAATAAAAGGTTAAAAAATTATTAAAAATGGGAAATCACATATCATAGGTGATATCTAAATACAGAGCAGTGTTTATAGGAATGGGGCATAACTGATATTTTCATTGAGTCCAGATGGATGGACTGACCCAATTGTCCATATCCATCTGGTCTCAAGTTGGGCCAACTTCCTAGAGATCCCACCCCCGCGGATCCCCGTCTCAACCATGTCGATGCCCCTCACCCTGAGAAGGCTGCCATCGCAGCCATGATACTTCCAAAAATGGCGGGGAATGGTCTTTAATGATGTTATATCTTCCGCGGTCGCTGCCGCCTCTATGCCCAAAACATGTTCCCGCACTCGCACCTTCAGCTGTCTAGTAGTCATGCCCACGTAGATCATATTACATGGGCAGACAGCATAATATACTACATTTTTACTAGTACATGTAATATATTTTTTTACTTTAAATTCCCGAGATCCATTTTGGGTGACAAAGACCTCTGTGCGATCCATGTTTGGGCACGCGACGCAGCGACCACACGGAATACTACCACAACGACTCGCCATTTGATCTAGGAAAGTGACTATTGGCTCACCCACATAGTGGCTTTGCACCAACTTGTCCCGCAAATTTCTTGATCTTCTGGCTGCAATAGCAGCCCTATCCGGCAGGAGTCTCAACAAAACTGGATCGGCCTTCAATATATGCCAGGATTTATCAAGGATCTTCCGCATACGCGGGAAATGTGAATGATAATTTGTCACAAATCTCACTTTAGCCGACTCTTTATTAGGTCTTATACTATATAAGAGTGTATCCCTTGAAGAATATCTGGCCCTATTGAATGCCTTTTTAATCATTCGGTTACTAAAACCACGTTCAAGCAGCCTTTCTTTCAAATCTTCCGCCTGCCTAAAAAAGTCTTCATTAGTGGAGCATAACCTGCGTAGTCGCAAGAATTGTCCGGTGGGAACAGACTGGACCATATGTCCCGGATGGGAAGACGATGCATGAAGCAACATATTGGTAGCCGTTGGTTTACGGAAAATATCCGTTTGTATCTCGCCCTTATGATCTTTCTTCAGAACTATGTCTAGAAAGTCTATTGACACTGGATCATACTTATAAGTAATGTAGATGTTTAAATCATTCCTACTTAAGGATAGCATAAATGACTCAAGGTCATCACTAGACCCCTGCCAGATCAACAATATGTCATCGATGTACCGCGTCCAAGAAAGGACGCGGCACATCGGCAATGGTTGATCCGGCAGGGAAAGGTCTCTCTCCCACAGCCCCAGGAACAGGTTAGCATAGGCAGGGGCGAAGGATGCCCCCATAACTGTTCCCTGGAGCTGCAGGAAGAAAGACCCCTTAAAAACAAAAAAATTATGCGTTAATGTGAAACGCAATAACTCGATGACCAGCTCTTTAATTGCCACAGGTAAATTGGACATACCAAGAAAGAATGTTGTAGCCCTGATGCCATCCTCATGTCTGATGCTGGTGTACAGGGATTCAACATCTCCTGTCACCAGCATCATATCATCTTCTAATTGTAAGCCATCCATTCGCTTCAACAGCTCACCTGTATCTTTTAAGAATGATGGCAACCCCTCCACTAGCGGTTGAAGTTTGGAGTCTATCCACCTATTTATGTGTTCCAGGTAATTACCTCTCCCAGATATAATAGGCCGGCCAGGGGGCGTCTGCGCATCCTTGTGGACCTTTGGAAGTAAATAAAAAGTCGGAATAGTTGGTTCCACGACAATCAGGGCATCAGCCAACTCCTTAGTGATGCTTCCTGCTTCCCTTGCTTTATTAATAATAGTATGTAGCTGTAAGGAATAGGCAGACAAGGGGTTAAACGTGAGTTTTTTGTAGCAGATCTTATTATCCAGTTGGCGAAAGGCTTCTTTTTCATATACCTTTGGCCAAACTACCACATTACTCCCCTTGTCCGCCGGCTTAAAAACCACATCTTTTAGGTCCTGAAGGACACGCAGACGTCCCCGTTCTTCCTTTGTAAGGTTATCACCACGAATATACTTAGGAATTTCCAAAAATTCCTTGCTTACAATTTGTACAAATAAGTCCACATTGGGACATGATGACATAAGGGGAAACCTCTTAGATTTAGGCCGTATCGAGGGTGGAACCTTACCTCCCTCTGGAACACTGTGTTCAGTGGATAGGTCCTCCAATGTCTGCAACGCTATTTGTTATTCCTCTGTTGGAAATAAATTGGAGAGGTTGCCATCAAAAAAGTATTTTTTATAAATCAATGAGCGGGCAAACAGATGCAAATCTTTAATTGCCAAAAAAGCATCAAAAGATGCAGCTGGCGAAAATGACAAACCTTTTTAACCATTTATTTTTTATAACCTTAGTGTTGGGAGTTATAAGGATGGATAAAGTGAACTATACAACTATATGCCCATGGACACCATATATAATCCAGCCCATTGTGGGTGAATAATTATTGCCAAGAAATGAAGAAATCAGCAATGATTATGACATCTATTATATATTTTCTTAGGTCAATATTGATATGTAATCTATGGTGAAATAATTTTTGTATCTAGATAAATATGATATTGCTCTGATAGACGATTGCTGATCTCATGTGTAATTTGTATGTATGTATATATTTATATATTATTGGTTGGTATATTTGGTTTGATATGTTCACAATGTGTGTGCGTTCTATGGATTTGTAAGTCAGTGCCACCGGCTCAGTACGCGCCTGTCTCCCAGTCACAGCTGCCCCTGTCTGTATGTGGCGTCTTTACATGGAGGGGGAGGCCCGCCCCGGTCACTCCCACTGTGTGACGCCAGTACAGACCGGCGTTGTGGTTGCCTCGGTGACGGAGCGCGTCATTTCCAGGCCGTGGGCACGACTTCCGGTAATGCCGCAATATGCGGCGCCCGGGCACACTATATAAGGATGCCGGTTCACATACTGGCTAGGCCCCTTGAAGAAGGCGGGTCCGAAACGTGCGTCGGGGCGGATGCGCTATCCAGACATTGGAGTGCCTCCTGACCACCACTGCCGGTAATTATCATAGAATGGGCTTTGTTCCCTGTGTATATAGTGGCCATTTTTTGGCGGTAATGTAGGTAGTGTAATAGGTGATCGGTCAGGATGTGTGGCTGCAATTATGCATCATCCCACAAATATTTACTGTCATGTAGTGGCAATGTATGCTAATTATAGTAACCACTTCCTAGTGGTGGATGCTTAATTTAATATAATAGACATCTATAATGTGGTCTCTTTATATTATGTAGTATTATGTAATATATGGTATACAACCTCAGTAGTGAAATCTGAGATATATTAATTTTGGTAATTGTAATGTTATTGTTCTCTTTGAGGTTGACCTACTATATTGAATAAATTGCCATATTTGGATAGTCATATAATTGGAGACATATAACAGCCTGTATTCTCCATGTGCTGGATGTGTGCGTCTTTTTTATGTGTGTAATCACAATATACATATGTGTATGTCTATTTCCCCTTACTCCTCTAATTGGTGATGCGTAATGTTTTATATATGGTTCTAAAAATAAAGTCTGTTTCATATTAGTATAAAAGCCTTTTAATCATCTTTTTCTTCGTGGATATGTTATATATTTGATGATAGGCATTATTAATCCGAGTGGACACATGGAGACTCTAATTAATTACATATAATAATTGATACCATGTGTCCCAGTCATACTTGGCAGATTTGTTTTTATGTATCCTAAACTCCACCCGCCTCCCAGCACGTTTAGTGTTCCAAGCAGGGAACCACCAAAGGTGCTCTGTAGAGTTGAGCGACTTTTGTTTTTTTAGGGTCGCGTTTCGTTTCGTGAAACCCGACTTTTCCAAAAGTCGGGTCGAGCAAGATCGTCCGATTATAGGGAAAAGTCGGGGTCGTCCCGAAACACGAAACCCAATGTAAGTCAATGGGGAATAAAAGTCGGCAGTGAGAGGAGGACAGGAAACACACCTACAGTGCCCATTTGAATGCCAAAAGCATCAATTCTTCCTACTTAAGCTTGTCAACCTTAATTAACTTCATAATACAAGTTACGCACTGAAAAATGGGGGTTATTTGGCTAAAGTTGTGGGGGGGTAGGGCTGGCTCCAGGTTTTCATGTGCCCTGGGCGAAAGACCGCCCCTTTAACACATACCACAACTCATCATGCTCCGATACGGCAGAGAAATAGCGGTATAGTACAATGAAAAATACTTCACTTTTTACATCTCATGACGAGGCCCATCTATTTCTCCATACAGAATCATTGGTCCCATATAATGTTTGAAACAGTATATGATGAGCTCCACATAATGCTACAGTATATGTTGGTCCCCATGGATGAAGCTCCACTGTCTTATGGGCCCAAATAATGCTCTAAACATAATGGGCCCCATTTCTACTGCTCTAGTGTATAATGGGCCCTGTAAATGCTGCTCCAGTGTCTGATGTCCACCTTTGGAATGTTCCAGTGTATGGTGGGCACCATCTATCATTCTCCAGAGTATAGTGCTCCCCAAAAATTGCTGTCCCAACATTGAAAACAATCAAATAAGTCTCCTCGCTAGGGAATCCCTGTACTTGTCTGGACTCCTCGTCATCCCCATCTTCCATCTCACTGCACAGTATTTCAACTTTGCAAGTGCTGTGATCCTGAGCAAGCAGGGGGGGGCTCCACTCGTTGGCGACGGCACTGGCACAGGGCCCCTGATAGTACGGTGGTGTGTCTGATGGCGGGTGGGCCGAACCTGCACTTTCATCTGCAGCTTCCTCTTTGTCACCGTGTAAGATGGAACTGTATATGGGAAGGGTAACCTGAGTTTCATCAGGGTCAGATTCAGGCCGAGTAGCGTGCGAGGGGAATGTAGTGGTCTGGGTCAATGTACCAGCAGATTCATCGAGCAGTGGCTGGGCATCAGTGCACTTGTGTCGCCCCCAGGAGTACGGTCGCCACAGTGGCATTACCTTCTTCCTAGGGAGTGTGATGTCATGCTTGGGAGCAACGAACGATCTCTCTAGCAGGTTAACTGATTGGGCGGCGTTATTCCCATGAGTCATGACCCTCCAAACAGCGTTCATGAAGGCAAAGTGTTTGTTTTACGTGGGCAGTATGGTTGCAAAGCTGAACCTTAAAGGAATGTCCAGAAGGGCACCACCAGGAGTGGAGCCTACGGATAAATTCGACTCCACCTGGGAAACCTGAACCATGCCAGCTACAGAACAGATGCACACATTGCAAGCTTAATTCCGTTAACGAACGAGACTCCGTCATGCCCCGCGGTCCGAGTCCGGCTTACTAGAGGGACACGTGAGATATATGTCTATACATCAGGAGGCAGGCTCAGACGGTGTTAGGCCCAGTATGGATTGCACGTGATTGCACAAAGGTTAGAAAGGGTACCGTATCCCTGGATAACATGTATGGATAGCGTACACATTCAAAATATATGTCTGTACATCAGGAGGCAGGCTCAGACGGTGTTAGGCCCAGTATGGATTGCACGTGATTGCACAAAGGTTAGAAAGGGTACCGTATCCCTGGATAACATGTATGGATAGCGTACACATTCAAAATATATGTCTGTACATCAGGAGTCAGGCTCAGACGGTGTTAGGCCCAGTATGGATGGCACGTGATTGCACAAAGGTTAGAAAGGGTACCGTATCCCCAGATAACATGTATGGATAGCGTACACATTCAAAATATATGTCTGTACATCAGGAGGCAGGCTCAGACGGTGTTAGGCCCAGTATGGATTGCACGTGATTGCACAAAGGTTAGAAAGGGTACCGTATCCCCGGATAACATGTATGGATAGCGTACACATTCAAAATATATGTCTGTACATCAGGAGGCAGGCTCAGACGGTGTTAGGCCCAGTATGGATTGCACGTGATTGCACAAAGGTTAGAAAGGGTACCGTATCCCCGGATAACATGTATGGATAGCGTACACATTCAAAATATATGTCTATACATCAGGAGGCAGGCTCAGATGGTGTTAGGCCCAGTATGGATTGCACGTGATTGCACAAAGGTTAGAAAGGGTACCGTATCCCTGGATAACATGTATGGATAGCGTACACATTCAAAATATATGTCTATACATCAGGAGGCTGTCTCAGACGGTGTTAGGCCCAGTATGGATTGCACGTGATTGCACAAAGGTTAGAAAGGGTATCGTATCCCCGGATATCATGTATGGATAGCGTACACATTCAAAATATAAGTCTATACATCAGGAGGCAGTCTCAGACGGTGTTAGGCCCAGTATGGATTGCACGTGATTGCACAAAGGTTAGAAAGGGTACCGTATCCCCGGATAACATGTATGGATAGCGTACACATTCAAAATATATGTCTGTACATCAGGAGGCAGGCTCAGACGGTGTTAGGCCCAGTATGGATTGCACGTGATTGCACAAAGGTTAGAAAGGGTACCGTATCCCTGGATAACATGTATGGATAGCTGTCACGTCTCCGTCAGATTTGGGGCCTGCTGTTCCGGTCGCAGCCACTAGGAGGCGCTGGGCCGCCACTTCGCCGTCAGACTCGGGGACGGCTGTTCCTGCCTCGGCCACTGGGAGGCGCCGTGGTTCTATTACGTCGCCGTCAGACTCAGGGCCTATGGTCCCAGCTTTAGCCACTAGGAGGCGCTGGTCTGTCACGTCACCGTTGGATTCGAGGCCTGCTGTTCCGGTCACGGCCACTAGGAGGTGCCAGACCGCCACTTCACTGTCAGACTCGGGGACGGCTGTTCCTGCCTCGGCCACTGGGAGGCGCCGTGGTCCGCCCGTGAGTTATGGTGGTGACAGAGAAGTGGCTCCTGTGCAGGCATCTGGTGGGCGCAGGCTCCGCCCCTCTGTCAGTCATCAGGGGGTTACTGCAACTCCATCTGGCCTGGTCCTGGGGGCGGCCCTAATGACATCACCAGTCCAGGAACCTGTGAGGGATGACCTGATCCCTCAAATACCTTGGGACTGGTCTTGCAAGCTGCCGGATATATTCTTGGTTCCCCTGTGTGTTACTTAGTGATTGATTTCTGTTTGACTCTGACCTCAGCCTGGATTTCTGACCCCTCTTTTGCCTGACGATTCTGTACTTCTGCTACTCTCCTGGTTTGTGACCTTGGCCTGGATATTCTGACTCTGCTACTTCCTAACGATTCTGTACCTCTGCCGCCCTCCTGGTTTTTGACTCTGACCTTGGCCTGAAATTGACTCTGCTATTGCCTGCCGTTTTTGTACTTCACTCTGACGACCGTCCTGCTCTGGCCGCTGCTCCTATTCAGACAGTACCTCCTGGGCTCTGTTGTAAATCCAGATCCCTGTATAGGGGTAAAGGGTATCAGTGTTTCTCGGGGTGTTGCCTGGCTGCAGCCCAGAACCGCAGACGGATGTTACATTATATCCGGCCATAAAATTAACTGCTTCTTGTGTATATACCCAACATATACAAAAGCAGTCTCCCTGAACTTTTTTTTTTCTTCTTCTGACTGAGCTGATTTTTAGCCTGAACACCTGTTGCAGTGCACAGCCTGGAAGATCTCTCTCATTTTCTTGGACAACTATGCGGCAGTCTGGAGTCTTCAGGGAGAGAGCTGCACCTCAGAGATCCATGCTCCTGGCACGTCGACCTCTGGGCAACTACTCTGGCTATGGTTGCCCAGGGGCTCAGGTATTGCCCGCAGATGCGGCTAAAGTTTTATTACCCATTTCAGTTTCATGTGGTCAGAAATCGCTGTGTTTAAAAGCGTATGTGGATAGTGGCTCTGAAGGAAATTTTATGGATTCCTTGACTGCTAGGAATCTGGGTGTAACTCTACTAAAACTTAATGCCCCTATTAAAACCACGGCTATTAATGGCACGTCCATTATTCAGGAGGGGGCTAAGTTTGTTACTGCCAAGGTTGCCATGTCTGTGGGAGCCTTATACACTGAGCTGGTGTCATTTTTTGTGATGGACAATTTAACCTCTGCAGTTATTCTGGGTATGCCATGGCTACGCCAGCACAATCCTGTCATCGACTGGCACTTGGGTGACGTTGTACGCTGGAGCCCACAGTGTCAGAAAAATTGCATGTCCTTGGCAGTAAACCAAGTTAAGGTTAAAACCCCCCGCATACCGTTTGCTTTCAGAGATTTTGAGGATGTCTTTTCTATTGTAGAATCCGAAAAGCTACCCCCTCACAGAGAGTATGATTGCCCTATTGATCTGATTCCGGATGCCCGTCTCCCTAAGGGAAGAATATTTAATCTCTCTGGCCCAGAGCGTCAGGCCATGAATGACTATATTGCAGATAGCCTAAGAAAAGGGTTTATCAGACCGTCCATTTCTCCAGTTGGGGCCGGGTTCTTCTTTGTGGAGAAGAAAGATGGTGGTCTCAGACCCTGCATTGATTATCGGGAGTTGAATGCAATCACTATAAAAAACCAGTATCCGCTTCCACTCATCCCTGATCTTTTTAATCAGCTAACAGGAGCCCGTTGGTTTACTAAACTTGACCTCCGGGGGGCATATAATCTGGTCCGCATAAGAAAGGGAGATGAGTGGAAAACGGCCTTCAATACACCCCTTGGCCATTTTGAGTACCTGGTTATGCCGTTCGGACTCAGCAACGCACCTGCCGTATTTCAGCACTTTGTTAATGATATTTTTAGAGACATTTGTGGGGTGTATGTCGTGGTGTATTTAGATGACATTCTGATTTACTCTGCTGACCCTGTGACACACTCTCAACACGTCTGTTCTGTGCTACAAAGACTACGTGAACACTCCTTGTTTGCTAAACTGGAGAAATGTGTATTTTTTGCTGAGGAGGTACAGTTTTTAGGATACATGGTTTCAGGTAAAGGCTTCCGCATGGATCCTGCCAAGGTCCAGCCTATTAAGGCTTGGGTGCAACCAAAATCGGGAGGTGCCGTGGTCTGCCCGTGAGTTATGGTGGTGACAGAGAAGTGGCTCCTGCGCAGGCATCTGGTGGGCGCAGGCTCCGCCCCTCTGTCAGTCATCGGGGTTACTGCAACTCCATCTGGCCTGGTCCTGGGGGCGGCCCTAATGACATCACCAGTCCAGGAACCTGTGAGGGATGACCTGATCCCTCAAATACCTTGGGACTGGTCTTGCAAGCCGCCGGATATATTCTTGGTTCCCCTGTGTGTTACTTAGTGATTGATTTCTGTTTGACTCTGACCTCAGCCTGGATTTCTGACCCCTCTTTTGCCTGACGATTCTGTACTTCTGCTACTCTCCTGGTTTGTGACCTTGGCCTGGATATTCTGACTCTGCTACTTCCTAACGATTCTGTACCTCTGCCGCCCTCCTGGTTTTTTACTCTGACCTTGGCCTGAAATTGACTCTGCTATTGCCTGCCGTTTTTGTACTTCACTCTGACGACCGTCCTGCTCTGGCCGCTGCTCCTATTCAGACAGTACCTCCTGGGCTCTGTTGTAAATCCAGATCCCTGTATAGGGGTAAAGGGTATCAGTGTTTCTCGGGGTGTTGCCTGGCTGCAGCCCAGAACCGCAGACGGACGTTACAATAGCGTACACATTCAAAATATATGTCTGTACATCAGGAGGCAGGCTCAGACGTTGTTAGGCCCAGTATGGATTGCACGTGATTGCACAAAGGTTAGAAAGGGTACCGTATCCCCGGATAACATGTATGGATAGCGTACACATTCAAAATATATGTCTGTACATCAGGAGGCAGGCTCAGACGGTGTCAGGCACAGTATGGATTTGACGGCCCAGATTACACAGCGGAGGAGCAGGGAGAGGTAAAGATTGCAAATGCTGGGGCCCTGCCCAAGCAAGGGGGGCCCACTCGTGGGCGTCGGTACTGGCACTGGGCCCCTCATAGTACGGCGGTGTGTCTGACGGCGGGTGTGCACCACCACCGTCAGAGACACTTGATTGCACTATGAGGGACCCTGTGCCAGTGCCTGCACCCAAGAGTCGGCCTACCAACCTGTCCAGGGCAACGGCACTCGCACAGTGTCGTGCGCTAGGTGGTGACCCCGGCCATGGGGGGGGGAGGCAGCACAGTTAGGGAGTTTTAGAAAGTGGCATATGTTGATGTTGGACATTCAGCTGATGCAAAAGGCGAAATAGGTGAAGTCCCAGGAAGAGGTGGACCAAAGCAAGCCATTTTTCTGCCACCCTATGTGTCATCAGGGGAAGGTGGGACAAAATCCTTGGAAACCCATGCATGGTTCATTTTAATGAAGGTTAGATCATCCACATTTTGGGTTGACAGACGGGTCCTTTTTTCTGTCAGGATTGATCCAGCTGCACTGAAGACTCTTTCCGATAGCACGCTTGCAGCTGGGCAAGCGAGCTCCTGTAAGGCATATTGGGCCAATTCAGGCCAGGTGTCCAGTTTAGTGGCCCAATAGTCAAAGGGGAATGACCTGTGTGGGAGAACATCGATATGGGAGGAAAAGTAGTTTGTAACCATAGTTGACAACTGCTGTCTCCTGTCACTTTCCATCGATGCAGTATTACCAGTTGTGTGAGCGGTATTTGAAAAATCAGTCCACAACATTGTCATGAAACCCCTGTCTCCAACGCCACTTCTGCTGTGTGCACCATGAACACCTCTGCCAAGCTGCCCCCGGCCCGTACGGCTCGTGTGAGAACCATCACCGCTGCTGTGTGCTGGGAATGCCTCAAGCAACCGATTTACCAGAGTTGCTTGTTTATTAGCCAATATTAGGTCAAGGTTCTCCTGTGGCATGATGTTTTGTAATTTGCCTTTATAGCGTGGATCCAGGATGCTGGCCAACCAGTAGTCGTCATCGTTCATCATTTTGGCAATGCGTGGGTCCCTTTTTAGGATCTGCAAGGCATAATCTGACATGTGGGCCAATGTTCCCGGTGTCAATGATGCACTGCGAGTGCTGGGTGGAGGAGCACTTTCTGGCAAATCCACATCCCTCCAGTCATGCACAAACCCTGTACTAGACCTTGCCACGCCAACATTTTCACTTGCCCCACGAGATGCATCCTCCTCCCCTAAGTAATCATCCCCATCATCATCCTCCTCCTCCTCTTCTTCCTCCACCTCGTCCAGGAGAGGTCCCTGAGCAGACAATGGCTGAATGTCATCAAGGATTCCCTCCTCCTCTTCCTCCTCATCAACATTGGCTGCAGAAGCCTGCTCCTTAAGGTGCGTCAAAGTTTGCATGAGCAGACGCATAAGTGGGATGCTCATGCTTAGGATGGCGTCGTCTGCGCTTACCAGCCGTGTGCATTCCTCAAAACACTAAAGGACTTTACAGAGGTCTTTCAGCTTCGACCACTGCACACGTGTCAACTCCATGTCTGCTCTCAAAGTGCCTGGCCGTGTATCCTCCCACAAATGCATTATGGCCTGCCTCTGCTCGCACAGCCGCTCCACCATGTGCAGGGTGGAGTTCCACCTTGTTGCAATGTCGATAATGAGGCGGTGGTTGGGAAGGTGGAGCAATCGCTGCAGCTTCTGCATACGAACGGAGTGTACAGGCGACCGGCGGATGAGCGCGCACAGTCTTCGCACCTTCTGGAGCAGGGCTGTTAACTCCGGATAATTTTTGAGGAAGCACTGCACCACCAGGTTCAAGGTGTGAGCCAAGCAAGGTATATGGCTGAGTTTTGAAAGGGCTATGGCTGCCACAAAATTACGGCCGTTATCACTAACTACCTTGCCTGCCTCAAGATGTACACTGCCCAGCCATGACTCAGTTTGTCGCTTCAAGTACTCGGCCAGCACCTCGGCGGTGTGTCTGTTGCCCAAACACATCATCTGCAACACAGCCTGCTGACGCTTTCCACTAGCTGCTCGATAGGGGGACACATCGTGTGCAACAGTGGCAGCTGCAGATGGAGTGCTCGTACGACTGCGCTCTGTGGACGAGCTTTCGCTTCTGGAGGAGGAGGAGGGTCGAACGCCTACAGCCAACTGTTTCCTATACCGTGGGCTAGGCAGCACTGTCCCACCACCGCTGTCCCCTGTGGACCCTGCATCCACCACATTAACCCAGTGCGCAGTGATGGACACGTAACGGCCCTGGCCATGCCGACTGGACCATGCATCAGTTGTGAGGTGCACCTTTCCGCTCACTGACTGCTTGAGTGCATGGACAATGCGGTCTTTCACATGATGGTGGAGGGCTGGGATGGCTTTGCGAGAGAAGAAGTGGCGACTGGGTAGGTCATAGCGTGGTACTGCATAGGCCATGAGTTCGCGGAAAGCTGTGCTTTCCACCAACCGAAAGGGCATCATCTCAAACGAGATTAGTTTGGCAATGTGGGCGTTCAAACCCAGTGTACGCGGATGAGAGACTGAGTACTTTCTTGACCTACTCATAGTGTCTGGGAGGGTGAGCTGGACTTGAGAGCTGCATATGGTGGAAGTAGCGGTGGATAGGGCGGACTGAGAGAGGGTTGATGATGGTGATGGAGTTGGTGTTCTTTCTGATGGCCTAGAATCAGTCTTTCGTTGATATAACAGTGGGATTTCCTGACTGCTGTGGCCTTGCAACGACACCTCAACATTTGCTGCTGTGCTAACCGGTGGGCTTACAGTGGGGGAAACAATGTAGCGTTGCTGACTACCTTCATTGTGATCAGTTGCACATGTGGCACTTGAGGTTTGGTGTTGTGTCCACGCTTGCAAGTGCATGCTGGTTAAATGTCTAAGCATGCAACTGGTATTCAAATTTTTCAGATTTTTCCCTCGGCTAAAGGTCTTTGCGCACTTCTTACAGATAACCTTGGCCTGATCATGAGGATTTTGGTCAAAAAAGTGCCACACTGCACTCTTCCTACTTTGGCAGACATTTTGCGGCCTAGCACGCTGTGATCTTTTGACCCTCTGGACAAGCTGTCCAGCAACTCTTTTGATGTTTGGAACCTGTCTTTGGAGTGCTCCGGGCCTGCCAGATAACAGCTGTTGCGATGTCGATGTCTGCTGTGGATGCTCCTCATCTGAGCTATTGGAAGCAGCACCCTCTTCCCCCAATGGATGCCAATCTGGGTCAACAACTGGGTCATCCATCACCTCCTCTTCTATGTCATGTGCACCTTCCTCTGTGTCACCGTGTATGGTGGTATAGTGTGCGGGAAGGGGCACCTGAGTCTCATCAGGGTCAGAATCTGGCTCTGTACACTGCGAGGACAATGTAGTGCTCTGAGTGAATGTACCAGCAGAATCATCCATCAGCGGCTGTGCATCAGTGCACTCCATGTCAGATTCATCTTGGCCTGGGTAATTCACCATTTGACTTGATAATCCAGGCATGGTATGTGAAAACAGCTCCATGGAGTAATCAGTAGTATGGCCTGCGTCATCCTTCAATCTTGGTTGGGGTGAAGGACACAAGGAAAGGTGTGGTTCATGAACATGAGCCTCCAATGACGACTCAGTGCTTTTACTTTTTACAGCTGAAGAAGAGGAGGCGATAGAGCTGGAGGCTGAGTCAGCAATGTAAGACAAAACTTTTTCCTGATGCTCTGGCTTTAAAAGCGGTTTGCCAACTCCTAGAAAACTAAGCGTTCGAGGCCTTATGTAGCCAGACGATGACGCAGGCTCAACACCTCCTGCATTCGGTCCTATTTTGCTCTTGCCACTACCATCAGATCCACCACCAACACCATCATTACCAGCTGCCAACCCCCGCCCAATTCCACGGCCTCTTCCACCAGCTTTCCTCATTTTTGGTAGAAATGTAGACAAAATCCAACAAACTATATAGTAATGTAAAACAAGGTACAAGGTGTCTATAGGACAGGGGAGATTTTGAATTTCTGCAGACACTTGTGGACACTGGACACTTTTGGATTGTGTGAGGCCCACTGATATCTGAGCGCTATGTGACAGGCTCGATGGCACAGCTGTGACAAAAGTGACGAGAGGATAAGGGAGATTTTTAATTTCTGCACACACTTGTGGACACTGGACACTTTTGGATTGTGTGAGGCCCAATGAATATCTGAGCGCTATGTGACAGGCTCGATGGCACAGCTGTGACCAAAGTGACTAGAGGATAAGGGAGATTTTGAATTTCTGCACACACTTGTGGACACTGGACACTTTTGGATTGTGTGAGGCCCACTGATATCTGAGCGCTATGTGACAGGCTCGATGGCACAGCTGTGACCAAAGTGACTAGAGGATAAAGGAGATTTTGAATTTCTGCACACACTTGTGGACACTGGACACTTTTGGATTGTGTGAGGCCCACTGATATCTGAGCGCTATGTCACAGGCTCGATGGCACAGCTGTGACAAAAGTGACTAGAGGATAAGGGAGATTGGATTGCTTTTAAAAAAGCAGTTTGCAGAGCAGTGGGTAAACAGCAATGCCAGCCTGTCAGGAAGCCTTAAAAGGCAGCCCAACAACCAACACCACTGATACACCACTATATAGCCTCCCCTTGCACTGCACACACAGTGACTGGTGTGTTGTACAGGCCATATCGCTAGCAGCAGAAGCAGTTTTTTTTTTCTTCTCAGCAGGACAAAAAAAAAAAATTGGGATTGCTTTTAAAAAAGCAGTTTGCAGAGCAGTGGGTAAACAGCAATGCCAGCCTGTCAGGAAGCCTTAAAAGGCAGCCCAACAACCAACACCACTGATACACCACAATATAGCCTCCCCTTGCACTGCACACACAGTGACTGGTGTGTTGTGCAGGCCAAATCGCTAGCAGCAGAAGCAGTTTTTTTGTCTTCTTCCCTGCCTAACGCTCTCCCTACAGAATCAGCAGCAACCTCTCCCTATACTGATATCGGCAGAAGTAAGATGGCGGTCGGCGTGCACGCCCTTTTATACCCCCTGTGACGCCCACCAAAGCAAGCCAATCACTTGCATGCCCTTCTGAAAGATGGTGGTGACCCGTGCCTATGTCATCACGTTGCCCACAGTGTCCGTGGATCCTGATTGGCTGAAAAAGAGCGCAAAACAAACTTTTGAAACGCGACTTTGGCGCGTAAGTCGCCGACCTCGTGGCCGACCTCATCCTAGGGTCGGGTTTCGTTTCATGAAACCCGACTTTGCCAAAAGTCGGCGACTTTTGAAATTTTTCGACCCGTTTCGCTCAACTCTAGTGCTCTGCTTCTCTCTAAGCAAGGAGCCGCAATGTGGTTATGCTGAACTACTCTATTGTGTGAGGTGCGAGTGTTTGAGCGTGGTCAGGATCCTCCAACTTACCTGGATGGTGGAGCACCACACCTTAGGAGAAGGTCCAGTACCTCTGTGGCGACTGAGCCTCAGGGGCGCCACATCAGCACTGCAGGAATGTAAGCAAAGATCAGAGAGGACAACTGTGGCATCAGCACTGCAGGAATGTAAGCAAAGATCAGAGAGGACAACTGTGGCATCATCACTGCAGGAATGTAAACAAAGATCGGAGAGGACAACTGTGGCATCAGCACTGCAGGAATGTAAGCAAAGACTGGAGAAGACAACTGTAGCCTCAGCACTGCAGGAATGTAAGCAAAGATCGGAGAGAACAACTGTAGCATCAGCACTGCAGAATGTAAACAAAGATGGAGAAGGACAACTGTGGCATCAGCACTGCAGGAATGTAAGTAAAGATTGGAGAAGACAACTGTGGCCTCAGCACTGTAGGAATGTAAGCAAAGATCGGAGAGGACAACTGTAGCATCAGCACTGCAGAATGTAAACAAAGATGGAGAAGGACAACTGTGGCCTCAGCACTGCAGGAATGTAAACAAAGATCGGAGAGGACAACTGTGGCATCAGCGCTGCAGGAATGTAAACAAAGAAGGAGAAGGACAACTGTGGCTTCAGCACTGCAGGAATGTAAGCAAAGATCTGAAAGGACAACTGTGGCCTCAGCACTGCAGGAATGTAAACAAAGATAGGAGAGAACAATTGTGGCCTCACCACTGCAGCAAAGTAAACAATGGCTAACAAGACCCTTCAAAGTCTCAGCAATGCAGTACACTCTACTAGGGAGGAACACTGAAGCATCAACTAAGCAAAAAACTAAAAAAACCTCTGTTGAAGACTAGCAACACATCAGCAAAGCTGCAAATGAAACAAATGCTGTCAAGGACCACTGAAATGTCAGCAATGCAGCAAACTAGAAAAAGGCTAGCAAGGGCCATAGTAGCATTAGTACTGCATCGGCAAGAGTGTTATCCTGTCCTATTAAGATTGAATGGCCATGACGGACCACTACTCCATTTACACAGGTCCGGTTCTCGAGATGGGGAAGGATTCCCGCTGTTAGACCCCCAGCGATCAGATATAGGATACAGATAAGGGCTAACTTCCAAACTTGGTACAACCCTTTTAAGCCGTCCTATACAAATAACGCTTTTCACAATGTAAAGCTACTCTGCTCTCTAGTATATGCCGCTCTTAAGGAGAAATACACTGGAGTAAAATATGACAAATTTCTTAAGAAGTGTAGACCTCGTAATTAGTGATGAGCGAGTATACTCGTTGTAGCATGCTCGGGTGTCCTCCAAGTATTTTGGAGTGCTTGGAGATTTAGTTTTTGTCGACGCAGCAGCATGATTTGCGACTGCTAGACAGCCTGAATAAGGCCGGTTTCACATTTGCGTTTAGGGCCGCAGCGTCGGCCTGCGCATGGCCACCGCTAAGCCCCGCCCCCTGCCGTGCCTCCTCCGGTAACTCCGCCTCCTCCTATCTTTATCACTGAGGATGCAGGCTGTGCGCAGTATGCGTTTTGGCGGCCCCTGCGTCCTTTTGACTCTGCGACAACCAGCGCCAAACACAACCTGTTGCAATTTGGTTGCGCTCGACGCACCGTCAAAAGGACGCAGGCGCCGCCAAACTCATACTGCGCACGGCCTGCGTCCTCAGTGATAAAGATAGGGGATGAATGACACATGCAGCGCCATGCGCCCGGAGGCGCAGCAGGGACGGGGCTTAGCGGCGGCCGTGCGCAGGCCGACGCTGTGGCCTTAAACGCAAATGTGAAACCGGCCTTAATGAGGAAAATTCCCTAACAAACAGGCATTCCACACATGTATTCAGGCTGACCAGCAGCCGCAAATCAAGCAGCTTCGTCAACACTAAGTAAATCTCCAAGCACATCCAAATAATCGGAGGACACACGAGCACGCTCAGGAAAACCCGAGCAACGAGTATACTCGCTCATCACTCTCATCACTACTGGTAATACATTTTTTCGTCACTGTCTGTGCATCAGCTGAGATAACTTACAGTATGTCAATTAAGGGGTGGAATAGATTTGACTGTTATTCTCCCCAATATCTGGTGTAAATTCTAGTAAATTTGTCAAGAGGACCATGACACTTGAAAAGAAAGTAGGCACGACTTTGCCAAAGTGTCAACAGAGGCGTTAAAAAAAAAAAAAAAAGTTGATTTTTTTTTGTTACAAAAATGCAATGGGAGCGCTCAGAGAAATGCAAACATATTTTTATCATTTTTTGTTTCAATGATGATATGTTTACTGTCATTATATATTTTATATTAGTGTAAATTGTGATCAAATTGTATGAGCCCATCTGCTTTGATCGAAACCAAATTTGGCATCAGCCCATTATTATTGTGGACCTACAATGGTCATTTTTTGGGTCTCACAGTTAAAGGGTTTGTCCATGATTTGAAAAATCTTCCAGATGTTGTGTCTGGTATTGCAGCTCAGCTCTATTTTAGGGAGCGAGGCTGGGATGCAATACCACAAACAACCTGTAGACAACAGTGGCGCTGTTGTAGAAAGAAATCAGTCCTGATTATGTAATCCTATCTATACAGCCACATTAATCCGAAGGTTAACCTGTGAGATTGACATTACTTAGAAGATGCCTCATGCCTTCTATACGTCAAGAACCCACCCTGGAAGAGGAGGCATCTGTCTGCTGTTTTCTGCGTTGTGTCTCGGCTCCTGAGGCGTGTGCTGGAACCACGGCGAGGTATATCACTGGTAAACATCTGCTCGGCCTCACATGATTATTTCATGAGTAGGTCATTTCATCTGCCCAGGAGTCTCTCACTTTTGTCTGGAAGCCAATGTCAGACACAATGCAGATACGTTACAGGTGCAGAGAGTGGAAAAACAACACGGGACACAACTGTGCTTTTATGGGACGCCGGCGGCACGGTTCATGTTCCTGCCATAAGAAAAGGAAGGTCCGTAAGCCGCAGGTGCTGCAGATGAGCTTTTATATTACATCTAGTCATGTGATGAGCAGACAATAAGCTCAAAATGGTCAATGAGGGGGCTTCGGTGCACCCTTGGCATGGACAGAGGTCTTGACACCCCTTAGGTAGTGTCTTGATTGACCTCACTCTGAGCCTGAGCTAGGTTTCTTTTAATGGGGTTGGTCTGGGGTCTCTATTGGTTTAGAGGGTCTGGTCTGGAACCTAGGTTTAATTAGTTGCTCTGATTTTTTTTAAGGGGATCTAGTCTGGTATCTGTATTTGTTTTGAGGGTCTGTATTTGATTAGGAGGGATTTTCTGGGGTCTGTATTTATTTAGGGGCGTTCATCTGGGGGTCTATAATTTTTTAAGAGGTCTGCTCTATATTTGTACTTTATTGGGTGTCTGGTCTGGGGGTCTATATTTCTATTGGGGGGTCTGTAGTTTTGGATCAGTAATTGTTTAGGAGGTGTGGTCTAAGGCTATGTGCACACGCTGCGGATTTTGCTGCGGATCTGCTGCGGATTTGGCCTCTGAGGATCCGCAGCAGTTCTGCAGACAGTGTACAGTACAATGTAAGTCTATGGGATTTACAATCCGCCGTGCACATGCTGCGGTTTTTTCACTGCGGAAAAGCTGTGGTTTTGAATCCGCAGAAAGAATTGAGATGTCAATTCTTTCTGCGGATTCTGCTGCGATTTGCCACCTTTTCCATTGTCCAGGTGTCAAACTGCAGGGGAAAACAGCAGGCCAATCCGCAGATAAACCGCAGGTCACTTTACCTGCGGTTTACCTGCAGATCCGCACAGAAAAAAAACGTTGGTGAATCTGTAGCGTGTGCACATAGCCTAAGTCTTTGAGTGTCTGATTTTTGGTATGTATTTATCTTCGGAGACTGGTCTGCTAACTATTTATTTAAAGATTCTATTTTTTTTTTTACAATTTTCATTTTCTGTCAGTCACTGGGGTAGGACCAGTACTGTGGAGTTTAGTTGCATCACATAACAACAAACCCTTCTATTAGTTCCCCTCCTTTTGTAGTAATGGTCCGGATTGGGGGGTGGTCCACTTCTTACCGCGCACAGACAACACAGAGACAAGACGGAGGCAGATTTCCAGGTACAACAGGTCCGAGTTTATTGGCCGGCCTCCTGACGACCGTAGCCATACACCGCAGCACCTTTACAGCTCTCCGTATTCAGACCCGGGTACCTTCACCTTCCTTCAGTCATAGTGACGTTCCTCGCGGATCTTTTGCTGGGGCTGCCCTAGGCCTATCTACCGCCAGCACTTCACCAGTCCGAGGTCGATGTCCAATTGGTACCCCCGGGGCCTCGTCTGTCCTGTGGTTCTTTGTGTCAGGGCCACCCCCCTGACTGTCTCTTCCTTTCCGTCCCCTGGTCGAGCTCTCCACCGTTGTCAGTCCTCCGTACTGAGTCTTCTCCTCCTGAGCTCCTCCCGGGACTAGCCTAGCCAGGAACCCTGTCCTGTCCTATTTATCTCCTTCACCTTCCTTCAGTCATAGTGACGTTCCTCGCGGATCTTTTGCTGGGGCTGCCCTAGGCCTATCTACCGCCAGCGCTTCACCAGTCCGAGGTCGTCATCCAATTGGTACCCCCGGGGCCTCGTCTGTCCTGCGGTTCTTTGTGTCAGGGCCACCCCCCTGACTGTCTCTTCCTTTCCATCCCCTGGTCGAGCTCTCCACCGTTGTCAGGCCTCCGTACTGAGTCTTATCCTCCTGAGCTCCTCCCGAGCTCCTCCCGGGACTAGCCTAGGCTGGAACCCTGTCCTGTCCTATTTATCTTCCTCCTCGGGAAATCTCCTCCTGGGTTTCTGTCTCCCCGCCCCCCATGAGTAAGCGTTTTCGTAGCCTTAAGCTGCTAAGTCCTGTTCTACGCTCCCCCCTGCCATCTTGTGGTCAAACTTAGGTATTGCACTCCTATTCCATTTTTCCCAGCTGTTTCCCTTCTATCATTGCCAATATCCGTCTATAGTGCACAAACCGTCCCTTCCCCGTTCAGTTAAGTCTGTCCGTCAAGTCACCTTCCCCACACTCCCCCTTCCTTTGTCTTGTCATCCTCGACAATCGTATTCCCTACCTACGTCGTCCTGAAGCTTGTCCACCGTCTGTTGTCGGACCGGTTGGGCCAAACCTGCCATACGCGCGGGGCCGTACCAAACCGGGAGCACCATGTTCCGAGCAACCTATTGCTACTCGCCGGCGCGCACGCCACGTGACAACTTCTTTCAGGTTGGCTAGGTCCACCCAGACTACTCTATGGCGTGTACCTCCCACTACTCTCTCCGTTACCCTCAACTGTCCGGAACGCCATGACCGAGGCCTTTCGCCTACCAGGTCGTCGTTAGCGCCCGCCTATCCTTTTGGGGTGTCCGTGGTGTCGGGGACCTGACTGACGGACCACTGTCTGGTTCACTCTCTTCCATCCATCTTATCGTCCTTCAATTTTTAAAAAGAGTCATGGTCAGCGTTTTTATCCTACCCTGTACCCGGGACCTGTTACACACTCTTATCCATACTACACATTAAATCAACTTTTGGTATACCGTATACATGGTTACCTTTGCTATAATAACAATAAGGGTAACTCAACCGGAGTAACCCCCTTTTTCTTTTTCTTTTTTTCACTTTAACTTTAACTCCTTCTTCAAACACAATATTCCAGAAACAAATGTACATACTCCCCCTTCCTTTAACATTAGCACTTCCTCCCCTGTATCCCCGCTGTGTCAGGAGAAAACAAATAACAAAACATTTTCCTTAGCTTGGACGGGGAACTGTCCTTTAGGCAGCACAACGGTGCAACAAAATCCCGGTAGTCCGGGCCATCTCCTGATGGCCGATGTTGCGCCAATCCAGCAGGGAACCCCACAGCCGTGAGGTCCCCAGGATATCTCGACTGTTCCTGAGCCCCGAGTATTCTTTTTTCCCAGGGTTCAGGGGTCATCTCCCTCAGGGGTAGAAGGGGCCGAAGGCAGTCTCCCGCCGCGCGTTCCGCGCCATTTCTCCACTTGGGGATCAGGCCCTGGCATGGGCTGAAGGGGACTCCGCCGCCACAGCGTTGTTAAACAGCAAAAAAAAGTGTCAAGGGCAGAGCAGGCCTCAATCTTCTCTGAGCAGGGATTGACACCTTCTCCACAGGGCCCAGTGACCCCTGGGGGTGCCCAGCACGGATGCCCAGTGACAGGGGCCTTAGGTCCCACGTCCCCGCTGGGGGACAGCGCCGGAGCCCAGCAGTCCACCACCGGTGGTGGCGTAGGCGCTCTCATCTCCGGTGACGCGATGGCTTCGCTCTATCCAGCCCCAAGCTCCTGCAGTTCCAACCGCAGGCAGTGGACCGGGGTTGTTGACCGGCGAAAAGCGGAGCGGAGAAGCTGGGGCCTGCTACTAGAGACGGCAGATGGCTCCGCAGAGGCGGCGGAGCCCGGCGACCCGGCCGAAGCCGCGATCTAGAGTGGGGCCGGCGCGGCCACGGACCTCGATGGGCAGGCCGCAGCCGCGGTATGGAGTGCGGCAGAGGCGGCCACGGAGGTTGAAGGGTAGGCCGCGGAGCCTGGCGGCCCGGCCGCCGCGGCGTTACGGGACGGGGTCGAAGTGGCGGCAGGTCTCGATGGATAGTCCGCCGCTGGAGGATGGAGCGCGGCAGCAGTGGCCATAGGTGGGTTCCGCACCGGCGACACGAGACGTGGCGCCGCCGAGCGGGGCGGCTTGGGATCGTTGGCCGAGGCATCGGTCAGCCCGGCGAGGGCCGCAGAGTCATCCGGAGCCGGGGACACTGGAGAGCGGGAGGCCAAGCGGGGAGGCCGAGGGCCAGTGTCGGGGCCCTGGAACCGGTCTCGTGCTCGGGACGTAGGGGCGGGACCTGCCTGCGGCGCCATCGGCTGTACCGGAGGTACTCTCACCTTTTCCAGCGCCGCGGCTTTCTGCAGGCTGTTCCTCCACTCTCCCAGAGGTCGGTCCGGGGTGTCGCCGGCCTCCACTGCTCCTCCGCAGCTCCCGTCGTCTGGCGTCCGCCGCTGCTCTTCATCCCGCCCTTCGGCAGGACCGGCCTCCAGGCCTGATCGGCCGCAGTTCTTCCAATAGCTGCTCCTGGTAGTCCACGTTAGTGCCAACCTCCTCCTGGCCGGAGGTCACCAGCGCTGGGGAGGCACAAAGTCTCTTTTGGGTTTTCTTTGAATGGGTCCAACCACAGTCCCAATTTGCATTCCACTCGGAAACCATCTTGCAAAGTTTTTTTTTCCGTTCCGGATCCTCCGATAACAGCCAATGATCCGGAACAAAGTCTCAGATTTGTAATCCACAGGTAAAGCAACTCGAGTTCTTTTGGGTACTTCTGTCGCAGGCTTTGCCGCTGAAGGTAGCGTATTGGCGGCGGCGATCCTGCCGACTACACCAAATGTAGTAATGGTCCGGATTGGGGGTGGTCCACTTCTTACCGCGCACAGACGACAGACGAGACAGAGGCAGATTTCCAGGTACAACAGGTCCGAGTTTATTGGCCGTCCTCCTGACGACCGTAGCCATACACCGCAGCACCTTTACAGCTCTCCGTATTCAGGCCCGGGTACCTTCACCTTCCTTCAGTCGTAGTGATGTTCCTCGCGGATCTTTTGCTGGGGCTGCCCTAGGCCTATCTACCGCCAGCGCTTCACCAGTCCGAGGTCATCGTCCAATTGGTACCCCCGGGGCCTCGTCTGTCCTGCGGTTCTTTGTGTCAGGGCCACCCCCCTGACTGTCTCTTCCTTTCTGTCCCCTGGTCGAGCTCTCCACCGTTGTCAGTCCTCCGTACTGAGTCTTCTATAAACAGAAAGATAGTGAGGAAACACTTAGCTAACCTAAATGTATTCAAGTCTCCAGGTCCAGATGAATTACACCCCAGAGTACTGAAGGAGATAGCAGAAGAAATTTTTGAACCCCTCTCCATAATCTTTGAAAATTCTTGGAGAACAGGAGAAGTGCCAGAAGACTGGAGAAGAGCAAATGTTGTTCCTATCTTCAAAAAGGGGAAGAAGGTGGACCCAGGCAACTATAGGCCGGTGAGTCTGACTTCTATACCAGGAAAGATCTTTGAACAAATTATTAAACAACATGTATGTCAATACCTGGATAAGAATGAAGTGATTAAACAGAGTCAGCATGGGTTTGTAACTAATAAGTCATGTCAGACTAATTTAATTTCCTTCTATGATGGTATTACTGATTGGGTGGATCAAGGAAATGCTGTAGATATAGTATATCTTGACTTCAGCAAAGCATTTGACAAAGTCTCTCATACAATCCTTATTGAAAAAATGACTAAGTATGGAATGGACAAGGCAACTGTTAGGTGGATTCATAACTGGCTTAGTGATCGGACCCAAAGAGTGGTCGTAAATGGCTGCACATCCAGTTGGAAGAATGTCTCAAGTGGGGTACCACAGGGCTCTGTCCTGGGCCCTGTATTGTTCAACATCTTTATCAACGATTTAGATGAAGGAATTGAGGGTAAACTGATTAAATTTGCTGATGACACAAAGCTAGGAGGGATAGCTAATACTAGAGAAGAGAGAGAGAGGATTCAAAAAGATTTAAATAAACTGGAGAAGTGGGCAGCAACTAACAGAATGGTTTTTAACAGGGAGAAATGCAAAGTACTACATCTGGGCAATAAAAATGAAAAAAGCATATATAGAATGGGAGGAATAGGGCTAAGTGACAGCACATGTGAAAAAGACTTGGGTATACTAATAGATCACAGACTGAATATGAGTCAACAGTGTGATGCAGCAGCAAAAAAGGCAAATGCAATTCTAGGATGTATTAACAGAAGCATACAGTCTAGATCACGTGAAGTAATTATTTCCCTCTACTCCTCTTTGGTCAGACCTCATCTGGAATATTGTGTCCAATTTTGGGCACCACATTTTAAAAAAGACATCAACAAACTGGAGCAAGTTCAGAAAAGAGCGACCAGAATGGTGACCGGTCTGCAAACCCTGTCTTATGAGGAAAGGTTGCAGGATTTGGGAATGTTTAGTTTGCAAAAGAGAAGACTGAGAGGAGACTTAATAGCTGTCTACAAATATCTAAAGGGCTGTCACATTGTAGAAGGATCAACTTTATTCTCATTTGCACAAGGAAAGACTAGAAGCAATGGGATGAAGCTGAATGGGAGGAGACACAGATTAGATATTAGAAAAAACTTTTTGACAGTTACAGTGATCAATGAGTGGAACAGGCTGCCACGAGAAGTGGTGAGTTCTCCTTCAATGGAAGTCTTCAAACAGAGGCTGGACAGACATCTAACTGGGATGATTTAGCGAATCCTGCTTTGAGCAGGGGGTTGGACCAGATGGCCCAGGAGGTCCCTTCCAACTCTACGATTCTATGATTCTATGATTCTCCTCCTGAGCTCCTCCCGGGACTAGCCTAGCCTGGAACCCTGTCCTATTTATCTCCCTCCTCGGGAAATCCCCACTTGGGTTCCTGTCTCCCCGCCCCCCATGACTAAGCGTTTTCGTAGCCTTAAGCTGATGTTAAGTCCTGTTCTACGCTCCCCCTTCCATCTTGTGGTCAAACTTATTGCACTCCTATTCCATTTTCCCAAGCTTTTTCCCTTCTGTCATTGCCAATATCCGTCTATAGTGCACAAACTGTCCCTTCCCCCTTCAGTTAAGTCTGTCCGTCAAGTCACCTTCCCCACACTTTCATAAAAGTTTCCTCCACATTGACTTTCTGGAGCTGAGAGCGAAAAGATGTCAATAATCACACTAATATATGCTGTTCTCACAGAAACTTGTGATTACTTTGCATAGAGATCAGACTGTCTGTCATTCTATGTCTCAAAGTGAGAAACATGCTCTGAACTATGGTGGGGGCGTGTTCTTCTCTCGAGTGTTGCTGCCTGCTTACGATTGGTCATTATCATACAGGGGAAGAAGTACACCCCCCCCAGTGAATATTCTCAGATAACACCTACTTTGAGTTAACGAAAATTAACTTTTTAGGTGCCAAATGAGCTGCGCTTAGAATTCTGTTGACTTCCTGATTCAATATGGATGTATACTGGTGAAGGCAACCACGAGGAATACAGTTAATATTCTCTCGACAGCCATGCATTTAGTACTGCGGCCAGACAGTATAGTAACGCTATTTCCCTTTAATGTTACATGTAGATTAATATTGTGCAAGTAAACTCTACAGGATCCGCCAGTGACCAAGGACAGCCTAACAATACATTGAATCAGTCAGCTTTATGTGCATGTCCTGCAGATCCTCTATAAAGATGGTGTTTCAACCCACTGGCAGGATGCCACCCTGCTACACAGTCACCATCTGTATGACAGTAATGGCAGGAGCACGAATGATTTTTCCAGCCAAAAAGACTGACAAAAGAGTATTATAATAAAAGCTGAAATAAGAATGTGACCCTAATATAATCGATGGGATGGATATTAATGGCTGTGAAGCAAAGAATAATTCTTGGCTCAATGGCCATATTAAAATCAACGGTAATATTAATTACAGGCAGAAATTTATGGATTTATATCCTCAGCATATAAAATATATACAGTATATAAATATATATGCCTAGTAGGATGGTGACTGTAAGGGCTCATGCCCACTTGCGATGAAATCAGTTGAATTCAATCCGATAAAAAAATCGGATTGAATTCATACAAATGTTAGTTAACGATTGTGTGCTCTTCTGTGGGTTTTTTTCCAGATCGGATCACGGTCGGGTTGGAAAAAAATTGCAGCATGCTGCGATTGTAATCAGAAAATGGATTGCATCCCACAATAGAAGTAAATGGGTATGATAGAAAAAAAATCGCACAGCACTTGCACCATGCGAATGCTGTGTGATTTTTACGCACCAGTGTCCTATGAAAAACTGGCAATTCATATACGGCTACTGTAAAAACACACTGACAGGTTATAATAGAAAATATAGAATACATATATACACATAGAATAGGTGTATATGTATGTATGTCAGTGACACACACATGTATGTATGTACTGTATGTATGTATATATATATATATATATATATATATATATATATCTCTCTTTATATTTCATAGACAGATAGAAGAAAAGCCATTAATTCATTTGTCGGCTTCTGTAAAATCAATGCAGGATCCGACAGGATAGAAGACATGGTTTACATACAGTAAACTATTGCAGAATAGTTAGATATATAGATGTCAGTGACCAAAATAATTAGTATAGTGTGTGTGCAAATTATGGGACATGTATGTATTTAATAAAATAATCTTTTTGGGGAAAAAAATGGTGTGGGCTCCCGCGCAATTTTCCAAGCCAGAGAGGGAAAGTAAGCGACTGGGGGCATATATTCATAGCCTAGGAAGGGACCATGTTTATTGCCCCCCAGCTATAAACATCTGCCCCCAGCCGCCCCAGAAATGGCACATCTCTAAGATGCGACAATTCCAGCACTTAGCCTCTCTCTTCTCACTGCCCTGTAGTGGTGGCATATGGGTTATTAGTTGGGGGTTGATGCCACCTTTGTATTGTAAGGTGACATCAAGCCCAGCTTAGCAATGGAGAGTTGTCAATAAGGCACCTATCCATTACTAAAGGCCCCGTCACACTAAGCGACTTACCAGCGATCCCGACACCGATATGAAGGTGTCAGGATCGCTAGTAAGTCGCTATGTGATCGCTGGTGAGCTGTCACACAGACAGCTTCACCAGCGATCAGCACAGCGATGCCGAGCGCCTGGCATCACTGGCTATCGCTGTAGAAAATAGAATCAAAATAAAAAATATAGTTATTCTCACCTTCTGACGTCCCGTTCAGCCATCCTGCCTCTCTCCACGCTCCGGTCCCAGTGATCCTTTGCACGAATGACCGCGAGATGTCACGGTCTCGAGGGATAACAAAGTCTCGCGGTCATTCATGCAAAGGATCACTGGGACCGGAGCGTGGAGAGAGGCAGGATGGCTGAACGCGACGTTGGAAGGTGAGAATAACTATATTTTTTATTTTTTTTTATTATTTTTTACACCTGATCGCTGGTCTCCCGCTGTCACACACAGCGATGCGTGCTGGCCAGCGGGAGACCAGCGACCAAAGAAATGTCCAGAGGTTTCTTGCAGCGATCAGCGATACCGGCAGGGGGGCCGCTCGCTGATCGCTGTCACACACAGCGATCTCGCTGGTGAGATCGCTGTTACGTCACAAAAGTTGTGACTCAGCAGCGATCTCACTACCGAGATCGCTTAGTGAGACGGGGCCTTAATCCTATAGTTGGTAAAGGGTTAAATAAACACACAGCCAGAATAAAGTCTTTTAATGAAATCAAACACAACACAGTTTCCCATCTTTATTGTTCTGCTAATCCATTGGACGCCCTCGTTCTTCTGTAATAAATAAACAATAACAAACCAACAATATACCATACCTGTCTGGCGTTAAGTCCCACGCCGTAATCCATATCTGGGCCATATGCAGTTTACAACCGGGACGGTGCTAAGATCCGACCATCCTGGCTGTAAACTACTGCTGAATGAATGAGATGATAACCATGGTCCCTTCCTAGGCTATTAATATCTGCCCCCAGTCTCTGGCTTTCCCTCTCTGGCTTGGAAAATTATGTGGGAGCCCACACCATTTTTTTTCCCCAAAAAGATTCTTTTATTAAATACACACATGTCCCATAATTTGCACACAGACTATACTAATTATATTGGTCACTGACATCTATATATCTAACTATTCTGCATGGATTTACTGTATGTAAACCATGTCTTCTATCCTGTCGGCTCCTGCATTGATTTTACAGAAGCCGACAAATGAATTAACGGCTACTCTTCTATCTGTCTATTAAATATAAAGACATACATATATACAGTGCCTACAAGTAGTATTCAACCCCCTGCAGATTTAGCAGGTTTACACATTCGGAATTAACTTGGCATTGTGACATTTGGACTGTAGATCAGCCTGGAAGTGTGAAATGCACTGCAGCAAAAAAGAATGTTATTTCTTTGTTTAATTTTTTTTTAAATTGTGAAAAGTTTATTCAGAGGGTCATTTATTATTCAACCCCTCAAACCACCAGAATTCTGTTTGGTTCCCCTAAAGTATTAAGAAGTATTTCAGGCACAAAGAACAATGAGCTTCACATGTTTGGATTAATTATCTATTTTTCCAGCCTTTTCTGACTACTTAAGACCCTCCCCAAACTTGTGAACAGCACTCATACATGGTCAACATGGGAAAGACAAAGGAGCATTCCAAGGCCATCAGAGACAAGATCGTGGAGGGTCACAAGGCTGGCAAGGGATACAAAACCCTTTCCAAGGAGTTGGGCCTACCTGTCTCCACTGTTGGGAGCATCATCCGGAAGTGGAAGGCTTATGGAACTACTGTTAGCCTTCCACGGCCTGGACAGCCTTTGAAAGTTTCCTCCCGTGCCGAGGCCAGGCTTGTCCGAAGAGTCAAGGCTAACTCAAGGACAACAAGGAAGGAGCTCTGGGAAGATCTCATGGCAGTGGGGACATTGGTTTCAGTCAATACCATAAGTAACGTACTCCACCGCAATGGTCTCCGTTCCAGACAAGCCCGTAAGGTACCTTTACTTTCAAAGCGTCATGTCAAGGCTCGTCTACAGTTTGCTCATGATCACTTGGAGGACTCTGAGACAGACTGGTTCAAGGTTCTCTGGTCTGATGAGACCAAGATCGAGATCTTTGGTGCCAAACACACACGTGACGTTTGGAGACTGGATGGCACTGCATACGACCCCAAGAATACCATCCCTACAGTCAAGCATGGTGGTGGCAGCATCATGCTGTGGGGCTGTTTCTCAGCCAAGGGGCCTGGCCATCTGGTCCGCATCCATGGGAAGATGGATAGCACGGCCTACCTGGAGATTTTGGCCAAGAACCTCAGCTCCTCCATCAAGGATCTTAAGATGGGTCGTCATTTCATCTTCCAACAAGACAACGACCCAAAGCACACAGCCAACAAAACCAAGGCCTGGTTCAAGAGGCAAAAAATCAAGGTGTTGGAGTGGCCTAGTCAGTCTCCTGACCTTAACCCAATTGAAAACTTGTGGAAGGAGCTCAAGATTAAAGTCCACATGAGACACCCAAAGAACCTAGATAACTTGGAGAAGATCTGCATGGAGGAGTGGGCCAAGATAACTCCAGAGACCTGTGCCGGCCTGATCAGGTCTTATAAAAGACGATTATTAGCTGTAATTGCAAACAAGGGTTATTCCACAAAATATTAAACCTAGGGGTTGAATAATAATTGACCCACACTTTTATGTTTAAAATTTATTAAAATTTAACTGAGCAACATAACTTTTTGGTTTGTAAGATTTATGCATCTGTTAATAAATCCTGCTCTTGTGTGAAGTTTGAAGGCTCTAACTTATTTGCATCTTATCAAACCTGCTAAATCTGCAGGGGGTTGAATACTACTTGTAGGCACTGTATATATATATATAATGTGTGTCACTGACATATATATATATATATATATATATATATATACACACCTAATCTATGTGTATATATCTATTCTATCTATTCTATCCTATTCTATTCTCTACTGTACGTGGCAGATCAGTTGCCGGATTTTAATTTATCTATCTAATCATGGTAACCAACTGTGGTTAGTTATAACAAATTATAATGATTATATTGCACATAAAAACATTTCACATCATATATTCAGCACTACAGATTTGCAACACAAATTAACTAAACAATTACTCAAGTATTGATAGTATTTTATTTTCAACTCTAGCCCTATCCTGTGTGATAATGTCTGCTGAGCTGTGTACCTAATCCTCTCCTGTGTGATACTTTCTGCTGAGCTGTGTATATAATCCTATTGTGTGTTACTGACTGCTCAGCCGTGTATCTAATCCTATCCTGCGTGATACTGACTGCTGAGCAGTGTATCTAATTCTATCCTGTGTGATACTGACTGCAGAGCCGTGTATCTAATCCTATCCTGTGTGATACTGACTGCTGAGCCGCGTATCTAATCCTATCCTGCCTGATACTGACTGCAGAGCCGTGTATCTAATCCTATCATGTGTGTTACTGACTGCTCAGCCGTGTATCTAATCCTATCCTGCGTGATACTGACTGCTGAGCAGTGTATCTAATCCTATCCTGTGTGATACTGACTGCTGAGCCGTGTATCTAATCCTATCCTGTGTGATACTGACTGCTGAGCCATCTATCTAATCCTCTCCTGTGTGATACTGACTGCTGAACCGTGTATCTAATCCTCTCCTGTGTGATACTGACTGCTGAGCCGTGTATCTAATCCTATCCTGTGTGATACTGTCTGCTGAGCTGTGTATCTAAGGCTAGTTTCACAGTAGCGTTTTTGAGCGCAGCGACGGCCTGCGCACGGCCGTCGCTAAGCCCTGCCCCCTGCCGCACCTCCGCCGGTAGCTCCGCCTACCGGCGCATGACGCTGCATGTGCCCTGCGTCCCCTATCTCTATCACTGGGGCGCAGGCCGTGCGCAGTATGCGTTTGGCGGCGCATGCATCCTTTTGACGGTGCGCCGACCTGCGCCAAACGCAACCTGCTGCAGTTTGGTTGCGCCGGCGCACTGTCAAAATGGCACATGCGCCGCCAAACGCATACTGCGCACGGCCTGCGCCTCCAGTGATAAAGATAGGGGACGCAGGGCACATGCAGCGTCATGCGCCGGTAGGCGGAGCTACCGGCGGAGGCGCGGCAGGGGGCGGGGCTTAGCGGCGGCCGTGCGTAGGCCGTCGCTGCGCTCATAAACGCTAGTGTGAAACTAGCCTAATCCTATCCTGTGTGATACTGTCTGCTGAGTCGTGTATCTATTCCTATCCTGTGTGATACTGACTGCTGAGCCGTGTACCTAATCCTATCCTGTGTGTTACTGACTGCTGAGCTGTGTATCTAATCCTATCCTGTGTGATACTGACTGCTGAGCTGTGTATCTAATCCTATCCTGTGTGATACTGACTGCTGAGCCGTGTGTCTAATCCTCTCCTGTGTGAAACTGACTGCTGAGCCGTGTATCTAATCCTATCCTGTGTGACACTGGGCTCCCCCTGCAGTCTGGGGTAATAAATTGTGTCATTTCCAGCTTTACAAAAGGACGATAACACCGTAGAAATGATAAGAATTTGGTGAATTGGAGCGCGCAGGGTTAAAATTTCGCCTCACAACATAGCCTATGATGCTCTCGGGGTCCAGACGTGTGACTGTGCAAAATTTTGTGGCTGTAGCTGCGACGGTGCAGATGCCAATCCCGGACATACACACACACACACATACATACACACACGCACATTCAGCTTTATATATTAGATATATATAAATGTTTTGATGACTATTTTGTTTTAAATTGATGTGTAAATGACAGAAAACTACTGTATGTAAAACCTCATGTTAAAATCGCATTGCAGTCTGATAGCAATCGCACTGCATTCGGATGTAAATTGGATGCTAGGTGTGAAAAATTGGATTGTACTAGTACAAAAAAAACGCATGACACTTGCATCACACTCGTCCGACTCTCCTGCATCAAAATCGGGCCGATTTTAAAATCGCTAGTGTGTCTCCAGCCTAATAGAGAATACATATACTTAAGGTTGTCTCAGGACAACGACTTCAATATATATATATATTACCTAGTGGAATGAGGAATAATGATGAGGGAACGTGCTCGGATAAGGTGTTATCCGTTCATGCTCGGGTGCTAACCGAGTGTCTTCGGCGTGCTCGAATACGGTAATATGTTCAAGTCCCCGCGGCTGCATGTGTCACGGCTCTTCAACAACTGCCACACATGCAGGCATCGCCTGTTTGTTAGAGAATCCCTGCATGTGTTGGAGCTGATGAGCGCTGTTTTTATACATACAGAATGGGGCTTGAAAGTTTGTGAACTCTTCAAAATTTTCCATATTTCTGCATATTGTCAACCTAAAATTACATCAGATTTTTACCAAAAGCCCTAAAAGTAGATATATTAAAACAAATAAAAGAAGTAAGTCAGAATATTAGACTTTGTAAATGAGGAAAAAGATCCAATATCACTTGTCTGTGAGTGGCAAAAGTATGTGAACCTTTAGGATTACCAAATGATTTGTGAAGGTGAAATTAGTGACATTTTTCAATCACCGGGATGACAATCAGCTGTGAATGGTGACCTGATTTTATTTAAACAACATGGATCTGTCAAAGTATGATCTTCACAACACATGCCTGTGGAAGTGTATCATGGCATGAAAAAATGAGATGTCTGAGGACCTCACAAGAAGAGTTGCAGATGTTAATCCACAGTCAAGATTGTGTGAAAATGGAGGAAATGCATGGCATTATTAACCTCCAAAGGAGTGATCAAAGATTACCCCAAGAGCAAGTCATATAGAGCTGACACTCTTTAGGAGAGAGGACCCTGCCCATAAGAGCTGAAACTGTACAGAAGAGACAACCCTGCCCATAAGAGCTGACACTCTACAGGAGAGAGGATCCTGCCCAAAAGAGGTGACACTCTACAGGAGAGAGGATCCTGCACATACTGTAAGAGCTGACACTCTACAGGAGAGAGGACCCTGCACATAAGAGCTGACACTCTACAGGAGAGAGGACCCTGCCCATAAGAGCTGACACTCTACAGGAGAGAGGACCCTGCCCATAAGAGCTGACAATCTACAGGAGAGAGGACCCTGCCCATAAGAGCTGACAATCTACAGGAGAGAGGACCCTGCCCATAAGAGCTGACACTCTACAGGAGAGAGGACCCTGCCCATAAGAGCTGACACTCTACAGGAGAGAGGACCCTGCACATAAGAGCTGACACTCTACAGGAGAGAGGACCCTGCACATAAGAGCTGACACTCTACAGGAGAGAGGACCCTGCCCATAAGAGCTGACAATCTACAGGAGAGAGGACCCTGCCCATAAGAGCTGACACTCTACAAGAGAAAGGACCCTGTACATAAGAGCTGACACTCTACAGGAGAGAGGATCTTGCACATAAGAGCTGACACTCTACAGGAGAGAGGACCCGGCCCATAAGAGCTGACAATCTACAGGAGAGAGGACCCTGCCCATAAGAGCTGACACTCTACAGGAGAGAGGACCCTGCTCATAAGAGCTGACACTCTACAGGAGAGAGGACCCTGCCCATAAGAGCTGACACTCTACAGGAGAGAGGACCCTGCATATAAGAGCTAACACTCTACAAGAGAAAGGACCCTGCACATAAGAGCTGACACTCTACAAGAGAAAGGACCCTGTACATAAGAGCTGACACTCTACAGGAGAGAGGATCCTGCACATAAGAGCTGACACTCTACAGGAGAGAGGACCCTGCCCATAAGAGCTGACAATCTACAGGAGAGAGGACCCTGCCCATAAGAGCTGACACTCTACAGGAGAGAGGATCCTGCCCATAAGAGCTGACACTCTACAGGAGAGAGGACCCTGCCCATAAGAGCTGACACTCTACAGGAGAGAGGACACTGCCCATAAGAGCTGACACTCTACAGGAGAGAGGACCCTGCATATAAGAGCTGACACTCTACAGGAGAGAGGACCCTGCCCATAAGAGCTGACACTCTACAGGAGAGAGGATCCTGCACATACTGTAAGAGCTGACACTCTACAGGAGAGAGGACCCTGCACATAAGAGCTGACACTCTACAGGAGAGAGGACCCTGCCCATAAGAGCTGACACTCTACAGGAGAGAGGACCCTGCCCATAAGAGCTGACACTCTACAGGAGAGAGGACCCTGCACATAAGAGCTGACACTCTACAGGAGAGAGGACCCTGCACATAAGAGCTGACACTCTACAGGAGAGAGGACCCTGCCCATAAGAGCTGACAATCTACAGGAGAGAGGACCCTGCCCATAAGAGCTGACACGCTACAGGAGAGAGGATCCTGCACATAAGAGCTGACACTCTACAAGAGAAAGGACCCTGCACATAAGAGCTGACACTCTACAAGAGAAAGGACCCTGTACATAAGAGCTGACACTCTACAGGAGAGAGGATCCTGCACATAAGAGCTGACACTCTACAGGAGAGAGGACCCTGCCCATAAGAGCTGACAATCTACAGGAGAGAGGACCCTGCCCATAAGAGCTGACACTCTACAGGAGAGAGGATCCTGCCCATAAGAGCTGACACTCTACAGGAGAGAGGACCCTGCCCATAAGAGCTGACACTCTACAGGAGAGAGGACCCTGCACATAAGAGCTGACACTCTACAGGAGAGTGGACCCTGCACATAAGAGCTGACACTCTACAGGAGAGAGGACCCTGCACATAAGAGCTGACACTCTACAGGAGAGAGGACCCTGCACATAAGAGCTGACACTCTACAGGAGAGAGGACCCTGCACATAAGAGCTGACACTCTACAGGAGAGAGGACCCTGCCTATAAGAGCTAACGCTCTACAGGAGAGAGGACCCTGCCCTTAAGAGCTGACACTCTACAGGAGAGAGGACACTGCCCATAAGAGCTGACACTCTACAGGAGAGAGGACCCTGCATATAAGAGCTGACACTCTACAGGAGAGAGGACCCTGCCCATAAGAGCTGACACTCTACAGGAGAGAGGACCCTGCACATAAGAGCTGACACTCTACAAGAGAAAGGACCCTGCCCATAAGAGCTGACACTCTACAGGAGAGAGGATCCTGCACATAAGAGCTGACACTCTACAGGAGAGAGGACCCTGCACATAAGAGCTGACACTCTACAGGAGAGAGGACCCTGCACATAAGAGCTGACACTCTACAAGAGAAAGGACCCTGCCCATAAGAACTGACGCTCTACAGGAGAGAGGATCCTGCACATAAGAGCTGACACTCTGCAGGAGAGAGGACCCTGCACATAAGAGCTGACACTACAGGAGAGAGGACCCTGCCCAAAAGAGCTGACACTCTACAGGAGAGAGGACCCTGCCCATAAGAGCTGACACTCTACAAGAGAAAGGACCCTGCCCATAAGAGCTGACTCTCTACAGGAGAGAGGACCCTGCACATAAGAGCTGACACTCTACAGGAGAGAGGACCCTGCACATAAGAGCTGACACTCTACAGGAGAGAGGACCCTGTCCATAAGAGCTAACACTCTACAGGAGAGAGGACCCTGCCCATAAGAGCTGACACTCTACAGGAGAGATGACCCTGCCCATAAGAGCTGACACTCTACAAGAGAAAGGACCCTGCAAATAAGAGCTGACACTCTACAAGAGAAAGGACCCTACACATAAGATCTGACACTCTACAGGAGAGAGGACCCTGCACATAAGAGCTGACACTACAGGAGAGAGGACCCTGCCCATAATAGCTGACACTCTACAGGAGAGAGGACCCTGCACATAAGAGCTGACACTACAGGAGAGAGGACCCTGCACATAAGAGCTGACACTACAGGAGAGAGGACCCTGCACATAAGAGCTGACACTACAGGAGAGAGGACCCTGCACATAAGAGCTGACACTCTACAGGAGAGAGGATCCTGCACATAAGAGCTGACACTTATTACACTATAGCTTTCATTTTACTATAGATTAAAACTAAACACCAGTCCACCCCATAAAGTTTTGAAAAAGAAAAACTGTTGTTGTTGCCCATAATAACCAATTAGCACTCAAGTTTAATTTTTATACTGGTCTGGTAGAATGGAATTTGCACTTTGGTAGCTAGGGGCAGGAAATCTTTTTTTTTTCTTTCATACGTGTCCCAGTATGTCCTATGCGGACCCATGTGCGCTCCATAATAGTCTATATTTACTCTACTGCCATTGAAACCACAATGAGTTCTGGACAGATCAAGGCCTGGGCCCGATCCCTCCACACGAGGAAAGCCGCAGACCTCCATCAGTCATGTATAACCATAACCACTGCTCTCGCTTGTTTTCCCTGGAGCCGACACAATATTGATTTTCCTGCGGTTTCTGGAACAGTCGTACATTAGATGGCATGCCCCGGTGATGGAGCCGCTGTTTCATTCATGACGATTCATGATGACTCATGAGGCAGAAGAAACTGTTAAATCCCATCAAAGTTCAAACCAATCGGAATTTTAAACTTTAATGAATGAACATTTTCAAGATCTCTGATTGCTGTTAACAAAATTATTCAAGCTAACAAACAGATGGAGAAAACTTATCCCGATCAGGTCTGAATGGAGTCGGATTTTTATAGTGCTGCTTATCACCTATGTAACGTCTGCTTTGGTATTTAAAGGGGTTGTCCAGTGGCAAAAGGATGGGCGATAACTCTGATCAGTGGTGGTCCGACCACTGGGACCTGCACCTTTCGGCATTATAAGAGACTTTTATCCCCTTTAGAATGGAGCTGCAGTGTACATGCCCAACCACCTCTCCGTTGACGTCCTATGGGGCTGCCAAGCGCTGCACTCGCCATGCCCAACCACCTCTCCGTTGACGTCCTATGGGGCTGCCAAGCACTGCACTCGCCATGCCCAACCACCTCTCCATTGATGTCCTATGGGGCTGCCAAGCACTGCACTCGCCATGCCCAACCACCTCTCCATTGACTTCCTATGGGGCTGCCAAGCGCTGCACTCGCCATGCACAACCACCTCTCCGTTGACTTCCTATGGGGCTGCCAAGCGGTGCACTCGCCATGCTCAACCACCTCTCCATTGACTTCCTATGGGGCTGCCAAGCGCTGCACTCGCCATGCCCAACCACCTCTCCGTTGACATCCTATGGGGCTGCCAAGCGCTGCACTCACCATGCCCAACCACCTCTCCGTTGACGTCCTATGGGGCTGCCAAGCGCTGCACTCGCCATGCCCAACCACCTCTCCGTTGACGTCCTATGGGGCTGCCAAGCGCTGCACTCGCCATGCCCAACCACCTCTCCGTTGACGTTCTATGGGGCTGCCAAGCGCTGCACTCGCCTTTTTCCGATGGCACCGTAGACAACAAATGGAGCAGCTGTTGGGCCGACCTGCCACCCCATTTCGGAACAGGGATACAAGTGCTCCATCGGGCTCCATGAATCCACCTAGCCGTAAACCCACCTAACTGTCAGCCCTGCCTTCTAGACTCAATAGGCAAAGCCCAGCTACAGAGGTAACTAGCACCAGCAGGAAGATTTAAAAGGGGGACAATTTTTATTTATTTTTTTAAAATTCATATAATTTGGGCTAAAAAAAAAAATTAATTTGGATTTCTTTAAACATTTTGCACTGTTTTGCTTTACAGGCTGTTCCCTGCACATTCAACCTTGACGTGGTCTGTGGTCATAAATCAGTCTAAAGCAGCTGAAAAAAAGACATAAAATAACTCTCCCATTGGATCGCCAGGTTGCGCTCACTGATTAACTCATTCTGTGGCCAGAGATTGACTGTGCAGCACTGAGGCTACAGGAGGAAAACGGGGCAAAATTTTTAATGGAACCCAATTACAAAAATGATTTTTAACCAAAAATATATACAATTACATAGGAAACAAAAAAGTCCCCGAGGGTGAACAATCCCTTTTAGTCTGTGATTATGGAGGAGATTCATTCAGACAGTCCTGATATTAATAAATCCATACTTGATTTCTAGTGCTCTCCGAGTAGGGCTGGCGTCACCACCCGAGGCCCTGGAGGAACGGGTGGGCCCACTTGGCGTCTGGAACACCGGCACGCTATGGGCCCCATGAGTCGGGGGAATCCGGTGCCAGCGCTGGCTTCGGGTCCCCCCTCAAATGCTGACTCTGGGTACCAAAAGATCAGGAAATAACATGAAAAATCAATCACACGGGCTATACTGCGTTATTTCCCGATCTTTTGGTAATGTGGGGTGGGAGGGAGTTTTCAGGACACGTCTATTAAATCAGAGATGGAGAATTGTCACACTTCTCTGTGTAAGCTACAAAAGCCTTAGAAATGTATGTCACCAGATGGTGGGTGCCATTCACAGAGGAGGAGGGGGGGCTTCATGATCCTAGTTATACGGTTATACAGCTAATATGGTAATAAAGGCATATGCTGATCATGTCTCTCAGAGATTATTCCATTTCATCAATTAGCATCCTCTGTCATAGGCCGATTCTGTGTGCCTCGTGGAAAAAAACAAAATTCTGTGCCGTAAAATTCCGGAAGTGTTTTTTTTTTTTGTTTTTGTACCCGAAAATATCATTTTTGCTGAAAAATTCTGCATGAAAAAAAATGTCGTGTTCCATCATACTTTGTGATGCCTATTATGACTTTATCAAAGACGGAAAAAAAATATTGCCACTGCAAATACTACTTTGTCACCAAAAATGCACTTGAATGTTGAGAAAGAATCTTCCTTTTTCTTACATTAATTTTGAGATTAAAGTTATTTTTTGTACTTTTGTACTGTTTACATGTTTTTGTGCCAAATTTCATCCCCATCTTTTCTTCCAGTTACATACAGTGGTTTTCTTTCTCGGGTGTTCTCAGACTTTAAACATGTCCCAAATCATGGGACAGGACATGTCTTTCTTGCCTCCCCGACCCATTTTGAGAAGAGGGGAACTGGACCAATTTTCACCTGCTTTGTATAGTACCCACAAGAGTTAGCGATACTGTTCTTCATGTAGGTCACTACTCGAGATCTCAGTTTAATCAGCAGATCATTTTGGATGAAACATCCTCTGGAGTTTAACAGAAAATTGCATCTTGGTATAAGACACTCATCATGGCCATCCAGGGTCGGACTAGGGTGTGGAGGGCCCACCAAGGGAATGAATTTTAGGGGCCCACCTACAGTAATGTACAACTCAACATTTAGGCTTTGAGACCGCAGAATTACACCATGGGTTCTTTTGCCGTATATCCCACGCCAAATCTGCATCATTTCAGCATCCTAATTCTACTAAAAGCTGCACCGTTGTTCATATGCTGCAGATCTTTCCGCACTACGATTCATTTAACCTTTTAGGGCCGCAGGCCTGTTTTCACCTTAATGCCCAGACCATTTTTTGCAAATCTGACCTGTGTTACTTTGAAGTTAAAAAGTGACCTCATTTTGGAATCTACACCCCCAAGGATTGACGTAGGGGGTATAGTGATCACTTTGTCCCAACAAGCGTTCCATGGTAGATGCTACACAGCCCAGCCAATCGAAGCGTTCGGATCTGCAGGGGGGCTAAAATTCGCCCGGACCTGCCAGGCAGCGTTGCTGCCTGCCGGTCTTAGCGGCGAAAGCCTCCCGGTACCCGTGCGATTAGCTGCACCACATAGTCCTCCATACAGAATTATGGGCACCACATAGTCCTCCATACAGTATTATGGGCACCGCATAGTCCTTCATACAGAATTATGGGCACCGCATAGTCCTCCATACAGAATTATGGGGCACCACGTATCTCTCCAAACAAAATTATGGGCACCACATAGTCCTCCATACAGAATTATGGGACACCATGTAGTCCTCCATACAGAATTATGGGCACCACATAGGCCTCCATACAGAATTATGGGACACCACGTATCTCTCCATACAAAATTATGGGCACCACATAGTCCTCCATACAGATTTATGAGACACCATGTAGTCCTCCATACAGAATTATGGGCACCACATAGTCCTCCATACAGATTTATGAGACACCATGTAGTCCTCCATACAGAAATATGGACACCACATAGTCCTCCATACAGTATTATGGGCACTACATAGTCCTCCATGCAGTATTACGGGCACCACATAGTCCTCCATACAGAATTATGGGCACCACATAGTCCTCCATACAGTATTATGGGCACCGCATAGTCCTCCATACAGTATTATGGGCACCGCATAGTCCTCCATACAGTATTATGGGCACCGCATAGTCCTCCATACAGTATTATGGGCACCGCATAGTCCTCCATACAGTATTACGGGCACCGCATAGTCTTCCATACAGTATTACGGGCACCGCATAGTCCTCCATACAGTATTACGGGCACCGCATAGTCCTCCATACAGTATTACGGGCACCGCATAGTCCTCCATACAGTATTACGGGCACCGCATAGTCCTCCATACAGTATTACAGGCACCGCATAGTCCTCCATACAGTATTATAGGCACCGCATAGGCCTCCATACAGAATTATGGGCACCGCATAGTCTTCCATACAGTATTATGGGCACCGCATAGTCCTCCATACAGTATTATGGGCACCGCATAGTCCTCCATACAGTATTACGGGCACCGCATAGTCTTCCATACAGAATTATAACATTTCATTACTGATCCTGAGCTACCTGCTGTATTACTTTCCAGAGCTGTAGTTCACATCCGTCTCACGTATCTCTCCATACAAAATTATGGGCACCACATAGTCCTCCATACAGATTTATGAGACACCATGTAGTCCTCCATACAGAATTATGGGCACCACATAGTCCTCCATACAGATTTATGAGACACCATGTAGTCCTCCATACAGAAATATGGACACCACATAGTCCTCCATACAGTATTATGGGCACTACATAGTCCTCCATGCAGTATTACGGGCACCACATAGTCCTCCATACAGAATTATGGGCACCACATAGTCCTCCATACAGAATTATGGGCACCACATAGTCCTCCATACAGTATTATGGGCACCGCATAGTCCTCCATACAGTATTATGGGCACCGCATAGTCCTCCATACAGTATTATGGGCACCGCATAGTCCTCCATACAGTATTACGGGCACCGCATAGTCCTCCATACAGTATTACGGGCACCGCATAGTCTTCCATACAGTATTACGGGCACCGCATAGTCCTCTATACAGTATTACGGGCACCGCATAGTCCTCCATACAGTATTACGGGCACCGCATAGTCCTCCATACAGTATTACGGGCACCGCATAGTCCTCCATACAGTATTACAGGCACCGCATAGTCCTCCATACAGTATTATAGGCACCACATAGGCCTCCATACAGAATTATGGGCACCGCATAGTCTTCCATACAGTATTATGGGCACCGCATAGTCCTCCATACAGTATTATGGGCACCGCATAGTCTTCCATACAGAATTATAACATTTCATTACTGATCCTGAGCTACCTGCTGTATTACTTTCCAGAGCTGTAGTTCACATCCGTCTCACGTATCTCTCCATACAAAATTATGGGCACCACATAGTCCTCCATACAGATTTATGAGACACCATGTAGTCCTCCATACAGAATTATGGGCACCACATAGTCCTCCATACAGATTTATGAGACACCATGTAGTCCTCCATACAGAAATATGGACACCACATAGTCCTCCATACAGTATTATGGGCACTACATAGTCCTCCATGCAGTATTACGGGCACCACATAGTCCTCCATACAGAATTATGGGCACCACATAGTCCTCCATACAGAATTATGGGCACCGCATAGTCCTCCATACAGTATTATGGGCACCGCATAGTCCTCCATACAGTATTATGGGCACCGCATAGTCCTCCATACAGTATTATGGGCACCGCATAGTCCTCCATACAGTATTACGGGCACCGCATAGTCCTCCATACAGTATTACGGGCACCGCATAGTCTTCCATACAGTATTACGGGCACCGCATAGTCCTCCATACAGTATTACGGGCACCGCATAGTCCTCCATACAGTATTACGGGCACCGCATAGTCCTCCATACAGTATTACGGGCACCGCATAGTCCTCCATACAGTATTACAGGCACCGCATAGTCCTCCATACAGTATTATAGGCACCACATAGGCCTCCATACAGAATTATGGGCACCGCATAGTCTTCCATACAGTATTATGGGCACCGCATAGTCCTCCATACAGTATTATGGGCACCGCATAGTCTTCCATACAGAATTATAACATTTCATTACTGATCCTGAGCTACCTGCTGTATTACTTTCCAGAGCTGTAGTTCACATCCGTCTCTCCCTTGTGGGATGATAGAATGTACAGCTGCAGGAGCAGCGCTCCCCGTGACATAGGAGTATTACAGCTCCAGGCTGTGTAACCTGTGCATTCACCCTCCCACCCCCTGTAATTACTCAGCGCTCCCTCCTGTGCTCCTCCGGTTGGTGCACGGCTTGTAGGAATGATTGTATAATCCTGGGACCTTATAACATGAGAATTTCACAACCCGACTAGCGCTCAGAAAACGCCCAGCGGAGATTCAGGCAGCGAAACCTTCATGCAGGATTATCCAGCCAACCAGACATGGATTTGCAGTCAGTTCACCAGCCTCATCAGGTCCACTAATGCAGGCAGATTGGAATGTGAATTCTGCTGATAGATTTCCTTGAAGTTTTACTGACACTGACGGCCATTTCTTGTGTACAGCGCAAAACATATTGTGGCCTGTACAAAACTCAGGTGCATGCAGAGCGTAGCGGCACAGAGAAGAGAGCGTTGGCACAGGCAGAGAAAGAGAAGAGAGCGTTGGCACAGGCAGAGAAAGAGAAGAGAGCGTTGGCACAGGCAGAGGAAGGGTATGTGCACATGTTGCAGATTTGGCTGCAAATCCGCAGTTTTCCATGCGGTGTACAGTACCATGTTATCCCATGGAAAACCAAATCCGCTGTGCACATGCTGCGGAAAATTCTACGCAGATTTGTTGTGGTTTATTTTCTGCAGCATGTCACTTCTTTGTACGGAATCCGCAGCGTTTTTACACCCATTCCATTATAGGAATACGCAGGTGTAAAAACGCAGGCGAAATCCGCACAAAATCTGCACTAAATCTGCAGGTAAAGCACAGGTCATTTTACCTGCGGATTCAGCCAAACCCGCAGCACAATCCACAACGTGTGCACATACCCAAAAAGAGAGCAGCGGCAGGGAAAGTGCAGAGCGCAGCTGAGGGGACAGGGCAGAGCGCAGGGACTGAGCAGAGCGCAGCTGAGGGGACAGGGCAGAGCGCAGTGATAGGGCAGAGTGCAGCCGAGGGGACAGGGCAGAGTGCAGGGACAGGGCAGAGCACAGGGACAGGGCCGAGCGCAGCTGAGGGGACAGGGCAGAGCACAGCTGAGGGGACAGGGCAGAGCGCAGCTGAGGGGACAGGGCAGAGCGCAGCTGAGGGGACAGGGCAGAGCGCAGCTGAGGGGACAGGGCAGAGCGCAGCTGAGGGGACAGGGCAGAGCGCAGCTGAGGGGACAGGGCAGAGCGCAGGGACAGGGCAGAGTGCAGCTGAGGGTACAGGGCAGAGCGCAGGGACAGGGCAGAGCGCAGGGACAGGGCAGAGTGCAGCTGAGTGGACAGGGCAGAGCGCAGTGATAGGGCAGAGTGCAGCCGAGGGGACAGGGCAGAGTGCAGTGACAGGGCAGAGCGCAGCTGAGGGGACAGGGCAGAGTGCAGGGACAGGGCAGAGCACAGGGACAGGGCAGAGTGCAGCTGAGGGGACAGGGCAGAGCGCAGCTGAGGGGACAGGGCAGAGCGCAGCTGAGGGGACAGGGCAGAGCGCAGTGACAGGGTAGAGTGCAGCTGAGGGGACAGGGCAGAGCGCAGGGACAGGGCAAAGTGCAGCTGAGGGTACAGGGCAGAGCGCAGGGACAGGGCAGAGCGCAGGGACAGGGCAGAGTGCAGCTGAGTGGACAGGGCAGAGCACAGGGACAGGACAGGGCAGAGCACAGGAACAGGACAGGGCAGAGCGCAGGGACAGGGCAGAGTGCAGCTGAGGGGACAGGGCAGAGCGCAGCTGAGGGGACAGGGCAGAGCGCAGCTGAGGGGACAGGGCAGAGCGCAGCTGAGGGGACAGGGCAGAGCGCAGGGACAGGGTAGAGCGCAGCTGAGGGGACAGGGCAGAGCACAGGGACTGGGCAGAGCGCAGCTGAGGGGACAGGGCAGAGAGCAGTGATAGGGCAGAGCGCAGCTGAGGGGACAGGGCAGAGTGCAGTGATAGGGCAGAGCGCAGCTGAGGGGACAGGGCAGAGTGCAGTGACAGGGCAGAGCGCAGCTGAGGGGACAGGGCAGAGTGCAGTGACAGGGCAGAGCGCAGCTGAGGGGACAGGGCAGAGTGCAGGGACAGGGCAGAGCACAGGGACAGGGCAGAGTGCAGCTGAGGGGACAGGGCAGAGCGCAGCTGAGGCGACAGGGCAGAGCGCAGCTGAGGGGACAGGGCAGAGCGCAGCTGAGTGGACAGGGCAGAGCGCAGTGACAGGGTAGAGCGCAGCTGAGGGGACAGGGCAGAGTGCAGCTGAGGGTACAGGGCAGAACGCAGGGACAGGGCAGAGTGCGGGGACAGGGCAGAGCGCAGTGACAGGGTAGAGTGCAGCTGAGGGGACAGGGCAGAGCGCAGGGACAGGGCAAAGTGCAGCTGAGAGTACAGGGCAGAGCGCAGGGACAGGGCAGAGCGCAGGGACAGGGCAGAGTGCAGCTGAGTGGACAGGGCAGAGCGCAGGGACAGGACAGGGCAGAGCACAGGAACAGGACAGGGCAGAGCGCAGGGACAGGGCAGAGTGCAGCTGAGGGGACAGGGCAGAGCGCAGCTGAGGGGACAGGGCAGAGCGCAGCTGAGGGGACAGGGCAGAGCGCAGCTGAGGCGACAGGGCAGAGCGCAGGGACAGGGTAGAGCGCAGCTGAGGGGACAGGGCAGAGCGCAGGGACTGGGCAGAGCGCAGCTGAGGGGACAGGGCAGAGTGCAGTGATAGGGCAGAGCGCAGCTGAGGGGACAGGGCAGAGTGCAGTGACAGGGCAGAGCGCAGCTGAGGGGACAGGGCAGAGCGCAGGGACAGGGCAGAGTGCAGGGACAGGGCAGAGTGCAGCTGAGGGGACAGGGCAGAGTGCAGCTGAGGGGACAGGGCAGAGCGCAGCTGAGGGGACAGGGCAGAGCGCAGTGACAGGGTAGAGCGCAGCTGAGGGGACAGGGCAGAGTGCAGTGACAGGGCAGAGCGCAGCTGAGGGGACAGGGCAGAGTGCAGTGACAGGGCAGAGTGCAGCTGAGGGGACAGGGCAGAGTGCAGGGACAGGGCAGAGCACAGGGACAGGGCAGAGTGCAGCTGAGGGGACAGGGCAGAGCGCAGCTGAGGGGACAGGGCAGAGCGCAGCTGAGGGGACAGGGCAGAGCGCAGTGACAGGGTAGAGCGCAGCTGAGGGGACAGTGCAGAGTGCAGCTGAGGGTACAGGGCAGAGCGCAGGGACAGGGCAGAGTGCAGGGACAGGGCAGAGTGCAGCTGAGTGGACAGGGCAGAGCGCAGGGACAGGACAGGGCAGAGCACAGGAACAGGACAGGGCAGAGCGCAGGGACAGGACTAGGTGACGCCATATTATGTAGGATATGTAAATTGAAACAGGCGGGGGATTAGTTATAAAAGGAGGGTGAAGCTAGGGTAAGAGGGCATGGATCCATATTGAATATTTGCCCATGGCAGCATAAATTGTGCTCAGCTTTCTCAGCTTTAGGTATTCTGAAAATGCGTATGTCTAATAAATGAGATGTGACGCTTATGTGGTGTACAGGAGTCTGTTATTCTGCAGCGTGTAAGTTGCAGGCACTGACAGAAAAGTTAGGTGGTGCTCACGTCTGTCCAGACCTTCTACATATCTGTACTGTTTTTGGAACAGGTAAATGGGGTACCGTAAGTGATCATCAGTCATGCAAATGGAAACAGAGGGGACAGAGGCACTCACCACCTCTTCTAGCATGTCTCTTGCAGCCCCAGGCCGGTGCTTATTCCATCTTCAATCTCCTCGCTGTTCTACTTCCTGCTTTCAGCGTCCACGTGGTTCAGCTGAGCCGCTCATTACTTATGCGCATAGGTAATGAGCGGCCGCTGAATACAGGAAGATAGAACATCGCTGAGATTGAAGATGGAATTATCACAGGGGGCTGCAAGAGACATGCTAGGAGAGGTGACTGTGATTCACAGGTACCAGCAGCTGGGCCACGAGCGGGCTTGTTCAGTGACATTCATGGTCGGGCGGGGGTGGGGCCCACAGAGGGATCCAACGGTACCTCGGTGGGCCAGTCCAAGCCTGTGGCCATCATAAATCAATAAATGCCTGAGTTCATTTTAATCCCCGAGTTGTCCTCAATCATCAAGTCACTAAAAGTTTTTATCCAGCTCAGATTATAAGTTTTGGGAAAAGTTATGTAACCTACACAGCCGCACACTTGCTGCCTTCCAGTTATTATATGGGAACTACAAAGATGGGTGTAATACTGAAGTTTGGCCACAAGATGGCAGTAGAGAGCTGTGAGGAAAGGACTGAACATCAGCTTATGGCTAGGAAACCACACAGTCATGGGGGCGGGGTTACAAGAACTCTAGGGGGATAAAAGGAAGGAGAGAGTTCTAGAAGCAGTCAGTCCAGGGAGAGGAGCTAAGGAAAGGAGAAGACTGAAGCAGGAGACAGAAGCTCCAGAGGGGACTGACAGCTGAGACAGTCAGGGGGGTGGCCCCGATAAGAGAAGCCACAGACGGAGAGAACCTGGGGGTACAACAAGATGGACGGACTCGGGCAGGTGAAGCGCTGTAGTGGTAGGCCTAGGGCAGCTGCAGTGTAAGAGCCACGAGGGCCGTCATACAGAAGTAAGGAGGAAGCGAAGGTACCCCAGGCCTGTGTGCGGAGAGTGTCAAGCTGCTGCTGTGTGTTGCTGCGGTCGTCGTGAGGACGGCCAATAAAAGAGGACCTGTTGGACACACATCTGTCTCCGTCTCGAGTCTGTTTGCGGCAAGAAGTGGACCACCCCCCAGTCGGCACACGTACCTACAGGTGCATGCCCAAGTTTGATTTGGTAGTCGGATCAGCCATGCAAGTCAGTGAATCTGTGGAACCGATTTCCGGTATGGAGAAGACGGAGACATTTTTTTCTCCATCTTCTCATACGAGAAAATTGGATCACTCTATGATCAAAGTGTATTATTTAAATAATTGCCCGATTTTCTCGAATAGGAGAATACACGGTCATCTGCACCTGCCCTTAGTCAGGCACTAGTCTCCGTGCTTGAGAAGAGCTTCCCATTAGAGTACAGTATGGAGATGCGAGGGCCAGATAGGCTTCATATAACACATGTAGGATTTTACGATATTTTGGAAGTGATGCGAAACCGCTATTGAGTCAGCTTCTATTTATTTTTTTTTTGCTCTGATTTCTAGGTATTAGAAAGTGACATACCCTTTGACGTGAAACCGCTGTTCACCAGGACACTTGACATTTATTTCATAGTATCGCCAAAGGCTTTTTCTGAATATACTCGCAGCCGCACCGGATACTGAACGTCGACATCGGAGATGTCGTAAAAGCATAATATAATGTGTAAAGACTATAAAATGTAAAAGTTCTAAAGGTGAGGTCGGCATTCTGATTGCTTTCTTTCAGAAACAGAGCCAAATCTATCTCGGGGTTGTGTCCGGTTCTGTAGCTCCATCGAGGTGACTGGGACTGAGCTGCAGCATTGCACCCAACCTGAGGACAGATGTGGTGCTGTTTTCTTTAAGAAGGCAGCGAAGTCCTTCTCATCCTTCACAACCAATTTAAGCACGGTCATTACAGTTCATCCTGCTGCCTTCTGTCGGTGATTATCATCCTCCCACCTGTCATTTCATGGAGAGAGTATAAATAAATGATCGCATGATATTATCATTCACTAAAACTCCTGAACAAGCTCCGTTTCGCAGTCGGCCTTGCTTAGGATCGATTTGTTATTAGAAATTGCAAATTCTTCTAATAAGACATCACAGGAGCAGACGGATCGGAGAATATGGGCTTATTAGATTAAACCGAGAAGATGAATGTTTTCTGTTAACTTGTCCGTAGGCAGCGCCTGAATAAAAATAACTTTTCTGCATCTCAAGACGAAACAGGAGGAATCGGGGAACGTATCGATCTCCGTAGCAAATTCTGAAAAGATGTCAGGACTTGTTAACGGGAGGACACGACGGTAACCATTAATGACGGCCACCATTAATCAGGCGTGACTGAGAGTGGTATGATATTCCTTCTCAGGATCCAGACGGTTTTATACATCCTGCACGAAAGTCTTTATATCACGTTGTTGGCCTCCGCTTAGCGTGTAGACCAGGACGACCGTCCAAGGTACCACAGGGGTTCATCAGACTGACGGAGACCAAGAGGCGCCCTTATAAATCGGATTATCTGCTGAGATCAGCGGCAGGAGGGCCACCTCTGTTCCCTGCTTGTCCTGTAGTTTATTACGACACCCAATAATGGGAGCACAATCCTTTATTGCCTCCATAACCTCCTCTCTTGGACACCATCAAAGAGATGTATTGATAAATCCAGTATCCCAAAAATCTGGACTTCCCACTCACTATAAACATAGGCACTTTAATGTTTTTGACAATATATTGCCATACAACTCCAAAAAGGTTTTTCATACAATGCCCATACAAGCCAGTCAAAATAATACTGCCATATAATGCCTAAGTACTATCTCTAGACATTATCTCTTATAGTGCCCTATTTACACCATATAATGCCCCACTCAGTAATACTATTCAAAGCCTCTGAAATTCTGTGAATTAATGGTAAAGTCCCTGGTGGTCTAGGGGAGAGAGGATATATATGGTAATGCCCTTGGTTGTCTTCTGCAATGGAGGAGTTAACAGTAATGTCCCGGATGATATAAGGTAATAAAACAGTTGATGGTAATGTCCTTGGTGGTCCAGGGTAGTTTAGGAGTTAATGGTAATGTCTCGGATGATGTAAGGTAATGAAGCAGTTGATGGTAGTGTCCTTGGTAGTCCAGGGTAGTGGAGAAGTTAATGGGAATGTCTTTGGTGATCCAGGGTGGTGGAGGAATCAATGGTAATATCTCTGGTGGTCTATGGTGACAAGTAAATTAGTGGTAAAGTCCATGGTGGTCTATAGGAGATGAAAAAATTAATGATAATCTCCCTGGTGGTCTAGGGTACTGGAGGAGTTAATGTTATTGCCCCTATTGATCCAGGGTGGTTGAGAAAATAATGCCAAAGACTCTGGTGGTCTAGATTAAATGGTAATTCCATATACTGAAGAGATTAACAGGAATAATGTCCCTGGTGGTCTGTGGTAGTAAAGGGATTTTTGGTTATATCCCTGGTGGTCTAGGGGAGTGCAGGAATTACTGGCAAAGTCCCTAGTGGTTTATAGTAGAGAAGAGATTAATGGTAATGTCCCTGGCGGTCTAAGGTAGAGGGGGAGTTAATGGTATTGTCCCTATTGATCCAGGGTTATGGAGCAATTAATGCTAAAGTCTCTGGTGGTCTAGATTAATGGTAATTCTATATATTGAAGAGATTAATAGGAATAATGTCCTTGGTGGTCTGTGGCAGTAAAGGGATTATTGGTTATGTCCCTGGTGGTCTAGGGGAGTGCAGGGATTAATGGTAAAGTCTCTAGTGGTTTATGGTAGTGAAGAGATTAATGGTAATGTCCCTGGTGGTATAGAGTAGCGAAAAGATTAATGGTAAAGTCTGCGCTGGTCTAGGATACTGAAAGGTTTGATGGTAGCATCCCTGGTGGTCTAGCAATGTGTTTTGAGGTTATTACTCTCCGCTTCCATTTCCTCTACATAGGACGGTACAGGGAGAGAAGTGGTGACCTGGCAATTGTCCCTTGAAAACCAGTCCTGGACACTGATGTAGACTCGCTATTTTGGAGGGACCGTGACAAGCTGCGGGTTCTAAGTCCGGCACCATAATGGGCCCCTTCTCTTGTAGGGCACCATTGAATAAGGCTAGGGGAGAGCAGCCCAATAATTCTTTGGGGTTGGATCCGCGCCCGGTTGTGTGATCAGATTTCAGCTCTGTGGGAGGGAACACAAGCTGTTTGTCCGTGGGATTTGTCTCAGCATTTTGCTTCGCTTTACGCTGAACAGAATCGGCTCCAAAATGGGGTTTTTTTCACAAAATTTTACAAATGGAACAGGTTTCACTAGAGCGGCTGATGGGAAACTGACTGCAGCTTTCTGGCGTCTCCCGACGTGTAATAATGCAGAATGCGATAAGGATATATGTACTAGACTAGAGCGATGATCCCTCCACTCAGGATTTATTCCCAAGGACAATGCTAATCTGGGACAGGATTTTCCTCAAATCTAAAAAAGAATTAGCAGAAAAGAAAAATAATCAATACTCAATTGGTAACGCACCCCGCTGCCCCAGTGGTTTACTTCCCAGCAGTCATGGCGTCACATACATCTGCGTGGCCACTGCTGCATTGTTGCTTATAGCCTGAGCTCAGTGATTGGCTGCAGTGGTCTTGTGAATGTCTATGACATCATCACTGTGTAACAAGGTGGCACGGGGTGGTAGTCGTGGGAGAGTCGACTAAGCAACAGTCAGTGAGCACCCCGGCCACTTGCACATGCAAAGACAAGTGAAATCCCAGTCCTGCGGTACCATCAGTTACCTTCAGCACACGTTCACTTCGGTTGCAGGGGACGAGATCTCAGGAAACACCACAAGCCACTTTACTGAACACGGTGCAAACAAGACAGTGTTTCCTGTACTTTCCCTGCAGACTCTGTATGTTGCATGCCACCAACTCTTTTCCTGGTCCTGAACCCCATACTTCTCCTGGGGGCGATCCCTCGGAGCCAGCGTCCGGCCACACTGACCAACAAGCTAGGGCAGCTTTTATCCCCACGACTGGGGAATCCTCTGACCTCGCTATGGCACGGGTCTCGCCCTGGGCAAGCCTGCCCAGACTCTGCTGTAAGAGCAGGAAGTCCCTTCCCTAAGTTCCTGAGGCTTTGCACTATCGCCCTTTTTAACTCCTAACAACTGTTTAACTCTTAGCACTCTATCCTTAAGCTAAAGAATGCATTTTGTATTACAGTACTAAACATCACATATAACAACATTGGTAAACCGCTAATTACATAAATAAAATATTAGGAAGCCATTCATAACACATGTGCTCGTTATTCAGAAGAGAGAAGGCAATTGAGGGTGCCCGCCACCTCCTTACAACTGCAGGGGAGTAAAAAGCAACCAATGGGAGAGCAGGTTCCTAAAGCAGCAGAGGATTGACCAGTTGAGTGTTAGTTATTCATTTTATTTCATTTCATTCATTCTAGATAACCTCTTTAAAGCGGGATCCGTATGTTAGAACATGACGGATACGTTTCCGCTGCACTTCCAGCCTTCTTACTGTATATAGAGGCTTTATCAGTAATTGTACAGTAGAGGGAGGAGGTGAGCTGTGACATCACCTATTGTGAATCGCAGATCCTATGTTATCTACTGTATATAGAGGTGTTATCAGTCATTGTACAGGAGGAGGAGGTGAGCTGTGACATCACCTATTGTGAATGGCAGATCCTGTGTTATCTACTGTATATAGAGGTGTTATCAGTCATTGTACAGGAGGAGGAGGTGAGCTGTGACATCACCTATTGTGAATGGCAGATCCTGTGTTATCTACTGTATATAGAGGTGTTATCAGTCATTGTACAGGGGGAGGAGGTGAGCTGTGACATCACCTATTGTGAATGGCAGATCCTGTGTTATCTACTGTATATAGAGGTGTTATCAGTCATTGTACAGGGGGAGGAGGTGAGCTGTGACATCACCTATTGTGAATGGTGGATCCTGTGTTATCTACTGTATATAGAGGAGTTATCAGTCATTGTACAAGAGAAGGAGGAGGTGAGCTGTGACATCACCTATTGGAAATGGCAGAGCATGTGTTATTCAATATATATAGAGAGGTTATCTTTCATTGTAGTCCTGTCTGTGATGATAATGAGAATGTTTAAAAGTCATCTTTATAGAACAGGCCTAATGGCCAGCCTAGTCCTGCCTGTGACGATAATGAGAATGCTGGACTGTCATCTGTATAAAACAGGCCTAATGGCCGGCCTAGTCCTGCCTGTGATGATAATGAGAATGCTGGAATGTTATCTGTTTAGATAAGGCCTAGTGATCTACCTAGTCCTAACTTTGATGATAATGAGAATGCTGGAAAGTCATCTTTATAGAACAAGCCTAATGGCATGCCTATGATGATAATCAGAATGTTTAATACTTTTTTTTGTACTTTTCATGTATTTTTCTCTAGGTATGACCTGTCAAGCTCGAAGCTCTTACGTCACATCGGAAATCCAGTGGGGCCATCGATTCACGCCTGTCCTCACCCTTGAAGACGGGTTTTACGAAGTGGACTACAACAGCTTTCACGACACGTATGAGACCAACACTCCGTCCTGCAGCGCCAAAGAACTGGCCGAGATGATCATCAAAGCGGAAATGCCAGTGAGCTGGTCGGTGTCGAGCAAACTCAACCAGCATCCAGAATTGGTCAAAGAAAACGGAGAGAAGAACCCCGAGGATCAGACAGAGAGGAACGGAGACGTGGCCAACATGGAAAATGAGTCTAAGGTGTAAAGCCATTCTTTGCGTGGTCTCTGATATTTAAGGTCTACACACTGCTGGTGTGATCCACACTGAGAGGTGTGAGAGGTTACCACAACCTCCGGTGAGGACAACCTCGATGGGTCCAGATTACTGGGAATTGCTAAATGGAATGCACATGCTCTTATATTTGAGGTTTATAAGTGGTCCATTCTTGATGGTTCTCGACCTTCTCGGGATTAGAATGGGATTTTACATCTCGTGTAAAAACAAAAATATCAGTTTATGGCTAGGAAAAATACAAAAAGATCTATCCATTCATAGGTACCGTACACTGTACATATGCCTTATATATGATGACATATTGTTAATAAACCCAGCATGTACAAAGGAATGACTTCATGTACATAGATGTGTCATTAATGTAGGCTCCAAATTCTAGGAACAAGACGATGCAAAAAAAAAAAAACAAACTTACTGCTTGGTTTCATAAAGTCATCTAAACATATTTTTCTTTCCTCATTTACATCTGATCAAATATAAAGAATTTCCATCTATTCTTCACTTTACCAGACTGGCAGCTATATCAAGTACCTCGATATATCTTCACCTAGGAAATCTATTAAAGCCATAGACCAGATGACATAAAAGGGACAACCCGATAAGACCTTGGGTGCCAAACAAACCGTCACACTGTTCTGTTTTTTTTTAGTGATTTACATCCAATAACGTCCAACTAAGATTCATCGGAGGTTCCAAGGGTTCATGGATCCACGTCCTGGAACCTTGAAACAGATCATTTCCCTTTGGGAATTTAATGTCTCTAGAGATGGAGCTTGGTCCAAGTAGATTGTCACAAATTTTGTTACCCAATACAAAAACAGCAAAGCCCACCCACCAGCCCATACATACCATTTGCCATTTCTATTACTCGAGTCTTCCTTTGTGAAAAATGGTCCATTGACCCCCAACATGGGGTGCAGGACTAATTCACAATGTCTACCTCTGCCCTACTACCCTTGCATTAGTCTAAAGTATATTGGTCTACCAGTCCAACATGACAAATGTTATGAAATTCACGATGTACCATAAAAAAGCATTCTAGATCCTTTATCTGGAGGTTTTCAAAAACTAAAGGTTTTTCAAGTGGAAACCTCTTGAGAAAACCCTCTTTTTTGGAAAAGTTTTACTTTTCCTAAAGTTTTGAAGAGTTTTGGAAGAATAAATTCCATCAGTATCAGACTCAAAGGAGTGACGTGCAGACTTTTTTTTTCCCCACCGAGACATTTTTCAAAACCTCTTCAGGAAAACAGAACTCTGAAAAAAAATCCTCAAATTTTTGGAAAGGATCTTCTGCTCTAAAAAAAAAATTAAATCCACAAAAGGTCCATGAGCATAAGCTAAGGAGCAAGACATATCTGAAACTTAACTTTTAGTCGCTAAATGAGGCATTACTATCATAAAAGGAAATCCAAAGTTGAGTACTTCACCCAAGACAAGATAGCCACCACCGATTTTGGGGTTATTGTTTCACACCTGTGTCAGGTTTGACTTGAGGGTCATTAAAGTCATGCATCATGGGGGGGAGGTCTTCTAAGCCAGTGCCTAAGTGTTTGTAAAAGATGCCACTTGATTTTCATTGAGGCAGTCAATAGAAACTAAAAATATGCAACTTTCCATTGGCTCCATTGGTTTCCTGAGTTTGAGTTGTGCATGAGTTTTAGGCAAGGCATTACAGTACAAGGCAGGGGAAGGTTTTGAGAGTAAAGGGGGTGTCTCAGCAAGACAACCTATGTCTAAAAACCACACTAGAGGAGGCTCCTCAGTTATTATAGGGAAGTCATATGAGAACTAGAGTTAGGCTAATCAATTTGCATGACCCTGCATCTCCTACCTCTCCCCACCTTCTGCCACCTGTAACCTTTGTAGCACGTGTCTTCTGCCCATTGTGTCCTCCTTCTCCCCCAAGCTTCTGCCACCTGTGACCCATCTCCCTCCATCTTCTGCCCCCCGTATCCTCTGTATCTCCATCTTCTGTCCCCTGTATCTTGTCTGCCCACTGTACCCTCTGTCTGTCCCCATCTTCTGCCAACTGTGTTCTCTGTCTCCCCATCTTCTGTTTACTGTATCTTCTATCTCCCCCATTTTCTGCCCCCTGTATCCTCTGTCAATCCCTCATCATCTGCTCCTTGTATCGTCTGTCACCCATCTTCTGCCCTTTGTGTCCCCCTGTATCCTTTCTTCCTCCCATCATCTCCCCCATCTTCTGCACCCCTGTATCCTGTCTACCCCATCTTCTGCTCCTTTTTCCTCTGTCCCGTCTTCTGCCCTCTGTATTCCTCCATTTTTCCTCACTGTATCTTCTTTTTCCCTTCCATCTTCTGCCCTCTATATCATATGTCTCCCCCATCTTCTGCCCCCTGTATCCTGTCTACCACCATCTTCTTCCCCCTGTTTCCTCTGTCTCGCCCATCTTCGATTCTCTGTATCTTCTCCACCCTGTATCCTGGCCTGGCGCAACACCACATGTGCATCTCACTGCAAACATGATGCCGCGCCAGGCTGTCTAATCAAAAGAAGAACCATGGATGCCTTTAGATAAGAGATAGTTATCATAGCTCCCATCTAGTGGCCACAGATTGCGGTCATGGCTGATACACGCTGTTGTGCAAATCGATTTGCACCAACTCTAGTTAGAATTTTTATGCTCTGTGGACCCCCTCTGATTATATGTGTTACATGGTGGTCCTTTAATCTGAATGGCTAGCATGTATTAGTACAATGTTTGGCTGGACCATACCACCCCTGACGGGGGATACGGGACCTATTTTTGCACTTTGGATATTCAGATACGTTATTTTTCATTAACCACTTCTTAGAAATAATTTACTGCAAAATTCTCTTGGGATGATTGGCCCACGACAGGCCTGACTACTTCATTATACACGCTACTAATATTCATTAAGAAGTAATTACTCCAGCTTCTGGGATATGCTGACCGAAGCAGTGGTGGCAGAACTGTCCATCAGCTCTCTATCCAATATGGATGGCATCATGTTGGATGACGAATGTGCATTTCATGCAATTTAATAAGAGTTGCAGCTTTCTTTGCATTCCAGATTGTGACTTTTTGAAAAATGGCAAAATGACTCCATTAGAGGCGTAAAATCTAAAACAACAGTTCCAGGTGGAAGCGTTTTGTGTAAATTTGGTTTAACTCTCAATGGGGCCCAATTCATTATTGCATTTTTTCTCTGCGCGATTTTTAATTGACGTCTTTTGATTTATGCCTTTTTAAAGTCTAATTTATATGTGTTTGCAGAGAAAACCTTCATGCTTGGAGGGGATTTTTATGTACGTCTGAATTTTTTTTGCTCAAATCTTTCATGCAGCTTTTTGGAGGCTGAAAGTAGTAACTTTTTGCACTAAAAAAAAGGTGTTATAAAGGTAAAATGGGGAACGAGAAAAAATAAGAGGATTTTTTATTTTAGAAACCGTGTGCGTCATTTTGAAGAATGTGGCGAAAAAAAGTCAATGAATTCCACCAGACAGAAAAAGAAAAGTCACTTAAAAACCCCACAAATGATGAATTGGTCCCCATGAATATAGATATATAGATAGACAGATAGATATGAGAGATAGATAGATAGATAGATATATAGATATATAGATAGACAGATAGATAGATATGAGAGATAGATAGATATGAGAGATAGATAGATAGATATGAGATATAGCTAGATAGATAATAGATAGATAGAACGATAGCTAATAGATCGATAGATATTATATAGATAATAGATAGATAGATAAGAGATAGAAATAAGATAGATGATAGAGAGATAGATAATAGAGAGATAATTAAATATTTCATATTGTTCATTCTAAATGTTTAATATATTCCAGATAATTGGGTGATCTATTGTTTTTTGTCTTGTCACTCTATTTTTCATTCTTATTCTTTTTTTTTTTAATCTCTGATACACATCTAATTTGTTCCATGAAAGATAGCAACCTCAGACAGTGCCAAGATTTTCACATATTTTTTGTATTAGCAAGGATCCATGGTGAAGCCATATCCCCTAATGTAGGGTGCTTTATACCAGTGTAAGGGCTAATTCTGCATGGTCGGGAATGATGAAAATTCTCCCTGTGCAATACTCACCAAAATGTAACTGGGCGACTCACCAATCTATACTTTTACTAGCAGTTTTCACATTTGCCATTCATATTATTCTTTACCATATGGCAGGGAAAATATTCCATAAATTATATTAAAATATTTAAAATATTTTCCTTACCCCTCCACATTTCCCTTCATTATATTTTAGGTGGCCACATGTTGGCTATTTATCAATATATGCACTGAAGTGGTCATAGGAATTTATATTTGCTATGCAGTGCAGTGTCTCTCTGTGCAGCACAGACTTGTTTTAGACCTATACTCACAAAACAGGAAGCAGAGGGTGATTGACCATGGCAGATTAGACTTAAATGGGAGCTGTCACCAGGTCAAAAGTTTTAGCTATTGTTTCAGTCCAGCTCTTCCCCTGAGTAATGTTTTTCATTTTTTTTTTTTATTTTTTTTTTAAATCCGACATACGGTTTCAGAGATATTGGCCTTTTTGTTCAATGGGCGTGGCTCACAAGATCCTCTGGGGCGTGTCTTTAGACTGCTCTGCATTATTTCCCTGTGAGCCACGCCTCCATGAAAAAAAAACCTTAAAAAGAAATAGTTAATAAAAAGACCCATTTCTATGCAACCGAATGGCGGATTTAAAAAATACAAAAAAATGGAATATTCATGGTAGCAGTAGGCATAAACTAAGAGTAAAAACAGAACACTTTTCATTGCTGACAGGTTCTTTTTAAAAAGAGAAGAAAAAAAAAAGTTTTACCCTCTCTTCTACAGGTTGCGTGTGCTACTGCAGCTGAGCCCTAGTCAGTGCAAAAGCAGAGCTGCAATACCAGAAGTAACCCATGAATAAGGGTGGTGCTGTTTTTCAGAACCTTTCACATTTTTATAGAGAATCCTATAAACTCACCACCAACCAAGACATTAATATTTGGACATTTCTAATCCTTTGCATCTCACTGGCTCAGACTTTTCATTATCTGTAAAAAGATTTTAGCGCATGTCCCCATGGGAGTGACCGTAATATAATTACCTAAATTTGCATAGTAATACTGGAGCCTTAAAATAATGATTCTGCCTCGTCTGGTCTTGAAGAATATTTTTACTTGTATATTTTAAAGCAGAAAATATATCTCAGGAAAGGTCCTGCGTGCGTTCGGATATATTGCACTGTGATGACGCCCCATTAATTTCACATGTATACACATTTTTCTGTCTGTGTTTACACTCGCGTGTCATAAAGCCGGACTAAGGGTGTAAAGGTTTACAGAAATGGAGCGAATGTCGGGTTTTGAAGTACGCCATATCCACTGCCCTTGCACTTTACCAGCAATGACTACATGTGGGCCTTAAAGAGTATCTGTCATCAGGTCAAAAGTAACCATTTTTTTTTCTCTTATTTTATTCCTGTTGCTACCCTGAATAATAAGTTTTTTGTATTTTTAAAATCCGCCATGCGGTTACTGAGATATTAGCCATTTTATTTAGCGCTAATTTTTGTGGTCCTTACAAAAGGGGTGGGGCCAACTGGGTAATTATGCAGAGCAGCCTAAAGACACGCCCTTAAAAAATCCTGTGAGCCACGCCCCATTAGTAAAGACAATAAAGCACTAATTAAAAAGGTCGATATCTCTGTAACTGTATGGCGGAGTTCTAGAAAACAAAAAACAGAACACTTAGGGGAGGAACGGGAAAAAAATAAGTGTAAAAACTGGCTACTTTTGACCTGGTGGTAGTTCGTCTTTAAGGGCACTTTAATCAAGACGAGACAGCACTACCTAAAAATTGGTGACAAATCTTTGCGGTAATCAAATAGATCTGTAACCGATCAAAATTGATACCAATTTTTCATCCAAAATTTGTGTTCTGGTGAACCCGAAATTTTTTGGGATTCACCTTGCAAAAATCCGAGCTGGCTGCCATTTTGCTGTCTTCTTTGGAGGTCCAGATAGGGGTTAAAATAATACTATACATTATGTTTACTTGTCTAAGGCCCTCGCTTGTCCGTTTGCCGCCTGCACACATGTAGCGCCTTGGTCCTCTGCGACGTTCTTTGGTTCATCGGGGAGTGATCAGGGGAGGTGTCGCCTTGTTACGGTGATCGCCAGGTCCCCAGCATTCATACATTTATCACCAATTCTGTGTGCCAGTGATGATACATTTTATTTTGTAGGATAACCCCTTCAGTGAACAGGCCCAGAGGTGTATCTTGAAGCCCCTGGGCCCCAATGCACCCTTTTGTCAGGGCCACTAATCACTGTGTGCCATTTGTTATGCCCCTAAACAAGCCTCTTTCAAGTCACAAGATACAAGCAAAATGCCTTCCTTCACCATAGCAACCCTCCTAGGTCTTGGGTGGGTGAGGTTGTGGAAGACGGTTACAGTCTCTCTGGGCAATGTCTTGAAGTTCAGATGAAAAAGTAATCCTTCTTATACCGGGTGGAATATTCATCCAAATTTAGAGATGAGCCAAATTTTTTTTTTTTTTTTTTTCAGATTTCATCATGGGCCTTAATCACGGTTTGTCCCTCAGCACTCCAATTCTAAATATGGGCTATTTTATAAGGACTACTGTCGTGTACATTGGGCCCAGGTATAAGAACTGACCATAAGAGCGGAAATGTCTCCTTGTTGCCTATAGCAACCATCAGTGACTACTTTCATTTCTACAGTAGTGTTGAACTGTGAATGGTTGCTATGGGCAACAAGATCACAGAGAACGTCCTAGGCAGCAAAGTTTGGAACAATTATCCACCGATGTGGGTGTGTTTATAGCCTAGAGATATAAATATGTATATATGCTGTATATATTTATCCGGCCTCTATTTTTTATTCAGAACCGTCATTTTTCAAAAAAAAAATGAGTTGAGGTAAATAATGCCGCCATATATATTTCTTCACGAGTTTACATAGTTACTAAGAGGAGGAGGATGGCGGCCTATCTGTTTTCCATTCTGAAAAAGCCAAGGATACGTACAGTCTCACGGACTCTAATGTACCGCCATAATTTACAGGCACGCAAGAAAGCTCCGCCTCTTTTTTGTAAAAAATAAATAAATAATACCGTAAGAGTAAATGTACCGTAGGAAATGGTGCGAACCATCATTATGCATCGGAAGGGAAATGGCTGCTAAAAACTGAAATACTGACTATGTATTATTTCCTTTTCCTGCACGTGGATCAGTCACAATATCTTATTCTTGTATGCGTCTGTATAACGAATCACCGCTGATCCGACTACCGTACGGCTGTAATTGTGCGACACCGGCATGCACGTGGGTGGCACTGGTAATGGGGATGGCAGCCATTTTGTGGCCTGAAGCAATACAGAGGCAGCCATTTTGTGTGCTGAGCCATTCTCGTGCCTGGGACTGAGTGACATCACTGAGTTTTGAGGTAAAAGGTGATGTCACGACCCAGATTAAGTGGCATCGGACATTTTTTTGTCGATCCGTTTTGTCTTCTGTTTTCTGTATATTTAATAGTATTGGAACCACTGTTATCTGATATTTTAAAGGTTTTCTCGAAGATTAGAAAAAAAAAACAGTGTGGGCAATGTGTGGTATTGCCGCGTATACAGTAACTGAATGAGGGTGATCAATGGGCAAGAGTTATGCCATTTCTTCTTATCCTGGATAACTCTTTAGATAGGGTTCTTTTCGGTTCAAGCCTAACTTAACTAAAGATGCTTCATATAGAGGTTAACTATACACAGTGCAAAGGCTGAAGTCGCACCTAGGTCTTGGTGCCTTAATGGGCCCAAAAAATTTGTTCAACTATAATATTAAAAATTATGCTGTGACCTAAAGGGTTTAACTAGCTACTTAAATAGGAAAGGATTCTTTTCTGTTAAGGCCTAACTCACTTTAAAAAAATGTCATAAAGAGGTATAACTATAGACAGCGCAGGGGCTAAAGTGGGCCGAGGCTTGGGTGCCTGAGAGAGCCCTAAAATTGCTTTTATCTATGAGATTATAGAGGGTTGAAGATAAATGATTAATTGGGTAAGGATTATTTTTCGTTAAAGCCTAGCTCCACTGAAATTACATTATGCTGGGGTATAACTATACACTGTGCAGAGGCTAACGCTAAAGTTGCGCCTAGATCTCGGTGCCTTAGAAAGCCAAAAAAAGTGTTTTTATCTGTAAAATTACAGATTACACTGCTCCGTTTAGCTAGCTGCTTCAATAGGGAAAGGATTCTTTTCTTTTAAAGCCTATCTCTACTGAAAATACATATTATACGGATATAACTATACCGAGTGCAGATGCTCAAGTCGCACCTAGATCCTGGTGCTTTAGAGTTCCCATAAAGCCCATAAAATTAAAATGATGCTCTGCCTTTGGGGGGGCTTAGTTTACTGATGAAATCAGAAAGGATTCTTTTCTGTTAAAGCCTATCTCCAATGAAAATACAAGGTAACAATAACTATACCACGAGCAGTATAATTAGTACTATATAACCTTACAGCTTCACATTATTTTACTTTGCCAGCTACAGGGTTTTTTAATGACGACTTCCAGCTATAGAATATACTGCCTCTTCAGGCTGCACAGACTTGTTACGGATGGATCCCTCACACAGGTGGCAGGAAAAGATTGAGTAAATAATTTTAACTTGTCAAAATTAAGAATTAAAAAAAAAAAAAGACTAAGGCCCCGATTCATCGAGACCGACGACCAGGCTACGCCACCGCTGGTCGTGAATTTAAGGAGTATAGAAATGTGAAAAAAATGGAGGCCTAGCAGCAGAGATAGTGTATAGAAATTCGACTTTAAAATATTAGATTATGGTGGTGACTCCAATATTTCTTACTTTAGAGATGGGGGATGGGGAAAATATACAAGTGAGGCCTAAAATGCGCCTCCCTTTCCAATTACAACACATACGTAGCCTCGCAACAAAATGGCCGCCTCACTTTGTGTCGATGGAAGCCCCGGCGTATAGAGGTTTTATAGTTGTTTGATCGGGGGACTGGGGTGCTTGCAATACAATATAAACCTGTTGCATGCTCCGCCATAGCTCGCCCGGACCCCACCCGGAAATCTGGGCCGACTTCTACTCATTTTACTCTCTTGCCAAAAGATATTGGAAACAATATTCAAGAGCAATAGTCTAAGGAGTCGTGACCGAGGAGGCGTCAGGAGGGAGTTGCCACGTGGTGACGTACTCTGCGGCTTATCCGGACCGTCCTTTTATAGATTCTTCATGTATAAATGCCGCTTCCTGGTTTTGAAAAAAAAAAAAAATTCACTGAAGCATTAAAGGAGACACATTTTACATGGCTTTTTAATTGATAAGAAATAAAAGTTCTTTTTTTTTGTGATGACCTATGTGTGATATTTGTTATTTACGTCGTGAATTCCACATTTTTATTTTTTTTTTATCTACTGTACATAGAAATTTTAGTAATTTTGGTATCAGATGACAATCGTTAGCGTAGATAGCGGGTCCCACTTACACGGTGCGGCCCACAGGGGGCGACTACAACTCGAGTGTAACGGACCCAAATAGAGCTAAACCCTGCGTCAGAGCCCATAGTTATGGGCTCCCTGCCCTACTGCTCTCGGTTATAGTCCCCATAGACCTGGAGCCCACCTACAGAACAGCTGCGGGACACACCGGACATCAGGGTCCCGGCGCAGGCTGCACAGTGACATCACTGCAACACTCCGCCGGCACTGAGAACTCGTCAGGATCTAGGATTAGGTGAAATTAACTTATTTTATACTTTAATGGGGGGACACAGTGGTCAATGCTACTTTTGTTGGGATACTGGGGGTACTATTAAATATAGTGGAGAGCACGGGGAAATCAGCGGTGCACTGCAGACCATGCAGCCCGCTATGGGGTCCGGAAGTTGGGAGATTGATTTCAACAGTATTTGCCTCCTCCCCGTTTCCTCCTTCCTCTTCCTACTGTGTATGGGGCCATTTTAATATGTTAGGATCACTGTGGGGGACATTATAATTTTCTGAAGTCTCTATTGCGTACTGCAGGGGCAAAATTTTGGGGGAAAAATCACTGTGGTGGCAGTTGGGGGCTTCACTGAAGGCAATATTTCTCAGTATGTGTCGCTATACATGTCCTGTCCTTAAAAGTTGGGAAATAAGCCCTTTTTTGTGACTATGCTTGCTTCGACAATTTATTTTTGGGGTGGAAAGTGGGTGGACCCAATTTGAACTTTTGCTGTTGGGTCTTAAGATTTCTATGTATACCTCTGGAGGACATTTAGTTTTTGTGGAGCTGAGGGGGGCATAATTATTCTTTGGGACATTTGGGAAATAAATAATTGTTAAGAGAAAATTACTGCTTTTTTAAGGACATTTGAGACAATATTAGTTGTTAAATGGGAACTTAAGGGGCACTATAACTTTATAGGGAGCACACAAGTTATTACAAAAAGTGCACACAGCTGGCATTATTTTTTTTTTATGGAGTAAAAAGACAATGTTATTACTTTATAAAGGTGCACACATGCCATTACTTTTTAGGATGCAAATGCGACAAAAATAAAAACAAACTGCATTTCTTATTTTCTAGGTATTAATTTTCCCATCTGCACAAAGAAGGCATTATTACTCTATAAGAGGCACAGAGGTGGGCATTTCTGGCAGAGGCGTACCTGGAGGGGGAGCAGGCAGCAGGAGGTTGCCATCGGGCCTGATTTCAGCACAGTATGGTGAATGGGGGGGATTGGTGGAAACACAGTATGGTGAGTGGGGGAATGGGTGCAGACACAGTATGGTGAGTGGGGGGATGTGTGAAGACACAGTATGGTGAATGGGGGATGGGTGCAAACACAGTGTGGTGAGTGGCGGGATGGGTGCAGACACAATATGGTGAGCAGCGTCGGACTTGGGTGCCAAGGGTCCACCAGTAACACTGACTTTAGGGGCCCACCTGCAAACAAATATTACACTAACCTCATTCACAAATTTACCTATGTTTCTATTTAATAATAAACTGGGTAGTTTGAGTAATGAATGACATGCTGCCTTTTTCTATACAAAATCAGTTGAATTATGCCAAGTACTTCTCATACAGTGGGGTTGGGGGCCCAGATCTGCACAGGGGCCCACCGGGGGATTCCCCTGTTACCTTATGGGCCAGTCCGAGCCTGATGGTGAGTGGGAAGGTGGATGCAAACAGTATGGTGAGTGGGGGTGATGGTGCGGACACAGTATGGGGAGTCGGGGGATGTGTGTGGAGACAGTATGGAGAGCGTGGGGGTAAATAGATGAGGAGACAGTATGGTCAGCAGAGGGAATGTGAAAGAAGACAGCATGAGGAGGAGGTGGAAATGTGTAAGGAGACTGCTGAGGGGAATAGTGTGTGAGGAGAAAAGTGTGAGTGAGCACAGAGAAGAGACTGAGTAGTGTGGGGGGTAGCATGAGGAGACGGCAAGCCAAAGAGGAGTGTGATGCAGTGGCACAGTATACACTCTGGGGGCCCAGTATAGAAATGAGAGGGCAGTGTGTAGGGCATTTACCATCAGAGGGACAGTGTGGGTCATATTTTCTGCAGGGAATATAGTGAGGGCCAATTATTTCTATCGGGGCTCAGCGTAGGGCAGATATTTTTATTCAGGAGCATTACAATGACACTGCTATTTTTTAAGGGCCATGGTATGAGGATGTGCTGCAGAAGACCAGAGAAGATGGAAGTCTGCAGAGAAGAGCTCTCATCATGGCGTCTGGAGAAGATGAAGAAAAGAAAAAAACTACTCCAATCAGAGACAAAGTCATCTATCAGGTCCCTAGATCTAATTTTTTTTTTTGTGATACTAATTCTCATATTTTTACTATGTTAGGAGCATTAAAGGGGATGTCCAAGTTTTTGATGAGTCTGTAGTCATTTCATTTGCAGAATTCTCTAAATTCTCACAGTGCACACTGTTAGGATTCCCTCATGCTGGTGATTTACATACTTGTGGTCACATGCTGACTAGACATGAATGGCCTCACTGAATGAAAATGAGGCCAGGCATGTCTTGTCTAGTCGGAATGTGGATAGAAGTATCCAAATCACATACTTGTGCTGACGTGACCATCCACTCTTGCCAACAGCAAGGGAGAATCCTAATAGTGCAGTGTGTGCTGTGAGAATTCAGAAGCCTGCAGTCACATAAAAAGACTAAGATATAACAAGAGAACATAGAATGGCAGATTTGCAAAAATTTGCAAAAATTCTCTGCAGCCAAAAATATGGCAGTAATCAGCAAGTGCTGAACAACAAATACAGGGTGTTTAGTCGATACTTTTTTTTGCAAAAAAATGTATACCAAGCTGCCTCACCAACGTCAAGGTAACCTGTGTCGAAGCAGTCCCTATCTAATGTATTTAATACCTGAACATCTGAACAGTGTCTTGACATGAACAGGATTCAGACAGGCTGCTCCACAGTGTGGGCTTATGGTCTGAGACAGCTCTTTTGTACACCTCACACAGGAGAGGGGTGGGGTCTCTCTTAGTTAATGGGTGGTGTGAACATTGTCTGACTGACATGTTCACATTTGTGCATTTCACATGTGTTTTTAATCCATTTTTTCCTTGCTTAGCATGGTTTGGGAGACCCCACCCCTCTCCTGTGTGAGGTGTACAAAAGAGCTGTCTTAGACCATAAGCCCACACTGTGGAGCAGCCTGTCTGAATCCTGTTCATGTCAAGACACTGTTCAGATGTTCAGGTATTAAATACATTAGATAGGGACTGCTTCGACACGGGTTACCTTGACGTTGGTGAGGCAGCTTGGTATACATTTTTTTGCAAAAAAAAGTATCGACTAAACACCCTGTATTTCTTGTTCAGCACTTGCTGATTACTGCCATATTTTTGGCTGCAGAGAATTTTTACAAATTTTTGCAAATCTGCCATTCTATGTTCTCTTGTTATATCTTAGTTAATGGGTGGTGTGAACATTGTCTGACTGACGTGTTCACATTTGTGCATTTCACATGTGTTTTTTAACACATAAAAAGACTGCAGACTTTCATCTCAAACCTGGACAAGCCCTTTAGTTCTAAAATAAAGACCTGTAGCCAATCCTAACAGCGCGTAATATCCTCACTGTCAGGATTCAGCTTTCCTTGCTGGTTCCAGCAGTCATCACATGACCACTTCATTAATATTCGATTTTCATACTTACGGTCACATGACAACTAACTTTTCTTCCTACTTCTCTCAGTTCTTCACTGAACATTGAGAGAATTAGGGAGAGCAGCAAGTCAGCACATGACTGTTAGTGTGCAAATCACAAATGTGCTTGGGAAGGGGGGATGCCAAACTGAATTCTTGCCCCGGATGCCGGAAAATCAGTATACACCTCTAATTCCTGGTGCTCCATTTCTACTATGGGGGGCACTAAGAGTCATACGGTTCCTACACAACATAGCAAGTACAGTAATAAGGACAAATACTGCAGCAGCGGCTCAGCATAGGGTATCAGCAGGACGGGGAGTTAGTGAAGGTTGGGAATAGTTGGGGATTGCACCGAAATATGAGAAGTGAAATATGTCTGCATTGTGAAGTCCGCAAACCAGCGGTAGCTTTGATGAATTTGTTGTAGTGGTCTGGGCCAGATGGAAAAAAAAAGGGAAAATTGGACATCTCCCATCACAAAGAACGTCAGCTGTAAGTCACCATCTATAACTGTACTGTAGTCTCCTATATGTTATGCAGGACTGGTATCTGCCACTATAGGGTCGTCATATGGCGGTAATATCAGTGTTGGTCTTTTTATAGTGATTTTTATTGTCATTTTTTTTTACCTTGTAGGGTGAAATGCCAATTAATGGCCACTATACTAAGGGTGCACCACCATAGTGCACCCCCTACCTGTGTTGAACCCCTATCTACACCCTAGGATAGATGTCCCAGCTTCCCAAAAATTGTACCTAACACAATGTCACCACGTCCTGTGTCCATACATAAATCAAGATGCCATACAACGTACATTCTAAAGGAAAATAAAAACATTTCATCTCGGCCTGAAATTCAAAAATAGAGTGGTCTTTAGGGGTTAAACTATGTATTTTGATGAGGGTTTTTTTTAATCCCACTAAAATGATTTAATCATTACTCATATCGGTAAGACATCATTAATCCGAGCACAAACTGCAGAACAACGAGGGGAATAGAATTCGGGAGATGTATTACACAATAAGAGCCATAAACCCGAACATTAATAATGATGACGTGTTAGTGCTGAGGAGGTCGGGTACACGGCTGCAGGTGCCCCATACAGAGCCTATGGCAGCTGGTACCTACTTATTCTATGCAGGAGGCAGGCAGGGGTGCAGTTAATACCCAGAGTGGAAGCCGAAGACGAAGTGCAACTCCCTACCCCACTGCACTTGTGCCTCATTAGCATAAAGCTTCCACGGCTGATTACAGAAGAACAACAACACAGATTTCTTTAAAAAAAAGGTGTCAATTTACTCGTCTTCAAAGCCCCGATAGAGCCATGTCTTTAGTTAAAAGGCCAAAATCCCAAGAACAAGCACAGAGGCAATGAAGCTGGCCGGATACAGAAAATAAGCAGCTTCCACATATCTGACACTACGATCACTGATTGGTCACTGTCAAGGTACGGTCACGTTCCGTGTGGGAAGACTAAGTGCAACATGAGGGGAAGAGAAGAAGGAAGCCCAAACGTTAGGGAAAGGAGAAGTGGAGACCCCTAGGCAGATCTATTTGCACTCCCTGAAGTAGACTGGGAGTCTATAAACACCCAGGTCCAGGTGTGTTAGTTAGAGCCAGAAGGAGGTTGCCACTGGGTCCAAAAGGATTAAGAAGGCATCTGCATTGCCAAACGGAGAGATCTTCTGCAGCCAGATGCAGATCAACAGTCTGTAGCATCTGACACACCCGTGACAGGTCTAAAGGGACAAGATTGGGCTCCAGCCCTCTAAATTAATATCTGAGACTACAGTTTTTGATTATTTCATAATACAACTTCAGAACACATACATTTCCAGTGTTTCACTAACGTGTTCCAATCCAAATACTGCCAAACTATGCCAAATAAATAATACTGTTATGCTATGCCAACACAATGCCATTCAGTGCCTGAATAAAAACTACATACAATGGTAAGTAATACCTTCATATATGTATAGTGTATAAATAATGTATCCCAAAAAAAAAAAAAAAAAAACTTGAAAGTTGGTGAGAATTGTGAAAAAGTTGATAAAGTGTTCCATAATGAGAGTTTTAGGAATATTTTGTGCACACAGAGTTTTTCAATGAGATTTTGAAGTAGAAATTGAGTGGAAACTCTCCAAAGCTCAAAACATCTGAGGCGCCCAAGTAATAGGAAGATGTGAATGGTTTGAATGTTATTAAATGAATAGTTCGTGACGCCACCTGTGGTGTTCGGCAAGGGAGGCGTCAAGCCGACGCTGCAGACAGATCCCCTGGGACAGATGGCGCGGCGCAGCAAGGATGGTACAGCCCTCCACAGGCAGGGCTGTCGTCCCAGGGCAGCGCAGATGCGGACACACCCAGATGCTGCAGTGTCCGGCGCAGGGGATGCAGCAGTGCCAGGCGGACGGACGCAGGAAGGAATGGAGGACACCAGGGCATGTAGTTCCAAAGCTTTACTCACAGTCTGTAGTGATCGCTTCTGTGCCGTGTCCTCCGGGTCAGGGACTCAGTCAACCTCCAGGCAAGACGGAACGCTCCCCCCCACACTCCGCCAACCCATGTGCCCACTCCGAACGTCTCCCCCACAGCGCCCCAAGAGTGAAGATCTCCTAGCACTGTGCCACACTGGAGCTCCTCCCAACAGACGCCCCCAAGAACTCCACCTGCACGGCAGACAGCTGCAGCCTGCCCCGGCGACTCCCCACCCCCAAGTCCCGGCTCTCTATCCGTGTTGCTGCCGTGCCCTCAAGTCTTAGATGGGAGTAGTGCATTTACAGCCCACTACCCCACCGGTGTCCGCTGCAGAACCACCAGCGTCCACACAACCCCAGAGACCGGGCCCCGGCCCCGCGCCCAGAACTCCTAGGCAAGGCTCATCTAACCCACGTCCTCTATGTTTCCCTTTACTCCCACGTTCCGCACTTGTCCCTTCCCTTCCATGGAAGCTCAAGGTCTCAGTTCTATGTCTTTCTCCTTCTTTCATTTCCCGTGCCAGCTGGCCCAGGTCACCGAGGCAGCCGCAGCACTCCTTCCTCCATCCCTCTTCCAGGGATCCCCACTCCTCCCGGGTGGCTTCCTCTCTCACTGACCTCCTGTCAGACTGACCTGTAATCCTAAACCATCCCGCTCATATATGTATATTCTGAACTCCACCCACCTCCCAGCACGTCTAGTGTTCCAAGCAGGGAACCACCAAAGGTGCTCTGCTTCTCTCTAAGCAAGGAGCCACAATGTGGTTTTGCTGAACTACTCTATTGTGTGGGGTGCGAGTGTTGGAGCATGGTCAGGAGCCTCCAACTTACCTGGATGGTGGGGCACCACACCTTAGGAGAAGGTGCAGTACCTCTGTGGCGACTGAGCCTCAGGGGCGCCACACACACACCTGTAGGAGTTTTTAGGAACAAAGATGGAATTTCGTTTTCTTGATTAATGAACATGGACAGAAGAGCGTCAGTCATACCACCAGTTGTGGCTTAGATGACAACATTTCTAATTTGGTAACTACGAGCAACTCCGCCACGGATTCTGTCTTAAAAAATTCTTTGTTGCAGAGTTAATCTGTTTCTTGTCACTAAGCAACAGAAGTTTACTCCGCTTTAAGATGAGCTGAGGAGCGAACACGGGCAGGGACAGCTCCGGAGACGTTATGTAACCGGCGGATTAAAGAAAAAGACGCAGTTACACGAAGAGGAAAATACAAGCCGACAGAATCAGCGGCCGGGACGTCGGTCAGACACTAAACAACACTAGAACATCCACATCCAAAAATCTAATTATGACCCTTAAAGAATGGTCATATGTTCCCCAGACGTGGCCCCTACAGAGGATCCCATGCCCCCACACAACTTCCCATGATGGTCCTTGCCCCCCGACCTCCGCGCAACCACAGAATGGCCACAAGGTCTCTTGGCTTTTCACTCTTCACAAAGAGAAGTGAGGACACTCAGGAGATTGTGAGGCTGCAAGGTTCAATTACTTGGTGGTGCCGGTGTCTTTTATAGTATACATGCTGGTGGTGCCGGTGTATTTTATAGTATATGGGACGCCCTCACACCCAGGGCAGTGGGGTACTCGGTACCGGGACCAATGGTCCTCAATGGGAGATGTTACGGTAGCTGGAACCCGGCCCGTGGCCCTGGGCACCCATTGTAAATGTTCAGTGTCAATGTGTAAGTCGTGACGCCACCTGTGGTGTTCGGCAATGAAGATGTAAGCCGACGCTGCAGACAGATCCTCTGGGACAGATGGTGTGGTGCAGCAGTGATGTTATAGCCCTCCACAGGCAGGGCTGTAGTCCCAGGGCAGAGTAGGTGAAGTGACACGTAGATGGTGTAGTGTCAGGCGCAAGGGATGTAGCAGTGCTGGGTAGGTTGGCGCAGGAATAAGTGGAGGACACCAGTGCATGTAGTTCCAAAGCTTTATTCACAGTCTGTTGTACAAACAGGTGCCTGCCTCCGTGCCGTGTCCACCGGGTCAGGGACTCAGTCAACCTCCAGGCCGGATGGAATACTCCTTTCCAACACTCCGCCAACATGTGCCTTTCTGAACGCCTCCTCTTATAGCGCCTATAAATGAAGTACTCCTAGTACTGAGTTACACTGGAGTTCCTCCTGTCTGATGTTCTTATGAACTCTACTTCTACGGCAGACAGCTGTAGCCTGCTTCGGGGACTCCGTGCTACTAAGTCCCGGCTCACTAATATGTTGCTGTTGTGCCCCCAAGTCTTGTGTAGGAATAAAGTGGTGACAACTTCTATTCCTCCGGTGTCTGCTGCAGGACCATTAGTATCCATACAACCTCGGGGACCAGGCCCCGGCCTTGCGCTTGGAACTTCTAGGAAGGGTGCTCTTCTAACCCACGTCCTCTGTTCCCTTTTACTCCTCACGTTCCGTACTAGTCTTTCTTTCTATGGAGAATCAGGCTTTCAGTCTATGTTGCTCTCTCTCTTCCTTTCCCGTGCCAGCAGACTCAGGTTACTGGGATCTGCTGCAGCACTTCCATCCATCTATCCCTCTCTCCAGGGATCTTCTTCTCTCCAACTCTCTAACCAACTGACTTGATGTCCTCAACTCTTCCCGCTCCTTGTAATGTCATCTAACTCCACCCACCTCCCAGCACATTTCGTGTTCCAAGCAGGGAGCCACCAATGGGTGCTTTGCTATACTCCAAGCAGGGAGCCCCTGAATGTACTTTGCTACACTACTTTGTGGTGTTGGAGTGTGTGGTCAGTAGTCTCCACCTTACCTGGATGGTGGGATACCACACCCCAGGAGGAGGTGCAGTACCTCTGTGGCGACTGAGCCTCAGGGGCGCCACATATACATACTGGTGGTGCCGGTGTCTTTTATAGTATACATGCTGGTGGTGCCGCAGTCTTTTATAGTATACATGCTGGTGGTGCCGCAGTCTTTTATAGTATACAGGCTGGTGGTGCCGCAGTCTTTTATAGTATACAGGCTGGTGGTGCCGCAGTCTTTTATAGTATACAGGCTGGTGGTGCCGCAGTCTTTTATAGTATACAGGCTGGTGGTGCCGCAGTCTTTTATAGTATACAGGCTGGTGGTGCCGCAGTCTTTTATAGTATACAGGCTGGTGGTGCCGGTGTCTTTTATAGTATACAGGCTGGTGGTTCCGGTGTCTTTTATAGTATACAGGCTGGTGGTGCCGGTGTCTTTTATAGTATACACGCTGGTGGTGCCGGTGTCTTTTATAGTATACACGCTGGTGGTGCCGGTGTCTTTTATAGTATACAGGCTGGTGGTGCCGGTGTCTTTTATAGTATACAGGCTGGTGGTGCCGATATCTTTTATCATATACATGCTGGTGGCAACATCAGGGAGCACCATAACAAGTATGTAACACCAGGAGGTGCCATAACAAGTGTATAACACCAGGGCGCGCCATAACAAGTATGTAACACCAGGGAGCATCATAACAAGTGTGTGACACCAGGGGGCGCCATAGCAAGAATGTAACATCAGGGGGTGCCATAAAGCAGGGTTCCCCAACTCCAGTCCTCAAGGCCCACCAACAGGTCATGTTTTCAGGATTTCCTTTGTATTGCACAGGTGAAGCAATTATCACCTGAGCAATACTAAGGAAATCCTGAAAACATGACCTGTTGGTGAGCCTTGAGGACTGAAGTTGGGGAACCCAGCCATAATAAGTATGTAACACCAGGAGGGCGCAATAACAAGAATGTAACACCAGTGGCCGCCATAACAAGTATGTAATACCAGGGGGCACCATAACAAGTGTGTAACACCAGGGGGCAGCATAACAAGTATGTAACACCAGGGGGCAGCATAACAATTACTGTATGTAACACCAGGGGGCACCATAACAAGACTAACAACAGGAGGCACCGTAATGAGTGTGCAATACCATTGGGCTCTATAACAAGGATGTAGCACCAAGGGGCGCTATAACAAGTATGTAACACCAGGATGTAGCACCAAGGGGCGCTATAACAAGTATGTAAAACCAGGGGGCGCCATAACATGTGTGTAACACCAGGGGGCACCATAACAAGTATATAACACCAGGGGGCGCCATAACAAGTATATAACACCAGGGGGCGCCATAACAAGTATGTAACACCAGGGGGCTCCATAACAAGAATGTAACACCAGGGGGCGCCATAACAAGTATATAACACCAGGGGGCGCCATAACAAGTATGTAACACCAGGGGGCTCCATAACAAGAATGTAACACCAGGGGGAACCATAACAAGTGTGTAACACCAGGGGGCGCCATAACAAGTATGTGACACCAGGGGGCGACATAACAAGTATGTAACATCAGGGGGCACTATTACAAGTGTGTAACACCAGAGGGCACCATAACAAGTATGTAACACCAGGGGGTACCATAACAAGTATGTGACACCAGGGGGCGACATAACAAGTATGTAACATCAGGGGGCACTATTACAAGTGTGTAACACCAGAGGGCACCATAACAAGTATGTAACACCAGGGGGTACCATAACAAGTATGTAACACCAGGGGGCACTATAACAAGTGTGTAACACCAGAGGGCACCATAACAAGAGTGTAACACCAGGGGGCTCCATAACAAGAATGTAACACCAGGGGGAACCATAACAAGTATGTAACACCAGGGGGCGCCATAACAAGTATGTGACACCAGGGGGCGACATAACAAGTATGTAACATCAGGGGGCACTATTACAAGTGTGTAACACCAGAGGGCACCATAACAAGTATGTAACACCAGGGGGTACCATAACAAGTATGTAACACCAGGGGGCACTATAACAAGTGTGTAACACCAGAGGGCGCCATAACAAGTATGTAACACCAGGGGGCTCCATAACAAGTGTGTAACACCAGGGGGCGCCATAACAAGTGTGTAACACCAGGGGGCGCCATAACAAGTGTGTAACACCAGGGGGCGCCATAACAAGTGTGTAACACCAGGGGGCGCCATAACAAGTATGTGACACCAGGGGGCGACATAACAAGTATGTAACATCAGGGGGCACTATTACAAGTGTGTAACACCAGAGGGCACCATAACAAGTATGTAACACCAGGGGGAACCATAACAAGTGTGTAACACCAGGGGGCGCCATAACAAGTATGTGACACCAGGGGGCGACATAACAAGTATGTAACATCAGGGGGCACTATTACAAGTGTGTAACACCAGAGGGCACCATAACAAGTATGTAACACCAGGGGGTACCATAACAAGTATGTAACACCAGGGGGCACTATAACAAGTGTGTAACACCAGAGGGCACCATAACAAGTATGTAACACCAGAGGGCACCATAACAAGTATGTAACACCAGGGGGTACCATAACAAGAATGTAACACCAGGGGGCGCCATAAGAAGTATGTAACACCAGGGGGCGTCATAACAAGTATGTAACACCAGGGGGTGCCATAACAAGTATGTAACACCAGGGGGCGTCATAACAAGTATGTAACACCAGGGGGCGTCATAACAAGTATGTAACACCAGGGGCTGCCATAACAAGTATGTAACACCAGGGGCTGCCATAACAAGTATGTAACACCAGGGGGCGTCATAACAACTATGTAACACCAGGGGGCGTCATAACAACTATGTAACACCAGGGGGCGTCATAACAACTATGTAACACCAGGGGGCGTCATAACAACTATGTAACACCAGGGGGCGTCATAACAACTATGTAACACCAGGGGGCGTCATAACAACTATGTAACACCAGGGGGCGTCATAACAAGTGTGTAACACCAGGGGGCGCCATAACAAGTATGTAACACCAGGGGGCGCCATAACAAGTATGTAACACCAGGGGGCGCCATAACAAGTGTGTAACACCAGGGGGCGTCATAACAAGTATGTAACACCAGGGGGTGCCATAAGAAATATGTAACACCAGGGGGCGCCATAACAAAAATGTAGCACCAGGGGGTGCAATAACAAGTATGTAACACCAGGGGGGGGCATAACAAGTATGTAACACCAGGGGGCGCCATAACAAGTGTGTAACACCAGGGGGTGCCATAACAAGTATGTAACACCAGGGGGCGCCATAACAAGTATGTAACACCAGGGGGCGTCGTAACAAGTATGTAACACCAGGGGGCGCCATAACAAGTGTGTAACACCAGGGGGCGCTATAACCAGTATATAACACCAGGGGGCAACATAACAAGAATCTAACACCAGGGGGCGCCATAACAACTACTGTATGCAACACCAGGGGGCGCCATAGCAAGTATATAACACCACGGGGCGATATAACAAGTGTGTAACATCAGGGTGCGCCATAACAACTATGTGACACCAGGGGGCGTCATAACAAGTATGTATCAACAGGGGGCACTATAACAAGTGTGCAACACCAGGGGGCGCCATAACAAGTATGTAACACCAGGGAGACCATAACAAGTGTGTAAGACCAGGGGGCGCCATAACAAGTATGTAACACCAGGGGGTACCATAACAAGTATGTAACACCAGGGGGCGCCATTACAAGTGTGTAACACCAGGGGCGCCATAACAAGTATGTAACACAAGGGGGTACCATAACAAGTATGTAACACCAGGGGGTACCATAAAAAGTATGTAACACCAGGGGGCGCCATAACAAGTGTGTAACACCAGGGGCGCCATAACAAGTATGTAACACCAGGGGGGTCATAACAAGTATGTATGAACAGAGGGCACTATAACAAGTGTGCAACACAGGGGGCACCATAACAAGTATGTAACACCAGGGGGTGCCATAACAAGAATGTAACACCAGGGGGTGCCATAACAAAAATGTAACACCAGGGGGTGCCATAACAAAAATGTAACACCAGGGGGTACCATAAAAAGTATGCTACACCAGGGGGAGCCATAACAAGAATGTAACACCAGGGTGCGCCATAACAAGTGTGTAACACCAGGGGGAACCATAAAAAGTATGCTACACCAGGGGGCGCCATAACAAGTGTGTAACACCAGGTGGCGCCATAACAAGTGTGTAACACCAGGGGGAACCATAACAAGTATGCAACACCAGGGGGCGCCATAACAAGAATGTAACACCAGGTGGCGCCATAACAAGTGTGTAACACCAGGGGGTACCATAAAAAGTATGCTACACCAGGGGGCGCCATAACAAGTGTGTAACACCAGGGGGCGCCATAACAAGTGTGTAACACCAGGGGGAACCATAACAAGTATGCAACACCAGGGGGCGCCATAACAAGAATGTAACACAAGGGGGCGCCATAACAAGAATGTAACACCAGGGAGACCATAACAAGTGTGTAAGACCAGGGGGAACCATAACATGTAACACCAGAGGGCGCCATAACAAGAATGTAACACCAGGGGGCGCCATAACAAGAATGTAACACAAGGGGGAGCCATAACAAGAATGTAGCACAAGGGGGCGCCATAACAAGAATGTAACACCAGGGAGACCATAACAAGTGTGTAAGACCAGGTGTCGCCATAACAAGTATGTAACACCAGGGGGCGCCATAACAAGAATGTAACACAAGGGGGAGCCATAACAAGAATGTAGCACAAGGGGGCGCCATAACAAGAACGTAACACCAGGTGTCGCCATAACAAGTATGTAACACCAGGTGTCGCCATAACAAGTATGTAACACCAGGGGGCGCCATAACAAGAATGTAACACCAGGGGGTGCCCTAACAAGTGTGTTACACCAGGGGGAGCCATAACAAGAATGTAACACCAGGTGTCGCCATAACAAGAATGTAACACCAGGTGTCGCCATAACAAGAATGTAACACCAGGTGTCGCCATAACAAGTATGTAACACCAGGTGTCGCCATAACAAGTATGTAACACCAGGTGTCGCCATAACAAGTATGTAACACCAGGTGTCGCCATAACAAGTATGTAACACCAGGTGTCGCCATAACAGGTATGTAACACCAGGTGTCGCCATAACAGGTATGTAACACCAGGTGTCGCCATAACAAGAATGTAACACCAGGGAGACCATAACAAGTGTGTAAGACCAGGGGGTGCCATAACAAGAATGTCACACCAGGGGGTGCCCTAGAAGTGTGTTACACCAGGGGGCACCATAACAACTACTGTTTGTAACACCGGGGGCACCATAACAAGTATGTAACACCAGGTGTCGCCATAACAAGTGTGTAAGACCAGGGGGCGCCATACCAAGAATGTAACACCAGGGGGTGCCCTAACAAGTGTGTAACATCAGAGTGACCATAACAAGTATGCAACACCTGGTGTCGCCCTAACAAGTATAACACCAGGGGGCGCCATAACAAGTATCTAACACCAGGGGGTGCCCTAACAAGTATGCAACACCAGGGGGTGCCCTAACAAGTGTGTTACACCAGGGGGAGCCATAACAAGTATGCAACACCAGGGGGCACCATAACAAGTATGTAACACCTGGTGTCGCCATAACAAGTATGTAACATCAGGGGGCGCCATAACAAGAATGTAACATCAGGGGGAACCATAACAAGTGTGTAAGACCAGGGGGCGCCATAACAAGTATGTAACACCAGGGGGAACCATAATAAGTGTGTAAGACCAGGGGGTGCCATAACAAGTATGTAACACCAGGGGGAGCCATAACAAGTATGCAACACCAGGGGGCGCCATAACAAGTATGTAACACCTGGTGGCGCCATAACAAGTATGTAACACCAGGGGGTGCCCTAACAAGTGTGTTACACCAGGGGCACAATAACAAGTGTGCAACAGCAGTGGGCACCATAACAACTACTGTATGTAACACCCGGGGTACGATAACAAGTGTGTTACACCAGGGGGCACCATAACAAGTATGTAACACCAGGGGGCGCCATAACAAGAATGTAACACCAGGGGGCACCATAACAAGAATGTAGCACCAGGGGGTGCCCTAGAAGTATGTAACACCAGGGGGCGCCATAACAACTACTGTATGTAACACCGGGGGGTACCATAACAAGTATGTAACACCAGGGGGTGTAATAACAAGAATGTAACACCAGGGTGCGCCATAACAAGAATGTAACACCAGGGGGTGCCCTAGAAATGTGTTACACCAGGGGGCGCCATAACAACTACTGTATGTAACACCGGGGGCACCATAACAAGTATGTAACACCAGGTGGCGCCATAACAAGTATGTAACACCAGGGGGTGCCATAACAAGTATGTAACACCAGGGGGCGCCATAAAAAGAATGTAACACCAGGGGGCGCCATAACAAGAATGTAGCACAAGGGGGTGCCCTAACAAGTGTGTTACACCAGGGGGCACCATAACAAGTATGTAACACCAGGGGGTGCCATAACAAGTATGAAACACCAGGGGGCGCCATAAAAAGAATGTAACACCAGGGGGCGCCATAACAAGAATGTAGCACAAGGGGGTGCCCTAACAAGTGTGTAACACATGGGGGGGCCCCAACAACTACTGTATGTAACACCAGGGGGCACCATAACAAGAATGTAACACCAGGGGGTGCCATAACATGTGTGTTACACCAGGGGGCACCATAACAAGTGTGTAGCACCAGGGGGCGCCATAACAATTACTGTATGTAACACCAGGGAGCACCATAACAAGTATGTAACACCAGGGGGCACCATAACAAGTATGTAACACCTGGTGTCGCCACAACAAGTATGTAACACCAGGGGGCGCCATAAAAAGAACGTAACACCAGGGGGCGCCATAACAAGAATGTCACACCAGGGGGTGCCCTAGAAGTGTGTTACACCAGGGGGCACCATAACAACTACTGTATGTAACACCGGGGGCACCATAACAAGTAACACCAGGGGGCGCCATAACAAGTATGTAACACCAGGTGGCGCCATAACAAGTATGTAACACCAGGTGGTGCCATAACAAGTGTGTTACACCAGGGGGCGCCATAAAAAGAATGTAACACCAGGGGGCGCCATAACAAGAATGTAACACCAGGGGGTGCCCTAACAAGTGTGTTATACCAGGGGGTGCCCTAGAAGTGTGTTACACCAGGGGGCACCATAACAACTACTGTATGTAACACCGGGGGCACCATAACAAGTATGTAACACCAGGGGGCGCCATAACAAGTATGTAACACCAGGGGGTGCCATAACAAGTATGTAACACCAGGGGGCGCCATAAAAAGAATGTAACACCAGGGGGCGCCATAACAAGAATGTAGCACAAGGGGGTGCCCTAACAAGTGTGTTACACCAGGGGGCACCATAACAAGTATGTAACACCAGGGGGTGCCATAACAAGTATGAAACACCAGGGGGCGCCATAAAAAGAATGTAACACCAGGGGGCGCCATAACAAGAATGTAGCACAAGGGGGTGCCCTAACAAGTGTGTAACACATGGGGGGGGCCCCCAACAACTACTGTATGTAACACCAGGGGGCACCATAACAAGAATGTAACACCAGGGGGCACCATAACAAGTGTGTAGCACCAGGGGGCACCATAACAAGTGTGTAGCACCAGGGGGCACCATAACAAGTGTGTAGCACCAGGGGGCACCATAACAAGTGTGTAGCACCAGGGGGCACCATAACAAGTGTGTAGCACCAGGGGGCGCCATAACAATTACTGTATGTAACACCAGGGAGCACCATAACAAGTATGTAACACCAGGTGGCGCCATAACAAGAATGTAACACCAGGGGGCGCCATAACAAGTGTGTAACACCAGGGGGCACCATAACAAGTATGTAACACCTGGTGTCGCCACAACAAGTATGTAACACCAGGGGGCGCCATAAAAAGAACGTAACACCAGGGGGCGCCATAACAAGAATGTCACACCAGGGGGTGCCCTTGAAGTGTGTTACACCAGAGGGCACCATAACAACTACTGTATGTAACACCGGGGGCACCATAACAAGTAACACCAGGGGGCGCCATAACAAGTATGTAACACCAGGTGGCGCCATAACAAGTATGTAACACCAGGTGGTGCCATAACAAGTGTGTTACACCAGGGGGCGCCATAAAAAGAATGTAACACCAGGGGGCGCCATAACAAGAATGTAACACCAGGGGGTGCCCTAACAAGTGTGTTATACCAGGGGGTGCCCTAGAAGTGTGTTACACCAGGGAGCACCATAACAACTACTGTATGTAACACCGGGGGCACCATAACAAGTATGTAACACCAGGGGGCGCCATAACAAGTATGTAACACCAGGGGGTGCCATAACAAGTATGTAACACCAGGGGGCGCCATAAAAAGAATGTAACACCAGGGGGCGCCATAACAAGAATGTAGCACAAGGGGGTGCCCTAACAAGTGTGTTACACCAGGGGGCACCATAACAAGTATGTAACACCAGGGGGTGCCATAACAAGTATGAAACACCAGGGGGCGCCATAAAAAGAATGTAACACCAGGGGGCGCCATAACAAGAATGTAGCACAAGGGGGTGCCCTAACAAGTGTGTAACACATGGGGGGGGCCCCCAACAACTACTGTATGTAACACCAGGGGGCACCATAACAAGTGTGTAGCACCAGGGGGCACCATAACAAGTGTGTAGCACCAGGGGGCACCATAACAAGTGTGTAGCACCAGGGGGCACCATAACAAGTGTGTAGCACCAGGGGGCACCATAACAAGTGTGTAGCACCAGGGGGCACCATAACAAGTGTGTAGCACCAGGGGGCACCATAACAAGTGTGTAGCACCAGGGGGCACCATAACAAGTGTGTAGCACCAGGGGGCACCATAACAAGTGTGTAGCACCAGGGGGCACCATAACAATTACTGTATGTAACACCAGGGAGCACCATAACAAGTATGTAACACCAGGTGGCGCCATAACAAGAATGTAACACCAGGGGGCGCCATAACAAGTGTGTAACACCAGGGGGCACCATAACAAGTATGTAACACCTGGTGTCGCCACAACAAGTATGTAACACCAGGGGGCGCCATAAAAAGAACGTAACACCAGGGGGCGCCATAACAAGAATGTCACACCAGGGGGTGCCCTTGAAGTGTGTTACACCAGAGGGCACCATAACAACTACTGTATGTAACACCGGGGGCACCATAACAAGTAACACCAGGGGGCGCCATAACAAGTATGTAACACCAGGTGGCGCCATAACAAGTATGTAACACCAGGTGGTGCCATAACAAGTGTGTTACACCAGGGGGCGCCATAACAAGAATGTAACACCAGGGGGCGCCATAACAAGAATGTAACACCAGGGGGTGCCTTAACAAGTGTGTTATACCAGGGGGTGCCCTAGAAGTGTGTTACACCAGGGGGCACCATAACAACTACTGTATGTAACACCGGGGGCACCATAACAAGTATGTAACACCAGGGGGCGCCATAACAAGTATGTAACACCAAGAGGCGCCATAACAAGAATGTAACACCAGGGGGTGCCATAACAAGAATGTAACACCAGGGGGCGCCATAACAAGTGTGTTACACCAGGGGGCGCCATAACAAGAATGTAACACCAGGGGGCGCCATAACAAGAATGTAACACCAGGGGGCGCCATAACAAGAATGTAACACCAGGGGGCGCCATAACAAGAATTTAACACCAGGGGGTGCCATAACAAGAATGTAACACCAGGGGGCGCCATAACAAGTATGTCACACCAGGGGGTGCCATAACAAGTATGTTACACCAGGGGGCGCCATAAAAAGAATGTAACACCAGGGGGCGCCATAACAAGTATGTAACACCAGGGGGCGCCAAAACAAGAATGTAACACCAGGGGGCCCCATAACAAGTATGTAACACCAGGGGGTACCATAACAAGTGTGTTACACCAGGGGGCGCCATAAAAAGAATGTAACACCAGGGGGCGCCATAACAAGTGTCTAACACCAGGGGGCATCATAACAACTACTGTATGTAACACCAGGGACGCCATAACAAGTGTGTTACACCAGGGGGCGCCATAACAAGAATGTAACACCAGGGGGCGCCATAACAAGTATGTCACACCAGGGGGTACCATAACAAGTGTGTTACACCAGGGGGCGCCATAACAAATATATAACAGCAGGGGGCGCCATAACGAGTGTTTAATATCTGTTGACTCGGACACTTTATCGGAGCACCTGTGATACTCAGGTAACGCTATATCTGAGCTCTCTCATCACTATTAATAAGTAAATTAATATTTTCCATTTTTTGCCACAGCCTTGTTAACCCTGTAATACCAAGGACAGGAGTCGGTCACTTATCACAGCACAATAATCCCCGGCGTTTGCTGCAGCTCAGTAGGGATAAAAATGAGATATTCTCCATTATTAATGACAGTTTCTTTCCTCCGGGAGCCGCAGACGAGTCATACATTTAAAAAAGAAAAAAAAGAAAAAAAATTAATAGTTTTTTTTTTTTTTTTTTTTTTCATCAAGTGAGCGCAGCAGAGTTCGGCGATGTCACTGCTCCAGCGCTCAGACTTCATACCAGTCAATGTCATTGCAAAATAAGCTGGAGAACAGGAGAACCTGCTGACGCAGCGCCTATGATAACACTGACGGGAAAGCCGCACATTAAACCTATGAGAATAAAAGCCTGAAGAGAGCAAACCGAGCGTAATAACAGGCCGCTAAAGGTCGCGCAGCAGAGGCGCTGAGCCGAGGAGCAGAGGCGCTCAGCCGAGCCGCGGGGGCGCCTTATATATAGATCCACAATTAAGCTCCTAATTCACCTGTTCTGATTGAGGATTCAATAATAATCATCAAAGAGGGAACAAAAAAAACAACTATTGACAAAAATTCTAATTTCGTTCACGAACAGAGAACAAGCAGGGAGGCGGCAATTAAACAAGAAAAGGTACAAAAGAAAAGCTTTGCTTCCATTGTGAAGGCTTAAGCTGGAGAAGTTTAGCTGCTGCTTGGTTATTTGGAACAAACAATCTCACATCCCTAGTCATTTCTATTTTTTTTTTTTTAAGAGAACAGCACCATCTTACCTACAGGCTGTGTCTGGTATTGCAGCTCTGCCCAATTGATTGGAATGAGCTGCAGTACCACACACAGGCCATAGGTATGGGTGGCGCTGTTTGGCACTGTTTTTTTTTTTTTGCTACTTGCCAATGTGATTCAGGAATGGTGATTGGGGTTTAGGAGTAGGAGATTAGCCAAATATATCTGAAGTGACCACAGTCCTTGTTTCGTCTTGGTTTTAGTGTTTATTTGCAGCTTGAGGGTGACTGGAATAATGGGGCTTAAATAGTACATTTTTCGCTGCTTAGGGTAGAGTCTATGTACTGAGTTTTTGGGGCAGAAGCTGAGCGGAAACTCCAAGTTTTTGAGAAGTTTTGCATTTTTGAGAAGCAACTGGAGAGTTTCTGCTACAAAAAAAAGTCCTTAAAAAAATCTGTGTGAACATTCCATTAAAGTAGGTTTCCAAAATCGCAACTTATTCCATATCCTAGCAAAGGAAAAAACTTGCTGATAACTGGAGGTTCTGACCACTGAGATCCCCAAAGATCAAAGCTCCGGAACCTCTGACACTCCGGAACCTCCGAGAAATAGCAGCACGCTTTGCTCCGCTGCCTCCGATAGTCCCATAGACAGCAATTAGAGTGCAGCTCGAGCATGTGCACCTTGGCTCCACTCAAGATGGGGCTTTAGAGAGTCAGAGCCACAGCGATCAGTAAGTTTTTTTTTTATCCTTTGCAAAGGGGATAATTTACTATTTTGGGAATAACCCTTTAACTAAAGACTGGTATAATATGGGATCAGGCTGTGCAGCTGGGGCCCTTTACTGTAATAAGAAAGGGAGCTGAAGTTAGGCAAAGAATTGGTTTCTGGACAGGATTTTCTTTTAAAAAAAAGCCTGAATGGATGTGGTTTATTGTGAAGTGGGCGTGTCCTAGCTCCTCGGGGGCGGTGCTTTGTATTCTTATACAAGGATTTTATCAGAGTTCGGCAAGTAAATCAGTGAGCTGTCCTGTAGGGGAGTGGTGGGGAAATGGTGCTTGTCCTCGCTATGGGTAGCATTGATGATATTAGTGTACCATGCCTCTGGCATGTAGGGGCCCATAGGTGTACGTGGTACATGTTCGGTACGTGTCCAGTGTATGTGTGCATTTTTAGATTTTGGAGCTATGCCAGATACACTTTTTGCACAGCAGCCCCATAACCCCCATGGTGCCAGCGGCGGCGGCAGCAACCGACTGTCACGAATGTCATAAAGGGCAGCCGATCAGAAATTCCCACCGGATCTCTGGAGCGTTGCGATGTGTTTTCCGGATGCATCAAATAATTCATTGTGCAGATTACAGTTTTACACCTGGGAAAATCCTCAGCACTTAGATAAATTTGCTATTCTTGTTGTGTTTCTGTCTGAGCTGGTAACTAACACCGATATCATGATGACAGTGTGACGGACGGGTGCAGCCGCCCCCGCAGAGTCTCTGCTCGTCATCAAAGACCCCAGAAGGTAGGTGATACATAACCTGCCTATCTTGGCTCCAGCAGCAATGGAGACGACACTCGGCTTCCCCTAACAATAGCGAGATTGCAACGTGCCCCCTACATGGCTGAGCCCCTGGGACCTAGCGCGGCTCTGCCTTCTTTTCCTGAGCGTCCCACCAGATCTCTTTAATTTCTTCAGGGAGAACATATTTTGTCCAAATGAAGAACAAAAAATAATAAAAAAAAAAAAAAAAAATAGATAAATAAAAACCTGGACCTGCCGACGGTCTAATTACACAAAACTATAGGAAAAAAACAACATAAATATAATATGAAAAACTATTTGTGAAGATCAAGAAAAACGCTAGAGCCATGATTTGTTGCAAAATGTTGTAAATAAAAAAAAAGGTTAAAAAAATGGAGCGGAAAAAACATATATAGTTTTTGAAGGAATTTGTTTAAACATGCAGACTGAAAGGATCGATCAGGAGCCGTCACACAGCAGATATATGGACTTCCCAAGAGTTGTCTTCACAAGAAGGGAGGCGATAACCACCTAATGTGCACCCAGCCTAATGCTCGCCAAACTGTATACAAAGAGGGCAGAAACTGACATGTCAAAGTAGGAGAAGTTTTTGTGGTGGTCTGGGTGGGATGGAGACAAAAGAAAAATGAATGATCCTTATCAAGAAGGATGTCTCCTGAGAGCCGCTGTTAGGATTCCCCAGTGCCGGCGTCAGGAGCTGGCGGTCATTTGACAGCTGGTGTGCAATTTGCAGACTTTCAGCCACATTCCCGCTAGACGTGACCGGCAGACTTGCAGCCACATTCCCGCTAGACGTGTCCGACAGACTTGCGGCCACATCCCCACTAGACGTGTCCGGCGCACTTGCGGCCACATTCCCACTAGACGTGACGGCAGACTTGCGGCCACATTCCCACTAGACGTGTCCGACAGACTTGCGGCAACATCCCCACTAGACGTGTCCAGCGCACTTGCGGCCACATTCCCACTAGACGTGTCCGGCACACTTGCAGCCACATTCCCACTAGACGTGTCCGGCGCACTTGCAGCCACATTCCCACTAGACGTGTCCGGCGCACTTGCAGCCACATTCCCACTAGACGTGTCCGGCGCACTTGCAGCCACATTCCCACTAGACGTGTCCGGCGCACTTGCAGCCACATTCCCACTAGCCGTGTCCGGCGCACTTGCAGCCACATTCCCACTAGCCGTGTCCGGCACACTTGCAGCCACATTCCCACTAGCCGTGTCCGGCACACTTGCGGCCACATTCCCACTAGACGTGTCCGGCACACTTGCGGCCACATTCCCACTAGCCGTGTCCGGCGCACTTGCGGCCACATTCCCACTAGCCGTGTCCGGCGCACTTGCGGCCACATTCCCACTAGCCGTGTCCGGCGCACTTGCGGCCACATTCCCACTAGCCGTGTCCGGCACACTTGCGGCCACATTCCCACTAGCCGTGTCCGGCACACTTGCGGCCACATTCCCACTAGACGTGTCCGGCGCACTTGCGGCCACATTCCCATTAAACGTGTCTGGCATACTTGCAGCCACATTCCCACTAGCCGTGTCTGGCACACTTGCGGCCACATTCCCACTAGACGTGTCTGGCGCACTTGCGGCCACATTCCCACTAGCCGTGTCCGGCACACTTGCAGCCACATTCCCACTAGCCGTGTCCGGCACACTTGCGGCCACATTCCCACTAGCCGTGTCCGGCGCACTTGCGGCCACATTCCCACTAGACGTGTCTGGCATACTTGCAGCCACATTCCCACGAGACGTGTCCGGCGGACTTGCAGCCACATTCCCACGAGACGTGTCCGGCGGACTTGCGGCCACATTCCCACTAGACGTGTCCGGCAGACTTGTATCAGAAAAAGTACAATAAAAATGAATTGGGAGGAAAAATGCAATAATAAAAAAATAAGTGAGCAAATTGGTGCAGAAAATCCACATCATCAAATCCGCATGGCGTAATACTGACAAAACAGCTGCTGAAAAACTCGAGGAAAAATTGCATTGTGTGATTACAGCTCAATAACACACGGAGGCGCTGACACACACAACTAGGGAGGCTGATCAATGATATTCATTGATGTTGGGTAACACAGAGCATTTTTAGAAAACGTATCCCAAGTTTCCAGCGTCCCCCGTGAGGAATTTACAGTTTCCATAAATAATCATTTCAAAAGCTGGATTAAAAAAAAAAATTTGAAAAAAAAACTTTTGTCTTGCTGCCACCTAGTGGCATTTGGAGATATAGCAATAAATGACTTCTTGTTTTTGTAAAAGTTTGACATTTAGGCCGGAGTCGCACTAGCGAGAAATCCGGATGAGTGCTAAGGCTGGTTTCACATTTGCGCTTTTGTGCGCAGCGCATCGTGCGCACCCGTGCGCATGCGCACTGCGCACCTATGTTTAACATGACGTGCGCATGTTTTTGCGCACACTTGCGTTTTCGTGCGCATGCGTTTTTTTGTCTTTTGCGCCAGGTGCGCCAGACGCAACATGTTGGATTTTTTGGTGCGCCCTGTCTCGGCAAAAAAACGCATGCGCACGCTTGCGCACGGAATGCGCAAAAACAACACATTGAAGTCTATGGTAACGCATGCGTGCGCATGGTCTTGCGCACGGTTGCGTTTTTTTACGCATGCGTTTTTGAGTGAAACAAGTCTAGAATGTTCTCTAGACAATGGAAAAAACGTCACACTTAAAAACGCATGCGCATAAAAAACGCCAACGCATGCAAAAAACGCATGTAAAACACAAACAACTCTGCGTTTTTTTTTACACATCAGCGTGTGCATGACGTTAAAAAAACGCGCGTTTGTTTTGCGTTTTTCTTTGCGTTTTTTATGCGCCCGATGCGCTGCGCAAAAAAACGCTAATGTGAAACTAGCCTAAGCGAGAAAAAAAATTGCATAGCACTCAGACCAATGTTAATCTATGGGGCAGCTCCCATCAGCCGTTTTTTTCTTGCCCGTAATATACGTGCGGGGAAATCGCAGCATGCTGCACCATATTACGCCCCTGACTCGCCATGCAAATCTATGGGGGCGAGAAAAATACGGATCACATACACACCGGTGTCCTTTAGAAAAGCCGGCAATTCAGTGCGCGATACAGTAAAATCACACTGACGGGTTTAATAAAGAAACAAAAGAATAGATATATACACATAGAATACACACACCTGTATATATAATTGACTTCAATTGTCCGTCATCCACTTCCGTCTGGATGTCCCCGAATCGCACAATCCACTGCGCCGCACCGGAAGTACGCCGACCGCCATATTGGAATACCCAAATGATGGATATCCCAATACGGCATCCGTTGGTGGTACCAGGCCCTTCCATAGTACCACCAGCGGGACACCGCTGGAACCTCCCCCCCGCTGCCGCCGGACCCGCTGCTGGACCTCCGTGCAGTCACAGCCGGCAGGAAAGACCGCAGCTTGCAGGCTGTGCTGGAGATGGGGTGTGGGCGCCCTCTGGTGGCGCCGCACCCCATCTCCAGCACAGGCCGCAAAACAGTCTTTCCTGCCGGCTGTGAGATGGGTATAACGAGGGGTGTAACGAGGGGGTATAAAATGAGGGAGGTGTAACGAGGGGGGTATCACACAAACACATGTACATACTCACACACACACACAAGTACTCACATACACACGTACTCATCTCCAGCACAGGCCACAAACCACCCTCTTTCCTGCCGGCTGTGACTGCACGGAGGTGGGTGGGCAGCCAGCTGCGGGACACACACACATGTACACACACACACTTCCCTCCTGATGCGATAGCATCAGGCACACCTCTAGTATATATATTTATATTTCATAGAGATATAGATAGCAGAATAGGTGAAATAGGAATGACTGAGAAGCTGCCAACGCAGCCTCCCCGCCTGACCGGAGATGAACTCATTAGCGTGGGAAAGTTTCTGAACATTTTCCCATGCTGAAAGTTCACCGTGGGTCGGTTGGGGACTCAGTGCAGCCTAGCTGATGTCAGCGGTAGTCACTGAGGCTGCGCAGACTCCCCCGCCTGACCCGCGGTGAACAGACAGCAAGGCAAAATGATCAGAAAATTTCCCACGGTATTGAGTTCAACTCTGGTCAGGCGGGGAGGCTGCGCAGGCAGCTTCTCAGTCATTCCTCTGTGGTTTACAGCTGGGCTGGTCACATTAGCACCGCTCCCAGTTGTAAACTATTTAACCCCTTCAGATGGATTGCAGCGTGGAACTTGACTGTACAGCAGACAGGTATGGGATATTGTTGCTTTTTTATTTTGGATTTTTTTCATGAGAATGATGGCTTCGATTGGATTGGAAGTGTAGTAAAGATAGCAAAAATGTGTGTTTATTTATTTCATTAAACAACTTTATTCTAAAGGTGTGTTTTTTTCACCCCCTTTCAGACTAGTGGATTAATAATGGATAGATGTCTTATTGACACCTCGCCATTATTAACTGGGCTTAATGTCACCTTACAATAGCAAGGTGACATTAACCCCTTATTACCCCATATGCCACCCACCACAGGGCAATGGGAAAAGAAGAGGGTAAGTGCCGGAATTGGCGCATCATACAGATGCGCCTTTTCTTGGGGGCTGGGGGTAGATTTTTTTTTTAGCCGGGGGTCCCTCTCTAGGCTATTAATATCTACCCTCACTCACTGTCTTGCCCTCTCTGGTGGAGAAAATTGCGCGGGAGCCCACGCCAGTGTTTTCCGTTAATTAACCCTTTCATTTAAGACCTACAGCTCCAAAATTTTACACACACACACACTACTAACATTATTAGTGAGGGACATATAGAAATCTAACGGATATGCAATGGTTTACTGTATGTAACCCATGTCTCATATCCTGTCGGGTTCGGTAATGATTTTACAGATGTCGACAATTGAATTTTCACCTATTCTGCTATCTAGATCTCTATGAAATAAAAATATATGTCAGTGAGACACATATATTTATAACTGTATATATGTTTTCACGAATATTTGAGGCCATGGATCCATTATATGTCCAGTTTGCAAGCCGGAGAGAAAATCTCACCGTACGGATGCCATACGGATATTTTGAAGCGAGGAAATCGCATCCTCTTATCAAAAATGGATTACATACGGATCACTGCTCATGAAACATTGATGCGATTCTCGGCCGTAAAAAACGGACTGATTTTTATAAGTTGTGTGTGACTCCAGCCTAATGGAAAGACTAGCTGAAGAGCTCGGCGCTGCCTGGGCAGAGTAATTAATTTGCAAAAATTTCCACATTTCTATTTTTTTCAGTCAAGATGGGGTGCAGAGTGCACATTAATGAGAAAAAAAATGAACTTTCTTGAATTTACCAAATGGCTGCAGTATAAAACAAAGAGATAAAAATTTAAAGGGGTCTGAATACTGTCCGTACCCACTGTAGGACAGTACAGCAGTGATGTCGGGGGTAGTAGTGCTCTGCGTACACAGTATAACGGGACTGTACTGCGGTGATGTCGGGGTAGTAGTGCTCCGCGTACACAGTATAACGGGACTGTACTGCGGTGATGTCGGGGGTAGTAGTGCTCCGCGTACACAGTATAACAGGACTACTGCGGTGATGTCGGGGGTAGTAATGCTCTGCGTACACAGTATAACGGGACTGTACTGCGGTGATGTCGGGGGTAGTAGTGCTCCGCGTACACAGTATAACGGGACTGTACTGCGGTGATGTCGGGGGTAGTAGTGCTCCGCGTACACAGTATAACGGGACTGTACTGCGGTGATGTCGGGGGTAGTAGTGCTCCGCGTACACAGTATAACGGGACTGTACTGCGGTGATGTCGGGGGTAGTAGTGCTCCGTGTACACAGTATAACAGGACTGTACTGCGGTGATGTCGGGGGTAGTAGTGCTCCGCGTACACAGTATAACGGGACTGTACTGCGGTGATGTCGGGGGTAGTAGTGCTCCGCGTACACAGTATAACGGGACTGTACTGCGGTGATGTCGGGGGTAGTAGTGCTCCGCGTACACAGTATAACGGGACTGTACTGCGGTGATGTCGGGGGTAGTAGTGCTCTGCGTACACAGTATAACGGGACTGTACTGCGGTGATGTTGGGGGTAGTAGTGCTCCGCGCACACAGTATAACGGGACTGTACTGCGGTGATGTTGGGGGTAGTAGTGCTCCGCGCACACAGTATAACGGGACTGTACTGCGGTGATGTTGGGGGTAGTAGTGCTCCGCGCACACAGTATAACGGGACTGTACTGCGGTGATGTTGGGGGTAGTAGTGCTCCGTGCACACAGTATAACGGGACTGTACTGCGGTGATGTTGGGGGTAGTAGTGCTGTGTATACAGTATAGTTGTATTCTAGTCAGTAATGTCTTTTCCCAATATTCTGTACAGAAGGTTCCCGCCATATTCAGCCTCCTCCCCAGACGCGTCCCCCCGGGCAGCAGTGACAGCGGTAAGCGGCTTCAGTACATGGGACGACCGAGGAATATCAGCGACTCGCAGACGGCGGCGAGAAGCGTCAGGGTAACAAATGGCGGGAGTCCACGTCCCTAATGGAGGCGCTGGCACAGGACTAAGCCCCGTTATAATGCGGCTACACCGGAGAATTAGGTCTGCTCTGATGGCGGAGACACGGAGCCGGAGGTCGCCCCGTTAACCCCTTTGTGACATAACCCAGTTTACTCCTCAGTGGCCGCTTCTCACATTCTCTCGCTTGTGATCGCAGGGTCAGATTTTAACTACAAGCCCAGAGAGGAGTAATAACGCATCTGTTCTTCTTATATTACACTGTGGGGGTTTGGACAGCGAAATATTGTACAGCGAAATACTTCCGGGACATAGTGCGCCGTCGCATGCGCAGTAATGCTTTTCGGCATTGCTCGCAGTTGGGCAAAGCATACTGCGCGTGCGCAAGGCAAGATTGCGTTGCGCACGAGCGAACTATGGATGAAACCTACTCAAATTCCCAAATATATTGCGGACAGCGGGGAAGGATGGGGTGGAGGAAAGAAGACAAAACACCGCCCATCGGACCGGACACAGGGCATTTACATAGCCCGCCAATTTGAGGTGACAGGTTCCCTTTAAAGGAGTTATTCAGACTTTTTTTGTATGGGGCCAAGCACTTAAAGGCAGGCAGTTGCTAAGTAGCTGCCCGTGCTGCCCTGCAACTGTCCAGGATCAGAGCGATCGCTGACTGCTCCTGCTTCCTGTGAGGTCACATTGTCGTCATCGACAGCGCAGCTTCTTTCCTTTCCCTCTTCTCTGTGGATGGAGGGTCACAGCCAACAGCACCTTGACAGTCGGCTCCCCGCTGTGATGGCCAATTAGCAACTGTCAGCACCTACAGGTGCATGTAAAAGTTTAGGCACCCCTGGTCCAAATTACTGTTATTGTGAACAGTTAAGCAAGGTGAAGATGAAAAAGGCCTGAAGTTACAGATGACGCATCTCCTTGGTATAATCAACTTCTTATGATGCAGAGGCGAAAAAAGGATCCGTCCTGCACAAATGTGACAGCTGATCGTATTGTCTCAGGGGATAAGACGCCATCAGCAGCACTCTCATACAGAAGAGGAGCGTCGCCCGAGCACAGTGCAGCTCTCTCATACAGACCAGAGGAGCGTCGCCCGAGCACAGTGCAGCTCTCTCATACAGTCCAGAGAAGCGTCGCCCGAGCAGAGTGCAGCTCTCTCATACAGACCATAGGAGCGTCGCCCGAGCAGAGTGCAGCTCTCATACAGTCCAGAGGAGCGTCGCCCGAGCAGAGTGCAGCTCTCTCATACAGTCCATAGGAGCGTCGCCCGAGCAGAGTGCAGCTCTCTCATACAGAACAGAGGAGCACCGCCCGAACAGAGTGCAGCTCTCATACAGAACAGAGTGCCGCCCGAACAGAGTACAGCTCTCTCATACAGAACAGAGGAGCACCGCCCGAACAGAGTGCAGCTCTCATACAGAACAGAGTGCCGCCCGAACAGAGTACAGCTCTCTCATACAGAACAGAGGAGCGCCGCCCGAGCAGAGTGCAGCTCTCTCATACAGAACAGAGGAGCGCCGCCCGAGCAGAGTGCGGCTCTCTCATACAGAACAGAGCGCCGCCCGAGCAGAGTGCAGCTCTCATACAGAACAGAGGAGCACCGCCCAAGCAGAGTGCAGCTCTCTCATACAGAACAGAGGAGCACCACCCTAGCAGAGTGGAGCTCTCTCATACAGAACAGAGCTCCGCCCGAACAGAGTGCAGCTTTCTCATACAGAACAGAGGAGCACCGTCCGAGCAGAATGGAGCTCTCTCATACAGAACAGAGGAGCACCGCCCGAGCAGAATGCAGCTCTCTCATACAGAACAGAGGAGCGCCGCCCAAACAGAGTGCAGCTCTCTCATACAGAACAGAGGAGCGCTGCCAGAGCAGAGTGCAGCTCTCTCATACAGACCAGAAGAACGTCGCCCGAGCAGAATGCAGCTCTCTCATACAGAACAGAGGAGCACTGCCCGAGCAGAGTGCAGCTCTCTCATACAGAACAGAGGAGCACTGCCCGAGCAGAGTGCAGCTCTCTCATACAGAACAGAGCACTGCCCGAGCAGAGTGCAGCTCTCTCATACAGAACAAAGGAGCGCCGCCCAAGCAGAGTGCAGCACTCTCATACAAAACAGAGGAGCACCGCCCGAACAGAGTGCAGCTCTTTCATACAGAACAGAGCGCCGCCCGAACAGAGTGCAGCTCTCATACAGAACAGAGGAGCACCGCCCGAGCAGAGTGCAGCTCTCATACAGAAGAGGAGCGCCACCCGAGCAGAGTGCAGCTCTCATACAGAAGAGGAGCGCCGCCCGAACAGAGTGCAGCTCTCTCATACAGACCAGAAGAGCGTCGTCCGAGCAGAATGGAGCTCTCATACAGAACAGAGGAGCGCCGCCCGAACAGAGTGCAGCTCTCTCATACAGAACAGAGGAGCACTGCCCGAGCAGAGTGCAGCTCTCATACAGAGCAGAGCTCCGCCCAAACAGAGTGCAGCTTTCTCATACAGAACAGAGGAGCACTGCCCGAGCAGAGTGCAGCTCTCATACAGAAGAGGAGCGCCGCCCAAACAGAGTGCAGCTCTCATACAGACCAGAAGAGCGTCGTCCGAGCAGAATGCAGCTCTCTCATACAGAACAGAGCTCCGCCCAGAGTGCAGCTCTCATACAGAACAGAGGAGCGCCGCCCGAACAGAGTGCAGCTCTCATACAGAACAGAGGAGCACCGCCCGAACAGAGTGCAGCTCTCATACAGAACAGAGGAGCGCCGCCCGAACAGAGTGCAGCTCTCTCATACAGAACAGAAGAACGTCGCCCGAGCAGAATGCAGCTCTCTCATACAGAACAGAGGAGCACTGCCCAAGCAGAGTGCAGCTCTCTCATACAGAACAGAGCACCGCCCGAGCAGAATGCAGCTCTCTCATACAGACCCAGAGGAGCGCCGCCCAAGCAGAGTGCAGCACTCTCATACAGAACAGAGGACCACCCGAACAGAGTGCAGCTCTCTCATACAGAACAGAGCGCCGCCCGAACAGAGTGCAGCTCTCTCATACAGACCAGAAGAGCGTCCTCCGAGCAGAATGCAGCTCTCTCATACAGAACAGAGCGCTGCCCGAGCAGAGTGCAGCTCTCTCATACAGAACAGAGGAGCACCGCCCGAGCAGAGTGGAGCTCTCATACAGAACAGAGGAGCGCTGCCCGAGCAGAGTGGAGCTCTCTCATACAGAACAGAGGAGCGCCGCTCGAACAGAGTGCAGCTCTCATACAGAACAGAGGAGCACTGCCTGAGCAGAATGCAGCTCTCTCATACAGAACAGAGGAGCACTGCCCGAGCAGAGTGGAGCTCTCTCATACAGAACAGAGCTCCGCCCAAACAAAGTGCAGCTTTCTCATACAGAACAGAGGAGCACTGCCCGAGCAGAGTGCAGCTCTCATACAGAAGAGGAGCGCCGCCCGAACAGAGCGCAGCTCTCTCATACAGACCAGAAGAGCGTCGTCCGAGCAGAATGCAGCTCTCTCATACAGAACAGAGGAGCACCTCCCGAGCAGAGTGGAGCTCTCTCATACAGAACAGAGGAGCGCTGCCCGAGCAGAGTGCAGCTCTCTCATACAGAACAGGGGAGCACCGCCCGAGCAGAGTGGAGCTCTCTCATACAGAACAGAGGAGCACCGCCCGAGCAGAATGCAGCTCTCTCATACAGAACAGGGCAGCGCCGCCCGAACAGAGTGCAGCTCTCTCATACAGAACAGAGGAGCACTGCCCGAGCAGAATGCAGCTCTCTCATACAGAACAGAGGAGCGCTGCCCGAGCAGAGTGGAGCTCTCATACAGAACAGAGCTCCGCCCGAACAGAGTGCAGCTTTCTCATACAGAACAGAGGAGCACCGCCCAAGCAGAGTGGAGCTCTCTCATACAGAACAGAGGAGCACTGCCCGAGCAGAATGCAGCTCTCTCATACAGAACAGAGGAGCGCCGCCCGAACAGAGTGCAGCTCTCATACAGAAAAGAGGAGCACTGCCCGAGCAGAATGCAGCTCTCATACAGAACAGAGGAGCACTGCCCGAGCAGAGTGGAGCTCTCATACAGAACAGAGCTCCGCCCGAACAGAGTGCAGCTTTCTCATACAGAACAGAGGAGCACTGCCCGAGCAGAGTGCAGCACTCTCATACAGAACAGAGTGCCGCCCGAGCAGAGTGCAGCACTGTTACAGAAGAGGCGCGCCACCCGAGCAGAGTGCTTTTCGATATGGTGGAGTTGGGGAAGAGATATCTACTGGCCAAATCGTTCTTGGCTGACAACTATCCAATGTGTATGTAGTATTTCAGCCAATTTCCCATTATGGCTTCTGCTAGCCGTTTCTCATTTTACCGCTGCTGTTACAGTAAAGAATCCTTTCCATTGCAGATGTAGAAACCCCCTTTCGTCCGTTCGTTTTTTTTCCCATTAAACTGGTATCCAATATGTAACATGTGATTTAACTACCGATAAAGGGACTGACGGTGTGAAGGAAGTGTCCTTTGCCCTTGTTCGCAGTGATGATGGGGCAGATATATTGTTAGTGATAAATCTCATACAGGACAGTGAAGCGGCTCCTCCTCTGCAGGTCCACGGGGGGGGGGGGGGGGGGGGGTAGAAAGCAGCCTCCAGCTAAGGATTCCTGCACATTAGTACTTAGAGGAAGGTCGATTTTTCCCAAAAATTGCACTACTGCAAGACTGAGCTGCAATATCAGACCCAGCCAAAAGATAAGAGTGGCGCTGTTTCTAAGGAGGGGGGGGGGGGGAAGTAACAACCTTTTCTTCCTAAAGTTAGAGAACTGTCTCCAGGTTTTGGTGCACCCCCCATCACCTAAGTCACATAAATACAATTCAGCGAGAAGAGAATAATTATGTTAACGAGCAGGTGAAAACCTTTCTTGGAACCACGAACGAGGGGAAAGCAGCGGCTGCCATATTGTAATTAATCTGGTGACAGATATTATTGCCGGGGGCTGTAATTAGCCTGCAATAACAGGAAATGGCAAAGCTCGCACAAAGGGCAGCGAGCGCGGCGCTCCTAGCAACACTGTGTAATTACTGCACCGGATGGAAGGAGATCTCTTCATCAAACCACCTTTTGTGTTCCCAAAATAGTAGGGATCGATTCACATCCGTCTTTTAAAAATAGAACTTTTCAACAAAATGACAACTTTGTTAATAGTTGCCATGTTGTTTCCATCCAAAAAAGACGGAAACTTTACAGTGCGACGCGTCATCCCTAAAACTTGTACCAACGCACGATTGTGTGCTCCTCGTCCCTCGCTCATCCTTTTGGTGCATCTACACGTTTATTACATTCAGGATTTGTTCAGTTTCTCATGACCTGTAACTTGGCCATTAACTTTTTGGCCAGATTCTTGTGATTTGCATTCTACCGGCACTTTAGGTGCCGGAGCGATCTTTTCTTCACTTGAAACTAAGCATCACTCCCAACATTTTCCAGTGGCTTGCCTGCACCGAATGAAAAGCCGACCAGTCTTACCAGTAATGAGTTGGACCGAGAGAGCCGGTGTGTTCGACTCTCCATGCATGTGCTGTGACAGTGACACAGCCGCGACACATGCAGCAGTGGCGCCGATCATCTGTTCAGCCGGCACGATCCAGGAAGCCGGGTTCCAGCTGTAGCTTATTCGGCAAGCTACCAAAAGTGGTACCAAAACTTCTGCCAAAACGACGCGAGAGACTGATAGTCATACAGAAGATGATTACTTCTTACTGATGCATGGGGTGCATTAATTTTTCACACCGCTTCGGCATTTTGGCATGGTTTTCATTAAATAACGACAGTGGAGTTGGTCTCGTGTTGTTGCTCAGAGGTTGTACTTGACCAATTTTAAGAAATTCTAAAAAAAAATAACTTATGTCCTGATCAATGAAACCAAACAATTCAAAGTTTACTTTTTTTTGGTTTGGTTTTATTAGCAAAAAGTGTTATTATCCCTACACATTGCACCAGGGCTGTGGAGTCGGAGTCGTGGAGTCGGTGCTCATTTTGGTGGAGTCGGAGTCGGAGTTGGAGTCGGTATAAAATGGACCGACTCCGACTCCTAAAATATATAATAAATTGGGTACAGTAGTTCAATGCAGGATGTGCTGAATATTTTTTCATAGGAGTTTGGGAAAGTTATGAAATGTCCTATAAATGGCTGTTATATTCCTGATCTAAGGCTACATTCACACACAGCATTTTTCCTGTGTTTTTTGAGGATACGTTTTTCAGCTGCAAAAGCTGATCATCTTTTTAAAAAAACTGCATCACCTGAAAGGTTTTTGAGCTCATAGATAATGTTTTCAATAGCAAAAGCAGATTAGAAATCTGCTCTATCTATATATCCATTTATCCATATCTGTCTATCCATATCGTATCTGTACCAAAAAGAATGAAAACCGGGTAGTACACCAATATATATTCTGTTCTATCTAAATATCTTGATTATTGGATCATAAAAATGATTAAATGTCTGAGGTTCACATTGTACTACAATAAATTTTTCACTTAAATATAAGCAATATGTGTGGGAGTCGGAGTCGTGGAGTCGGAGTCGGTGTAAGGGAAATTGAGGAGTCGGAGTCGCAGGTTTGGCTTACCGACTCCACAGCCCTGCATTGCACCCACCGGAGCCTTTATAACATCCCACTAGTAGGAGTTGGTTCCCACTTTAGATATAACAGTTCCCGCTCTTCTGAGACTTTACAAGATTTTGGAGGCATCTGTGGGAATTTTTTGCTCCTTCATCCAGATGATCATTTGTAAGGTCAGGCCCTGATGTTGAGGACAGCCGGCGCTCACAATATCCGATCTAGTTCAGTCACAAGGTTTTAGTTGACGTTGAAGTCCAGGCCGGGCACCGTGCGGCCGGTCATGTTGTTCTACCAAACTCCTCCAACCATTCCTTTATGTACCTTGTTTTTTGCACTGGGCACAGTAAATGGACCTAAGAGGCATACAGTGCCTTGCGAAAGTATTGGGTCCCCTGGATCTTTTCAACCTTTTCCCACATATCATGCTTCAAACATAGATACCAAATGTAAATTTTTGGTGAAGAATCAACAACAAGTGGGACACAATTGTGAAGTTGAACGAAATTTATTGGTTATTTTAAATTTTTGTGGTAACTCAAAAACTGAAAAGTGGGGCGTGCAATATTATTTGGCCCCTTTAACTTAATACTTTGTTGCGCCACCTTTTGCTGTGATCACAGCTGCAAGTCGCTTGGGGTATGTCTCTGTTTTGTACATCGGGAGACTTAAATTCTTGCCCATTTTTCCAAACAGCTCGAGCTCAGTGAGGTTGGATGGAGATCGTTTGTGAACAGCAGTTTTCAGCTCTTTCCACAGATTCTTGATTGGATTCAGGTCTTGACTTTGACTTGGCCATTCTAACACCTGGATACATTTATTTGTGAACCATTCCATTGTAGATTTTGCTTTATATTTGGGATCATTGTCTTGTTGGAAGACAAATCTCCATCGTAGTCTCAGGTCTTTTGCAGACTCCAACAGGTTTTCAAGAATTTTCCTGTATTTGGCTCCATCCATCTTCTCATCAATTTTAACCATCTTCCCTGTCCCTGCTGAAGAAAAGCTGACACAAACCATGATGCTGCCACCACCATGTTTGACAGTGGGGATGGTGTGTTCAGGGTGATGAGCTGTGTTGCCTTTACGCCAAACATATTGTTTGGCATTGTTGCCAAAAAGTTCGATTTTGGTTTCATCTGACCAGAGCACCTTCTTCCACATGTTTAGTGTGGATCCCAGGTGGCTTGTTGCAAACTTTAAACGACACTTTTTATGCATATCTTTGAGAAATGGCTTTCTTCTTGCCACTCTTCCATAGGGGCCAGATTTGTACAGTGTACGATTGATTGTTGTCCTATGGACAGACTGTCCCACCTTAGCTGTAGATGTCTGCAGTTCATCCAGAGTGATCATGGGCATCTCTGATCAGTCTTCTCCTTGTTTGAGATGAAAGTTTAGAGGGACTGCCAGGTCTTGGTAGATTTTCAGTGGTATGATACTCCTTCCATTTCAATATGATCGCTTGCACAGTGCTCCTTGGGATTTTTAAAGGTTTGGAAATCACTTTGTATCCAAATCCAGCTTTAAACTTCTCCACAACAGTATCACAGACCTGCCTGTTGTGTTCCTTGGTCTTCATGACGCTTTCTGTGCTTCAGACAGAACCCTGAGACTATCACAGAGCAGGTGCATTTATACGGAGACTTGATTACACACAGGTGGATTATATTTATCATCATTAGTCATTTAGGACAACATTGGATCATTCAGAGATCCACAATGAACTTCTGGAGTGAGTTTGCTGCACTGAAAGTAAAGGGGCTGAATAATATTGTACGCCCCACTTTTCAGTTTTAGAATTTCCACAAAAATTTAAAATAACCAATAAATTTTGTTCAATTTCACAATTGTGTCCCACTTGTTGATTCTTCACCAAAAATTTACATTTGGTATCTTTATGTTTGAAGCATGATATGTGGGAAAAGGTTGAAAAGTTCCAGGGAGCCGAAAACTTTCGCAAGGCACTGTAGACCAACTCCTGAAAATCAAGCCCATAGCATTATCCTTCTCCCCCATCTGTACAGGAGGCAAAATGCAGTCAGGGAGTAATGTCCTCCTGCAATCACCAAACCCAGACTCCTCCATCAGAGAAGTGTGATCTGTCACTGCACAGGACACGTCTCCTCCAGCGTCCAGTGGTGGCGGCTTTACACTACTCTATCCGACACTTGGCATTGTGCTTGGTGATGTACGGCTGCAGGCAGCTGCTCCGCCATGAAGCTCCTGACAAGGGCGCAGTGTTTGTTCTAATTCCAGAGGCGGTCTGGACACTGCAGTTATGGAGGCAGCAGAACGGTGGAGACTCCTATTACAGGACCACGCTGGTATCAGCAAGCTCTGCACCACCGGCTGGTCTATCACATGGCAGTAAAGGCAGGCGACATCACGGATGTTATACACCGGGGAGGGGGAATGGGGTCGTAGGTTGTACGCCATGGGACAGAATGAGAAACCAAAGAATACTTTTGTCCATACGGTGTACATTTTCTCAAGGCAAGAAATTCTAGATTTCAGCTCTGAAGTCAGCAAAAATTTAAAAAAAAAACTATGGCCTATAACCCCGGCTGTAAAGATGGAATGTAATGCATAGTAACACTACTCAATTTATTGCAGGTAATTGTGCCCATTTTACTCCAGCAATCTGAATGAGGCACGGTGCTGGCGCCAATGAACAGCGTTGTGCCCGTGAAGGATGCGGATGTGTTTTTCTCACTGGCATCTCTTCCTCAGGCTGCTTTATCTGCAGCTTTTGGTGGAAGGCAGCATGATGATATTTTACTTTTCCTAAAAAATAAATATTTCACCAAAAATAAAAAGCATTGCTTTTTTTCTTTTCTTAAATATTTCCACATTTACGCACTTTTGTAGGAGCAGGTAGTGAGGAGGGATCGTGCCTGCTTTCCAGGTCTCCCAGCGCTTTCCCTGCAAGGTCAAGGAGTAGTGAAGAAAACACAGTTGAGGGATAAACTGTACACTTATTTATTAAGCTGCGTTTATATACAGATTAAAAGGGAGTATGACAAAATACATTTTGTGGTGAACGTAATCCTTAAATCTACAGTAAAGAATACAAAAATATGCCACTTTCAGGAGGCAAACTAATTGCCGCTCAATTCCATTCCAAGGATTACAAAGTCGTAACTTGATATTTTTTTTTTTTTAATCTTTTTAAAGACACCCAAAAAAAAAATAAAAATAAACTTAAAAAAAAATTCCATATTCAACTTGGATACCTGCAAAAAAAAAAAAAAGTTCTGAACTCTTAATTGCAGCCGGCGACTAAAATCTAAATTTTTTTTTTTTTTTTTTTTTAATTTTATGGAATTTTTTTTCTGCAGGGAAAAACGACCCCCTCCCATTTCCTCGTTACAAAATATGCCATTATTCAGCTTTTTTTTTTTTTTTACTATGGTCGGATTATATGAGAAAACGATAAACAGCGGCTTCTCATCGTGAGTGTTTCTAACATGCCTAAAAATGAAAGAAAATGTGTCCCTGGACGCATCCGAGTGCTCAGAGGGAATTTTTTTTTCTTCACTTTTTAAAAAAAAATAAATAAAAATGGGTTGATACAGTAACATCGACGTAAAGCTGGCTTTGGCATTCAATATATATTTATATATATATATTTATATATGAACTAAGAAATATATTTTTTTATTTTAGAGATCTCATTTCTGATGAGCAAAATATACGCTGTCTATATTGTTACTTCGTATAAATATATTTCAGGATTTATTTTTTTCTTTTTCCGTCAAAAAAAAAAAAAAAAGGGAGCGTCATGTCGCTAAACGTCTACTTTTGTGAAACCGATGCTGAAGTCAACTCTCAGTAAGGCGCAAAAAAATTTAAAAAAAAAAAGGCAAACCAAGCCTCGTTCTCTATTCCCACCCCAAGACCGGACCGGGGGGGTCCCACTCAACGACCATCGAAAACTACCGAGGCCTTCGCCCCGAGAAACTGAAGATAAAGGCATTTGTGAGTAATCTGACAGAGCACATCTTTTCATGTAGGTAAACAAGACAGGAGGAAAAACAAATAAAATAAATTGTGTGTAGTGAAAGTCCCAATACATTTTTTTTTTTTTTTTTTTTACCATTTGTGAAAAAAAAAAACCCAAAAAACTGTACATCATTCAGAAAGGGGGGGGAATTAAAAAAATTAAAATAAAAAATCATGCCATTTCATAAAATTGCGTCGCTACAGATACAGTCTAGAAAATCTTGCAGAAAAAGAATGAACTGCATAGAAAAACTGCAAATTTCAAGTTCTCTATTTTTTTTCCATTAATTAAAAGCAAAAAAATTAAAAAAAAAAATTAAAAAAAATTAAGCAAAAAGTAAAGAGTCTGAGCAGAAATTATTCAACTGTTTATCATACATAAGACTGCATGACTATAATACAAAGGGCGTTTTTTTTTTTTTTTTTTTCATTTAACGTTACAATATACACAGCAAGTCCGGACTAGATCGTACAATCTGAACACAGGTATAGGTACCTTTTTTTTTTTTCTTCATTTAATAATTTTTTTTTTTTATTTTTTTTTTACCCATGCTGTTTCTTTAAAATGCACAGACGTCCTGTAACCAAACCGTGTAGAAAAAGCAGACAAAACTGGACTGTACCCCCGGGTCGGAGCGTAGGAGGGCTGTGCTCCTGTTTGTGACTCGAACTCTCGTTAGGGGCGAATTGCCAAAAAAAAAAAACTTTTCATGGGGTGCAGACTTCTCTCTATACAGAAGTCTGTTGTCCTATGAAGAGGGAACACTAGCGGCCATCGCCTGTGCCGATCCAGGGCACTACCCTTCAGATCTTTTGGGAAGCGTATAGGAAAAGGTTGATTTCTGACTTCTTTGGGATGACATTGGTGTTTTTTTTTGTTTTTAATACCATGCTTAGAAAAAAAAAAAGGTGAGATGATTCCCACTCCACTAAACGTGCATTTTTGACTACATTTACTTTTATGGAAGGAGATGGGATCACACTATTCCAGCATGGATAATAGACAAAAACAAATCTGAAAAAAAAAATCAATAAAATAATCAACAGAGGGAATTTGTCAACAATATGATTTAGGGGCTGAGACCCCGATTCCAGCGATGTATCACTTAGTTTACCGAGTACAGCAATTGTGATACGATCACAGTTTTTCCTGCCCAGAATGCTGAGCTGTTTATAGCCCCGCCCACACTACTGATTGGTTGCTTTCTGTGTTGTATCAGCGGTGGGGGCGTGGCTGGACTAGGAAGCACCTAGTCCTGTAGTGCTCATCTCCTGATGATAAAACACTGTATTGAGACAGCAAAGCACAGCCCAGTAAGTAACATCGCTGGAATCAGGGTCTCAGCTTCTACATCATGTTGCTCTCAGATTATATAAAAAAAAAAAAAAAAAAAAAAATGCTGACCAATCCTTTAACAAATAGAAAGAAAAAAAATAATCTACTTACCCACTAAAAAAACAAAACAAAACAAACAAATCCCCATCTACTTCTAAAACGGAAAATTGAAAAATGTGTCGTCAACAGATTGCCAGGTGTAAACAGGATATGCATTGCCGCTAACATTATGCTGTACAGGAACCAAACTGGTTTTATATAGTCAATAAGCGCTTTTTAACTTGGTGAAATTGGCCCGTCCATATAGAACAAGACTGGCGATCTCTGCGGACTCTATATTATATTACTTCATTAGTCGTTTAAGAAATCAACCTTTTCAACACCTGGAGCCAAGAAATCTAATGTTTTCCATAAAGATCATTAACAGTGGGGGCTGCAGCGCCCTCATATTATGGGAGAACAGACTTCTACATACAGAAAAGTCTGCCCCCCCATAACACACTAATGAAATAAACACTCGTGAATCGTTCTTCCCAAAAAGTTTCACCTTGTGCGTGCCAAGTACGAATTGTCAGTGATACACCATAAAAGAATGTGTAAAAATTGAACATATGAAGTGACTCTTGCCGGACTTGTCAATACTTGAACCTAATATTACATTTCATAGTCTTCGTTATGCGTCTTGCGAATTTGTCAGAAATGTTGACATGAAGACCACTAAACAGGTAACGGGGGGGTATGAGAGGTTGAAACAAACCTGTGCCGCCACAGCCAGTGCATATGGTGGTGGTCCCTTTCTGACCCCTGGACCTGGATTCTGGCGAACCCTTCCCCTTTAATCGCTGTAGTATCCACCGAGAAGGCCGCTGCAGCCGTTACTCTGCAAAAAAAAAAGGGACTACACTCCCGCAAAGCCAAGGGGGTGCGACGATCATGACCACACGCCTTAGCTGCTCTTCCCGTAACCTACACGGCTTTCAGCAGTTTGAAGGATCAAATCGGCTACCAGATCCACTTTAAAGAAGCATCCTAATCGTATTTTTTCTGCTAAATTCAGCAGATTTTTTAGCAATGGCCTTTATCCTTCAGCGGTCGTTTTTATACCAATTGTGGAGAGTGCACAGATATTACCGGATATCATGGCAACTGGTGCGGCCAAAGACAACCTAAATTTTGACTATGTTGTGAAACCAACTCCCAGCATGGTGTACTACTACTACTACAAAAGCATGCTAGGAGTTGTAGTTTTACAACTGACGCTTATAAATGGAAACATGTCATGCAGTTAATCACATAGTAGGACATGCCCAGCTAAGATATAGGATATGATGGCCCAAATCCTAGGATTAAGCGCCTGCACAAGAAATCAATGGTTCTGAAATAAAATCATGTCCAATTTTAAAAATACATATAATAAAGAATATTAAAATTCAATTTCACATAAACCTCAACTTCAGGGGCTAAATGTAACATTAGGGGAGATAGATAGGTAACATTAGGGGAGATAGATAGATATATAGATATATATAGAGATATATATATATATATATATATATATATATATATATATATATATATATATATATATATCCCCCTTAAAAACTTTTTTAAATGATTTACCGGAAATAAAAAAAAAAAAAAGAAAAAGAAAAATACTCTTGAATAATATTGCATGATACCGCTGACAGCTTGGACACTGAGATGTTGCGGTGAAACACTAAAAATACAAAGTTCATTCAATGCTCGGTACAGAAATTGCGCAAAATAGAAGAATAAAAAAAGTTTTGCTAATAGTTTTTTTTTTTACAACAGTTCCAGTTTTGCTGAAGCTATAATACAGCCAGAATCATCGAAGGGTTAAAAAAAATAATTAAATATACGCCTTGTGTCAAAGTGCGATACTGCTACATTATTGGTTACAGACATCTATGTGCTATAAAAACAGCTTTGGTAACAATAAATTAGATTAAAAAAAAATAATATTTTTTTTCTTGTAAAATTCACAGCATAATTGTGAGGCAAAAAAATAAGCAGTCACATAAAATTCTGCATTTTTTTTTCATTTTGAAGTTTTTTTTTTTTAAACGTTCAAGATGAACAGAAGACATCTTTGTTCAGAACTAATGGTGGAGATACCACGTGCTGAAAAAAAAAATAAAATAAAAATAAAGTTGGTGGGAGGAGAGGAAAGTAAAGCAGGAAAAGGACACGTGTAGCTATTTCCATCAAACGCCAACCACTATTATCAGTGACCTTCAACCATTATGTCAGATGTATGACAAAAAGGATAGTGACCTTGAAAGAGAAAAAAAAAATAAAAAAAAAAAAAAACCCTTTTCAATTACTGGGTCACAAAAGCTCTTTTTAAATTTTTATATATTATTTTTATTTTATTTTTTTTTTAAAGAAAGGCCTCTTGAATTTACCCCATTCTGTGTTTGCAATAACGTGTCCAAAAGTGGTCGCATCTGAAAGCGGCAGGCTCTTTGTCCAATTCCATAAAGGTCAAAGTCCCCAAACGCTTAGATCTTCAACCCCTAGACTGACGGCAGCTTAGAATTTAAAAAAAATAAATAAATCTAAAAAATATTGTTTTTAGCTGACTGATCTTCTTGCCAGACCCACACATTCCTATTAAATAGCTGCTTTCTGCTTCCTAATTTTGCACTGGGAGCCGCAAATTTCCGTGTTGAATTTTAGGTGCAACGCAGATGTAACCGTCCCTATAGATCCTGAAGAAGGCCCTTCCTTATCGAACTGAATTCTTGCCTGTGACCGTTTTTCCTATTTAAAAAAAAAAGTGCCCTTGAAAGGACAAAAGAAAAAAATAAATATATAAATAAAAAAGGGTTGTGGGGGTGAGTGGGTGCAATTACTTTTTATACAAAAAAAATTTTTTTTAATCTTGTTGGCAACTGACTATGTTTAGTATAACTTACTATGGATAAAATATACAAATATATATGTACAAATACATATATATAACTTTCATAAAATAATTGCAATAAGTTTACAGAGTTAAGTGGGTGGGGGAGGATGGAAGTAAAACAGAAAAAAAAAACATAGTTGAGGCGAAAACCTGAGCTTTTTCAAGCTCTGCAAAAAAAAAATAAAAAAATCTTCTCGACTTCATTGTCCCTTTGCAATCGTTTTTTCAAGTTTAAAAAAAATAGTCAGCTTTTCCCTGTTGTAGCGGTTAAGTGTGTTTATCTCCTTCTGATTAAAGCAGCTTTTGCACTTTGTTTTTTTTATCTTGTTTTTTTTTTTTTTTTTTGGGAAAAAAAAAAAACGCAAAAACAAACTTAAGGAAAAAAAAAAAAAAAAAAAAAAGACACCACGTCATAATAGAAGAAAAAAAAAAAAAAAAAGCCAAAACACACAAGAAACAAACCTAAATTGAATTTAGTCACGAGCTAGCCACGGGACTTTGCTGAACACAAACTCCTGTCATGGGAGACTCTTCTCTATCGATTCCTTGCCTCATGGTCAGATGTCCCTCAGTTACATAGTGGGCAGGGCCTGTGTTCGCAGAATATTGGTACGTTGGATGGCTCGCGATGCCAGTCTCTTGGCGAGGATTTGAATAGGCTGTTAAGTTAACATCCATAGTTCCATTCTGTCCGAAGTCCAAGGTATTAGGAGCCATGGGGCGGTTTTGGTAGGCCTGATTGCCTTGGTTGCCAGTAGACGAGGAAGATGTTGAGGAAGAAGTAGTTGAGGAAGACAAAGATGTCATGGAGTGGTGGCTGTGCCCAACTTCCATTGAATCTTGGGTAGAGGAGCTATTAGAAGGAGAGTTGTATATCCTGGACCTCGTCCGGCTACCTAATGATTGCTGTCCATGGTGGTGGTGGTGGTGATGGTGATGGTGGTGATGAGCACTATTCCCGTGATGATGCGGTACATTTTGCTGTGACGGGGGGACATGAAATGTGGTTTCTTGGACTGGGTGGGTTTCAATGGTAACTTGTGCGGGGGCTTCAGTGACAGTCCAACCCACCGGTGGAGGAAACTGTTGTCGAACCTGAAACGAGAGTTTAAATTATAAGTCGAGAGTCAAATGTGAACCTGGCCGATCAATAAATGGGAACTGGTCCTGTCTAAAGTATGAGCAAAGGTTATGTCACCATCTAGTGCTCAAGAGAGCAGCGCTATCAGCTCCTTATGTGCTTCCAACACAAAAACATCTCTATTTCTGCTCTTTGCATTTTCAGCTTTTTTTTCTACCTCTTGCTATAGGACTTTAATGGAGCGAGACCAGCACACATAGGTCCGTGGCTGCTGCTGGGACCCTCATTTTCCTTACAGGTGGGTTCCCCAATAAATTGACATTCCTTGCTGGCATGTGACTGCCACTTACCTGAGGACTGTGAGTCTCACAATCCATAGCTTGTACAGCAGCAGTAAAATGCCCTCCGCTATGTCTGTGCTGATGAGTCGGGTCAGACCTCGCTCGTCCACTGTTACTTGTCCCAGAAGAGCCACCTAAGGGAAAAAAAGGGAATATTTTAGACTGAGCAGAGGAAACAAGGAGTATTATTGACTCACTGCCTGGTGGAATGACACCATTGAAGTCAAGAACCCTGTCTCTGCATTTAAAGAAACTCAGATTTTTTCTATTTAATCTGAGGGCAGACAAACTGATCCCAGTGATGCATCACTAACTGGACTTTCTTCTGTGGTTTCAATACAATCAGTGTTTTATTAGCAGGCGATAATCACTACAGGACAAGGTGTGTGCCAGGCAGTCCAGCTAATCTGTACCTTCGCCCCCCACCACTGATTGGGAACTTGTTGACAATGTACACAGGAAGCAGCCAATCTGGGGTGTGGGCGGGATCATTGCTACATTTACAGCAGAGGAAACAGAGATTCAATCAAAACTGCACCGAGCAGCCCAGTAAGTGATACATTGCTGGAATCAGGGTCTCTGCCTCTACATTGCTCTCATAAGAATTTGCTGACGGATTTCCTTTAATTGCATTGTACTGCAACGTAATTTAGCTTCTACAACAGGGGTCAATGGGCAACGTGTGCCACTGTGTGTCTATTCAGAGGCTTGTGTCCGGGAATGAAGCAGTAATGTGAACACAGTTGTACCCAGGTGCTCATTCTAGAAAAACATTCCGGAGGAGGGAGTGGTGGGGGTATTCGGGAATCTAGAAAATGAAACCATTTAAAATGCTTATAGTAGATATCCCATAAATGCAGGTCTCAGTGGAAAAGGGATCCTAGGAGCGCCCTGACATCAGAGAGGTGGCGGAGGAAGAGGTGCTCTCCATTCATTTCTAGGCGAGCTCTGAAAATTGTCAAGCACAATTGATTGGCCTATAGAAGACTACAGAGAAAGTCATAAATTGGGACAGCTCCTTTAAAGGGGTATTCTCAAGCTGTCTCTTGATCAGCTGGGAGCAGTGCAGTCTCCTTACTTCATGGTCTCTAGCGGGGGTAGGCTCTCCTCCTCAGTGACAGATCTGGTGAATAGTAGAACTGTTGTACGAGGAGAACTATAAAGCTCAGCATAACTTCTGCTGTGACACATTCAGCTATCAGTGGTTTGTTCTGAGTCTACACTGCTTACACAGAGATAACAGAGGGCATTTCATCAAGCACACGGATCAGGAAAATAAGAGCAGTGAGTAGGAGACCGGAGAGCTTGTGATGTTGCAAGGTAGGGGGCTGGAGAGAGGTGGCTGGTATGTTAGGAGATAACCTCTCGACCAGCTGTACACTATACAAAATAAAATCTCATTGTAGGGGAACGACAGCAGATAGAAAAAGCAAGTCAACTGCAAAAGTGCTTATTTTCATACTATCCATCTAATTAACCCCTTCGTGACCGGGCCAATTTTTAAAATTCTGACCAATGTCACTTTATGTGGTGATATCTCTAGAAGGCTTCAACAAATCTCAGTGATTTTGAGACTGTTTTTTTCGTGGCACGTTGTAATTTATGATAGTGGTAAATTTAGATTGATATATTTTGTGTTTATTTATAAAAAATATCAGAAACTTGACAAAAATGTAAAAAAAAAAATTGCCATTTTCAAACTTTGAATGATTATCCCTTTAATCCAGATAGTCATACCAGAGAAAAACATTAATAAATAACATTTCCCACGTCGGCTTTACATTAGCACCATTTTTAAAACGCTAATTTGTTTTGTTAGCCTTTTAGGAGGTTTAAAAATGTAGCAGTCATTTTTCATTTTTTTTAAAGGAAATTTACAAAACGTATTTTTTTTTGAGGGACGTCTCCAGGATTGAAGTGACTTTAGGGGTGCTATATATTGGACAACCCCAAACATGATACCATTTTAAAAACTGCACCCCCTGACATATTGAAAACTGCTGTCAGGTAGTTTATTAACCCTTCAGGTGATTTTCAAGAATTAATGCAAGTGGTGAAGTCAGAATGAACAAGTGTTTGTTTACCACCTAAAAGTCGCTAACTTCTGAACTGGCCGCTGTAACCGGGAGACTCTATGGCCGCTATTTGGCCATGAACTGCTATGGCAAACATCAGGACCACACAATCATGATCTCGGTGTGTCAATTAAATTTAAGCGGAAGCCCCCACAATCTATTAACCATTTATTTGATGTAGTCACTTTTGACAACAGCAACTAAGGGGTGTTTAAGATATGGATGGTGCCAACACCGATCATTTGTGATGCAGCAAGTTGTCAGATATGCAGTTAGGTCCATATATATTTGGACAGAGACAACACTTTTCTAATTTTTGTTCTAGACATTACCACAATGAATTTTAAACAAAACAATTCAGATGCAGTTGAAGTTCAGACTTTCAGCTTTCATTTGAGGGTATCCACATTAACATTGGATGAAGGGTTTAGGAGTTTCAGCTCCTTAACATGTGCCACCCTGTGTTTAAAAGGGACCAAAAGTAATTGGACAGATTAAATAATTGTAAATAAAATGTTCATTTCTAGTACTTGGTTGAAAACCCTTTGTTGGCAATGACTGCCTGAAGTCTTGAACTCATGGACATCACCAGACGCTGTGTCTCCTCCTTTTTGATGCTCTGCCAGCCTTCACTGCGGTGGTTTTCAGTTGCTGTTTGTTTGTGGGCCTTTCTGTCTGAAGTTTAGTCTTTAACAAGTGAAATGCATGCTCAATTGGGTTGAGATCAGGTGACTGACTTGGCCATTCAAGAATATTCCACTTCTTTGCTTTCATAAACTCCTGGATTGCTTTGGCTTTATGTTTTGGGTCATTGTCCATCTGTAGTATGAAACGACGACCAATCAGTTTGGCTGCATTTGGCTGGATCTGAGCACACAGTATGGCTCTGAATACCTCAGAAATCATTCAGCTGCTTCTGTCCTGTGTCACATCATCAATAAACACTAGTGACCCAGTGCCACTGGCAGCCATGCATGCCCAAGCCATCACACCGCCTCCGCCGTGTTTTACAGATGATGTGGTATGCTTTGGATCATGAGCTGTACCACGCCGTCACCATACTTTTCTCTTTCCATCATTCTGGTAGAGGTTGATCTTGGCTTCATCTGTCCAAAGAATGTTCTTCCAGAACTGTGCTGGCTCTTTTAGATGTTTTTTAGCAAAGTCCAGTCTAGTCTTTTGATTCTTGATGCTTATGAGTGGCTTGCACCGTGCAGTGAACCCTCTGTATTTACTTTCATGCAGTCTTCTCTTTATGGTAGATTTGGATATTGATACGCCTACCTCCTGGTGAGTGTTGGTCACTTGGTTGGCTGTTGTGAAGGGGTTTCTCTTCACCATGGAGATTATTCTGCGATCATCCACCACTGTTGTCTTCCGTGGGCGCCCAGGTCTTTTTGCATTGATGAGTTCACCAGTGCTTTCTTTCTCAGGATGTACCAAACTGTAGATTTTGCCATTCCTAATGTTGTAGCAATTTCTCGGATGGGTTTTTTCTGTTTTTGCAGCTTAAGGATGGCTTGTTTCACCTGCATGGAGAGCTCCTTTGACCAAATGTTTCCTTCACAGCAAAACCTTCCAAATGCAAGCACCACACCTCAAATCAACTCCAGGCCTTTTATCTGCTTAATTGAGAATGACATAAAGGGATTGCCCACACCTGTCCATGAAATAGCCTTGGAGTCAATTGTCCAATTACTTTTGGTCCCTTTAAAAACAGGGTGGCACATGTTAAGGAGCTGAAACTCCTAAACCCTTCATCCAATGTTAATGTGGATACCCTCAAATGAAAGCTGAAAGTCTGAACTTCAACTGCATCTGAATTGTTTTGTTTAAAATTCATTGTGGTAATGTCTAGAACCAAAATTAGAAAAATGTTATTTCTGTCCAAATATATATGGACCTAACTGTAGTGGACAGCCGACAGCTGCTGGATTGTCACCTGCATGAGGATGATATTCCCTTATATCTCAGGTCAGTAAATATACGTACTGGCTGTCATGAAGGGGTTAAAAGAAATTTAAAAGCAAACCTGTCACCACGTTTGGCCGCTATAAGATGTGGCTGCCACCTTTCAGGGATTATCTACAGCATTCTATAATGCTGTAGCTAAGCCCCGATCCGACCTGAAAGGTGAGAAAAATAAGCTTTATTATACGGACAGGGGGAGGGGGGAGCGGTCTGGTTAGATGGGTGTCACGGGTCTGGCACCGCGCTCCTGCACAGTCGTACTTCTCTGCCCTGTTGAGGGCAGAGAAAAAGTACTGCAGTGCGCAGGGAAAGGGTCAGAGAGGCCCAGCGCCTGCGCACTGCAGGAATTTCCTCTGCCCTCAACAGGGCAGATAAGTACGACTGTGCAGGAGCGCGGTGCCGGGGAGCCTGTGAAACAAGCAGAAGGGCGGCATTGCAAGATGATGCGAGGCGCTGGACCAGGACCTGCAACACCCATCGGACCGCCCCCTGGGAGAGTATAATAAAACTTATTTTTCTTATCTTTCAGGTCGGATCGGGGGCTTATCTACAGCATAATAGAATGATGTAGATAAGCCCTGAAAGGCGGTGGACGTTTCTTATATCGGCGAAAACTGCTGACAGGTTCCCTGACCAATTTATTATTTTGTTTTGTTGCTGTACAAACCATATTAAATGATACTGATATTTTTGGGGACTTTGTCTTTGTATTACTTGAGTTAGAAGAGAATCCGTGAGTGAGACTCATCTTATTCTAAGCTCTTATCGAATAGATTTGTGAAAAGTTTGTAAGAGTTGCAAACTCTCCATCTGGACCAGCTCGCTGATGAATTCTCAGTTAACTCATTCTGCAACTAGCGAAATCTAAAGGTGCATTTTTTTTATGAAACCCAATTGTAAAAAATCATTTCTTTATCGCTTCATTGGGGGACACAGATTACCATGGGTATATGCTGCTGCTGCTGCTAGGAGGCTGAAACTATGCAAAACAAGAAAATTAGCTCCTCCCCGGCAGTATACACCCTCCGACAAGCACCAAGTACCTCAGCTTGTGCTTAGTGTCTGTAGGAGGCAGACCGGGATCTCCCCAGATCCGCAGTTAACTATCCATTTTTTCCCTGTTAGATTTTAGTTGTGTGTTATTAATCTTTTTCATTTATTTTCCAGATACAGCGTCAGGAAACAGGGTGTAATTTCTCACCCTGCCTTCCCATATCAGGCAGCTGAGCGAGCAATGTGGTGTCACCCACATCGCAACTCTCAGGCCCGCAGGCAGGACCTTTTCCCTATCACCTTCGGGTGTTACGGGCGGACGGCAGGTGGCTGGTCCTAGCCAATTTCCCTCCTCACCCCTCTCCCGGGAGAGGGCTGAGAGGTAGACGGTGGTGACCTTCCCCCTTCTAGCAAGGGGTTGATGCCGTCTTCTGCACTGCTCGGACACAGGCGGGTACAGAGGATCTTCCCTCCCAGCGGCCTCTCCTCAATTTGTGGGCCCCTGTGGTCATCCTCTTCACGGTCAAAGAAGTGGGCGTCAGGTAAGTAATCTGACTGCCCCCACCAGGTCTTGATACCCCTTCAATGCCCGCGCTCCTTTTTAAAATTTGCGCCTTTTTTACAGGCGCACGCCTCGCCAGGTACGCATCTCACCAGCCACAACCGGGGGTTCGGCAGGGGAGCCCGCAGGCAGCTAGTCTCCCCAGTACCTACTTGTCTCTGTAGAGTCACGGGCACCGGGGGCGGAATTTTTTAACCCAAAACACATGCATTTAAATAACCAAGTAGAAAAAAAACAAACATTTTGCATGCACCCCCCCCCCTCTTCCAAATATTCCATTGGGAACTTGTTTGCAATATTATTTGAGTTCCATCCCGGTGTATGAACGCTTCCGATATTACGCAGCCCATCCATGATGCACCAAGGAGAGTTACCTGAGCTAGACGATGTGCTTGAGGTGGTTCCTGACGACTGGGACTGTTCCATCGCTGGACTCGTAGATACACTATTACTTGTGTTTGTACCTTCGTCAGCGGTCTTCTTAAAGAAACTATGTTGCAGAGCATAGTATGGTTGAATCCGAGTCTTAGGATCATAATCTAGCATCCTTAAAATGAGGTCTTTAAACTTCAAGTAGTCCGCTACAGTGTGACCTGATTCACCGCCACGTCGACCGCCCGGGCCTCCAGTTTCCACTCCAAGAATATTATGAAGTTTCCGGGATCCTGGTGGTTTGTATTCCTGCAGGAGGAAATAATAAGCAACGCTGATTTACCTCATTCCAGGACAGTATTATCAGAATTGCCAGCAGCTCCAAATCACAAGTCCTAAAAACACTATATATTACCTTTTTTCCATCTTTGGTCTTCTTCAAGTTCCAAGTGCTGTCAGGCAACTTCTCAAAGAACTTTCTGGCTTTTGGTGCTTGGTCGAGGATGTGAACAGGTGGTGTTCCTAACACTTCCACAATTTTATTCATCTGGTCGACCTATTGACAGAAAAAAAAAAACAACAAATTCAACGCAAATTGGTAAAAAGCATATACATATATATATATACACATATATATATACACATATACACACACACACAGTTTGCATCAGCTTTTAATATGCCATAAAAGTTTAATTTCCTATTTTCCTTACTTCGTTGGCTCCGCTGAAGAGGGGCTCTCCAGTATGCATTTCGACTAAAATGCAACCAAGGGACCACATGTCAATCGCAAGGTCATAAGGCATTCCCAGTAAAACCTCTGGAGACCGGTAAAAACGAGACTGAATATATTGGTATATCTGAGGGCAAAAAAGAGAGAAAAAAATTCAACTTGAATAAATCCCAATTGGCATGACTAGCAGCATTAGACTTTTATTTTTTTTTTTAATAAGCGCTTACCCTCTGCCCTAGCTGGCACGAGCTTCCAAAGTCGACAATCTTAATGGCGCTCCGCTTGGGATTGCAGAGCAGGATATTTTCAGGCTTTAGGTCACAGTGAATGATACTAAGTTCAGGAGTAGCCAGGAATAGTAGTGCAGTGCACATCTGCTGTGCAAACTTTCGTGTCAGGTTCAGAGAAACGCCCCGGAAGTTGGTGTTCCGTAATAAGTCGTAGAGGTTGTAGGAAAGCATTTCGAACACGAGGCAGAGGTGGTTTCGGAACATAAAATGTCGCTTTAAATGCACTGGAAGAAGGAAGAAAGCAAAAGACAAGGTTTACATAGATCCTGACTGCTCAGATCGCACAGGGTTTCTTTCTTACGGAGATGTGTAATCTTCATAGAAACAACAGGTTTTCGTAAAAAAAAAAAAAAAAGTCCTGCTGCTTGACCTGAAGGTTGCTATAACTATTGAGCCTCATTTTGGCACCATGGTATCTGCTCTGCAATATTCATTCATTTTGATAAAAGGCTCTTCATGCGGACTGACCGCTTTCTCCTTATACTGTGCAATGAAATAGTGAAAACAGCGATTCCTCAATTGTTTTTGGGTTACTTATTTACAGTCTTCACTATATGGTAAAACTGACCCAGTAATATGATTATTCAGGTCAGTACAATAAGCAGACACCTCATGCACACACATTATATATAGATATATATAGATATGTATATATATATATATATATATATATAGATATAGATATAGATATATATATAGATATATATATATATATAGATATATATATATATATATAGATATATATAGATATAGATATATATAGATATACACTCACTGGCCACTTTATTAGGTACACCATGCTAGTAAGGGGTTGGACCCCCTTTTGCCTTCAGAACTGCCTCAATTCTTCGTGGCAGAGATTCAACAAGGTGCTGGAAGCATTCCTCAGAGATTTTGGACCATATTGACATGATGGCATCACACAGTTGGCGCAGATTTGTCGGCTGCACATCCCTGATGCGAATCTCCCGTTCCACCACATCCCAAAGATGCTCTATTGGATTGAGATCTGGTGACTGAGGAGGCCATTTGAGTACAGTAAACTCATTGTCATGTTCAAGAAACCAATCTGAGATGATTCGAGCTTTATGACATGGCGCATTATCCTGCTGAAAGTAGCCATCAGATGTTGGGTACATTGTGGTCATAAAGGGATGGACATGGTCAGCAACAATACTCAGGTAGGCTGTGGCGTTGCAACGATGCTCAATTGGTACCAAGGGGCCCAAAGAGTGCCCAGAAAAAATTCCCCACACCATGACACCACCACCACCAGCCTGAACCGTTGATACAAGGCTGGATGGATCCATGCTTTCATGTTGTTTACGCCAAATTCTGACCCTACCATCCGAATGTCGCAGCAGAAATCGAGACTCATCAGACCAGGCAACGTTTTTCCAATCTTCTACTGTCCAATTTCGATGAGCTTGTGCAAATTGTAGCCTCAGTTTCCTGTTCTTAGCTGAGAGGAGTGGTACCCAGTGTGGTCTTCTGCTGCTGTAGCCCATCTGCCTCAAAGTTCGACGCACTGTGCGTTCAGAGATGCTCTTCTGCCTACCTTGGTTGTAACGGGTGGCAATTTGAGTCACTGTTGCCTTTCTATCAGCTCGAACCAGTCTGCCCATTCTCCTCTGACCTCTGGCATCAACATGGCATTTCCGGCCACAGAACTGCCGCTCACTGGATTTTTTTTCTTTTTCGGACCATTCTCTGTAAACCCTAGAGATGGTTGTGCGTGAAAATCCCAGTAGATCAGCAGTTTCTGAAATTCTCAGACCAGCCCTTCTGGCACCAACAATCATGCCACGTTCAAAGGCACTCAAATCACCTTTCTTCCCCCATACTGATGCTCGGTTTGAACTGCAGGAGATTGTCTTGACCATGTCTACATGCCTAAATGCACTGAGTTGCCGCCATGTGATTGGCTGATTAGAAATTAAGTCTTAACACACAGTTGGACAGGTGTACCTAATAAAGTGGCCAGTGAGTGTGTGTATGTATATATATATATATATATATATATTTTACAAATTTCAGATCATTTTTCACCAATTGATAATTTTTATATACGGGGCATGTGTGTATAAATTTTGAAGACCAGCAACAATCACTTTTCAGGACATAGTGCTGGGTGAGGCCTCATTTTTTGCGCACCAAGCGCACATTTTTAATGATCTCATTTTGGAGTTGATACTATATTTTGATCACGTCTTATTGCATTCATCACTATGTTAGCATGTTAACTGATCGGATTAATATATTTTATATTCGGATAGATCGGATTTTTACGAACGCAACGATAAAAAAAAAATGTGTATTTTCTGGTTTTTTTGTTAATCGTTTCATTTTTTTTTTTTTATGGGAGCTAAAAACAGAGGCAATCTGAACTTATGTTTTTTTTTATAATTTAAAAAAAATCCCCTAACTTTTTGATGTATTTGTTAGGCTGGTTTCACATTAGCGCTTTTTAAGCGCACGCACGGCCGGGGGTAGCTCCGCCCCCGAGCCGGCTCTCTGCCCGGCGTGCCCGCCCCTTGCTTGTAGCGCCGCCTCCTAGCGCACAGCGGCGCCTGCGATCGGCGCACCCTATCTTTAGCATAGGGTGCGCAGATCGTGCGCAGGCCGTGCGCTAGTTGCGCTTTGACCTGCGCTGCGCACTTTTGACGGTGCGCCGTGCGCGCCAAAATCCGAAAAGTTTGATTTTGGCGCGCACGGCGCACCGTCAAAAGTGCGCAGCGCAGGTCAAAGCGCAACTAGCGCACGGCCTGCGCACGATCTGCGCACCCTATGCTAAAGATAGGGTGCGCCGATCGCAAGCGCCGCTGTGCGCTAGGAGGCGGCGCTACAAGCAAGGGACGGGCACGCCGGGCAGAGAGCCGGCTCGGGGGCGGAGCTACCCCCGGCCGTGCGTGCGCTTAAAAAGTGCTAATGTGAAACCAGCCTTAGTCCTCTTAAGGGACCTGAAGCCGCAATCGATCGCTTGTGTTATATAGAGAAGTGCATCAGCCCTGCTATGTATGGTGAAAATCACATCTCCTATGAACCCCAGCTTATCGCAGGCTTTCACAGGAGTAGTCATGACAAGCAAGGGGGTCTTCAGTAGACCCCTAGCTATCATGGCAACCAGTCGGCACCAGGCAATCACATCAAGGAGGCGCCAATGGGCACGTTGAATGACACGTTCCCCTGCCGGCGAGTGTTAAATACCACCAATTCCTAATAGCAGAAGTACCAGTGCCGAGCTTTGATCTTGAGCTATGAAATCAGTCAACAGCTACCAAAGAACAGATGTCAACCTCCTCGGGGGGCCGTGTCCTGTACACTTTGGCCTATGGGATGATTAGAGAGTAGAGGAACGGCATACAGAGTAGAAAATGCAGCCAGCTTTACCTATGTAGTATTTCATCTCCGTGTCATGTTTGTTCATCAGCTCAAGAAGTCGGACTTCGATCTGGGCTTGATTTAGGAAAGCTTTCTTGTTCTTTATAATTTTAATTGCCACCCACTCCTGCTCCACGCGGTCATACGCCTTCACAACCTAGAACGAAAGACAGTATTAGTATGTGGTCCATCCACTCTCGACAGACGAGAATACACTTCTGTGGCCCCTGCTATGCTGCAGTCCATTCTGCAGATAGGCGAGGGCCCCAGCATTCAGACCCCCATCAATCAATCCTGGGAAAGGTACAATGAACTTGCACAATGAACTTTATAAGCAGAAATCACAAATTCCCAGTAACATCAAGAATTGAAGCAATCAGATTTTGATCCCGTGCAGTCTCCGCATCCTTACTTGGCCAAAGGAACCTTTTCCAATCAGAGAGTCTATTTCGTAGCGATCCATCCACTTCTCGCCGTTTTTGACGATGTAGTCGTAGTTGTCGTCGTCATAGCCGTCGTTGTAAACCTTTCTTTCCTTCTTGTGACTGGAGTCATCGCCTTGTACTTGTTGATGCCGCCGCTTCTTTTTTGCATAGTAGACCTGGAAAAAGAAAAAAGAAAAAAAAAACAAAAACAAAAAAAAACACGGAAACAAAACGTTAATGAAATCGTACTACAAAGCTGCGCCATTTATTTATTTATCTATGGATGAAGAGAATGAGATGGTTTGTGAAGGTGGACACGGCCTGGATGGTATTTTCCGTGTTTCTACTGTTCTCACCTCATTAATATGTTTGTAAGTTTTGATCAAGTCAACTGACAGTTTCCTTAATGGTGCTGTAGTTGGATCACGAAAGTTTTGGGGCATCCGTCGCTGCAGAAAGGCAAAAAAAAAAGAGACACGATATTAGTTTCTTTAAAGGCGTACAGGGACACAAAGAATCGGCCGGACATACTGGATGTGCCATCAGCTGCGGGAGCAGACATAAGACTTGGTGCCTTCTTCATAGTAACATTTCTTAGCAGGATATTAAAGAGATTGTTTCATCTCCTTAACTGGGACAAATTGCAAACAGCTTGTAAGAACGAGTACTTTGCAATTTAGTTATTAAAAATCCTCTTTGTTCTCAATAATGGAGGGGATTTTTAGTTTTGTTTACTGCTTGTTGCCTAGGTTACTGGCCACCTGTGCATTTTATCAGTGGTGGCCGATGTTTCTTAGGCAAAAAGCACAGCGTTGACAAGCTCCAAGTTCTCCTCTGAAGCGCCCCGGATCGGGCCAGCTCCAGTCCCCTCACGCTCCTCAATAGACAAAGCTGCCTCTACTTGCATCTCTTTCAGCAAACGGCCATTTCTCAGTGGTGTGCTCCTGAAAAGCTAGATGGAAAACAAATCCAAGACCCCAGAACTGCAAAGCAATAGGGTCGACCACTGAGCCATAAAGTAACGCAGCACGATGGCTCAGTGGATAGCACTGCAGCCTTGCAGTGCTGGAGTCCTGGGTTTGAATCCCACCAAGGACGACATCTGCAAGGAGTTTGTATGTTCTCCCCGTGCTTGTGTGGGTTTCCTCCGGGTTCTCCGGTTTTCTCCCACATTCCAAAGACATACTGATAGGGAATTTTGATTGTGAACCCCATCGGGGACAGTTTGAAGCGCTGCGCAATATGTTAGCTATAATGGGGTGACTTCCATTGAAAGTTAGATAAAGTTGATGCTGCCTAAAGAGGAAGGCGAGACCTTGTCCTACATAAATTAAGTATTCTCTTCAAGTGTACAACATTCCCACCTGGTTAGCCAACGGCTGCTGAATCTGGTCATTGTAAGATAAGGCAGATACTTGTTGGTCATTTAGGTTCTGCTGACGCCGGTCGCTGTACTGCTGATGGGAGTGCGGCATTTGTCCAGCCATCTGTAGACCCGCAGCATGGAATGAAAATGAGGGTGCAAGCCGGACAGATGACGGTTTGCATGCTGAAGTCTCTCCTCCTGGAATAAAAAAGAAATATAAGATAATTAAAGTTTCTATAAAACCTGCTTAACATTGCATTAGGAAAAGACTTCACTTTATACAAACATGAATTAATCAATGACATGGGACTTCTGGGAAGAATTGAACCCTGATATTTTAGGTGGGAAGTTGTATAAAGCTCAGATTGGACTGTAGTTTACCAAACAGACACTAGATGGCGCTTCAGGACAATGTATATAAAACCCACATCTGCAGCGTCTACATAAAGCCTCATATTGTGGCCACAGTGAGAAAGTGATCATTTATTAAAGGACTCAAGATCCCAGGTAAGTGGCTACACACCAACGGTTAGGGCACAAGGAACAGGATGTCTCTAAACAAGACTTTTAATATTTTAATCATGATGACATTTTTCTCCATGGCTAATGTAGCCAATCAAAGCAGAAAATCTATCAAAACAGATGACCCAAAAAACATCGGTGCTCGGCTTCAATTTCTTACACTGAAATCAGAGCCGAGTTCTGCTTGTTTGTCAGTCTGTGATATACCTGGTACATAAGACTAATAATCGCCCATTAACCCTATATGGTGCAGAAAAGTCTGGGCTGGAATACCAGTGTGCGGAGCGATGAATCCAGTAATCTGCCATTAGTATTGGCGTTTTTAGTCCCAATTTCGCCATCTTTTTGAAAAGCAAGCGGAACTTTGTAGGGAGGAGGTAGGACAAGCACGGAGGGCAAGTTCATCACGAATCATGGCGGGGGCGTTTGGCAGGGGAGTAGTGCGCCAAATTCTTTTAGAGGAGCATCTTACTGCAGACGTCACCAGGCTTCACCGATATGGTTGGAAAGTACAAGGCCCCACATGTACAGGAGGCTCCAGTACATTCACATTTTATAAATGTTTTATTCTAAGTGATTTCTGACATAGAAGGTGAAGGAAAGGGGAAAAGGACAAAATAGAGAAGTGGGAATACAGCAGATCAGACGGGGTCGGTGATCGTGGTTCAAGAGGACGTGACCAGACAGAGATGTGCTCACAAGTTCATGTCGGGCCTTCGTGGCCCAAGCAGATTTCTGTTATTAGAGCTTTTATTTTACAGAGCACGCCTGTGTGAGAAGGTTACTGAAGTGTGTGATAGTACACTCCCTCCTAGAAAGGGAGGACTGGAGAAATGAAATAAGTGGAGAAGAGAACGCGTGGAATTCATCCACCCTCTGGTGCACTCTAACCAATGAGGTGAAGGGGGCGAGGGAAAAGGACGCAGCAGGGCGAGGGAGAGAGAGAAGCGCCACGGCAGGGCGAGGGAGAGAGAAGCGCCACGGCAGGGCGAGGGAGAGAGAGAAGCGCCACGGCAGGGCGAGGGACAGAGAGAAGAGCCACGGCAGGGCGAGGGAGAGAGAGAAGAGCCACGGCAGGGCGAGGGAGAGAGAGAAGAGCCACGGCAGGGCGAGGGAGAGAGAGAAGAGCCGCGGCAGGGCGAGGGAGGGAGAGAAGGGCAGCGGCAGGGCGAGAGAGAAGGGCCGCGGCAGGGCGAGAGAGAGAGAAGGGCCGCGGCAGGGCGAGAGAGAGAGAGAAGAGCCGCGGCAGGGCGAGGGAGGGAGAGAAGGGCAGCGGCAGGGCGAGAGAGAGAGAGAAGAGCCGCGGCAGGGCGAGGGAGGGAGAGAAGGGCAGCGGCAGGGCGAGAGAGAGAGAGAAGAGCCACGGCAGGGCGAGGGAGAGAGAGAAGGGCAGCGGCAGGGCGAGAGAGAAGCGCCACGGCAGGGCGAGAGAGAAGGGCCGCGGCAGGGCGAGAGAGAGAGAGAAGAGCCGCGGCAGGGCGAGGGAGGGAGAGAAGGGCAGCGGCAGGGCGAGAGAGAAGGGCCGCGGCAGGGCGAGAGAGAGAGAAGAGCCGCGGCAGGGCGAGAGAGAGAGAGAAGGGCAGCGGCAGGGCGAGGGAGAGAGAGAAGGGCAGCGGCAGGACGAGAGAGAGAGAAGAGCCGCGGCAGGGCGAGAGAGAGAGAAGAGCCGCGGCAGGGCGAGGGAGAGAGAGAAGGGCAGCGGCAGGGCGAGAGAGAAGGGCCGCGGCAGGGCGAGAGAGAGAGAAGAGCCGCGGCAGGGCGAGAGAGAGAGAGAAGGGCAGCGGCAGGGCGAGAGAGAGAGAAGAGCCGCGGCAGGGCGAGAGAGAGAGAGAAGAGCCGCGGCAGGGCGAGGGAGAGAGAGAAGAGCCGCGGCAGGGCGAGAGAGAGAGAAGAGCCGCGGCAGGGCGAGAGAGAGAGAAGAGCCGCGGCAGGGCGAGAGAGAGAAGAGCCGCGGCAGGGCGAGAGAGAGAGAGAAGAGCCGCGGCAGGGCGAGAGAGAGAGAGAAGAGCCGCGGCAGGGCGAGAGAGAGAGAGAAGAGCCGCGGCAGGGCGAGGGAGAGAGAGAAGGGCAGCGGCAGGGCGAGAGAGAAGGGCCGCGGCAGGGCGAGAGAGAAGGGCCGCGGCAGGGCGAGGGAGGGAGAGAAGAGCCACGGCAGGGCGAGGGAGAGAGAGAAGGGCAGCGGCAGGGCGAGAGAGAGAGAGAAGGGCAGCGGCAGGGCGAGAGAGAAGGGCCGCGGCAGGGCGAGAGAGAAGGGCCGCGGCAGGGCGAGAGAGAAGGGCCGCGGCAGGGCGAGAGAGAAGGGCCGCGGCAGGGCGAGAGAGAAGGGCCGCGGCAGGGCGAGAGAGAAGGGCCGCGGCAGGGCGAGAGAGAAGGGCCGCGGCAGGGCGAGAGAGAAGGGCCGCGGCAGGGCGAGAGAGAAGGGCCGCGGCAGGGCGAGAGAGAAGGGCCGCGGCAGGGCGAGAGAGAAGGGCCGCGGCAGGGCGAGAGAGAAGGGCCGCGGCAGGGCGAGAGAGAAGGGCCGCGGCAGGGCGAGAGAGAAGGGCCGCGGCAGGGCGAGAGAGAAGGGCCGCGGCAGGGCGAGAGAGAAGGGCCGCGGCAGGGCGAGAGAGAAGGGCCGCGGCAGGGCGAGGGAGGGAGAGAAGAGCCACGGCAGGGCGAGGGAGAGAGAGAAGGGCAGCGGCAGGGCGAGAGAGAAGGGCCGCGGCAGGGCGAGGGAGAGAGAGAAGAGCCGCGGCAGGGCGAGGGAGAGAGAGAAGAGCCGCGGCAGGGCGAGGGAGAGAGAGAAGAGCCACGGTAGGGCGAGGGAGGGAGCGAAGGGCCGCGGCAGGGCGAGGGAGAGAGAAGAGCCGCGGCAGGGCGAGGGAGAGAGAAGAGCCGCGGCAGGGCGAGGGAGAGAGAAGAGCCGCGGCAGGGCGAGGGAGAGAGAAGAGCCGCGGCAGGGCGAGGGAGGGAGAAGAGCCGCGGCAGGGCAAGGGGAAAAAAGACGCTGCAGGGCAAGGAAGAAGAACAAAGACATCCAAAAGGGTAAAGGAAAAGAAAAATTAAAGGTTTCTGCAAATAGCAGTGCTTTTTTTTTTTTTCCATTAATTTCTCCAGTCATATAAATGACCATGATGTTGATAAAGGTCTCATGAGAACATTCCCAAACATGATGCTATCAGGAGCTTGTGCTGGTATTCTGCATTGATATAAATGGTTAGCTTTAAAAAAAAAAAACAATAAAAAAAAAGGGGGTAAAATACAGCAGATCTTCAGAAAAGTGGCAATATCTTACCCTTCCCGTAGAGCGCCGCCATGACCAGGTATGCACTGTGTACATAGCATCCGCTGGTGTACTGAATATACAGACCAGCCCGGACCACGGGTGATGACAACAGAATGGCCGATGAGATACTTTTACATTTTCCGGCACATTTCAGTAGACAGGAACGTCCTTGTTACAAATATCATATCCGATCCCCGTCTACAATGAAGTGTCCTGTACCCTTAGACACAGGACAGGACGGCTGTGCAGTAAATATACACTATGATCGTTTGTTATTATTTACTGCCAAATATGAAATGACTCCGGTAGTATTTCTGTGGAGCAGTCGGCTGTAAAAGTGTATGACATGAGTCCCAAGCTCGCCATTTTTAACTATTAATTCACCAGTTTATATATGGATATAGCCCACATACAATTAGAGCTCAGAGCTGGCTGGTTTGGGAAATTGTCAGCAAGATTGCTAATATACACTCTCAGCTATCTGTTATAGCGGCGAAGAAGAGCTCACTGTGTCCACACAAGATTTACTGCCCGGTATGAAAACCACGCTACAGAGAAAATCACCAAAACATGCAGGGAACGCCAAGAGATTACAACAGGCTCCTGGTATACTGAGTGCAGCTCTGGAGTACAGGAAGGAACTCCGGATCAGTAATGTAATGTATGTACACAGTGACTGCACCAGCAGAATAGTGAGTGCAGCTCTGGAGTATAATACAGGATGTAACTCAGGATCAGTAATGTAATGTATGTACACAGTGACTGCACCAGCAGAATAGTGAGTGCAGCTCTGGAGTATAATACAGGATGTAACTCAGGATCAGTAATGTAATGTATGTACACAGTGACTGCACCAGCAGAATAGTGAGTGCAGCTCTGGAGTATAATACAGGATGTAACTCAGGATCAGTAATGTAATGTATGTACACAGTGACTGCACCAGTAGAATAGTGAGTGCAGCTCTGGGGTATAATACAGGATGTAACTCAAGATCAGTAATGTAATGTATGTACACAGTGACTGCACCAGCAGAATAGTGAGTGCAGCTCTGGGGTATAATACAGGATGTAACTCAGGATCAGTAATGTAATGTATGTACACGGTGACTGCACCAGCAGAATAGTAAGTGCAGCTCTGGAGTATAATACAGGATGTAACTCAGGATCAGTAATGTAATGTATGTACACAGTGACTGCACCAGCAGAATAGTGAGTGCAGCTCTGGGGTATAATACAGGATGTAATTCAAGATCAGTAATGTAATGTATGTACACAGTGACTGCACCAGCAGAATAGTGAGTGCAGCTCTGGGGTATAGTACAGGATGTAACTCAGGATCAGTAATGTATGTACACAGTGACTCCACCAGCAGAATAGTGAGTGCAGCTCTGGCGTATATTACAGGATGAAACTCAGGATCAGTACAGGATCAGTAATGTAATGTATGTACACAGTGACTACACCAGCAGAATAGTGAGTGCAGCTCTGTGGTATATTACAGGATGAAACTCAGGATCAGTACTGTAATGTATGTACACAGTGACTACACCAGCAGAATAGTGAGTGCAGCTCTGGAGTATAATACAGGATGTAACTCAGGATCAGTAATGTAATGTATGTACACAGTGACTGCACCAGCAGAATAGTGAGTGCAGCTCTGGGGTATAATACAGGATGTAATTCAAGATCAGTAATGTAATGTACGTACACAGTGACTGCACCAGCAGAATAGTGAGTGCAGCTCTGGGGTATAATACAGGATGTAACTCAGGATCAGTAATGTATGTACACAGTGACTCCACCAGCAGAATAGTGAGTGCAGCTCTGGCGTATATTACAGGATGAAACTCAGGATCAGTACAGGATCAGTAATGTAATGTATGTACACAGTGACTACACCAGCAGAATAGTGAGTGCAGCTCTGTGGTATATTACAGGATGAAACTCAGGATCAGTACTGTAATGTATGTACACAGTGACTACACCAGCAGAATAGTGAGTGCAGCTCTGGAGTATAATACAGGATGTAACTCAGGATCAGTAATGTAATGTATGTACACAGTGAATGCACCAGCAGAATAGTGAGTGCAGCTCTGGAGTATAATACAGGATGTAACTCAGGATCAGTACAGGACCAGTAATGTAATTAGACCGCAACTTTCCGTACACTGAAGACCTAACACAAATATACAATGCCTTGAAATACAGCTCTGGCAAAAATTAAGAGCCCACTGCACAGTTTTATTAAACCCGCTTCTCTCCATGTCTGACAGCCATTCCATTCCAGTGTCCGTTGAATTCCAACCAGAGTACACCTCATTCTACTTATTGTTCTTCTGATTAGGCCTCTTTCACACTTCAGTTTTTTGCATCAGTCAAAATCCGCCAAAAGGATGGATGGCGGATCCGTTTTAGTACTGATGACAACGGATGCCACCTGTCCGTTTTTTTTACGGATCCGACAAAGAAGGAAGGAAGGAAAGGAAAGGAAAGGGAAGGGAGGGAGGAAGGAAGGAAGGAAGGAAGGAAGGAAGGAAGGAAGGAAGGAAGGAGATTTTTTTTTTTTTTTGGTCCGGCACCCAGAAAGAATTTCGGGTTAAATCAGTGTCTGGAGGATCCGCCAGAGGAAAAAAAACGTTGCAAACTCCGTTTTCAAATCTTTGAGGATGGTGACGGACAGCAACTTTTGGCGGATCCTCAAAAAAAACGGATGCAACGGACGGCAATCCGTCACAATCCGCCATTAATGGAAGTCAATGGGGAAAAAAAACGGATCCTCAAAAGAAAATTGAGGATCCGTTTTTTTCAAAACCTGGCGGATTGTGACTGATTGTAAAAAACTGAAGTGTGAAAGAGGCCTTAGGTGATCACCTGAACCAAATCTCATTTAACGAAGGAAAGTATAATAAACCCTGCTGTGGTGTTCACAATCCTCTTGCAATAGGACAAGCTGGATGGCAAAACAAGTGCTAGTAATATCCCAAAAGTAATAGGAATGAGAAAAATAACTTTTAACCATGCCAAAAGGAGTTTAAATTATCTTTTGTGTCTTGAGTGAGGAAAAGAAGGGCTCAATTCTGGCTTTACTAGCAGAGGGATACAGTGAACATCATGTTGCCTCCATCCTTAACATTTCTAAGACGGTAGTCCATTACACAACAAGGTCAAGCAGCAGACATTGGGGACAACATAGCTACAGACCGTCAGAGGGCGAAAACGACTCTCCACTGACCGGGATGACAGTCATCTTATTCAAATGTCACTCAGCAACCTCAGGATGGCATCAAGTGACTTACAAAAGGAATGGCAGCTGGCGGCGTGAAGTGCACGGCAAGAACAGTTCGTAACCGGCTCCTAGAGGCAGGGCTCAAGTCATGTAAAGGTAGAAAAAAGCCTTTCATCAATGTGAAGCAAAGGAGAGCCAGGCTGAAGTTTTCCAAAGACCTTATGGATTGGACCATAGAGGACTGGAGTAAGGTAATCTTCTCTGATGAGTGTAATTTTCAGCTTTGCCCAACACCTGGTCGTCTAATGGTTAGACGGAGACCTGGAGAGACGTACAAGGCACAGTGTCTTGCACCTACTGTGAAATTTGGTGGAAGATCGGTGATCATCTGGGGATGCTTCAGCAAGGCTGGAATTGGGCAGGTTAATCTTTGCGAAGGACGTATGAATCAAGCCGCATACAAGGTTATCCTGGAAAAACAGTTGATTCCTTCTGCTCAGGCAATGTTCCCCAACTCTGAGGATGGGTTTTTCCAGCAGGACAATGCGCCATGCCACACAGCTAGGTCAATCAATGTGTGGATGAAGGATCACATCAAATCCCTGTCATGGGCAGCCCAATCTCCAGACCTGAACCCCACTGAAAACCTCTGGAATGTAATCAAGAGGAAGATGGATAGTCACAAGCCATCAAACAAAGAAGAACTGCTTATATTATTGTACCAGGAGTGGCATAAGGTCACCCAAAAGCAGTGTGAGAGACTGGTGGAAAGCAGCCAAGACGCATGAAAGCTGTGATTAAATATCATGGTTATTCCACAAAATATTGATTTCTGAACTCTTCCTGAGGTAAAACATTAGTATTGTTATTTCTAAATGATTATGAACTTGTTTTCTTAGCATTATTTGAGGTCTGCAAGCTCTGCATTTTTTTTATTTTGACCATTTCTCATTTTTTTTAAATACAAAATTTAGTGCTTGGAAATTCGGAGACATGTTGTCAGTAGTTTATAGAATAAAAGAACAATTTACATTTTACTCAAACATAAAAAGAGAAAAATCAGACAAACTGAACATTTTTGTGGTCTCTTAATTTTTGCCAGCGCTGTAGTATTCATACTCTGAATGTTTCCACATTTTCACGTTACAACCACAAACAAACGTAAGTTTTGGCCATGTGCACACGATGCATTTTTCCTGCGGATCCGCAGCGGATTTTACTGCGCAGAAGCGCTGCAGATCCGCAAACTGATTTACAGTACAATGTAAATCAATCAATGTAAAAAAAAAAAAAAAAAACCCCGCTGTGCACACGCTGCGTTTTTTCCCGCGGTACAAAAAATGCAGCATGTCACTTCTTTTGTGCGGTTTTCCACCTGCTCCATTCTGCAAATCCGCAGGGGGAAAACCGCACAAAAACTGCAATAAAAAAAGGAAGAAATCCGCAGGAAAAATGCAGGTCATTTGAACTGCGGATTTTTTCAAATCTGCGCGGAAAAATCCGCAGGAGGAAATTCTACGTGTGCACTTAGCCTAATACTTTGTAGGACCACCTTTCGCTGTAATTACTGCTGAAGTCTTTGGGGTCTGTCTCTCCTAGTTTTGCACATCTTGAGGTGACATTTTTGCCCCTTCTTTGCACACGCGCTCTCGCTCAGTGAGATTGGATGAAGACATGTGAACAGCAATTTTCAAGTCATCTCACTGGGATTTGGGTCCGGACTGTGACTGGGCCGTTCACACACATGAATATGCTTTTATCTAAACCATCCATTGTAGCTCTGGCAGGATGTTTAGGGTCGTTATTCGGCTGGAAGGTGAACCTTCGACCCAGTCAAGTCTTTGACAGCCACGAACAGGGTTTTCGGCCAGGATTGCCGTGTATTGCAATCCATCCAATTTTCCCATCAACTCTGTCCAGCTTCGCTGCCCGTTAAAGAAAACTCTCCCAACAGCAGGCTGCTTCCACTATGTGTGACAGTGGGGATGGCATTTTCAGGGTGATGTTCAGTGTTCTTTTGCTGCCACACAGCATTTTGCCTAATTAGTTCTACTTTGGTCTCATCTGAGCAGAGCACCTTCTTCCAAGGTTTTTTTGCAAACAGGACTTCTTATGACTTAGTTTTAAAAATATATTTTTTTTTACCTGCCACTCGTTGATAAACGTCAGATTTGTGGAGTATACAACTAATAGCTGTCCCACCTGAGCTGTGGATCTCTGCAGCTCCTCTTTTTTCTGATTCTCTAATTAGTGGTCTCCTTTCTTCTTAAGTCAGTTTAGGTGGACGGCCAGTTCTTAGAAAGTTTGCAGTTGTGCCATACTCCTTCCATTTATGGATGATAGATACATTACCTCTGTGAGATGTTCAGAGCTTGAGCTATTTTTATATAACCTATCCGAATTTACTCACAACTTTATATCCCTTGCCTGTCTGGTGGGTTCCTTGGTTTTCATGACGCTGTTTGAACCCTAATGTTCTCCAACCTCTAAGGCTACTTTCACACATCCGGTGTGTGGGGTCCGGCGGCGTGCGGCGAAAAGCCGGGCCGCCGGATCCGGCCTGCAGCCGTGACACCGGATGTGTGTGTGGCGAGACGATACGGCTCGGACATTATTAAAGGAGCCGCAGGACGAGGTGGACAGAGGCAGCCAATGAGACAGCTGCTGAAAGGGAGGTGAGGGGAGGGGAGGGGGGTGGAGAGAGAGAGAGACATGGGGGGTTAACACTTAGTGTCCAGGCAAGAGAATCTCTCTCTCTTGCCGGGCACTTGTGGGGTTAACCCCACAGAGAGATCTCTCTCTCTCACCCAGACACTGAGTGTTAACCCCACAAGTGCCCGGCGAGAGAGATCTCTCACAAGTGTCCGGGTGACAGAGAGAGATCTCTCTCTCTCTCTCGCCGGGCACTTGTGGGGTTAACATTCACAGAGTCCGGGCATGCGCTGTGGAAAAAGCCGGTCCGGCGCTGCAAAAAAAACGTTACATGGAACGTTTTTTCCAGACGCCGGACAGGCTGTTTTTGCCGGATCAGGCAAAAACCGGATACGCCGCATAGGTATCCGGCGCGATGCGGCAATAATGAAACTGAATGGGGGAAAAACCGGATCCGGTGGCAACCGGCGCCGGATCCGGTTTTTACACTTTTCGCCGCATCGCGCCTGATGCTGAAAACCGGATGTGTGAAAGAGGCCTAAGACCTTCACCTAACAGCTGAGGTTATACTGAGGGTGGACGCATTGTACTAATTATGTGACTTCAGGACACAACTGGGTCACTCACGATTTTATTTAAGGGCATCAGACTACAAATGCACATCATAATTTTCAGATTTTTATAGATTTTTAAAATATTTAGGAAACCATGTATCATTTTTTTCCTTTACACGTGCTACTTAGCGTTGGTATATCCCAACAAAATACCTTTACGTTTGTGGGTGTAAAGTGGAAAAAAAAAATGTGGAAAAGTTGACCAAATAGGAATACTTTTTCAAAGCACCTAAAATAAAACCCGCACAAGTCGTAGTGAAAGGACTCAAAGCCAATGGAAGCCCTTGTATGTAATTCACCTTACAGCACTGCTCATCACCCCGTCTATTCATTCATAAACCGGGGACAAAAATAGGCAGAAAAATAAAATGTACTTTTGTTTCCTGTACAGATTTTATTGATGCACTCAATGCTGTAGAAACACAATAGTGGCTTTCTGCGCTCGATATCGGTGTCAGAGATGCGCCGCGTGTCCTTGGATCTGGTGTGTACAGTGTAGGCGGCCTCCGAACCGCGTCACACAGCGACAGACAAAAGATTGCCAACGTTAACCCCCTGTCCTCAGTGCGGGAACCAAGCACGCAGAAGCTTCCTACAGAACCAAAACACTCCATAGCCTCTATGAGGGGTGAGGAGGAGACCCCCCCTCTACCAGCAACGATCCACCCAGCCCAAAAAAAGAAGTACAAGGAGGCAAATACAAACCGTGCAGACGCAATGGTCTGAGGCTGCCCGTGCTCCACCGCCACCTAAACATCCCTGGCGGGAGCTGCCAGCCAACCTGGGAGGCCAGGTGCACAACGAAAGCAGAGCGAAGCTGGGGGACACCCAACGCCAACGCAGAACGACTTTATGAAGTACGGAAAGAGCGAGTTTTATTCCCGTCAACTCCAAAGCGAGTCCAACAAATAAGTGACCCGGCAGAAGGGTACAGTCAAGAAGTGGCCAAAACGAAAAATTCTATTTTCCTGGATTTTTTTTTTTACCGGTTATCATATAAGTTTGATATGGTCGGCGAGATTTCACAGATCACCGAGAAATTGAAGACCCCCCCCCCCCCCCCCACATGCCCAGGGCTCTGTGCAATCCACAAACAACATGATGCCTTGATATCTGCGATCTGAGGTCTTAATCCAGGTTTTCTTATTTATTTTTATTCATTTTACTCATTTATATAGCGTCATTACATACATTATCGGCATACATTAATATGCTAATGAGCTGTTAAGATCTATGGGCCGGCTATAGATCTCTCTGAGACTCCGCCTTCAGAGCTTATTATAAATCACAGGGGTCATACCAGTGTGGGACATGTAGGACCAGGAGAGCAGACTGTCAGTCAGTTCATGACTCACACTGGTCACTCCCCCTGTCATCTACAATAATCTCTGGAGGCGTAGTCTCAGGGAGATCTATGTCAGACCCATAGATCTGAACAGCTTATTTACAGATTAAGAAAAACGAGGATTTCTCAGAAATAAGACGTCAAGGTATCGTGTTCCTCAGCTTCCTATGACCTGCGTGCCCATATAGACGGCTTAGAAGGGCTGGTCGTATCGTCAGGTTCCCATTACAAGCGACTATACATCAGGCGTGCCACTATCTCTGATCTCTGCAGACCTGATCAGTGAGGGCTTTGGCCAATCAGCAGCCAGGAATCTTATAGAACTTGATACACTGTAGATCCCGCTGTCACCTAAGTGAAAATTGAGGATTATGGCCACAATTACCCATATACATGGGGGGGGATGGCGACTTCCAAATCCAGGCGACGTCTGCCCGATTGGTCAAGATTTGCCCTAATGACCCTGCGCCCTTTTTCCGCGACGTCCAAACTCTGTTACCGCCAACCAATCTCCTTGTAATCGTGGCTTCTCCCAAACCTCCACGATGCCCCTGCCCCCCTCACGTCTGCGCCACTGACGGGGTTAAGTGGAGATGGGGACAAAAAAAAAAAAGATGCATAAAATAGAAATGGCGCTGATTGGGCGGACGCCGGGCACGTGACTGCAGAACTAAATTTATCCGCCGGAGTCACCCGGGTGCCCACCTGTTGCTGGGTATTTTTAGCCTGCAGTGCCACGTTCTGGGGGCATGCACTCAGCCTGGCACCTTAACCCCCGCCACTCCGGGCAGCAGCAGGGAGATGGGGTGCAGGAGGCCAGTGTCAGGCTCCTCGCTCCCGGCCTGCGCTGACTGCAGTGAGGAGGAATCTGCTGCAGATCATTAAATCCTCGTTTATCAACGTCTCTCGCCGGCAACACAATGCAGGAGCAGAGCGCGCGGGGCAGCCCAGCAACAGCGCCTCATTAGCATAGCCTGCCACTCACACGGCGCGCCCTCATTGGACGGGCTCCGGCAAACGCCGAACCAATCCCACATGCCTTATGCAAATCGACTTTGCTCCAGTTGCCAGGGCAGAGCCGCGCGCCGGCCGCCAATAGGAAAACAAACAATCAAGAAGGGAAACATTGTATCAGCTGCTCCGCCGCCGGGGGGGGGGGAACACTGGGGGCTCCTGCACCGGGGGGGGCCTCCGGCACGGGGGGGGGGCTCCGGCACGGGGGGGGGGGGGGGGGGGGGGGGTGCAGCTGCAGGAGAGCTCAGTGCACTGGGGCCGGGCAGTGTGAGCAGGGGGGGATGGCAGTGCTGCGCCCAGCCTGAGTGTACTGAGCTTGTGTCCCCTCCTCGCACCGGTGCACATTTCATGATGGGGTGAGTAGGGATAGAGGGGGCACACCTGATGGCCTGCACCCCCCAGAGTTATGGTGAGGGCAGCACTGGTATCCAGGGACCCCTGCACTTACACTTGTGCAGTCCTCCATGCCTCCTGTTGTAGGTCACCCATTCCCAAACTGGTGTTGTAGGGAGGGGAGAATACTGGTCACAATGTTCGTGCAAGGTTCGGTCTGTATGAGTCCAATGGGAGGTGCTACTCTGCGAGTGACTATTCTCGACCATCAATCACTTATTTGGACTCCGCCCACTGGACTCCTATCCATAAACTAGAAGATCGAAGTTGCACTGACGCTTTTCCCATTAATCAATCTGATTGGCTGCAACATCCGGTGTGCACATTAGATGCCATTTTCAACCTGACAGGTTCCCTTTAAAGGGGTTGTCCATGACTTTAGAGCAGCTCTTTTTCTTCCAGGCTGCTCTGTCCACGAGACATGACTGCAGACGTCATGCTGACTGACCACCAGCAGCCCACAGTCAGGCAGACAGCTAGTCACACCGCAGCCACAGGGGAGAGCGGAAGAGAAGCCGCAGCCACAGGGGAGAGCGGAAGAGAAGCCGCAGCCACAGGGGAGAGCGGAAGAGAAGCCGCAGCCACAGGGGAGAGCGGAAGAGAAGCCGCAGCCACAGGGGAGAGAAGCCGCAGCCACAGGGGAGAGCGGAAGAGAAGCCGCAGCCACAGGGGAGAGCGGAAGAGAAGCCGCAGCCACAGGGGAGAGCGGAAGAGAAGCCGCAGCCACAGGGGAGAGCGGAAGAGAAGCCGCAGCCACAGGGGAGAGCGGAAGAGAAGCCGCAGCCACAGGGGAGAGCGGAAGAGAAGCCGCAGCCACAGGGGAGAGCGGAAGAGAAGCCGCAGCCACGGGGAGAGCGGAAGAGAAGCCGCAGCCACAGAGGAGAGCGGAAGAGAAGCCGCAGCCACAGGGGAGAGCGGAAGAGAAGCCGCAGCCACAGGGGAGAGCGGAAGAGAAGCCGCAGCCACGAGGAGAGCGGAAGAGAAGCCGCAGCCACAGGGGAGAGCGGAAGAGAAGCCGCAGCCACGAGGAGAGCGGAAGAGAAGCCGCAGCCACAGGGGAGAGCGGAAGAGAAGCCGCAGCCACAGGGGAGAGCGGAAGAGAAGCCGCAGCCACAGGGGAGAGCGGAAGAGAAGCCGCAGCCACAGGGGAGAGCGGAAGAGAAGCCGCAGCCACAGGGGAGAGCGGAAGAGAAGCCGCAGCCACAGGGGAGAGCGGAAGAGAAGCCGCAGCCACAGGGGAGAGCGGAAGAGAAGCCGCAGCCACAGGGGAGAGCGGAAGAGAAGCCGCAGCCACAGGGGAGAGCGGAAGAGAAGCCGCAGCCACAGGGGAGAGCGGAAGAGAAGCCGCAGCCACAGGGGAGAGCGGAAGAGAAGCCGCAGCCACAGGGGAGAGCGGAAGAGAAGCCGCAGCCACAGGGGAGAGCGGAAGAGAAGCCGCTGATGTCACCGCCACATCAGCAGAAGCTGCAGAATCGCCAACTGGAGCCAACAATGACAGCTCTGTGCCGGCAGAGATAGACGCCGGGCACCGCAGGCAGGTAGTTAGCGACTTCCTTTTTAAGTTAGTTTTTAGGTCTATAGTTAAAAAAAAAAATAGTCCTGGATTACCCCTCTAAGGAGCGGTTTCACATTCCCTGACTGTCTAGAGACAGGTTTCTGGTTTAGCAGATGTTACAAAGCTGGTTAGACTTATAGAAAGCGACCTCAGATAGGCGGCAAGTGAGATTCTGCTCAGAAGCAGAGCTGCAGAATAATTCTATCACAGAGACGCCAAGCTGCAGAAGCAGCCAATATGGCAGTCACTAAGTGTATGCTCACTTCACATCTTTTTTTAGAAAAAAAAAACGGTGTTTTAATAGCCCATAGGGGCTTCAGCGACGTTTCGGCCCAAAGTGCGAGACTTTCTCAAGCTAGGCTAAGGCTATGTGCACACGCTGGGGTTCTGCAGCGTTTCTGGCCCTGCGGGTCCGCAGCAGCTTCTGCTGCGTTATACAGTACCATTCGTTACAATAGTCAAACCAAAAACGCAGTGCAGATTTTTCAGCGCGGATTTGCTGCGGGTTACAATCCGCAGTATGTCAATTCTTTGTGCGGATTCCGCTGCGGTTTCACACCTTATCCATTGTGAGGTGTGAAACCGCAGGCTAATCCGCAGGTCTCCAAACTACGTGTGCACATAGCCTTAGAGCTGAACACCACATTGACACATATATATATACACACACACACACACACACACACACACACACACACACACACACACACACACACACACA